>NC_091684.1:131640000-132265000 GCF_041296265.1 Equus caballus | reverse complement strand
ATAGCCACTCAATTCCATCATCCTTATAGCTACTATTCCCTCCATACATCTCAAGCATTCTCCATTGTGCCTTCTAGAGCATTCCATTCTATTGGTCCACTCCCCCAGTTCACTCCTGGTTGTGCTCCACCTTCCTCCAGTAATGGCATCCTTGTTGTGAGATGGGTGGGATCCAGTTCCAAAACTCCATCTTATCAGCTTTCTCGTCCACTTCTGTTACCAACTGTTGAAGGTCACTTTCTCAAGAAGGAGATGCTGAGACAGAGCTTGGGATATAAAATACTTATTAGAGATCTACACCTGTCAAAGGAAGGGAGTGAAAGCAGGGTTGGGCAGGGAGAAAGTCAACCTGTGCTGCAGGCTCAGCGAAGTCTCAGCCAATCAGCAGATCACTCTGGAGTGAGAAGTCCCATCAATTGTCCAGCATCAAATTGAAATGGCTGGACCTTTATGCCCCTACTTTGCTCAGTCACCAGATGAAAGTTGCCCCAGGAAGGATGTGACTTCAGACAAGCCAGCCCTCTGCAAGCTCTGAGGGAACTGACAGCTGGAGACGGTCTGCTGACCCCTCCACCTGCAGTTGACCAGTAGGTCCTTCCTTGAAGGGAGATCTGGGGAACACATCACCAGGTGTCCCACGGTAACATGAGAGTGCATAAACCTCAGGGTGCAGCTTGGTGATTTCACCCAGGTAACCATCACCCAGTTCAAGAAATAGAAATTACCAGCACCACAGAAGTCTTATTTATCCCTCTTCTCAGTCATTATCTCTCCCCCAAAGTAACTATCCTTCTTCTATCACCATAGATTCATTTATCTGCTTTTTTAAAAAATTTTTAACTGTAGTTAAATACACATAACGTGAAATTTACTATATTAACTATTTTTTAATGCTTTTTTTTTTTTCTGAGGAAGATTGGCCCTGAGCTAACATCTGTTGCCAATCTTCCTCTTTTTTTTTTCTCCCCGAAGCCCCAGTGTATAGTTGTATATCCTAGTTGTAAGTCATTCTAGCTCGTCTATGTGGGATACTACCACAGCTTGGCTTGATGAGCAGTGCGTAGGTCTGTGCCCAGCATCCTAACTGGCAAACCCTGGGCCACCGAAGCAAAGTGCATGAACTTAATCACTCGGCCACGGAGCCAGCCCAGAATCTTAACCATCTTTAAGTGTACATTTCAGAAGTGTTAAGTAGATTCACGTTGTTGTGCATGCATCTCCAGAACTCTTTTCATCTTGCAAGACTGAATCTCTATACTCATTAAATAACAATTCTCCTTTCTCCCTACCCTCAACCCCTGGCAACCACAATTGTACTTTCTCTCTCTATGATTTTGACTACTCTAGATACCATATATAAGTGGAATCATACAGTATTTGTCTTTTCGTGGCTGGCTTATCTCACTTAGCATAATGTCTCAAGGTTCCATATTGTAGCATGAGTCAGAATGTCCTTCCTTTTTAAGGCTGAATGATATCCTATTGTATGTGTCTACCTTACTTTGTTTATCCATTCATCTGTCGATGGACACTTGGGTTGCTTCCACCTTTTGGCTACTGTGAATAACGCCACTATGAATATGAGTATAGTCATTTACCTGCTTTTGAACTTTTTATGAATGGGATAAATTATACCATGGGTATTCTATTGTGGCTAGTTTCTTTCCTTCAATGTTACATTTGTGAAATTCATCCATCTTGTTGCATATAGCAATGGTTTATTCTTTCTCACTGATATATGGTATTCCATTGTGTGACCACACCCCAATTTGCTTATCCATTCTACCATAGATGGACATTTAGGTTGTTTCCAGGTTTTAGCTATTATGAATAGTGCTGCTATAAATATTCTTGTTCATGTTTTCTTATTCTTGTTTCTCATCCTCAAGAGTACTTGATATCATCAGTCATTTTAATTTTAGCCATTCTCGTTGGTATAAAGTGGTATCTCATTGTGGTTTTAATTTGTATTTCCCTGATGACTAATGACGTTGGAAAACTTTTCATGTTTATCAGTCAATTGCATATTCTCTTTTGTGAAGTGCTTGTTCATATCTTTTGCCCTTTTCTTAATGGTGTTGCCTGGGTTTTTCCTTATTGATCTTTGGTATTGTAGTATGTATATATATTTTCCAAAGGGTGTTTAATTCTCCACTGCAGATGGCATGGCCTTCCTCCAGAACCCCAGGGATCCTTCTGAGGCTTGCCACAAATTACACAACTGTCCTCTCCCGTCTCCCATACACATATGTGTGTGTGTGTTCTTGATAAGTGTCCATTGTTGGATATATGTATTGCAAATATAGTCTTGCTGTCTGCAGCTTGCCTTTTTGCTCTCTTAATGGTGTTTTTGATGAGCAATAGTTCTTCATTTTGGTGTTTGAATTATCGATCTTTTTCCTATGGTTAGTACTTTTTGTGTTCTGTGTACTAATTATTTTTAAAATATATATAAGAATAAACATGTATCTATTGAAATAAAATATTCTTTTGTGACCAACCTAAGATTATGCTGTGTAACCCCAGCGGTCCTCATTGGCCTACTGGATGAAGCACAAACTGCCTAACGTGAATCCACAGTCGCACCGCTGCTAAGCCCCCCTGCCTCCTCTCGTTGCTTCCTTTTCTGTACTTCATCCTGCAGCTATTCCAAGCATTGTTCCCTCTCCTACAGCATGGTGTTGCTAACCAACCACCCTGCGCCCGTATCAGCAGTTCTGGAAACAGTGTGTCAGGAACTGTAGCAAACACTCCTCCTCTTTCCCACAGAGCCCTGATTGTGTTCAGGCGTCCGCACTCCTCCACATAGCCCTGTGCTTCAGGGGCAGATGGCCCAGCTCTGAGCTACTGAAGGGGCATCCTGATTGCCTAATCCAATCATGGCTCCACATCCCTCCGGCCGTGGACATAGGACCCAGTTCTGGCTGCGGAAATGCCAGAGGCTCCTGGGAAAGTCATCTTTGTTCCTGCCAAAGAGAACAGGAAGAGGTGCTGCATTTCTTACTTTGGACGTTGTGGGGCCTGAGGGCAAATCCCATACAGTGAGCACAGAGATTTACCTAAAAGAATCCGGGCCTTTGGTGATGTTGGGTGCCAGTGTTCACATTGTGCCTGAAGAACAACCTTCTGCTAGTCTATATTTCCTCCTGATTTAAGCCAGTTTGAATCAGGGTTTCAGTCCCTTTCAGTTGAAAGCAGCTAGTGACCTGGGTGAATGACTGAAAGTGGACATCCTTGGTGGACTGTGATGTGCAGGGCCAGCTTGAGGAGTGTGTGACCTGTGCCACGACATAAGGCCTCAAGGTGAGTAGGACACAAACACACTCTTGGTTTATTGTTCTGCTGTTACTGTTTTGAAATTCTTAATAATTTATGTTCAAGAGGCCAAGCATTTTCATTTCACACTGGGCCCCCCAAATTATGTAGCTGGTCCTGGTGATGTGACATTTTTTTTATCTCTTTGTTTTTCTTTATCTTCCCTCTCAATCTTTGAATCTTCACAGCTTCGTCTTCAAGACACTAGGCCAGATGTGTCATCTGTGAAACCCACCAGCTTAACTGTAAAATGGGAGATTGAACCATTCATCAGCTCATACCTCTGGATACCTTCCAACACTGTTAAGAATTCAGCTTTCCTCCCACCCACTTCGGTAAGCAATGACTTTTTAGTATCCAAAAGTGACCTCTACAAGGCAAAGTCCAAGCCCCCGACCTGGCATTCAATATCTTTCTCAATAGGTTGCTCACGTCCATCTTTCAACCTCAACCTCCATTACTCTCCAGTGGGAATCACCCACTTCAACCAAAATGAGAACAACAATAATAATAATGAAAACAATGCATTGAATAGTAGTTTACAGACTACATTCACACATATTACAGCATTTAATCCTCACAGTAATTCTGTGGGACATAATTTAAAAAATAATTACCCTGTACCTTTATTCTATTACAAACAAGAATTTGCTTACCAGCATTATATTTAGTCCAAAAGTCCACAAACTTAATAAGTATCATTAGTTACTAGTCACTTTTAACAACTTTTTATTTTGAAGTAATTTCGGACTTACAGAACGGTTGCATGAAAACTACAAAGACCTCCCATATACCCTATATTCAGATTCCCCAAATGTGAACTTTTTACCACATTTGCTTTATCATTCTCTCTCTATATATGTATATATAATAAATATACACACATGTAAATGATTTCTTCCTGAACTATTTGAGAGTAACTTGCAGATATGATGCTCTTTTATCCCTAAATACTTGATTGGGTGTTTCCTAAAGCAAGGACATTCCCTTACATAACAATAGCAAAATTATAAAATCCAACAAATAGCATTGATGCAATAATACTCTCTAACCTAGAGACCTTATTCAGACATTATCAACTGTCTCAATAATTTATTTTATAACAAAGAGGAAAAAATCATTTTTCTGCTTCATGATCACACATTACATTTAGTTGACAAGTCTCTTTAGTTTTTTTCAATCTGGAATAATTCCTCAGGTTTTCTTTACCTTCTACAACCTTGTCACTTGAAGAATACAGGCCAGATATTTTGTACAAAGTCCTTCCAATTAGGTTTACCTGCTTTTCTTCGTGATTAAGTTCAGGCTGTGCATTTTTGGCAGGAATATTACAAAAATGATGCCGTGTTCTTCTCAGTTCACTAAATTAGGAGGCATGTAACGTCTATTTGTCCTATTATTGGTGATGTTAATTAACTTTGATCCCTCGGTTAAAGGTGGTATCTGCCAGGTTTTTCATTGTAAAGTTATTCGTTGTCCACTGGCAATTAATAAGTATCTTGTGGGGAGATATTTTGAGACGATATCCTATTCCTCATAAAACTTTCAGCTGCCAGTTTTAGTATCTATTGATTCTAAAGTTACTAATTCTTTTAATTGAAAAAGTATACATGACCCAATGGTTAAAAAAATCCACACAACGTAGTGAACAGTTCAGTACAATACAGTGAAAATTAATTCTTCTGATATCAGATCCTGACTCCCTCTTCCTGTCACCTGTTTTTTGTGTGTCCTTGTGGCAGAGACAATGTCACATGCTACTGAAACCCATTTCCTTTTCTTCTTCTTGGGCCTGAAGGATGACAACATTTCCTACCCTGCTTTGCTTGAGGCTGCACCCATAAGACTAGTTCTGGCTCAAGGGCTATGAACAGAAGTGATATGGGCAGTTCTGGGCCGAAGCATTTAGCGTTAGTGTGTGACCCTCCAGCTTTCCCTTCCCTTGCTGCGACAATTGTGGAGGCCATACCTTTAGATGGTGGAGCCACAAGATGGAAACAGCCTGGATCCTTGAGTCACCAGATGGAAAATACCTATCCTGAAGAGTTTCCCATCTCACATTGGACATGTGTATGCACAAGAAATACAAGCCTTTGCTGTGGTAAGCAACTGAAATTTCAAATTTAATATGTTGCTACAACATAATTTAGCCTATCCAAATAAAATTCTTCTGGAAATGTTCCTCACATATTAAAAAAACATGTATTTATGCATAATTTTATTGTATGTAAATAGGTACATTATGAAATATTCTGTATGTTCCTTTTCTTACCTAACAACATTTTTGAGATTTTTCTACATCAGAACATATAGCTCATTCTTCTTAAGAGTTGGAAAGTGCTCTATGGTGTGAATGTACTTTCTTGAGTTTCTTGAATAAGTACTACATACATATGATTTAAAATTAAGATGGTTCAAAAGAGTATATGTGAAAAATTCTCCTTCCCACAGCTTTCCTGAGCCAACAAATTTCCCACCAAAGGTAACCAATATTTCTGGTTCCATATGTATACTTCCACAGATGTGTTACATATAAGATGTTTAAATGAATCTCACTTAGTCTCAGGCTTGGCTGAGACCTAAAACAATAAGGCCATATTCAAAGTTAGATGCAAATCCAACAACACAGGATTTGCCATGGGAGAGTATAGAAAACCAGTCTTTCACTCTTAGTTCACCACCCACCTCCAGCTTACAAAAGATGTTGGAGAGGTTGAAAAATGATAGGAGATTTTTTAGAGATAGAGATAAAGTTTTTAGAGAAAGCTATTGGTGTAATGAGTCATTGTCACCACCCCTAAGGAGTGTATGACCCTCACCTCGTGCTGATAGAAGGAGTTTTGCTGGGATCCCACAGCAGTACATGGTATTCCTTCCAATGTGAGAGACATGGTGGCTGATGTCTGAGTTATGTCTGGGACATGTAAAAGGTGAAGGGCTGGCTCGGGCATCCTGTGGGGTTGGGATGAGGCTGTGGTTTGGGATGGAGTAGCACTCTCAACAATGGTTCAAATGAACATGTTTCCTCTAGTCCAAATATAGTACGCATAAGCCAGAGTTCTGGGGAAGTAATGTCTTGGATCCTGTTCAAGAAAACTGCCTAGAGAAGTGAGTGGACTTCAGCAGAAGGAAGGTAGAGGCATATAACCAGATGCCCTGAGTTTCGAGAAAGAATTGTAAACAAACAGCTGTAAACACAATGCATTCATGTATGGGAAAGAAACCGCAGAGATAAGATCCTCAAAGATGGTACGAGGGAGCTTTAAGAACTCAGGAATACAGCCCCCCCACCCCAAAAAGGAGTAAGCCTTAAACATCTGCAAACCCTTGAGAATGCAGGTGCCACTCACAACAGTACTAGTCAAGTACCAATGTTACTGTCCCCTCATTACTTCCTCCATATGCCCCAACCTTCACAGGTCTCACGATTGTGTAAGTCCTTCACGAAAAGGGTGCCTGGCTGCAGGTGCAAATGGGCGCTGGAATCCAGCCTGCTTTCCACTCTCCAAACCATAAGCCCCAGTAGAGGGCTGTGTCTACTTGGAGGAAGAGTTGCTTTTTCCTACTTCATGAGAAGCAATTCTCTCACCGTGGAATTGCATCCACCCAGAAGGGGAATATTTTTCTAAACTACGCAAAGACACCAGATGGACAAACAACCACTCAGGGATCATCTTTCTAGCAAGATGAAGAAAGGAGTGGAAGCACTGAACGAGGGAAGAGTGAAACTGGTCACACACTCCTTTTCCATAGGCGTTGGCCCACCTTATAGAGGCCCAAGCTGGGAGAGAGAGAGAAGCTTCAGTTTTAAATAAATTTTAGTGTGATGACTATTAGAGGGGGCTGGGTATTTTTGTTACTTAACTGATGATGTTTGGGAGACCAGCATGACAGGAGAACTTTTAATACGTAAGAGTGATCAGAAAAGTTGAGGGACCTGACCAAGTTTTCCTCTAAGGGGGCAAGAGAAAACTAGCCCCAGAGAATAAATTAATGGGCCAGTAGAAGACAAAAATTAAGATGTTTTCTGATTTACACCCTGTAGTGGAGACCGCTAGCTCCCTACTAATCTACATTCTGTCCTTTAGGCACAAACCCAGGCTATATTTCCCAGTGTCCCTTGCAATTTGATATAACCTTTAGACTAAATTCTTTTCAATGGAACATGAGATGGGTTAGGGCTAATGCGATGGATGCCACTTCCAAGACCGACCTATTAAACACCCTCCCCCCGCCTCCCTACACAAAACTCTTTCTCTCCTCTTCTGCCAGCTGGATGGAGATGGTGATAAAGGCACAAAAGTTGACAGATAGAAGGAATCTGGGTCCATGAATGACAGCAGTGATGAGAGCTGCCCTATGAAGCTAAACACCTGTCCAGATTACTATGTGAGCAGAAAATAAACCTTCATTTTGTTACATCATTATATTTTAGGTTTGCTTATATTAAAGGAATCCCAATTCTTTCAAATCTAAAAAAAATAAAACACAAGTAGAAATTATTTCTTGCCAAGCAAGAGAGAATTGCAGGGAGACATATAATCTCTGTGAACAACGTAAAAGATAGGGTTTATAGGGCTTGGGGAAAATGTGGGATTTAGGTTAAATATAGATGATTGGCTTTGATTGGCTCAAAGCAAAATGGGGTTAGTCATTGATTAGATGGATTTCAAGAACAGACCTATTGGGACAGGGTTTGGTGTCTGTGGGTCATTCAGCCCAAGACTGATATTGACTGATCTTACAGTTTCCTGTTTAAATACCTGAGAGCATGAGTAAGGTCCTTCAGGCAAGAGTGGAATTTTCCATTCTCATTTACCTTTTGGTCCTCATTGACAGGTCATGGAAGAGGCCGTTAAATATTGTCTAGAACAGGGATGGGCAATTTTTTTTTTCTGTAAAGGGTCAGAAGGTAAATATTCTAAGCTTTGCAAGCCATACTGTCTCTGTTTCAGCTACTCAACTCTGCTGTTGTAGCACAGAAGCATCATAGACAATATAGAAACAAATAAGAGTGGCTATGTTCCAATAAAACTTTATTTACAAAAACAGATGATGGCCCAGATTTGACCCACAGGCCATAGTTTGCTGACCCCCGGTCTAGAACTCTAGATCTAGTCTATCCAGACTAGATATGGTTTTGGTTTTTCCTACAGGGTGAAATGGTGGTTGTGGTGATCACCATGATTTCATTTTGTTTTTGATTCAGGATCATCTTTTGCTCCATCTGATGAGACAGTCACCACACGGTAGAGGTTAAAATTCTGGCCACCAACTAGACAGTATACAACTGCAACATAAACAAATATACGACTAGGAGAATCAGGAGGAACCGGAAAGCTCACCAAAATCAAGATCCAAGTTTTCAGAGATTAAACTCCCAGAAAAGAACCACTTCTTGACCTGAGTTATGGGAATGAGACAAGGAGTATTGACCAGGTTGTTATCTTTTGAAATTTTTTGAAGTTTCTCTAACTTTTTTGATAATGTTGAAAATCCGTCTGAGAGATCTTTGGGAATATAAGCTGCTTAGAAGCAAAGAGATCTGAAGTTTCTGAGGAAGTGTATTGCCAAAAAGCCCACAAGCCTGGCCTGAATAAATAAGTAAAGCCATGAAACAACACTTGAATCTGCAAACTTGCGCCATCAGGAATCAAGTTGTCAAAGCTGTATAGTCAGTCCCCAAGGAAGGCAAGTTCCCCACTTCACGTAGAGCCAGGGACAACAATGGCTGGGCGAGAACTTGCCAGAGGGCAGAACCAGGGCCTAAGGAGAACAATGACAGAATTTTTCCTAAAGAGCAAAATTGGGTCTAATCTAGGAACTTCCTTCACTGTCAGGAAAGGGCATCTTCATACATCTCAGGATTCCATAATTGCTTTTGACATGACTGTTTTGTGTTTCCCATTCTCCCTTTTCCAAATAGGAGTTTTTATGCAGTTTTTCTGTCCCCTCTATCACTGTATATTGCGTGGGTGGGTTTATTGGGATAGTGATGAAGTGGCAACACCTTGGATTTTAGTTCACAAGTTGCTGGACCATGAGGAAATTCATCCAGGCCGATTAGAAAAGACTGAGACGGGGCTGGCCCGGTGGCGCAGCGGTTAAGTATGTACGTTCCACTTCGGCGGCCTGAGGTTCACCAGTTCGGATCCTGGGTGCAGACCTATGCACCACTTATCAAGCCATGCTGTGGCAGGTGACTCACATATAAAGTAGAGGAAGATGTGTACAGATGTTAGCTCAGGGCCAGTCTTCCTCAGCAAAAAGAGGAGCATTGGCAGCAGTTAGCTCAGGGCTAATCTTCCTCAAAAAAAAAAAAAAAGACTCAGATCTAGCATTTGATATGAAATGCTGTAATTGGGTGGGACTATTTGTCATCTTTCTTGGGGGAAGGGTGAGTATCTTTGCTGACCAGAGAGACAGACTGTAACAGAGACCTCTTCTGTTACAGACTGTAACAGAGACCATTATTCTCTTTAGGCACACAACTAAACTCTTTCCCACATTACCTTTCAATTTGTGTGTGGCCATATGACAAAGTTTTTTCCAATGTAATGTGAGTGGAAGCAATGTGCACCACTTCTGACCTAGTGGATGGTAGACCACAAGATGGAAGGAGCCTAGGGCCCTGAATGACAGCAACGAAGGAGAGCCACCTCCTTGACTTGAATATCTGTTCAGGACTGTTAGGTGAGCAAGAAATAAACTATTTTGCCTAGTCATGTTTTGGATCTATTTGTTGCAGTAGTTTAGCCTACATTAACTGATACACACCCCTTGAGTCATGCTTGTTCAACATAATGATTACATATGTACATCCTTTTTAAATATAATTATTTATTTATTTATTTTTTTGGTGAGGAAGATTGGCCCTGAGCTAACATGTGTCAACCTTCCTCTATTTTGTATGGGGGACGCCACCACAGCATGGCTTGATGAGTGGTGTGTAGGTCCACGCCCAGGATTCGAACCTGTGAACCCCCGGCCACTGAAGCAGAGCATGTGGACTTAATCACTCGGCCACTGGGCCGGCCCCATCAAACATAATTACTAACGGAAACATACTAGACACCCTGTAATGAAGCTTGCTTTTTTCTTTAATGTCTTGGAAAGGGTTCTATATCAGTATATTTAAAACTTGTTCTTCTTTTCTTTCTTTTTCGCTTTTTGATAGCTTAAGTATCATGTTAATTAACTAATTACCTACTGATGGATGTTTAGGCTGTTTCTAATCTTTTGCTAGTGTCCTATGTTCAGCTTCTTTCAATTGGTACTCTGCAAATGCAAGGCACAGGTCAGCTTGGTGTTTAGCATTGTCTAGTTTTACTCTCTGACTTAGGACTTGACTTAGCTTCTTTTAGCCAAAGTACAAAGCTAATATGCGACCCTACTGATTCTCTGTGGCCCATTATTGTAAAATGTATATTGAAAAGTAAACTCAAATGGTTACAAGTCAAATTTTTACACTGATAGGAAGAATATGGCTTGGTGGTTACCAGCATGAATTATATAGTCAGACAGCCCTGGGTTCAAATCCCAGCTCTGCTACTTGTAACAGGGAACTTAACCTTGGGCAAGTTATTTAACTCCTATAAGCACTAATTTTCTCACTTGTACCATGGGGGTTACTGTGAGAATTAAATGATAATGTAAGTGAAGGGCTTAGTGCATGATAACTATCAATTAACAGATACTGTAGATTTTTCCTTAATATGGAATTTTTTCTAATTATCAAAGAAAGCAAAAATTAAATGTGAGTCTAAGGTTAGGACATATAACTATCTTTATTGTTAAGACGGGAACTTGTTTTTCAAAAGATTAAATCATCATTCAATGTTTTTTTCAAAATGATTTTACCTACTTTTTGGTAACTTGCTAGTTTCTCTTTAAATTCTACCACTAACATCTCCCCATGTCAATAGAAATGTATTGACTTTATTCTTTTTAATGGTTAAACCATTTTTGGGGTAACTACAGTATTCGTTTTTAATAAGTAGAGAGCCCTCAAATCTTGTGACTATTCATTTGAATTTTGGATCAAACTATGAGCATTAGATTGTATTGGGTCAGGGCTGATCCTATACTGTAGGTTCAGAAAATGCGGTCATTGCAGATGCCATAACAAATGTTAAAGCAAACAACACAGCGGCTTCCTCGCTTTGGGAGGGAGAAGGGAAGGAGTTGTAGAAAATGTACACAAATGTACATGCCATTCTCCTAAGCCCTTGAATTCCAGAAGTGAAACTGGAGGGCTGTGCTGTCCATATTAGGAAATGAATGGTTGCTTGATGACCACAGCATTAAGCTAAGTATTTTGCCACTTTTTTAGGGGGGAGGCATGGAAGGGAATTGGTCAGGAAGATATTATTATTAGATGAATTAGCTTTATAACCCCTCTATTCTCTTCCAACATAATCTCAGTGCAGTCACAGGCATTATAAAACCAAACTTTCACTTTAACTGGAGAGACTGAAACCCAGCTCAGTCTTTAAAGATGAAGTTTCTGAATCAGATTCCCAAATGAGGTTATCTGTCATTCTCTGAAATTGCAGCAGGGTTAAAAACCTGTGTTAAGATTGGTTTGAGGGGCCGGCCCCGTGGCCAAGTGGTTGTTAGTGCACTCCACTGCGGTGGCCCAGGGTTTCACCGGTTCGGATCCTGGGCATGGACATGGCACACTCATCAGGCCACATTGAGGCAGCGTCCCAGCTAGAAGGACCCACAACTAAAAATATACAACTATGTACCGGGGGGCTTTGGGGAGAAAAAGGAAAAATAAAATCTTAAACAAAAGATTGGTTTGAATCAATCAAAGCATTCAATATGTGCTCCTGCTATAAAGCAGTAAATGAAGGCCCAGGGTACAGACAACCTTTTCAACCTCTCTGCCACTGAATATATTTCACCGTAATAAATATCAGGAACTCCCATTATACTATACTTAGTTTCCTTTAGCTTAGAATCAGGGATAAAATATCATTAAGCTTGCAACAGGAATACAGCTGTATGGCATGTGCTGTGTGAGGGCAGTAAAGATGTGATGAAGGCCAGCCCCAGCAGCCTAGTGGTTAAGTTTGGTGCACTCCACTTTGGCCACCCAGGTTCAGTTCCCGGGCATGGACCTATACTACTCATTTGTCAGTGGCCATGCTGTGGTGAAGAAGATTAGCAGTGGATGTTAGCTCAGGGGGACTCTTCCTCTGGGAAAAAAAAAAAGATATGATTATCCAGGGGCCCAAACACCTCAAACCTAACAAAAGCAAGTGGGAAACTCCTTTTCTACACCTTCTATTTAGGAAACTTCTTTTTCACTGAAGTTTCTCTGGGCCACCTTGCATCCTCAGAGCTCATGTTTCCAAAATACTTGCCTGGTGTCCTCCATAACTCCTCTATACTTTTCTCCTGAAACTGAAAGATTTTTTATTTTTAACTCAGAAAGGACAGATTTTTTTTTTTGAGGAAGATTAGCCCTGAGCTAACATCTGCTGCCAATCCTCCTCTTTTTTTTGCTGAGGAGGACTAGCCCTGAGCTAACATCCGTGCCCATCTTCCTCTACTTTATGTGTGGGACGCTTGCCACAGCATGGCTTTCCAAGCGGTGCCATGTCCGCACCCAGGATCCAAACCAGCGAACCCCAGGCCACCCAAGCAGAATGTGCGCACTTAACGGCTGCACCACCGGGCTGGCCCCTGAAAGGACAGATTTTTGTTTTTTTTTAACTCAGAAAGAATCCTGGCCAACCTTGACAACAGAAAATGTTTATTAATATACTTTATAACTCAATATTCAGTGTTGGTGCTTGGAAATAAATATTTTTTTTGAGGAAGATTAGCCCTGAGCTAACATCTACTGCCAATCCTCCTCTTTTTGCTGAGGAAGACTGGCCCTGAACTAACATCCACGCCCATCTTCCTCTATTTTATGTGGGACGCCTGCTGCAGATGGCTTTGACAAGCAGTGTGTAGGTCCACACCTGGGATCCAAACCGGCCCTCCCAGGCCGCCAAAGTGGAATGTGCGAACTTAACCGCTGTGCCACTGGGCCGGACCCTAAATATTTTTGATAGATGTAAAGCCCCTGGGCACGTGTAGGTGTCTATGGACACATTTACAGGAACTGGTTGGCCCTACAATTCTCCCAGGCAGCCACGCTTTTTGCTAGGCTGACTTCAACTTGGGCATCCTCTCCTAAGTCTTAACAGTACTTGACAGCATCTTGTTTATAACAGCTCTGTCAGACGGGGGGGCCAGATGGCTCCCAAAGAGCCCCGACTAGAGGCCCAGACCTGTAACCAGATGTCTTGTTCTAGGACAGATGGCTTGAACTGCCTCCTATTCCCTTTTGCTCTGACAGGCTGTGGGACTGCTGAGTGCTGGGGCCACCACAGAAATCTGGATGGAGCTGTGCAAAGACAGCTTTCAATTAAGTATCAAGGAGAGTGACATGATCCAATGTTTTCAAAGATGAGTTACTCGGGGGGCCTGGCCCAGTGGTGTAGTGGTTAAGTTTGCACGCTCCACTTCAGTGGCCCAGGGTTCGCGAGTTTGGATCCCAGGTGCAGACCTACACACCACTCATCAAGCCATGCTGTGGCAATGTCCCATATACAAAATAGAGGAAGATGGGCACAGATGTTAGCTCAAGGACAATCTTCCTCAAGCAAAAAGTGGAAGATTGGCAACAGATGTTAGCTCAGGACCAGTCTTCCTCACCAAACAAACAAAAACCCCCCCCAAAAAACCAATGAGTCACTTTGGGATTGGCCTTTTTACTTGCCTTAAAGTTCTGACTACTTCCATTCCCAGGTGAGTGAAGAACAACATGGTGCACTTCATCAGGATGTTGGCAAATCCCAGAGTCACAGGAATGGAAAGGACCTTTGTGGTGAGAGCAAGTTGAAAGGGAATGTGAGCAAAAAAATTGAAAGGGCAAGAGAGCATCTACCTGCAGAGGAATGCTGGCTGCCATAGGCCAGCGGCCCTCATTACCTTGAAGACATTCTCAAATTTCAGCTTTGGGCCTCAGGAACTAGGTGCTGGCAGTTCCTCAGGGTTGACTGGCTGGGGGAGGCTGACACATCATATAACTCATGACATCAGATACCAAATGGCAATTGACTGCTTTAAAATGCAAACTACAACACCACAAATACGAACAGTTCTGTGAAAGAAAGGACCTAGGAGTCATGGGCATATCACCCTCTGTAGGAACACACACCGGAAGCCCAACCAGACTGCAGATAACATTCCTGGTGTATCCATCTCCACAGCAGCGAGGTCGCCTCAGGAATGTGTTGACTTGATATACCTCCTTTCAGGCACCCCCTGGACTGTCACATTCTTTCTTTTACACAAGTTAGCACCATTTACTTAGCAGAGGCTTTACACATGCTAACAGAGGCTCCTGAGGCTATACCTTGATCTCAGAAGAAGAAACATTAATCTTCTTGTTACATTTTAATTTTCCATGACAGTAAAAGGTACAGTAACTGCAGGACAGTCCTCTTCTGCCTTCCTAGGGTAATTAATCCTGAAAAACCTCATGTGGGGCCAATGTAAGTCAAAAACGTAATCACCGTTAATTTCAGTGGGAAAACATTTTATATGTTCCCTGAGTCCCAAAACTGATGCCCCCCATGCTAAAATACCAAATCTCATTAAGACGGACACAATTACATCAATAATTAACATTGGCTGGGGCCGGCCCGGTGGCACAGCAGTTAAGTTCGCACATTCCGCTTCAGTGGCCGGGGTTCACTGGTTCTCATCCCTGGTGTGGACATGGCACTGCTTGGCAAGCCATGCTGTGGTAGGCGCCCCACATATAAAGTAGAGGAAGATGGGCACAGATGTTGGCTCAGGGCCAGTCTTCCTCAGCAAAAAGAGGAGAATTGGCGGCAGATGTTAGCTCAGGGCTAATCTTCCTCAAAAAAAAAAAAAAATTAACATTGCCTATCATAAACACAAACTAAAGACATTTTCCCTTCATTAGTTATGACTGATTACATTATTATAAAATATGGCCATTTACCTGTTGTTTGTTAGCTTTTGTCATGCACATTTAAGATTAAATTTATAATAAAACTTACATACAAATGATACCAAATATTTGTACAACTCAACCTTTATTTTAAAAAAGAGTAATAAAATCAATGAAAACCATGCAAATGGTATTACCTTTACTAAACATGTGGAAATATAAGAGACATGATGTGTAAGATTATTTCTGCTATAAATAAGCAAAACTATGAGAAATCTGATGGGAGAACTTAAGGTAACATAAGCCAACTTCACCAACTAACATAGTGAAGATGATCCACAGTGGCTCTCTTCTTCAGGTGCTAGCAGCTCCAAGAAATAGACCCAACCAAACCCAGCCTGTTGATGCAAAGAAATGCCTTGGGTATCATTTAACTTTTATTGCAAAACAAACCACCTCAGAACTTATTGGTTTAACTTTAAAGCAATAAACATTATTTTTCATTGGTCTGTGGGTTTGCTGGGGGGTTCTTCTGGTCTAGGTCAGTACAGCTGGGCCTACATGGTCTACGATGGCCTAGCTCACACGTCTGGTGGTTGGCAGGCTAGTCGGTCTAAGGAGCCAACCTCATATGTCTAGCAGTTGGTTAGATGTCAGATGGGATGATGACCACATCTCTCATCATGCATCAGGTTAGCCAGGAGTTTTTCACAAGGTGGTGGAAGAGTTCTCAGCAGCAAGAGAGAACAAGCCATAATTGTAAGCACTTTTCAAGGCTTTTCTTGATCAGATTTGCTAATGTCCCATAGAACAAAGTAAATCACATCACCAAGCCTAGATTCAGAGAACGGAGAAACAGACTCCACCTCTTGATGAGAAGCTGAAAAATACCGTGGCTATTCCAGCCAATCTACTATAGCTTGGAAGCCAAAGCAGAGAGATTAAATGATATTACTTGTAACCAGATGGGTGAATATCTCAGGGTTTAAACATATTTCTATGAAGGGAGAGGGACTTTTCTGTTTCAACTACTGAGGTCATCTAGTACGGCTGCCCTCTTGGGTCCTCTACACCTGAGGCAAAGAGATAAAACCAAAGAAGTAGGCAGAGGTTAGGGCTCTGCAGGCCACATGAAAGAATTTAGGTCTTGATCCCAAGAGCAATGGGAAGCCATACAGTGTTTTAAGAAGGAGAGATAAGATCACTTGGGCTGCGGTGAGCACAGTAATTCTAGAAGCTCTGTCAGGAATGGGAATAGTGAGATAAGGCTTCAGTCACAGAATATGGCATCAAGAGAAATGTTTTTTGGTTTTTTTTGAGCAAAAGATGGTTGAAACTAGAGCTTGTTTGAATACTGATGGAAGGATTCAATATTGCAAGCGGTTAAAGGGAGAACCCTGAGAATTGGGAGGGAAAACTTGAGCACGCATGAAAAGTTTGCCTTTTAAAAAAAATCATCATATAATAAAATTGATTATATCTTTGTTGTACAGTTCGATGGATTTTAACACATGTATGGATTCATGTAACCACCACCACAATCAGGATACAGGAGTTCCATCACCCCAAAACCCTCCTTCTTGCTATCCCTATAGTCACTCCTCCATTCCTAATTCCTGGCAACTGCTGATATAGTCTCCATCACTATAGTTTTAATCTTTTCAAGAGTGTCATTTTGAGACTAGCTTCTTTTACTAAGCATAATGTCTTTATTGTTATGTTATTATAACGCCAAGTTGTTGGGTATATCAATACTTCATTCCTTTTCATTGCTGAGTAGTAGTCCATTGTGGTCATTCTGAAAGTAATCCCCAGGTCAGTAAATGATATCACTATTCTACCAGGTACTTGGCCCAAAAACCTTGGCAACATCCTTGACTCTATTCTCTAACCTATACTTCCAATCCACAAGGAAATCCTGCGGGCTTCACTTTCAAAATACACTTGGAATCTGACCGCTTCTTACCACCTCCCCTGCTATTACCTAGTTCAGGCCACGATCATCTTCTACCAGGACTAGTGGTTCCACTCTTACCCTTCCACTCCCATAGTCTATTCTCCACACGATAGCTAGACTGATCCTTTTAGAGGCTTAAATCTGATCAAGTCAGTTTTCTGCTCCAAACTCTCCAGTGGTTTCAGTGGTAACAATCCAAAGTTGTCACCAGGGCCTACAAGGCCCCACATGATTGGGCACCTGGTTACCTCTCTGAGCTCATCTCCTACCACTCACCCCCTCAATCACTCTATCAGCTGTAGGGGTCTCCTTGCCATTCCTATAGCACGTCAAGCATGCTCTTGCCTCAGCGCATTAGAACTTGCTATCTCCTCTGTCTTGAAAATTCTTTCACTAGATATCCACATGGCTCACCCTTATCAAGTCAATTTCAGTTTTTGCTCAAATGTCCCTTACCAATGAGTCCTTCTCTGACTAATATCTAAAATAGCAGCCACCTGACACCACTGTCTAACCCTGCTCTGTTCTTCAAAGCACACGTATGTTTTTCTGTCTCCATACACTACAAAGATCCTTGAGAACAAGGAATTTTTTTGTTTACCACTCAACAAGCACCTAGATGAGTGCCTCACCTGGCATATAGTGAGAGTTCAACGAATATTTTTGATTGAATACTAAATTACAGGAGGGAAGGACAGGATAGAAACACACGTAGATTTCTAGATTTTAGGGCATCCTCCATTTTTCTGTTACTTATACAGTAGGATAATCAGGGGAAAGAGTATGGGAAGTGTGGGGTTAGAGATCTGCAGACAGTGGAGAGCAAGTTAACTAGAAAAATATAATGAAATTTCCTGGCACTGTTCAGAGCCCATTTAAGGCTGAAATTACTAATTTAGTGATGCCAAACTATTCAGCAGGACAATTTTCTGTGACAGAGTACAGACATGAAGAAGCATGTTGGTCCATTCAGGGCAGAGGATTTGGCTGGGGAAAAGGTAGTACTGGGGCAGGCTTAAGAATAAGTAAGAGCAGGATTGTAATGATGTACCTTGAATCTAAAATGGATAAGGAGGGAAGTGAGGAGTGAGGATTAAGTACAGGCTTTCAACAGATTGGAGGTTCTGATTAAGTGAAAAAACAGTTATGGTGAAGTTCTTGAGCAGTCAAGCTTAAAGGATATCAGGCTGTGATTGGACAGAGGGATGTTCTAATTACTGAATCGTGATGCGATAGCGGTTCTGGTGACAAGGTCCAGGGTTTTGACTGGGATTGGGAGGCTGACATAAGGGTCCTTAGAGATGAGGCTCGGACGTTAAATGAGTTGTCCACATTGACTCTGAAATTATCAGGATGGAAGATGGTTAGAGGAGAGAAAGTAAGACAAGGAGCTGGATGCACAAATAAGCAGATGATCTCTACACTGGCAGCTGACAAAGTCTAAAAAGTAAGCGTCAGAGAGGCAAAGGTTTTTACAAGAGGCGACAGTACTGGGCACGCAGCCCCTCATCTTTGGAACCTGGGAAGTGAGAATACTAATCCATAAGAAGGGGTTCCAGGGAATGCTGCACCCTCAGGGGACGGCCAGGTCTCCGTCCAAGGAGTGTAGAAATTCAGAGAAAAGCCGATCTGGAAGCGGGAATCTCAGAGGAAGACTCATTGTCCTGTATTTACCTTCTTCAACCTACCGCCCGCGCCACAACAAACTCCGCAAACCAGAAAACACACAGAGAAGACTGCATGCAAACCAGCTCTTTTCAACTGCCCGCGGAAGTGCTCACACCGGAACTCCTCCGTGTCCGCGCTTTCCTATTGGCCGAAGCTTCCCCCAGCTTCAACCCGCTTCCGCCCACGACTCAACCGGGCGGGGCCATCCCTAGAAGTCACTTCCGCCTGACCCCGCCCATCGTTCCCTTTTTGGCCGCTTCCGGCCTCCGGCCCCGCCCCATCCTTGCGGCCCCGCCCCCGCCCCGCCCCGGGCCGGCAGCCCGGCCCCGCGGCGCCTCTTCCGGTGCGGGCCCCGCCCCGGCTGTGGCCCCCGGCTGCGGAGAAGTCCGAGACGCAGCTGCCGCGCCGGGGCTGAGCGGCCGCCTCCTGCACTGCGGGCGGACCGGAGCGCCCCGCGCAGGTAAGGCTCACGGGGCCCGTCTCCTTTGGCCGCCGCGGGAGCGGGGGTTGTGGCAGGTGGAGGGGACGGAGGAGTGGGAGGGGAGGCAGGTGTGTCAGGGGAGACGTGAAGGCGCGGGCTGGCGGAGCGTGGGGCCGTGGAGGAAAAGTGAGAGCTCTGGGAGGAGCCCGGAGGCGCCCTGCTCCCATCAGGGTGATTTGAGATAAAGGAATGGGAAGAGTAAGGGGCCCCCGGGAACTGAGAGGGCAAGGATAGGTGGGGTTGGGGTGATCGGAGAAGAGCCAGCGGATTGGCTGTGAGGGCTTGGTAAAGGTAAAAGTGATAGGGCTGGACCTGGGGGCGGGGGGGGTGGTGTAAAGAATGGGGGAGGGGGCTGGAGTAACCTGGGAGGGAGGTCTGGGGCTGGAAGGGGGCCGGGGCCTGAGGGATCCGCCGGCGAAGGTAGAGGGAACGGTGGGCGAGGCCGGGTTCAAAGCTGCAAGTAGTCCGTTGCGCTGGGCTTGGTGGTCCGGGAACTTTAGGGGAAATGGGGGAGGGGGCCGTATGAAGGGATGAAGTGGCTTAGATTTCTGAGACGTTAAGTTTTCTAAGTGTGGGCCGGTGGTATTGTTGTTTGGATCAACTGGCTGCTTAGGGACAGGGGGAAGATGGGCTCTTTGGGGGAGGGCGTGTGTATTGAGTTGTAGAACTGAGTCATCTCAATCTTACTAAAGAGGCCGTGAGACACCTCCCCCTCTGCTGGGGACAGCATGCAGAGAAGATGGTGCCACAAGACAAGAAGCAGTTGTTCAATGACTGGCAGGACTTGGTTGAAAAATTATCCTGCTTGTGATCGATTGACTGTGATGATTATAAGGAAAATTAAAATGACCACCGAGTTATTTGCTTTATTCTTTTGTTTCATTTTCTTTGAGGCAAATTGTTTTTATTTTATATGAACTCTTGTCCACTGGATTTAATGTGGGTGCAAATCTTTTCATGCTTTGTTACACTATAAAAAGGGCTAAGCAGAACGAAAGTATTGCTACAGGCATAACTCACACTTTCTAAGGTGCCAAGAGAGGAAGTAAAGGCAGTAAGAGGCAAATTGGAATTTGAATCTTTCACAGAATACACAGACTACAGAAGGCAAAAGCAGTGTTTCTAAGATAAACAGAAAATGAGAATTTTTTAATCTCCGCTTTTTGCCTAACTTTAAAAATTGTACCTTTTTTCTCTAACCCATTTAAAAACTCATAAGTCCAAGCAGTTTTTATTGCTAGGGATGTGATTATTTCCCCATGAATTTTTGGAAATGCTAAAAACATTTAGGTTTTTAAAATCTTTCTCCGCAATCCTAAAACACTTCCACAGAATGCAAATATCAAGTCCTAACCTGTGCCACCCAGGTCCTTCTTTCATGTGATGACAACATTGTAGCCATGTTGCAAGTCCTGTTCACCTAAAATTTGCGCATGCATAGTAATCCGTTCAGTTTTGGAGCTTGCTGAAGAAAGTGAGGTTTGTGGGGGTGGGGGCCTGGAGAGGAAGAAGGGAAGTGGGGGTTAGAGGAGGAGAGGGTGTGAAAGGGGAGTGTGTTTGGAGACTGATTGGTAAGAATGCTGATAAACCTGCCCACAGAATACTTTTGGCCTGAAAGCCTTTTCTTTTTGTATTCATCATAGAATATCATAGAAGTGAATCAGAAAGAAAGGGGATGTGAAGAGATTTACTTGGCTGTTCATAAAAAAGAAACATTGACTTGTTGTTTAGACACTGTTGATATCTCTTTCAAATTAATTAACTTTAAAATCTCCAGAGGAACTCCCCCTTATTTGTTTTTGAGTGACTATTGCAATTTGAAACTCTTGCCTCCTCGCCTGTTTTCTTTCTTTCATGTTGTTGAAATTGGATTCTTTTTGAGGCTCTAATGTCAAGTTAGCGTGGTTCAGCCCACAAATGCTGGCAGTTTGATCTGGGAAATTTGAAAAGTTTAAACCCCAGAGCATTCTGCTAGGTTCTGCTTTTCTGTGAGAGAAATCTGTCTGCCTGATAGTTGTGTGTCTACCTGATGGTGCTTTCTCTGATGGGCCTGGGAACCTAAGCACTATTCTCTCTTTGGTAGGCAAGCCCTTCTTTCCCTTTATTATTGTGGTTTTCATACTCACAACCTTTGTACAGTGCAAAAACCCAGTTGCCTTCTCAGTAATAAACAGATTAATGTTTGATAATGTTGAGGGAGAGAGCACACAGATGTTTGCAGGCTAGATATTGTCTAGATTTACGTCTTTTTAAACCCACAGTAGTCACCACTACTGAGATTCATCCCTTATTTCTCCTCTTAAATCCTATTCCTCTTCTTCATACTCTTCCTTACCCACCTACCTCTCCACTCCTCCCCGAGTCCCACCACTCACTCACCTTAAAACTGAAGTTTAGGGACATATGTTTAGTGTTCAGAATTCATGCCCTTTCCTGGAGAAAAGAAAGCCTTCTTGTACTTGTTTTACATAGTGTTTTTTTTCTCTTTTGTGGTTTCTATCAATCACTTAAGGTTTAGGCCCAGTGTGCCTGCTGGGCTGTGCCCACATTCAGAGCCATGCCAATCTGTGGGTGAAGCTTGAGGTAGTGATGGAGCCACAGCAGCAGCAGAAGCAGCAGCAGCAGCAACAGCAGCAGCCGCCACCACAGCCGCCACCAGCACACCTGGCTGCTCTGCAGATGGATACCAGAGAGAAACAGGGACAGCAGATGAGAGAAGCCCAGTTCTTGTATGCCCAGAAGCTGGTCTCACAGCAGACTCTCTTTTCTGCCACACCTGGGAAGCCTTCTGGTAGCCCTGCCCTTGGTCCCTTAGCCAGAGTTCCGCAGGCCCCAGCAGTGACCCGAGTTTTTGAACGGAGCAGTGTGAACTCAGAGCCTGAAGAAGAGGAAGGATGTTTGGAAGATGAGGAAGGGGATGACGAAGTTACAGAGGTGGCTGAGAAGGAGGCCCAGGCTGCTTCAAAATATTTTCATGCGCAGAAACTGGCTCGCCAAGACCCCAGAGCAGCACCTGTGTCTGGTCTACTTCCAGCACCAGGGCTCCCACCACATGGACAGCAAGCTAAAGAAGACCATACCAAAGATGCTTCCAAGGCCCCACCTTCAGTCTCCGCAGCTGGGCAGCCAAGCTGGAATCTGGATGAGCAGCTCAAGCAGGTCAGTCTTTCTGGCATGTGAGGTCCTTTATTCTTCCTAAAGGCTAACCAGAGAAGGTACTAGATTGCCAGGGCTAGGGTCTCTGCCAGTCTGTGCCTTCTCGTCCCACTTCAGTGACCAGCAGCCTAGATATAAAAAGACTTTGAATTTTTTTCTCACATTTGTTTTCTTGATTAAAGAAATGAAATGTGTAAGTTATTCCTAATATAGATTGTTCCAGGTTTGATGTGAAAGAATATAAGTACAATCCCTTTTTTTTTTTAAAGATTTTATTGTTCCTTTTTCTCCCAAAGCCCCTCGGTACATAGTTGTGTAGTTTTAGTTGTGGGTCCTTCTAGTTGTGGCATGTGGGATGCCTCCTCAGCGTGGCCTGATGAGTGGTGCCATGTCCGCGCCCAGGATTCAAACTGGTGAAACCCTGGGCCACTGAAGCGAGCGTGCAAACTTAACCACTCTGCCACAAGGCCGGCCCCTCCTTTTTTTTTTAAGGAAGAATGAGGTTGCAGCAATGTTATGAGGCATATCTAAAAATGAGATATGTGACTCTAATTATAGTTTTTCTAGTAGTAACGTAAAGAGCAGTCTTGCCTAAGACAGTGTCTTAGCCCCAGGCTAACCCAGGTTCATGCCCTTTAAGGACAGTTTTGTTGTTTTGCAGCTAAACAAACATCCTTGCTGAGAAGCTTTTGCATTGTATGTATTTTCCAGCAAAGAGCCTTGTAGACATGATTTTATTTCACCTTATATATCGCCTCCTTTGAAACAGGAAAAGGTAGACCTCACAATTGCCTTTTTAGCCAAGGCAAGTTGCAGTGATTCCAATACATCGCTGAGCATAAGAGTCATCTAGGGAGCTTTAAAAAATACAGATTCCAAGTCCTAATGAATTATCTCAGGGGGTGGAGCCTAAGGAACCTGTGTTCTCAACCAAGCTTTGACTTCTAATTTCTCTTCTCTTTCTGACCTGTAATGCAGCTTTTCCTCACCCAAAGAATGGGAGTGATGATAAGTTGTTCCGGGTTAAGTGTCTTGTTGGTGCTTAGGCAGGAAGTTCATGATAAAGCTGGTAATATCTGTCTGGGTACTCCCCATAAGCATATACTCTTCATGTAGTCCACTGGTGCTGTTTAGAAATCAGTTGTGAGGAGCAGTGGGTTTATTCAGTGCAACTGAGAAGTCGTGTAAAAAATGTCCTTTGGAACCTGAAAAATCAGCATCTTTGTATCAAGGAGCCCTGTGCAGTTGATCTGAGTCTTACAATAGCAGTGTTTGCAGAGTTTCCAGAGCCAACAAAGTGAGGTTCAGATCCCATCTCTTCCATTCATTACCCTTGTGATCTTTCGGTAGGGCTCTTAATTCCTCTGAGCCTGTGTCTTCTCCTCTGTGAAATAAAAATACTGAAGTGTACCTCCAAGGATGTTATGAGGACTAACTGAGCTAGCACATGGTAGGTAGTATTGCTCCAGGCGCACTTTTATGCAAATAGTGCCATCCTCTGCTGCATCCACACAGACATGCTCGGAAGCCCCGAAGGTGCTGAGATGCGTAGAGGTTTTCCCTCAGATCACCTGGGAGGTAGTGGCAGAGCTAGGAGTAGGATCAGAGAATCCCAGCTTCCACGACAGCGGCAGCCTGGCTGCCAGCCCAGACCCGCCTCCTGGCTGATTGCTTTGGTTTAGCAAAACATCTGTGACTTGCCGGCCGCCCCCGCATTGCTGTGGGGTTGGCAGAGTTCCATGCCGGCTGCTGAGTCAGCTCATAGTGGGATCCCGCCCTGACAGCACTGGGAAAGTTCAGGCCCGAGGCGGCTGGGCTGCCCCCACCTTGGCAGCTGGCCAGCCTCTGCATGTGTGCGGTCGTTCCTAGAAAGTGCAGCCGCGTGCGAGGAACAAGTGGAGCTCCAGAGCCTGTCTGTCTTCAGGAAGTGCAGCAGGTGTTGAGGTCAAGCCATTAGAGCTTTGAAGAAAGAGACTGTTTGGAACGGGCGTGTGCAAGCACACATGTGTGCACCGTGGCCGGCACCCAGCTCTGTGTTCTGGGCGGCAGCAGCCCCATGGCTACACAACTCCGTGCTCAGGAGGGTGGCTCTTGGCTTCTGAAACCCTTTGAGTTCATTTTAGGTTTCTGAGGCTTACTCGCTAATTATAGACTGCCTGGCAGAGCACCTGCCAAAATGTTTTTAAATGCCAGCATAGCTGAAGCCTAATCTTGCACCCTAACTTTACCTCCCCCTGGGTTTGGAGATTGAGAACTGGGTTAGTAGGTCATTGGGTAACAGTGACTTAAAACCTTAGATGTGCATCTCCTTTTCCCCTTTTGAATTTAGTTTTTCAAAACTGATTTGGCCTGTGTCATCCTCCTTTGTCTAACCCCACTTTTAAAGTAGTAAATATTGTGTTTGGGAATTTAAAAAAAAACTTTTTAGTTGTGCTTTGGAAGGGGGACTAAGAAAATAACATCCTTAGGGAGAGCCTATGGGAACCATTACAAACTATGAGACTAGCTTTTTTTAATTGTCCAGTCTTTTGTCTCTTATGCAATTAACTTCTAGAGAGCAGAAGTAGAGTGTCACTTGCTCCAGCAACAATTAACAAAGATCTTTTACAGTTGATGCAAAATGATCTTGTTAATATGTTACAGTGTCCATTTTGTTCTTTTACACAACAAACTTTTACAGAGGCTTGTTGGGTCAGGCCTCTGTTCCCTGGACAAAGGCGTGCTTCTCCCTCAAAGAGCTCGGGGTCTAGTGGAGGCAGAGCGGGAACCTCAAGGGAAACTGGGTCCTGAGTCAGCTGAAGCGCAACTGCCCAGTCTGAGCTGTGCTGCAGATATTTTAAAATAGGATTTTGTTTCAAACGTTCCTACACCAATACAAAAGTTGATTTCGTCTACAGCATAGCTTGGTAAACCAACAGGAGTACTCAAAGTAATTTTAAGAGGTTGGGGAGGGACAGGCAGCAGGCATTTGTCAACTGAAAAACAAAATTTGAAAAGCTTAAGGGCTTTACAGATTATTTTTTGTGTCTGAAATTCCTTTCTTAGAACATGTAAAATCAAAATTATTTCATGGATTCTCTTTGAAGAAACTCTTAGAAAATAATTGCTGAGGCCTGGATTGTTAGAAAGAGCATGGCGTTCTCTGACGCCAGAGTAATGGGAAATGGATAATGCCGTTGAGCCGAGGGTTCTAAAGCCCATCAGATTTCCATGGGCAGAGTAAATAATTGTAAAACAAGACAAGAAACAAAGAGCTGAGTGTCCCTTCTCTCGAGGGAAATCAGTAGAGCCCTGTCAGCATACAACCAACTGGGGGGTGTTGCTGGCCTATTAGGTCTTCTGTCCTCCTGGGAAGAGGTCGGTTCAGGCAGTACAGGCTTTGTCTGTCTTGAGCCCATTAGTGGAGCTAGTTTTCCAGAAGGGCACAGACTGTCTCCCATAGAATAGAAAGATGAGCGATGGCTTGATAGGCATGTGGGAGCCAGAGTGTGTGTGTCTGATTCTCTGCATACTTTGGCAGGCAGTCAGTTTGGTTACTGAATGTGAAGAGGAGAAGGATGCTTAGTCTCCAGAATCTATTACCAAGAGTCCCTCTAAGTAGTAAGGTCTGGTCTCCTGGGCTGGGCCTATTTTTCTTGGTATGTACTGCATGTCTTTGAAACATCTGATGCTTTTTGTAAACATTGTACAAACTATTGCCTGAAAATAAATAAGGTCATAAGCTTTCACCAGTTTCTTTGTAGGTCTCTCTTGCATGCCCTCAACTTCTATAGTAACAGTGAAATTCATCCAGATCAGTGTTCCTCAACTGGAGGTGATCTCCTCCCTACGCCCCCACCCCCCCACCCCTGCCCCCGGGGGATGTTTGGCAGTGTCAGGAGACATGTTTGGTTGTCATGACTGCTGCCTTGGGGGGAATGTGCTACTGGCATATAGTGGGTAGAGGCCAGGGATTCTACTAAACATCCTACATGCACAGACAGTCCTCCACAACCAAGAATTATCTGGTTCAAAATGTCAGTAGTACCAAGGTTGAGAAACCCTGCTTTAGATTGTGTAATTAGAAAGAGATCATATGTTGTGCTTTCATCAGACACTGCCTTGGACTCTGTTCATTTGTGTTTTGGTCTTGGTAACTGAGAAGTTTGGCAACCTTGAGTTTTCTTCACTTCTGTTTTCAATAACCATGTTGAGTTCATGTCTTCACCCATAGTCCTCTGGGTGAGCAGACTCTGTCACTTGAGAGAGGATTGGGACCTAGAACGTGCACTCATTCTTCCAGCCCAGCATTCCATGATGTCTAGGATGTCTGTGGTGATTTGTGAGAGAGCTTGATTGCTCTTCTAGACATTAACCCCAAAAGATTGAGGTGTAATTACTCAGCAGACTTGTTACGTAACAGATTTAATTATTAAATCAGCCTTGATTTTAGAGCCAAAAGATGGGCATTTAGATCCCAGCTCCACCACTTGCTTTCTATAGTACTTGGGACAGGTGTCCTAACCCACCTTTCTGAACTCGTGCATACATCTATCCCAGTGGATGATAATCCTCTCCTGCCATCCTCCCGGAGCAATTTTAAAGATATTACAAAGGTGGAAGAGGAATATGAGTGTGAAAGATCTTGGAAAAGCTATACCATCATACAAAGTTTAGGTCGAATTGTCATTAGCACCTAAATACTTGTTGAAGCTATAATTTTTCAGTATTTACTATCTTTGTAGGTAAGATGCTCCATAAATCCTAGACTCTAAAACAACTCCTTTTCAAGTTTTCAAGAACTGTGACCAAACTCTAGTATTTTGGAGTTGTCTGAAACATTTCAGGATTATGTGAGCTAAAACCGTTGCACTTTTGAAGCCACTTCTTTCCATATTAAAATAAGGATATGTGCATATTTGTTCTTTAGTAAGCTTTATTTATATTAAATTCTTATAAATACATGATCAATGACTTAACTTGGGTCCTTATCCATCTTACCAGAGACTATTCCCTCCTGATTTTTGAGGACTTGCTCCATCAGTGAACTCCCCATTCTCTTTAGACTCACTCTCTTCTGAAGCCTTTTCCACATTCACCCGTGTTCTACTATCTCCCAAATTTAAAACAATCCCCTTTAATCATAAATCTACCTGACTTGATTGTTACAGGGAAATGAGAAGTCGCTTTTTAAACGCTTTCCCGTGACTACAGTCTCCTTCCAGCTTGTTCTATAGTCCTAGCTGTCCCCCACTCCTCACAGCAGAGCTTCTCAGAGGGATTGTGTGCGCTCCTTACCTCCACTCTCACCTCCTACTCACTCCTCAGCGCATTTCAGTCTGGACTCTGTTTCTTCCATGTCCCTGAAGTTCCTCTTGGTAAGGCCTCCCAGTGACCACCATTTTGCGGTGCCCAGCCTGCCCTTACCGTATTTGATTTCTCAGCAGTATTGAATACAGTAGTTCCCTCTCCTTGAAACAGTCTCTTCTTTTACTTTCTATAGCCCCTCTGTCGGCTTATTTTCCTTTATCTCTTTCTCTTCTATCTGACCTCTAGAGCTCCAAGTTCCCTAGGGCTAAGATTTAAACACTCTTCTCTGTATGTTCCCCCTGGGCAATTTCTTTCACTCTCATGGCTTTAAATACTATCCACAAGCCACTGACTCCAGTATATATGGTTTGAGCTCATGTTTCCATTTGAGCTCAATGGATATATTCCCAGCTACCTTCTTGACATTTTCCCTTAGAAGTTTTACTGGTATCTCAAGTTTAACACATATAAAGCCGAACTCTTGATTTCCAACCTACTCCCCCACAATTATTTCCTCCTTTATTTTCCTTCTCTGTAAATGGCATTTCTATCCACTTGGTCATTCATATCAGAAACCTTGGAGTTGACTGTCTTTCATACCTCCTACTCTGTCACTCCATCTAGTAATGTCCAGTCCATCACGAGGTGTTACCAGTTCTCTCACCTAAATATCTAGAATCCTGCCACTTCTCTCCTCCACCATCATTTACCTAATCCAAGCTCCCTACCTACTGCTGTAGCTGTCAACAGGTTTGTGTCTCCGCCCCTCCCATCCATTCTCTACCCAGCAGCTAGGGTGATCTTCTGAAAAACAAATCAGATTATGTCACTCCTTTAACACCCTCCAAGTATGATGTCACTTGCTCTAATTGGAAAAGCCAGAATCTGCATAATCTGATCCCTGCCAGCTTCTCCAGCCTTATTTTTACCAATCTCCTGACCTGTCACTGTACTGCAACTACCCTGGCCTTTGCATATGCTAGTCCTTCTGCCTAGGACACTCCTCCAGGTTAACTCTTACCCAGCCTTCAGTCCTCACCTTAAACATCACTTCTTCAGAGACACTGTCTTCACCTTTAGTATAGATCAGGGTATATGCTCTCATTAAACATTATACTTTTATATTTGTGTTCTTTGATATCTGATTCCCATACTAGATGGTAAAGCTCCAAGAGGACAGGGACCATCTGTGTTTTGCTTGTCATTGTATACTAGCACCCAGCAGAGTGATGACAAATAAGAGGCACTGAATAAAAATTTGTTTCTTCTACTTTCTTTTAATTTGCCTTGTGGCGTTTTGTTTGTTTGTTTTTGTGAATGGCACCATTTCATTTCTTAAAAAAAAGTAGACTTTATTTTTTAGAACAGTTTTAGATTCACAGCAAAATGGAGAAGGTGCAGTGGTTTCCCATATACTCCCTGCCCCAACATACACACAGCCTCCCCCACTATCATAATCCCCCACTAGAGTGATAGATTTGTTGCAGTTGATGAGCCTACATTGACACATCGTTGTCACCCAAAGTCCCTAGGTTACAGTAGGGTTCACTCTTGGTGGTGTACATTCTGTGGGTTTTGACAAATGTGTAATGACATATATTCACCATTATAGTATCATACAGGGTAGTTTCACTGCCCTAAAAATCCTCTGTGCTCCATCTCTTCATCTCTCCCTCCTTCCTGAGCCCCGGCAACCACTGATCTTTTTACTGTCTCCATAGTATTGCTGTTTCTACAATGTCATCTAGGTGGAATCATATAGTATGTATCCTTTTCAGGTTGGCTTCTTTCACTTAGTAATACACCTTTAAGGTTCCTCCATGTCTTCTCATGGCTTGATAGCCTCATTTCTTTTTAGCGCTTAATAATTTTCTGCTGTCTGGATGTACTACAGTTTGTTTATCCACTCACCTACTGAAGGACATGTTGGTTGCTTCCAAGTTTTGGCAAGAATGAATAAAGCTGCTATAAACATCTGTGTGCAGCTTTTTGTGTAGACATAAGTTTTCAACTCATTTGGGTAAATACCAGCAAGTACAATTGCTGAGTTATTTTGTAAGAAACTGCCAAACTGTCTTCCAATGTGGCTGTACTACTTTGCATCCCCACCAACAATGAATGAGAGTTCCTTTCGCTCCACATCCTTGTCAGCATTTGGTAGTGTCAGTGTTAGGAATTTTGGCTGTTTTTTTAGAATTATTTTATTAAGGTCGTATTGACTTATAACATTGTGCATTTTTTTAATTGAAATTTTCACTGAGAAATTGTAGATTCACGTGCACTTGTAAGAAGTAATTTAGAGAGATCCCTGTACACTTTGCCCAGTTTCTCCACCAGTAACATTTTATAAAACTATAGTATACTATCACAACCTGGATAGTGACATTGATACCATCCACTGATCTTATTTAGATTTCCCCAATTTTGCTTGTTCTCTGTGTATGTGTCTGTTCTATTTTTAAGCCTATTTTGTTGTATGTTTAACATATCTAGATTTCTCCCAAGGTCGCACTTTGCTGTATCCCACGTTTTGGTATGTAATGTTTTCATTGGTTAGTACTAAACATTTCATAATTTCAGTTGTGATTGCTTCTTTAACCAATGGCTTGTTCAAAAGTTTTTTAGTTTCCAAATATGTGGGGTTTATCTTTTTCAAAATATTAATTTATAGCTTATAATTAAGCTCTAACCATAGTGATTAGAGAACTGGCATGATACCAATTTTCTGGAATTTCTTATGATATCCTTTGTGTTGGCCTTGTATATGATCCGTTTTTATAAATTCTGCATATGTGCTTGGAAAGAATGTATATTCTGTTTGATAGATGTGGGGCTATATATCTGTCTATTTGATCGAGCTTATTAATTGTGTTGTTCAAATCTTCCTTATCCTTACTAAGTTTTGTTTGTGTGATCACTTCAGAGAGAGGTGAATTAAAATATTCCAGTGGAAGACTGGCTTTCTTTTGATTAGTATTAGTACATTTTTTTTCCTTACACATTCCAAATCTTTATATCTTGAGATCACATATAAAAGACCTATAATCTCTGTCTTTTTTTATTAGGTTATCTTTTTTATTAGGTTAATTTAAGCCATGTAGTTAGTAGGATTGTGATACATTTCAACCTGTTTTTGCCCGCTAACTTTGGATTTCCTGTTTAACCATACTTTGTTTCTGGTTTTCTCCTTTCCTATCTTTTGTTCATTTGATTGAGTTTTCTTTATTCAGTCTTTATCTCATCTACTGGTTTAGAAGTTATACTTTCTGTTTCTGTTCTTTTATTGATTACTTTTAGATTTTTTACTTGCCTTCTTTCCTTTTTACACAACTTCCAAACGATATTAGGACCTTAGAAATTCTAGTTTTAACTTCCACTTCTCTGCTACCATCTTCCAGTTTATTGTGGCTAGCAATTTATATCCAATTTGTTTTAATCCCTTCCCCAAATTAGTTTTTTTCCTCCCCTAACAGTCAATATTTATTTAGACTTCCCAGCAAGTTTATCCGTTTTTTTCCTCCCTCATATCTCACTATTTCCCTTTGGGCTCCGTCGTCTTTTTCCTTTTTTCGTAACTCTCTTAGCAGAGATTTGTATATAGTAAACTCAGTCCTAGTGTGTCTGAAAAAAGTTTTAATTTATATCTTTGGTTTTTTTGCCCTTACTTTTCAACGATTGTTCATAGCTCTAGATTCTAGATTGGCCATAATTTTCCTAACACTTTGATGGTATGATTCCATTGTCTTCTAGCAACTATTTTTGCTGTTGAGAAATCTATGTTCAGTCTAATTGTCACCTTTGTGAATTCTTTTTCTCTTTTGTAGCTTTTAAGACTTTTCTTTTTGACTCTGCTATTTTTCACTTGAACTACAGTATTTTAGGTCTGGACTTATTTTTATTTATCCTACTTGGGCCCCTGGTCTGCTCCTTCAACCTGATTTCTATTTTTTTTTCCCCTTGGCTTCTATTTTTTCTTGACCATTATTCTAATAGAAGTACTTGGAACCTTCTCATTCAGTCTTCTATATATCTTTTTTTTCATAACCTTCTCTCTTGATGTCATTCTCCTGCATTCTGGAATATTTTCACATTCTGTTTTCCAATTTCTAATTCTTCATCTCTATTCTACTTAATAACTTTTAAAAAAATTATCTTAATACTGTGTTTAATTTCTGTACATTTTTTTGGCTTTTAAAAATCTGTTCTTATCATATGGTTTCTAGTTCTTTAGCTTTTTGAACATCTTTAACTTTTTAAAAACTTTATCTTATGGAATTGTTAAAACTTTTTTTATGGAAATCTCAAACATACAAAAAAGAGAATGGTAATGAACCATCTGTGTTCCTTATCCAGCTTTCAACAGTTACCAGCATTCTGCCATTCTTTAAACATGCTTATTTTATTTAAACTTTTAGATTATTCTGTTGTTATCCTTAATTCTTGGGGTGGAAGTTCTCCTTGTGTCCTGTTACTCTCGCACCTGATGGTTTATTTCCTCTTGTGGTGATGTGTTTTTGTTTTAATGTAAGCTCATTTTGAGTTGGGACTTGTTTCCATGGAAGTTTCGTGTGCTTTGGTTTATGGAAGCATTCGTAAGGGAGTTTTATTTTCTCCTCTACTGGGTCCTACAAGTTTAGCTGGTTGTCATTGGTTTGGCGTAATGTGAATTTGGGGTCTACATCTGTGCCTGGTCTACAGTCTGTTTCTTGTAGACCCTCTTTTTCCCTGAGGCCTCTGGCAGATGGCAAGGTTCCTTGCTTCGATTCTCCAGCGTGGTAAGCAGTTTTTTAGGCCCCAGTTCAGAGGGGTGGAAGTGTAGTCCTTCATGGCCTCTGGCTTTGTGCATTTATCTCGATTCTGGTTCCTGGCATGCAGGGGGCTGGTAGCCTGGACTCTCCTCCTTTGGGGGTGATTAAATCCCCAGTCTTCAGCCTTCAGCTGTTAAGAAGTCTATCCGGATCCCTTCTCCCTTGAGCCCTTCAGCTTCCGTGTCTGCTCACTGCTGATTCCTTCCTTTTTGTTTCTGGCGCTGTGGACTCTGCTGCCTTTCTGGGTTTCAAGCTTAGCCCTGTGTGTAGGGGGTGGAGTATTACATTGTATCCAGCATTTCTAAGCAAGGTTTTCTTTGGAGAGGGAGGGAAGCGGTAGAGTTCCTCCACATCAGACTATCCTCACTCCTGGTTTTGTTTTCTGCTTTTTTATTTGATTTTTGATTTTTAATAACTTAGACTTGATGTCTCATGTGCCAAGTACTTGCCTTCTTTCATTGCGTTGTGTGAGGCAAGCCCTGATAGTATCCTCCCTTCACGGGTTTGTTTTTATTTTGCAGAGGAGGGAAGAAGGGTGGAATGGGCTGCTTGCAGTCTGGTGGGGCAGCTGGGCTCTGAACGCAGGCGGCTGACTGCAGCCTCCATGCTCACCTCTCCCCGTGTTCCCTCTCGCCCCATTCCAGACAGAGGAGGGTGAGGATGATCTTCTTCGGTGGGCTCCTTATGTCAAAAGTAACTTTGATTTATTTTTCCTGATTGTCAGAGTAATTCAGACTCATTAGAAAATATGGAAAATACAAAAATTTGTAAAGAAAAAAATATAGTCACATAACTTAGATATAACTGTAAACATTTTCTTATATTTCCTGTGTTTACAAAAAAATCCTATTATAGGGATATTTTTTGGTTTTATGTATAATTTTGTGCCCAACTTTTATTACCTAACAGTCCACGAGCAATTTTTATCATTAAAATTTATTTTAAAGTATTATTTTAAAATAGTTTAATTTTTTAAAAACATATTACAGAAGTTATATTGACTCAAATAATTTTAGAAATATAGAAATGTGAAAAGTAAATGTCAACCTGACTTTCCATGGCTCATTGTTGTTACCAGTTTGGTCTTTACCTTTTCAGAACTTTTTCTCTTCACAAATACATTTTTGCTTGTTTTTAACAAAAAAAAGGAACTCTACGTATTATTCTACAACTTGCTTTTTTGACTCAGTATTATGGCTGTCTTTCCATATGTGTTCATAAAGATCTATTTATTAACGTTTTTATAATCACTTATCTCACAGTTACATAAGTAATGTGAATAGATGCTCATGAAAAATTAAAACAATATAGGAAAGTAAACTTTATACTATAGAAAAATATTAGAGTGTCCTTTTGCCCACCTGCCCTTCCCATCCACCCCCTTATTCCAGAGGATGCCACGGTCAGGTGTGAATCAGCCTCTAGGGCTGTTTCTAGATATTTAACTACCTTAAGTGGGTGGTCCCAGAGAGTGTGTGTGTGTATGTTTAGTATAAATATAGACTCTCTTCATGGATGCTGTATAACCCTGTGCCCTTGTGTCTGTATTTCTGTAGTAGATTATTCTAGAGGTTGAATTTGCTGTATCAGTGGGTATATGTATATTACTATCTTTTCAAGTGTTTATGTGCTTTTTGTATTTGTTCTGTGACTTATCTTGCTTGTAGCCTTTGCCCATTTTTCTTCCTTCCTCCCTTCCTCTCTCTCTCCCTCCCTCCTTCCCTCCCTCCACCGTCCCTCCACCCTCCCTCCCCCTCTTCCCTTCCTTCCCTCTCCTTCCTTCCCCACCTTCCCTCCTCGGAGCTAACATCTGCTGCCAATCCTCCTCTTTTTGCTGAGGAAGACTGGCCCTGAGCTAATATCTATGCCCATCTTCCTCTATTTTATACGTGGGATGCTGCCACAGCATGGCTTGATAAGCAGTGGGTAGGTCTGTGCCTGGGATCCAAACCAGGGAACCCCAGGCTGCCGAAGCAGAGCACACGAACTTAACTGCTGCACCACCAGGCCCCTTTCTTTCTTAATCATAAAAATCATGTGAGATTTACCATCGTAGCAAATTTTAAGTGTACAGTACATATTGTTAACCGTAAGTACAATGTTGTATGGCGGATCTCTAGAAATTTTTCATCTTGCACAACTAAAACTTACACCCATTGAATAGCAACTACCCTTTTCCCCTCCCCACAGACCCTGGCAGCCACTATTCCTCTTTCTGCTTTGATGAGTTTGACTACTTTAGAGCCTCATGTAAATGGAATCATGTAGTATTTGCCCTTCTGTGACTGGCTTGTTTCACTTTATTTACATTTATTTAAATTTTTATTGAAATATTTACATTATTTAGCATAATGTCATCCATGTTATCACATATTGCAGGATTTCCTTCCTTTTTATGACTAAATAATATTCCAGTGTGCATATACCACATTTTCTTTATCCTTTCATCCATCAACGGACACTTAGGTTGATTCCATATCTTGGTTATTGTGAACAATGCTGCAATGAAGACGAGAGTACAGGTATCCCTTCAAGATTCTGATTCCAATTCGTTTGGATATATCCCCATAAGTTGGATTACTATATCATATGGTAGTTCTATTTTTTACTTTTTCAGAAACCTCCATACTGTTGTCCCTATCAGCTGTACCATTTTACAATCCCATCAGCAGTGCACAAGGATTCCAGTTTCTCCACATCCTTGTCAACACTTGTTATTTTCTGTTTGTTTGTTTTTATAATGGCCATACTAGCAGATGTGAGGTGACATTGTGGTTTTTATTTGCATTTCCCTGATGATTAGTGATGTTGACCATCTTTTCATATACATGTTGGCCATTTGTATGTCTTCTTTGGAGAAATATCTATTCAAGTCTTTTGCCTATTATTTAATTGGGTTATTTGGTTTTTTGCTAAGTTGTGGAAGATCCATGTTTTCAGTGCTAAGTTGATTCTAACTCCTAGCAACCTTTTGTACAGCAGAGTGGAGCCCTGCTCAGTCTTTTTGCACCATCCTCTCACCTTCTGGAGCTATTTCAGACAATGTTCCACTGCTATTCATAGGGTTTTCATGGCCAGTTTTTTCAAAAGTGAGTGGGCCGGTCCTTCTTCCTAGTCTGTCTTAGTCTGGAACCTCTGCTGAAACCTGCCCACAATGGGTGACCCTACTGGTGTTTGAAATACCCATGATATAGCTTTCAGCATCACAGCAACATGCAGCCACTACAGTATGACAGCCAACAGACAGGTGGTATGGTTTCCTGACTGGGAGACGAACCTGGGCTACAGCGGTAAAAATGCCGAATCTTAACCATTAGCCCACCAGGGCTGGCTTGGAGTTCCTTATATCTTTTGGATATTAATCCCTTATCAGAGAGATGGTTTGCAGATATTTTCTCCCATTCTGTAGGTTGCCTTTTCACTCTGTTGATTATTTTCCTTTGCTGTGCAGAAGCTTTTTATTTTGAGGTAGTTTCATTTGTCTGTTTTTACTTTTGTTGCCTGTGCTTTTGGTGTCATATCTAAGAAATCATTGCCAAGACTAATGTTGTGAAGCTTGTATCCTATATTTTCTTGTAGCACTTCGGCAGTTTCAGGTCTTATGTTTAAGTCTTTAATCCATTTTGAGTTGATTTTTATGTATGGTGTAAGATGAGGGTCTAATTTTATTCTTTGCTTATGGATACCCAGTTTCCCCAGCACCGTTTGTTGAAGAGACTATCCTTTCCCCATTGTATATTCTTTGCACCCTGTCAAAGATCAGTTGACCCTATGTGTGTAGGTTTATTTCTGGGCTCTGTATTCTGTTCCATTGGTCTCTGTGTTTGTCTTTATGCCAGTATCATACTATTTTGATTACTGTAGCTTTGTAATATGTTTTCAAATCAGGAATTTTGAGGCCTCAGCTCTATTCTTCCTCAAGATTATTTTAGTTATTCAGGGTCCTTTGTGGTTCCATATGAATTTTAGAAGTTTTTTTTCTATTGCTTTAAAAAATGCCTTTGGGATTTTGATGGGGGTTGCATTGAATCTGTAGATCGCTTTGGGTAGTATGGATGTTCTAACAATAGTAAGTCTTCCAGCCCATGAACATGGGATGTCTTTCCATTTATCAGTGTCTTCTTTAATTCCTTTCAGCAATGTTTTGTTGTTTTCAGTGTACAAGTCTTTCACTTCCTTGGTTAGGTTTATTCCTAAGTAGTTTATTCTATTTAGTGCTGTTATAAATGAGATTTTTTTCTCTTAATTTCCTTCTCAGATTGTTCATTTTCAGTATATAGAAACACAACTGATTTTTGTATGTTTGTTTTGTATCCTGCAATTTTCCAGAATTTGTTTGTTAGTTCTAATGGGTTTTTTGTGTGTGGAATCTTTAGAGTTTTCTACATGTAAGACCATGTCACCTGCAAAAAGATAATTTTACTTCTTTCCAATTTGAATGCCTTTTATTTCTTTTTCTTGCCTAATTGCTCTAGCTAGGACTTCCAGGACCATATTGAATAGAACTGAAAGAGTAGGCATCCTGGCCTTGTTCCTGCTCTTAGAAGAAAAGCTTTTAGTTTTTCACTGTTAAGTATGGTATTAGCTGTGGGCTTTTCATATAAGGCCTTTAAAATGTTGAGGTAATTTCCTTCTATTCCTAGTTTGTTGAGTATTTTTATCATGAAAGGGTGTTAAATTTTGTCAAATGCTTTTTCTACATCTGTTGGGATAATTATGTGATTTTAATCCTTGGTTCTCTTAATGTGTTGTGTCACATTGATTGATTTTTGTCTGTTGAACCATTCTTGCATCCCAGGGATCAGTCCCAATTGGTCATGGTGTATGATCCTTTTAATGTGCTGTTGAATGTGGTTTGCTGGAAGTTTATTAAGGATTTTACATCTGTATTCATCAGATAGTTTTGTTTTAGTGTCTTTTTCTGGCTTTGGCATCAGGGTAATGCTGGCCTCATAAAATGACTTTGGAAGTGTTCCCTCCCCTTCAATTTTCTGGAAGAGTTTGGGAATATTGGTATTAATTCTTCTTTAAATATTTGGTAGGCTCACTCATGAAGCCACCTGGTTCTGGGCTTTTCTTTGTAGGGAGGGTTTTGATTACTGATTAAATCTCCTTACTAGTTATAGGTCTTTTCAGACTCCCTATTTCTTCGTGATTCAGCCTTGGTAGGCTGTAAATTTCTGGGAATTCATCCATTTCTTCTAGATTATCCAATCTGTTTGCATATAATTGTTCATAGTAGTCTCTATTTCTGTGGCATCCATGGTAATGTCTCTTCTTTCATTTCTGAATTTATTTGTCTTCTCTTTTTTCTTAGTTTAGCTGAAAGTTTGTCAATTTTGTTGAACTTTTCAAAAACCAACTGTTAGTTTCGTTGATGTTTTTCTATTTTCTGTTTTGTTTATTTTTGTTCTAATCTTTATTATTTCCTTCCTTCTGCTAACTTTGGGCTTACTTTGTTCTTTTTCTAGTTTCTTGAGGTATAGAGTTAGGTTGTTTATTTGACATCTTTGTTTATCATATTTATTGATCATGTTTATCCCTGTAAACTTCCCTCTTAGTACTGCTTTTGGTGCATTCCATGAGTTTTGTTATGTTGTGTTTTTGTTGCTTTTACCTGTTTTTCTACTCTGTTATCTTTTTCTTATTGATCTGTAGTAGCTCTTGGGCATAGGCCCTTGTCTTTGTGTGTCAGATATTTTTCACAGTTGTTGGTCTTTCAACATGATTTGTAGTTCTTTCATTAAGTAGGAATTTAAAATTTTCGTGTGGCTAAATCTATTGATCTTTCCCTCAGTGGTCTCTGTCATAATTTAAAAAGCCCTCCCCTCCCCAGGATTATAAAAAAATATATTGTTACTGTTATTTTATGGTTGTTTTTTTATATGTAGATCTTTACTCCACCTGGAATTAATGGGAAGGATGTGGAGTAGGGATTGAACGTTTTTAAAAGGCAATGTTCTTTTTAAGGCCTGCACAATGGTCTGTCACGTGGATAGCACCTTCATTTGTTGCCTGTTCCTTTAGTGTTAAGACATTTAGGCTGTTGCTAATTTTTTGCTATTATAAATAGAATTGTACTGTACTTCTATTAATTTTTGTGGGGTAGATTCATAGAACAGTATTACAAGATCAGGAGAAGACTGAAAAAGTGAGGCTGTTATGAGCAGGGACTTGAAGGTGCACTGCTGGCATTTGATTCTCAGCTCCACTGTTTGGTTGCTTTGCAACCTTCTGCAAATCACTTTCTTGTACCTTGGTTTTCTCATCTGAAAGATGGGGGTTATAATAGTACCCACCTCAGAGCGTTGTGCTGAGGTTTAAATGTTTGATACACATAAAATACTGGAACAGGGCCTGGCATGTAGTAAGTACTCGATTCTTGCTAGTTGTTGCTGCTGCTGCTGTTTTTATTGTGATGGGCATTTTAAGGCAAGTGACTTTGTGGAAAGGTCATGCCATTTTTATATTTCCTTTATGGGAATATAGGAGATCCCATTGTCCCAACCCTTGTTACCATTGAATATTATCATTTTTTAAAGCCTTGCTAATTTTACTTAGATAATAGGCTCCTGTTTTCTCTTTTTTTTTCTTTGATGCACCCTCTTCTGTTATCCTCTTGAACCTAAAAATTAAACTGCTATCTTTAGGAAATGGTTTATATTGCCTTTGAGATCCTTTTTATGGACTTGTGTTTTAGAACTTGAAGCCCACCTTTTAAGTGTGCGATTTTTTTGCCCCAAATTCATCACTTAGCCTGAGGCACTTCTTCTAAGTTTATTCCTGTGGCTTGTTCTTCAGGTACTGACGTTCATTTGAGTTCCTACCATCTGCCAGGGACTGTGCTGGGTGCACAGGCCTCATCGAGGAATAAGCTTCTGTCCCTGTATGAGAGAGACTCATAGCGTGGGAGAGGTGGCAGACAGTGCAGGGACAGCTGGCATCAGAGTTGGAACTTGTATGCCATAGGACCACCCCCTGGGATGGGGATGTGGGGATGGGAGAAGCCCTAAGAGAAGCTCTCAAACTGGTAAATGGGGTTGACTTTTAAACAGAAGTACAAGTGTGTTCTGTCTGAGGAAACCTGCTCTGTGGAATCCAAAACTTGAAAATGAAAGAGGGACTTTTTTTTTTACTGTATAAAATAATTTATCATAGCATTTTTTAAAAACGTGGTCTTCCTATATATTTAAAATATATAGTTTGAAAAAGAGAAGTTTTTAGGAAACTTGTCTGAAGCACTGCCTTTGGCGCTCAGTTTCCCCTTCTGTCAGATGAGGGGTTCTCCCGCTCTGCTCTCCAGCTCTGACTCTGAGCTCTGTGGTGTGCGTGGTGTCAGCGGCCATTATGAAAGCTCAGGTGGTAGGTGGCTCTCGGGGTTGAATGAGCAGTACTGCCAACTTGGATTCTGCAGAGAACAGGGCCTTCCTCTGTGGCTCTCAGACTTGGACTTGGCTGGGCCGGTTCACTCTTCGACATAGAGCTGTCCTTGTCGCCAACATTGCATTTTAGTTTCTCTGCCTCCTTTTGTAGGAACAGAGCATTTCTGGGCAGTCTTCTTGATTATTGACTGCGTGGACTGATTGTGTGCCTAGATGGAAAGGTAGGCCTGCCGCCCTCTCTCCCTTCCCCCACCCATCCTCCTTTCTACTGCTTCATCAGAAAAGTGTCCTTAGTCTTTTTCCAAGCCACCGAGTTTGAATTGATCTTTGTTGCTAGTAAGAGGTGGGGAGGCACTTTCTGGTTCCTGCTAAAGTTACCTGACAGCGGAAGGTGTGCATCTGATAATTATAACTCTAGTGCTTTCCAAGGCCCGAGCGATTTAGCTAAGAGCAGTAATCCTGATCTTATCAGGAGGGTTTTGTAGTCCAACAGTGTTGCTTATAACAGTATCTGTTTTACTTCCTGGGCTTCCCCTCTCCTTTTAGGATTCTCCTATAATCCTGCCCATTACCCTCTTGTGCATGTCTCCTTACCTCCTGGAATCAGTTAAAACTGGTAGGAGGACAAAGATAGCTTTCTTTTCTTCCTACCAAGATCTGGGAATTGGACTTTTAACATTACAACATCATCAGCCTGGCCAGCAGTAGAGCAGTCACAAGTGCGGTACAGATAATACCTGCAGAGCCACAGACCTAGCCAAAGAGAAGGTAGTTTATGCATTGCTTATTAAAAAATAGTAACAATACTAGCAACAGCAGTATTCAGCCCAAATCAGAACTTCAATTGCATTTTGTATTTCAGAGTAATTAATTGGTGTCCATGAGCGTGGGATCAGCCCCTTACTAATGACTACTTTGAGGTTCAGGTCCTAGGCATTTGCCCAGATCCTTCACCTTGGGATTCAGAATCTATCCGATTGTAGAGAGTAGACAGAAAGGAAACACGTTACTCTTCTATATCTTCAGAGAACACTCAGGAATCTCTATAGAAGTTGTCAGTGTGCATGATGGTGTTCTAAGGACGGGACAGTTTCTTAGAGGTTTCAGAATACAGGGAGCCCAAGTGAAGAATAGGCAGCTTAGCCTCTGTGCTTTGAACCTGGAGGCAAGGGTTAACTCTTGCCTTGCGGGGGAGTGAGGAATGGGAACTAAAATTGCTTTGGACATCTGAGCTGTGCTTTAATAAGATATTCCAGGTGGTCAAGGAGTAATCCTAAAATAGCCTAGATACTTAATTGCTTTTAAAGTCAGGCACTCCTGTCTCTGGGGAGGTACAGCTCTCAGGAATGCAGTGCTGGCTCCTAAGGTCTTAGAGGCGTGGTCTGGTTGGGCTTTTTTTAAATCCCAGGAAAAAGAAAGGCGCAAGGTAGTCTTCTTGTCAGGAGACACTGGATAAATACTCCCTTTCTCCTCATTGGAAAGTTGGCAGTAAGCCTTTGGCTCCTGCTGCTGCCAGCTGCCATAACCTGGCTTTGTCTAGGGCTGTGGGATTGGTCTTGTCGCCCCCCACCCATCCCCAGAGACAGTGGCCTATTTTCATGAGTGCTCAAAGGCTTCCTGTTTGATCCTCTGCCCAGCGTCTCTCCATTTCCGTCAGAACATACCTTTCTCACGATTAGATTCAGATTCATCCTGCCCTTTCTCTTTCATCCCCTCAATCCAGATCCAGTTGATTCTGATTTGGCTGCTGCTTAAAGTCCTTCCTCCCTGGGCTGCTACTCTGCCAGCCCCTGAGCGGGCTCTCAGTGTGGGAGACTGCCCAGTGGCCAGCACTGGCTTCCCTCTCAGATCTTCAATACTGTTTACAAAAGTAACATATTGACATTGTAAATCATTACTGAGGGGCATTAAAAATATATTTTATTAAATGAGTCATACTGCTCTCTTGCTTGAAAGACCAAATATTGTGAAGGTGTCAGTTCACTAAATTATTTTATAATTTCAGTGCAATCCAAATTTTCTTTGTTGGCAGGGGAGAGCAAGTGATGGGTCTTGACAAATGATTCAAAAGTTAATACAAAAAAAAAAGCAGGGGCCGGCCCGGTGGCACAGTGGTTAAGTTCGCACATTCCGCTTCGGCGGCCCAGTGTTGGCTGGTTCAGATCCCGGGTGTGGACATGGCACCGCTTGGCAAGCCATGCTGTGGTAGGCATCCCACATACAAAGCAGAGGAAGATGGGCACAGATGTTAGCTCAGGGCCAATCTTCCAAAAAATAAGAAAAAGTGTTTTGATTCTTTCTCTCTCCATTAGACTGTAAGCTGTGCCAAGTCAGAGGCTCTTACCTGTCTTGTTCTTTTCCTCTCAGAATCTTTCACAGTATCTGGTATATCCACGGTGATCAACGTTAGTACGTAATTGAATATCAGGAAAAAATTGAAAAATGAAAATCCCAATCCAAGTAGGTGTCTACATACATTTGTGTGTATATATTACATTTTTTCCAACAAAATTGGGCCATTAAAATAATCTAAAACGCTGATTTAATCCTTTGTGTGTCTGTTCAGAAAACACCCACTGCCTCCCTACAGTTCAGAGTGTAAACTTCCTCCTGGTATTCAAGGCATCTCACAGCCTGTTTCCACTTTAACTACTCTGACTTGCATCCTCCCTGCCAAAACATGCCTTGTTTATCCCCTTCTCCAGGCTCATTTAAACTGTAAATCTCCCCCACCCCTCCTCCACCTCCCGGGCACTTTGTGTCCTGGTACTTTGACTCGCTTTGTTCAGTGCTCTGTGTGTTCAGCTTGTTTTGCCAACTGGGAGGTAAAGCTCCCAGTGGTGGGACCGCTGGTTTTTTTGTATCCTCCTCAGCAGCTTGCACAGTGCTCGACCTCGGGTGGGTTCTCAGGAAATCAGTGTTGAATGAATTTGGCATAGGATCTTCACTTCTCAGGACAGAAAGGAGCCCTGGAGGCCCTCTCGTCCAGCCCTGTCTCTTGTTGGATTCCACACCATGACATCCCAGACAGATGGTCATCTAGGGCTAGGAAGCTGCCCATCTCCTGAGAAGGCCCACTGCATTACTGGGCAGTTTGGATTGTTAGAAAAGTCCTTCTATCAACCTGAAATCTTCCTGGTTACTTCTGCCAGTGACTCTAGTTCTCCCCTCTGGGGCTTTCGAGGAAAACAAAAAAAAAACGAACAACAAAAAAACCCTGCTTCCTCTTCCACAGGCAGCCTTTTAGATTTTCAAACACAGTGAATACATTTCCCCCTGTCTTTCAATCTCCCGAGGCTGAAGTGTTGGGGAAGCACTGTTTTAATTTTGAGTAGCAGTCAGGTTAGACTTAGAGTCATTATTTTTTGAAGGCTTTTATGTGCAAGTCACCGTGCTAGCTGCCATATTTCTCTGATCCCCTCAGAGGTGTAACCTGCTTGTCTTTCTTTCCTGATCCCCTGTCCCCTGGGGGAAGATGGGGGCCCATCCTACCCAGAATGTTCTGTTTGGGAGGTAGTGGTAAAAAGTTAGCAATTCCTTTTTTTTTAAGGTATGCTTTTTATTTACCTTTTTGGTGAGGAAGATTGGCCCTGACCTAACATCTGTTACCAATCTTCCTCCTTTTTTTTCCTTCCCAGTGCCCCAGTACATAGTTGTATATCCTAGTTGTAAGTCCTTCTAGTTCTTCTATGAGGGCTGCCACCACAGCATGGCTTGATGAGTGGTGTGCAGATCCGTGCCCAGGATCTGAACTGGCGAACCCAGGCCACTGAAGTGGAGCATGCAAACTTTAACCACTACGCCATTAGGCCACCCCCCGGCAATCCTTATTTCAGTATCCCAGATAAGTCTCCTGGGCAAGTGTTGTGTGAGGGCTGGCTTTCTGTTTGGCTGCCTCTCCCAGATGAAGCCAGTGAGATGAATCAAGAAATAAAAAAATCTCCCACTGATAGGAGCCTCCCAGAGCCATGACTTGACGTTGTCGGCATTGTATGGTCAGAGGATTTCATTCTTTTTCTCCCTCTCTCCCTTCCTGATATCCCTACTCAGAACTTTCTACTGTTCTTTCAGCCCACATGGCAGCATGGTATAACAAGGAAAGCCAGACAGCCCTGGGTTTAGGTGCTGGCACCACGACTCAGAAGCTCTGAGGCCTTGGGCAGGTGAAGTTACTTGCTCTTTGAGCCGTTGTCTTCCCATCTCTAAAATAACCACCTCAACATAGTAGAATTAAGTGAGGAAATGCTTCTTAAGCGTTTGGCCCAGTCCTTGATACACAGAATGTGCACAGACACTAGCTTCCTGCTTCCCTTTCTCCTTCCCCCAACCTTCTTTCACTACCATTTTTGAGGGATTTAAAGGCAGAACACTCTGTGGCCTCCCAGGGGAAAATGAGCTAGTGTGGATATAGTAACCAAAGCTAGTCTTGGGTGAATATTTGGGAATAAACTGTCTGTTTCCTGTGAGCCCCTGGTGAGATCAAAGCTGCTAAAAGAGAGTTCTCAAGTAGGAGAGGCTGAGAAGGTTGTAAATAGCAATAAGTGACCACTCTGGCTACTGTTGACTTCTCGCACACATTTCTGCCTGCTGCCCATGGGGGAGTAACAGAGCCTGTTCCCTGGGCAGGTGAGACGTGCATGCAGCGCCCCCTTATCTGAATTGTGTTTCTCTGGAACCTCTCTGGATCCCTAACCTGTTGAGCTGGCTCTTTTTGGATATGTTTTCCCTGTACTTGCCTCTACCACTCCCTGTTTCCTCCATCACTACCATATCAATCAGACACACTCAACATTGAAGAAAAGAATCATTTCTCTGGGCTGATAACTGTCCAACAGTCACACCCACACCATGTTGATAGACCAGGAACCCTCCTGCACGTAAACCTGAACTGCATAAGTGAGCTATGTTGTGCAGCAATTGGTCGGAGTTAAGAATCAAGAAAATAACTGCTGAAGCCTGTAATCCTCCCAATGAAAGGAGGAGAGAAGAGAGGTGTTGTGGGGTTGGTGGTCTCATGGGAGAGCCCATCCCTGTCTTTGAGCAGATATGTCAGGGCTTTCCATGTCCTGGGGGCTGGGGGTACCCTGCCAGGATGCTTACAGACTGGGAACATAGGCAGAGGCACAGGGAACCAGAACCCAAGGGGACACAGCCCAGAGGAGAAAGGCATTGATTCTGCCTGGTGGGGAGAGGCTAGAGGCTTCGTGGAGGAACTGGCATTCCAGCTGGACTGTGAAGGATGGGCATGGTTCAGAAATTACTCTCACCTCAGCCAGAAAATCTTGTGAAGCAGAGTCGAAGTTTAACGGCCCCAAGACAGAGTAATGCAAAGAGAGTGGATGTTTCCCCATCAGCCCCAACTGAATATTTTCAATTAAGCAATGGACCATCCTGGCCTTGGAACTGGACAAAAGAAAACGCCTGCACTCCTGGGCAACTCTTGTGCGCGTCTTCTTTAAATGGTAGCTGACATTCCTATCCATGGAATGGGTCAAACAATGGCATTGCTCAAAGAGTTTAGTGTCCCATTTCTACCCTGTTCTGGCAGGTTTCTCTGTTCTTTGTGATCACTGTCAGGGGCGTTTCAGGCTAAAATCCAATCACTAAACAGATTTTTAAGCAAAATAGTTCACCCTTAGTGCAAGGTCTGACCATCCCACTGTTCAGATTCTGTTGCGGTTTGGGCAGAGCTGGAGAAAGTGAAGGGAGGGGGTCATAATGACCCCCAGACCCCATCCTCCAAGGCATTCTCCTCTGTTCCTGGAGCTGAGCTCTCACACTTGGGTGTTTATTTTCACACGTAGTCACACAGTGGTTACACTGACGGGCTTGTTTTTACACTCCTCTCCTGCTGTAGAAAACTCTGTCTGAGAATCTAGGTTGTGGATTCCATCCTCTCCACCCAACAGAGTGTTAAATAGTTTCTGAGTGAGCATTCGGAGTGCCTGAAAGTTACTGTAATTAGCAAAAAAAACTGTTTTCATCTCCCTTGGTGACCAATAGAGAAAGAATCCTCCTGTGAACAGAATCAGCTTCAGATCTCCAGCTGGAGAGAGTTGGGAATTGAGCTGCCACAGTAAACAGCTGACATAACAGAAGCTGCAATGATCCCCCATTAAATGTCTTTCAGCCGATAGGGGCTCCCACGATAATTGACTTTCCAGCAGGAATTACTGGCTCAAACGAAATCACTGGGCATTAGGGCAACCTACTGCATCCTTTGAAAGGAGGACTGTAACTCTGTTCGGTTTTGCTGACCTGACAGGCATAATTCATCTTGATTATTCATTGTGCTAGATGACACCCGATTTCTGTTGACTGTAATTACAGTGTCGGGGTGAGTTTTAGCTTCTTTTTTTTTACTAAACAGTGTTCCACCTGCTTGGTTGTTGGCCTCCCTGAGCTGAAGGTGCTTGAGGAAGATTCCTCCAACATCTGCCTGGGAGATGCTGAGTGCACAGTCAGATGGCATTTACTGAGCACTTCCTTACACGTCTTTTACTAGATAAGCAGGGAAACAATTTGGTGTAGCCTGTTTCATTTCAACTGACAGGGTGTCACTTCTTCTTGGTTGTACTTACCTCCCTCTGTGCTAAATTGCTGCTCTCAGGCAGTGGGTCTACATCTCAGAGCCTGCTTTGAGCAGGGGAAGCACAGGATGACCCCAAAATATAACTGAATAATACCTCCACTTTCAGGCAAGCTCTATTAAAGGGAGAGGATGGACTAAGACCAGGCTTCCATTTTGTTGGCTTGGTTTTACAACGAAATCCCTGTACCAAGGATTTCCTCCAAAGAATTTCCAGTCCAAAGAATGTCCTCCCAAGAAACCCGTTCCCCATCCCCAGATGCCCCTCCCCAACCACTTAACACACCCCAGCCAGCTGTGTGGCATGTGTGTGCATGTGCATACATGTGCCTGTGGTCCTAGGGGAGAAATGAGAGTGTGCCGGGCTTAGTGCATTTGGTCCCATCCACTGGGTCCTCCACTGGCCAGTGGAGCAGCAGTGAACGGCAGCTTTCTACTGACGTTTCATAGTCCCCACTAGCAGAGGGCCTCTTTGACTCTCTGTATGGTGTATGTGTTTGTATATTTTCTGAAGAGGTGCTTAATTGGTTCAAATAGCCAGTTAATGTCTTTTAACAATGATTATAGTTCATCACGAATTCCCTGGGGCCTAATAAGAGCCAGGCAGTGTGCTGTATGCTGGACGTGCAAAGATAGATAAGACACCTTTGCTCCCAAAGAGCTTACAGTATGGTGGGGATGACCGATAATTTCAAAATAAGATGTTAAATTCTAAGCTTGAAATGTACGGAGGTTGCTTCCAGCGTTGTTAGCACAGCTGGGAGTGACTGAGGCCTCCCTGAGAGATGTGCCTGCTTTGGGGAATAAGAGTCACCCAACTGAATAAAGGTAGGAAGCGATTTCAAGAATGTCAACAAAGGCATATTTGCCATTTCCTCCTGTTCAGTTGAATGGTGTTGGTCTAACCTAATCAATTAAATTAGGATTAGGTTTTCATTACTTCTCGATGAAAATGAACTCCACCCTACTGGCACTGGAGTCTCTGTATTTTGGGAATAATCTCAGGTCCTGGGGGCCTCATATCACTCGGGAGTTCTGATTGCTAGACTTAGGGCTTCTAGTGGTGAGGCTTGGCTGAGAGACCACAACTTTGTCTAGGTCTTGCTCCCCTTGACCTTTCATCCCCACTTAGAGTGTTGCGTGGCAAGCCAGGCCAGGTATCTTCACAATATACCATAGAATGTACAAACACATAGACCATACAGAACCTGCAGAAAAGTGCTACATCTCAGAGTATTGGCTTCTGGAAGATCAGCTAGGGATGAGCAGGTTCTCAGAAAATTGAGCCTTTGTGTCCTCTTCTTCCAAGATTATCGGGTATAAGTAACACCCCCCCTCCTCTGACAAATGGCGATGATTCTTCTACCTGACTCCCTCTTAGTTTGGAGCTGTAATTGAAAGCAAAAGACCCAAAATGTCCCTGTAAGGGTGGCGGTGGCAGTTACCTGAACAGTCTTTATACTGTGAGCCAGGATAGCACAGTTGGTACGAGTCTTCATCTTCCCCCTAAATGACTGCCTTGCCCTCTGTCACTCTCTTCCCATTCCCTTCTGAACGCTGTGCTTTGTTCCCCTTCAGAATGGTGGTTTGGCCTGGAGTGACGATGCGGACGGAAGCCGGGGACGAGAAATCTCTCGAGATTTTGCCAAGGTCTGTAATGTTTCCTTTGTGATAACAAATGGGGTAGTTCTGCAGTGGGTTGTTATATCTGATCCCCAAGGAATAAGGACAGGAGTGGTCTATGAGTCCCATTTGTAGTCGTTCAGATGGTTCTGTGTCTCTGGTGTAGACTTCCTGCACAAGATGGAATTTTTCATTGTGTTTTTTTCTTGGGGGATCGGGACTGCAGCTGTATGAACTGGACGGTGATCCGGAAAGGAAAGAGTTCCTGGATGACCTCTTTGTCTTTATGCAGAAGAGGGGTAAGTGTGCAGTCCCCTCATCATTTCAATTCAGTGGATATTTATCAAGTGCCTACTGTGTGCAAGTCACTGTTAGCCATCCTCCCCACAGAGTACCAGTGTCTTAGCCCAGGAGGACAAGAGGCCTTTACTACTGATTGGTTCCAGACTTAGCCAATAATTGACAACCAGATCCAAGAGGGCAGAAATGGCCTTGGCAGAAAATGAATAGAATGATCATCCAAATTTGGTGCTGCCTTATTTTTGTCACTCTTTTTCCTCTGATTAACTGATCTCTGGAGTCATTTCAAATTCAAATATACTTTTTTCTTAGCCTTATAGCTGCCCTAGACATCACTTAAACTAGTATGTGGGACTTCGTATTGGTGCATTTAGTCTTATAGGGACGGAGAAAGGTGGATGAAAGAATGGCGGTCCCTCAGGATTTGTTGGGAGAGTCTGAAATGATCCATGAGAGAGAAGGGCTAACAGTTTTCCTATCCATCGGCTCTTTGATTTTTGCATCCACTGGCTCAGTTGGGGCATTCTTGCAGTTTAACTGTGGGGTACGTGGGCATCTGCTTTATAATGCACATTCGTACTTCTCTGTCCCTCTCTCCTTCTCACGCCTCCCCCACACACCCCTAACTAACTCCACCCTGGACCATGGCGTGACTGGGTCTTGAGCCCAGTGACTCAACTTCCTGGCTTTATATCCTGTCTCAGCAATGGGTTCACCAGCTGGGTCAGCCCTCAGGAAGCACGGCCAGAACCCTAGCCTCTCTAGGAGAAGGTCTTCAGTAACCTGTGCAGCTCTACCTTCATCACCCTCAGGACAAACCAACAGGAGAGAGCTGCTCCCACCAGCCTCTTCCCTGGGACCCTCCTTATGTCTGATGATGTATCTCTTGGTTTCTGTGTCAGCTCCTTTATTAAGATCTGGGAGTGAAATCTTCCTCTCTATCCTAGGCTGAGCCATAATGGCAGCCCCCAGCAGCTAAATATTCTAAGTATCCTTTCCCTCCCTCTTTCCCCCTCCTTCTCTTTCCTTTACCTTCTAAAGCCTTGTTGCCTTCTTAGTAGCATGCCTGTTACTGGTGATTTGCTTACAAAGGCAATTGAAAGTTTTGAGTCTTGGTTCCCCCCCATATTCAAGCTCATCAAAGCAGTCTAAGCAGCCTTAATTAGTTTATTCCTTCAACTGTTATCTGGAGATGCATGTGTCAGTAAAAAACAAGAATATAATCCTGAAAGATAATGTGACTGGCAGCAGTGAAACTCCCTGGTTACCCTGAGAGAGAGAAATCCACTTAATACTTTGGTCTCCCCTTCCAATTACCTTTTAATTATTTACAAGCTCCACAAGCCCAGCTGGTGCAAATCCACGAGCTGATCTAGTCTCAGAGGGGCTGCCATAGCAATATAGATTTTAATCAGTGGTGTAGCGCCACTGCTTTATTTTCTACTTTATTGTTTTTCTCCCTTCCCAGAAGGATTTTTAAAGGAAAATGGAAGTTATATCAGCCTAGCCAAGAAAGAAGACCAGTCATTTTTGCTTATTACTGTGTGTCCCCACTAGACTGGGGACTCCTTGAGGGCAGCTACTTTGTCATGTCTTTTTGTCCCCAGTGCTAGCACAGGGCTAGGCAGGGCGGTGCTCAGGACACATTTGCTGTATGAGCAGTCCTGTCGGTTTTCCTGACTCAGCTGGCCACACATGGGGAGGCTGTGCTCCCCTTTAGACAGCTGCGCTGCAGTTGAAGTCAGCAGCGGAGAGCAGTGAGCGCTGCTCCTCCGCAGCGTCGAGGCACTCCACACTGCCGTCTCGTGCACTTCTGAGTGAACCCAAAGCAGGAGTGAGTGACTGCCTTTGGTCGTGTCGGTTTAGGGTTGTTCAGGCCCCGGGTAAACCTTTTTCCTGTCTTCAGCACTTATGTCAGGTATTTCACTATTTGCTGGCATCGCCATTGAGGGGAAACAATTGAGCCAGTCTTCCTACTTGTGAATTAGTCTAATACAAGGCTTCTCAGCCTCAGCATATTAACTTTGGAGACTGGATAGTCCTTTGTTATGGGAGGCACCCCTGAGGTGTGATAACCAAAAATGTCTCTAGATATTGTACATGTCCCCTGGGGGACAAACTTGCCCCCCTGTTGAGAACCACTGCCAAGAAGGATGGGAAAGAGGGTGAAGATCTGAATTTCCTCTGCAGAACAACTGTTTATGGAAATCGTCTTCCCTCCACTCAGGTTCAGTATCTGAGGGCTGCAGGGCCTGTGTCAGGCACTAACGTGAGCGCCCCTCCTGTGGCTGAGTGCCAAAGGAGAGGGTGCTGGGACCCCATCCTGGGCTGGAGTGCAAGGCAGGCCTCTGAGAGGAACTGCAGCTCCAGCATTTTGGAGGTAATAGGAGTGAAGAAAACCACACAGGTGGAGGCAGAAATGCAGTGGCATGCGTGATGTGCAAGGCCTGCATGACCAGGCACAGCTGGAACCCTTGTCTGCGGCCTGGACGAGTGAGCTGGCCGTGTATGGCCAGGAAGTTAGCACTCAGTCTATGGACATAACTGAGTTACTGAAGTTGAAACATGAGGAATGTCTCCAGAGGTGGGCTTTCAGGAAACTTGCTGTGGCAAGTAGTGTGTAGTTGGGCCGGAGAGGGGAGACTGAGGCATGGAGACAGTGTGGAGGCTGCTCCCTTTAAATTCATCTCCTCCCTGGAACAGGGCACGTGTCTGATGGTCTAGAGTGGCTGGCTCAGGAGGGCTGGGAGCAGACTGCACTTGAGTCATGTGAAGCTTGCTGTGCTCTTCCTAGAATGGTGAGACCAAGGGCCCCAGGTCATCTGTGACTTATTTGTCACTCCCAAATTGGAGTGTCTGGGGCACTCAGGAGCCACATCTTGTAAGCTCGCTCCAAGGAAAGGCCTCATAGACCTCAGCAGCAGGCCAGCAACTCATCCTCCAGAGCTAATGTGAAAGATAAGCAGTAGATTTCATAGGAGCCACTGAACATGCCTGTCTTTGAAAGGCCTGGTGATGCCCACCTGGGCCGTGAGTGGTGCCGGGCAGCTTTGTCACAGCAGGCTGCACTGGAGAGGAAGTGGCCAGGGCTCCAAGAGAGGCACACACAGCAGGCGGCCCGGGATGACCACAGCTGCAGGTGATAAAACGGCTGTCCAGAGGGAGGGGGCCAGCCGTAACTGCTGTTTTTTGCTGGGTCTATTTTGCTTGTTAACGTCTTTGGGTGAATTGACTGCAACAGATGGACCTTTCAGCCTGAGGCACCTTGGTTTCTAGGCCAGGCTGGGTTACTTACCCCCTGGTGACCCCTCCCCCACCAGCAGAGCAGCCAGCTCCAGGAGGACCCTGAGAAGAGACCTAGGCAGTGCCCGGCGGCTCACTGTCTCCTGTCTGCCTCGGAAACAGCACAGCAGCCCTGTCGGGAGGCATGCAGAGGGGAGAGCGCTCTAGACAGAGAAGTGGACAGCCAGGGCTAACATCCCACCCCTCTCCATGGTCTTGAGCAAATCCTTCCCCTTCGGGCGCCACAGTTTCCTTATCTATTAAAGGAGAGGCTTCACTTAGAGTCAGTGTAGAAGTTTCTCCCAAATTCTCTGTTCTGTGTTATGCATCCATGATTGAGCTACCAAGAGATAATGAGCCACCCTTGATGACAAAAAAAAAAAAGGAAGAAAAGCCCTTTTTAGCAATTTTCTGTCAAAATAATTGTGTAAAAACTACACCAAGGACGCCCAAGACCAAATGCTCCCCTGTCCTTGCTGAATAATGTTTCCTCTTTTGTTGACTGAGCCAAATGTAATTAAACAAGTTGCTTTTGATTCTCTTCCCCACCCCAAATCTTTCTCTAGAAAGACTGGTTGGATTTCAGAACTCTGATGCCCCTTTTTGCTCACCTTTTGCCGTGTGTGTATGTGCGTGTGTGTGTGTGTGTGTGTAAAATATACACACATTTCTTTGCCAAAATAAAGCCAAACCACTGTAAATAGAATTCTCTGGGTAATTTAACCCCCTGTGGGTGGTTTCTGAGATATGAATCCCTGGTAGATTTTCCAGGGGAAAGCTAAGGAGTGGACTAATGTGGAAGTCTGCTAAGCAAAGGCTTATAGACAGTTCCACTCTGCTTTTATCAGTGAGGAAGAAAAGCTTATTCTCTTGTTCCCTAGGCAGTGGAATAGAAAGTATGGTTTCATCAAAGAGGAGGAAGAGGAGGAGAATTTTGCTGTTATTTTTATTATTATCTCTTGCACTTTACAGAGCCCTTTCAACCCAGTATTGGGATCTGCTGCTCCCCACAGCTCTAGCTCTGTGGGGTAGAGAGAGCAAAGGTTATCTTGTTAGCCAGGAAGAATTGGCCCCAGGTTACATGACTTCCCTGAGGCCGCAGAGTCTAAGCCTAGGGTCTCCTGACCCCTAGGCCAGTGCTCTTTCCCTCTCCTGCACTGCCTTTGAGAAACTTGGCCCCCATCACCCGTAGCTCCATCACTTCCCCTTGGGGCCTTGGACAAGCCTTGCTTCTCCTTCACCCTTCTGAGCCCCACAGAGAGCACTGGCCTGCCTCCACAGGCCAGTGGCTAGAAGGGTCTGACAGCGTCTGGCTGATTAACATGGGGTAGAAGTCTTTGTGCAAGAAGAGTCTTCATTGCAGGGTAAGGCCTATCTCTCAGGGAAGGGCAGATGTGACAGTTCACAGTGGCACAGAGGCTGCCGTCTGTCAAGGCAGGATGGAGTGGGGGTGGGGGCACAGGAGACAGAAGCCCTAATCGTAGCATCTTGCACACACCCAGAGTGCCCAGGAGCGGGGCTCTCCTCTCCGGCCCCTGCCCCAGCTGGGCACACTGGGCTGGGGAACTGCTTGGTCATGTAGAAGACAAGTTTTGTCAAGATCTCACCCGGAGAACTGCCTCCCTCCCCCACCAGTTCTGTTCAAGGCTGCAAACTGACCTTGGTTTTCCCAAATGGCTTGTTGGATCTGTTTTTGATGTGTATATACAAAGAATTTACTGTGGGAAAAGGGCTTGGTCTGCCTTAAAGTGCAATTTGAGTGTTTTTCCTTCTGTTGTGTGCTTATCTATCCATCTCAGGCAAGGAAATGTTCGTGACATATATTGCTTTGCCTTTTGGTGGAAGCAGTTTCTTGTATATTCTTTGTATCTTGCAGTAAATGGCCTGTGCCGTGGACATTCTTCCTGATAGACTAAAATACGTTGTCTCTGTCAGATAAAATAGGCTTTCGGGCTTCCTTTTCTACCTTTATCCACAGACGAAAGTCTAAAATGCAAGAGTTTGTCTCAGGGTTAGCCGTTTGTCTGAGGCCAGATCTTTCTCTCTCCCCAGGTGATCCAACTGCTGTTGATATACTTTCTTTTTCCCACTTTTAGTAGTCATTTAATACCCTATAACAACCCAGTTATCCATGATAATGGGAAGGGATCCTGGTTTTTGAAAGGCATGATTACTTTGTTTGTTTGGTTTTTTTTTTAAGAATTTATTTTTCCTTTTTCTCCCAAAGCCCCCCAGTACACAGTTGTATATTTTAGTTGTGGGTCCTTCTAGTTGTGGCGTGGGGGATGCCACCTCAGCATGGCCTGAAGAGCGGTACCATGTCTGCGCCTAGGATCCGAACCTGCGGCAGAGCCTCGAACTTACCCACTCGGCCACAGGGCTGGCCCCAAGCATGATTAATTTGAATAGCCCACTTTTGTCATTACAGTCAGCCTCTTATCCCTTCAAAATATTTTATTGGTCCTTCTAGCACTTGGTAAAATTGGGTTGATGAGTTTTGCCTCCTTTGTTCCAAGGTGAGCCAGTAGTCAGTAAGTCGTCCAAGGGTTGATGCAGGCAAAGTTTAAAGTGAGGGTTTGGTCCCCTTACACTGTGGGGAAGTCTACTGGGTCTTGAGAGGCTAGTGGCACGGACTGGCAGTGGAAGCTCAGAGAGCGGTGCGCTGCCCATGCCAGAAGGCCCTTGAGTTGCTGTGCCTCTCCCTGGGCAGCCTTCCACCCCCTCTCCTGGAGACGACAGCCGGGTCTGTTGATCAGCAGAAAGCAAAGCAGAGAAGACACCACAGTCCACCTCCTTCTAACTCCTTGGCCAACTTCTTTGAACACAGTTTTTAAGGAAGGAGACAGCACAGCCATAACCATAATTTTATTATTAGCCATAGTAGAATACAGCATTGCACATACTGTTGAACTTCAACTAAAGCAGTTTGTCTGAGCTAGAGTATCAGAAAGCATAATGAGTTTAAAATTAACCTCTTGGGTTCTGGTGCCTCCAGAACTCCCATGCATTGCTGATGGGAATGTAAATGGGCATAACCACTTTGGAAATCTGTTTGGTAGTATTTTACTAAAGCTAAACATACACTGACCCTGTTACCCAGCAGTTCCCTCCTGGTTTATACCCATCAGAAATGAGTGCTTGTGTTCACCGAGAGACACGTACAAGAATACTCATAGCAGCACCATTCACTAGAGCCAAAAACTGGAAAGAACTCAAATGCCCATCAACAGTAGAATGGATAAATGGTGGCATAGTCATATAGTGGAATACCACAGCAATAAAAAAGAATGAACTAGGGGGCCAGCCCTGTGGCCAAGTTCTGTGTGCTCCGCTTCAGCGGCCTGGAGTGCACAGGTTCACATCTCGGGCTCGGACTTACTCCACTCATCAGCCATGCTGTGGAGGCATGCCGCATACAAAGTAGAGGAAGATTGGCACAGATGTTAGCTCAGGGCCAACCTTCCTCACACACGTACAAAAAAGAATGAACTACTGCTGTACCCAACGAGGGTGACTCTCACAGACCTGTTGTTGAACAAAAGAAGTCAGACACAAAAGAATATATACTACATGATTCCATTTATATAAAGTTCAAGAAAATCACCCATGGTGATACATGTCAGAATAATGGTTACCTCCTGGGAAGGCTGGTGTCGGGGGATGGGTATTGATTGGGAAGGGGCATGAAGGCGTTTTTTGGGGTGCTAGAAGTGTTCTGTATTTTTATCTGAGGAATGGTTACAAGGGTGCACACAGAAGTAACACTCCAGTGAGCTGTATACTTAAGATTAGTGTGCTATACCATATGTCAGTTGGACCCACTCAGTGGGAACTCGGAGCTGGAGGGCTTAAGGATACCTGTCAGTCCAGTGTTAGATATTTGCACATCCTTGCCTCTGCCCTGTCTTGAGGAACAGTCAACTACACACTGCACTGCACACTACCAGACACGGCTACCCTGTTTCCCGATGGGGAGTGTTTTCTACATAAACAAGTCTGAGGGGAAAATCACCAGTCATTTCTCCACTTGTTCCTGGGGACTAGAGCGGGGCAAGAATTAATATGCAGAGGAATGGGCAAGAGGCCTACCTACCTGTCTGTCTGTGCACGTTCACCACTTAACATGGGGCTTAACTCTTCTAGGCTCTCTGGTCAGCTGCCCAGCTCTCTTGACAGGCTATGGAAATGATTAATGATCTTTTTCCAAGTCAGGAAAAAGCAGCAAGGGTCCCTGAGGGCCACGCCCTGGGTCCTGGGCCCTCACCCCTGACCAGTAGGCAGGAAGACAGCCATGCAGCTCTGTCTGGGGTCCCTGCCCCCTGATTGCTTCTGGTCTTCATTGGAACATGCCCATTCTCTGCGGTGGGGAGGAAGTGGCGCTCCCCACAACACTCCTGCCATCTCCAATCTTTATCTCCAGTGCCAGAGGAGACCATCCTGAGACTCCCTATGCCCTCACCCCTACCCCCACCTCTGTCTCCATGGTTTGAGTGGTGGGAAGGAGAGCAGAGTGCCAGGGAGCAGCTTTTGTTTGGCTCCATCTGCACTGGAAACTCCTGATTATAGCTTTGGCCCACTAATGCCTGTGTCCGGAGGCATACCCACCACCAAGGGTTAAAGCCCCAGGAGTCCCCACGGCTTCACTGGGTCTGTGGTCCTCATAAAAGCCTTTCCGCATCATCCCTCAGGCTGCCTCAGGCTCCCTGGCTGAAATCTGATAAGGGGTCTCTTTGATGGAACTGTCAGTCTCCTTTATTGAGGAGGGAACTGGAGACCAGCGGCATTTCTTGGGGTACAGATAAGGCCCTGGATTCCTGTCAGAGGGAGCATGATTAATTACCCTCAACCCCAGCTCCTGCTTTGATAGCAGTGACTGACAGTCCGCAGGCTTCCCCATCAGGTGCTCACCCCGCTCTGGGAGGCATGATGGGGGAGGAGATCAGCCTCCTGCAGGGCCAACACCAGTGACCCACAGAGAGCTCTCTGCAGTGGTTCTTTGCCCCCTTCCTGGTTCTCTGCAGGTTGCTTTTGCATTTATTGTGGACAGAGGCCTGTCCCCTCTCAGATGAAGAGCCTCCTTAGAGGAAGATGTAATCCGGCCCAGAGAGCAAGACAGAGACTCCCTGCTTCCCTGCAAGGCTAGGGAAAGAGCCATTGCGTACGGACTTGAACTTCACAGACCTGGTCCTAAGCCACACAGGGGCCCTTCATAGGAGAAGATCCCAAACCACCCATCTCAAGGTCACTTGGCAACATTATTCCATTATTCAGGCAAGCTCCCCAAACCAGCTTACCGTCCCTTTGTAATAATCACAATCACCAATTTTTGTTTCATTTTTATTCATAGCCCCATAGGAGTTTAGAACTGAGAGTCGTCTAGTCCAAAGTCCTCATTTCACAGATGGGGAAACTGAGGCTGAATATGTCGATCCCCCATCCCCACTGCCCAGTATAATGTATTGGTTTTCTTTCTTGTTCAGGCAAGTAAACTCAGCTAAAAGGCTTTCTCCCTTCTCTCTCCATAGTTGAGTCTTAGGACAAAGGAGGTGGACGCCAGGGCTGTCAAGCACAGAGCAGGCTGCAGACACAGGGCAGCCTGAGGATCCTGCTCCTCCTTGTTGTCAGAAGAATTGAAGCCAGGGCAGGTTTTGTTTCTGGATTATTTGGATAATGTGAGAAAACCGTACTGTCGTCGGGAGCTAGCTCTCAGAATAGCCTCAAGTTTATTTCCGACAGTACCAAGGGGCCTGTCTGCACTGGGAGCTACTTTTAGCAGTGTCACAGGTGTCCACACAAGGAAGAAAGCGCCTGTGCCCCCTACCCACTGACCTCTGGAACCAGGGTGCCTGGCCAAGCCGTAGGGGCCCATGTGAGGGAAAGCAAGATCCCTGTATGCCCAGAGTAGGGCTGGGCCACTGAGCACGGCTGCTGGGGTCACCACCAGGGTCCCAGTGCACCCCTGGCCTGTGGTTTCTCTGGAGAGCTTGGAAGAGGTCCCTCTTTGGTTAGGCTTACGTCCTTGACTTCAGACACCACTTTGCCCCTTCCTTGTCCTCTCAGGTCCGATATCTACCTCTGTTCCCCTTGTCCCTGACCAGTTCTCAGCCTAATGCAGTCACACTCTGGGTGACTATGAAAAGGCCAATTTTTAATGAAATTTCTGCATCTGTAATGTTGTCTTTCAAAGAAGCCATTTTAAATAGCTAGACATTTAGTTCAATGGCTACTCAGAATTTATAATTCCTCTCTGGGGAGTGGCCTTCAAAGGCAGTTTGAGCCATACTAGAAAATCTGTCATGGTTTATGGTCACACCCATCTTCAAATAAAATCAGTATAAACAGCCTGGTTACTTCATCCTATTCTGGCTTGCCTCTGTGAATGGCCATTTCTAAACGTAAAATACACCCTTTACTTTTGAAGATTTACCACCATTGAAGAGATTCAAACGAAAATAGTGCAAACTCTGAAGGCTTTTCCCAAGTGGAGTTCCAAAACCTGGTGGTAGCTGGCTCACCAGGGGGACTGTTCTGAAGGACAGCCCTCCATTGCCTGGGCAAGCCCTGCTTGGTAGTTATATGCTCAGCCACACCTGTTCTGTGTAGGTCACAGCCCCAGCCCCCTCCCCTCTTTAATATGTTTTCCCTTCTCTTTGGCCCCACTGAATGAGGTCATCGTTTCTTTACCTTCTCAAAAGCCCCAACTCTCCATCCATTCTGCTGCTAGTCCTCTTACTGTGAGACTTTCACACAAAGAGCTTAACCACTCTGAGCCTCAGTTGCCGCATCTGTTTAGTAAGGGTTGTGACCCTGATGAACCTGCTTGGACTTGAGAAGAGAGGGTGACTTCTATTCAGCGCTCTCAGCATTAGACATTGAAAGCTAGTGACGGGTCCTGGCGGGCACACCACAAGCATGAGGGAAATGCAGTTAAGATTCCCACTTGGGTTACCATGGAGCTGCTTGTTTTTGACTCTGAGAAGCACTTTTGTTTTTTAGTCTGCATGGTGGTTTGATTTATTAAATAGCACAATATTCGAGACGTGTGAAGGAAAAACAATCCCTGCCTTCACAGAGCTTGCAGTCCTCCTGGGACACCAGGCAAACATGCAGTCATGTGCTGCATAACGACATTTTAGTCACCAATAAACTGTGTGTCCAACGGTGGTCCGTCAGATTAGCGCCATGTAGCTTAGGTGTGCAGTAGGCTCCACCATCTTGCACTCTACGATGCCATACAATGACCAAATCGCCTAATGACGCATTTCTCAGAACTTATCCCTGTCGTTAAGTGACTCATGACTGTACATGAAACAATCAGAATAATTATTTGCTGAACTTGTAGGGTTTATAGTAGAAATTCTGAGCAGGAAGAAATCCACGTGAACTGGAGTAGTGAGAAAGTTCTCCCTGGAGGGAGTGCAGGTTGAAGGCCATTGTAGAGGTGATTTGAGCAGAGGCAGATCATTTTAGGCTTGATGAGGGAGAGCACAAAGCAAAAATTAGGGGAGAAATGAGCGTGGTTTTAGGGGTGACAGTGAGAAGCCCTGACTCACTGGAGTGAGAGTGAGTTGCTGGGATGTGTTGGAAATGCTTCATACGTAATCTTTTAAGGAGTGTTGACGAACACGGGTCGTGAGACTGAACATGTACGGTGGGATGGGTAGGCAATAAGAGTCTTTGTAGCTTTTTAAACAAGGATGTGAGTAATATGGTAAAAGTAGTATTTTAGTAGGATTGTCTGGCAGCAGTGTGCAGATTGAGTGCATGGGTGAGTGGCTGCTGTAGGCATCTAGTTGTGAGCCACCAAGGGCCTGGTCTGGGGTAGTGGTTATGGGCCAGAAAGGAAGATAGCTTTGAGAGGCACCTCAAAGGAAGAATCGGAGAAGCCTCATTACAACCTAAAGGTGGGTGAAACAGGAGAGAAGAGGAGCCAGGGCTGCCTCTGAGGTTTCTGCCTAAGACCTCAAAGAGTGATGGTGTTGCTGGAAGAGGAGGAAGCAGTGGGAAAAGGGAGCTAGCTTAGGGGATGAAGGGGAGCTTAGTGTGAACATTCTGACTTGGAAGGGAACAGGTCACACATGTGAAGATGTCCTGGAAGCTTCAGGAAATGTGAACTGAGGGGGCCTATGTGAGGGGACCTTAGGAGTGGTCCTCCCAGAGTCTCCAGGTGATGCCATGGAGAGTATGAACTTGCCAGGCCGTGAGGGTGCCCCGGCAGTCAGGCCTCCAAAAGGAGGTGATCCTTAGCCCTGTCCTGCCAGGGGACCAGTTCTGCTGCATCAGGCTCTTGTCTTTATGACAGGAATAAGGTTTACCATCTAGAGCAGCAAAGGGAGAAGGTAACCAACACGCGGGCTGTGTGTCTTAGGCGGATGCCATTAATCCTCTGATGCTTTCCCTGTGAATCTTTGAATTTAACTCCATGACCCCTTTATCCTTGACCCTCCAAAGACCAGCTGGTCAAGACAAAGGTCTTCGAGACCTCTAACTCCCTCTCCACACTTAGAAAAGAGGCCTGGTCCCACCATAGCAGTCCCATGTGTTCATGCTCACGCTGCTTTCTCTTCATAAATGTGGGACCCCTCACTGCATTCTCTGGCTTGAATTCTCCTATAGAAGAGTTGATGAGGCTGATGTTCCAGGGCTGAGAAGAAAATGCCATTCCTTGAGGGGAAAGAAGTGGGAGGAGTGAAACAAACAGTCCTTCTCTAATCAAGCTGGCCTGAAGTCCACCAGGCAGTCAGTGAGACCTCAGCAAGATTGGGGCAGTGGGAGAGGGGCAAGACGGGAGGAGCAGTCTGTGTACAGTAAAAGGGGTTTGCCATCAAAAGGCAACAAGTCTCATACGCTGCCCTGGACGGTGACCCTTCCCTGTGGAATTCTCCCCTCTGACCTCCAGATCATTAATCTCGAGGCTGCCAAATGACAGTCATCCATCACGCCTCCTGACGAGCATCCCGGCCGCCTGTGAACAGGGCTCTGGCCCCGCCCTCCCTGCCGTCCCCTGGTGCTCATTAGTAGGCCTTCCTGTCCGGTGCCCGGTTTCCTAATCAAGTCCCTGGCTCCTCTCACTTCCCTTCGGGCCCGTGGCCGGAAGCTGCGCTGACCCTCCCTCTTTCAGAGGCCAGGGACTCGGCAGAGTGATTAGTGGGGAGAGAACTGTTGAGTAGCTTTTCATCCCTCTGGAGACCTGTGTGTCCAGCAGCTCCTTTGACATGGTGGGGACACAGGAGAGAAAAAAACCATTTCTGCATCCTGCAGCAGGAGAGGAGAAAGCAGGCAGGATGCAAATAAAGCACTGTTACAACTGCACTGAGAGCTGCAAAGGAGAAGCCAGGGAGCTGCCCGGGGGATGATAGGGCAGGACCGGCGGGGAAGGCTTCCCTGAGGAGGCAGCTGATTGGCTTCTGAGGCTCCAGAGGAGTGTGAGTTGCCACATCATTAGGAGAGAATCTGGACTCTACTGCTAGCACAAAAAAATAGAAAATAAAAAATAAATCTTCGAAGTCATCTAGTCCAGCCCTCTTATTTACAGATGGGAAAAGAGACCCCGAGAGGCTACATGTTTCACCCAAGGCCACACAGCCTGTGAGTTGGACCTATCTTTCTGCTCATCCCAAGGACAACTGGCAGCTAGTCTGAGAGCTTCCAGGCTTTTAAGGGTTTAAGTCAAATTTACTTGTAAGCAGATTTCCTGACAGATTTCCAACTCAGCAGAAGGTGGTATGCATAAGCAGATGTATTCTCTGCTGGATGATGACATACCCCTCTGTTTCTCTCTTTGGACAATCACAGGGACCCCCATCAACCGAATCCCCATCATGGCCAAGCAGATCCTGGACTTATACATGCTCTATAAGCTGGTGACGGAGAAGGGGGGCCTGGTGGAGATCATCAACAAGAAGATCTGGAGGGAGATCACCAAAGGCCTGAACCTGCCCACATCTATCACCAGTGCCGCCTTCACCCTGAGGACACAGTGAGCAGCCAGGGCTTGGAGAGAGGAAGCCGAGGCTGGAAAAGGGGAGGTTTTAACCTAGAGGAGGGGAAGGAAGGATGTTCCACTGTACAGTGAGCAAGATGAGTGGAATTCCCGAAACAGCCGGGAGCTTGCTGAGGTGACTCCCTTGCTAGACCTAAGTACCAGTGAGAGCCCTGTCCCCCAATGTCCCCATGCGCTGCTCCTTCACCATTCTGTTTCATTCAAACCTCCCGTCAACCCTGTAAAGGAAGTGTTGTCTTCACTTTCCAGATAATAAAAACTAAATCTCAGAGGTTAAATTGTTCAGTCAAGGTCATACCAGCTAGTAAATGGTAGAGCTGAGATTCCCACCTGGGCTTCCCTTTCCAGGACATTGACTCCCACACAGCAGCTCCAGTCTAAGCCTGGCTCTTCCTCCCCGACACTCAGCTTGCCCAGCAACAGAGGACCCAGAGGAAGGCAGGCAGTCAGGCCCCACTGGGATTGGTAACCTCTTTTTGTAACCATTTGAGTTAATTACAAGGGTGATAGAAGCAGTGAAACATTGGAGAATGAGGGCCAGAGGGGAGTCTGTTCTTTGGAACACACTGGAAGTTGCTCTATGAAGAATAAGGAATGAGCAGCTGACATATCAGTTCGGTGGCATGTTATGACCTTGTTGGAAAGTGAAAGGGCTTTATCTAATGGAACGGTTCCAGCAGAATTGGGGACAGAGTCATAAGCAGTATAACAATCTTTCTCTCACAGTTCTTAGGTAGAAAATTGCTTTTTGGGACATCTGACACTAAGAGGGACAGCATTTCTGGGTCCACGCACAACAGGAGGAATTGCACCTCTCTGACCAGCTTACTTAGAATGGTTTGGAGACCAAGGAACCGGAAATACGTGGCAAAACACGGGCCTAATTTCTCGTGGGGTGTAGGAAGTTAGGGAAGATGTTACCTATTCACCTTAACGATGCCTCCAGTCTGAGCAGTGTTTAGAATTGAGTAGCAGTTAGAGGGGCCTGGGGCCAAGTGTCCAGCAGTCCTGGACTTTTCCATCAAGTGCTCAGGTTGTGATCCTTTGTCCTAGAGGCCCGTCCAGCAAAGGCAGCTTCCAGAGACCCATCAACTTAAAGTGAGCGGTCTCTGGTGCGTGTTTTGCATTGTTCTCCTTGCTTCCTTCCTTCCCTCCAGGTACATGAAGTACCTCTATGCCTACGAGTGTGAGAAGAAAGCCTTGAGCTCCCCAGCTGAGCTCCAGGCAGCCATTGATGGCAACCGGAGGGAGGGCCGGCGGCCCAGCTACAGCTCCTCTCTCTTTGGCTACTCGCCCACTGCTGCCACTGCTGCAGCTGCCGGGGCCCCTGCCCTTCTCTCCCCACCAAAGATCCGCTTCCCCATCCTTGGACTGGGCTCCAGCAGTGGCACCAATACCAGCAGCCCTCGGATATCCCCAGCCACCACTCTCAGGAAAGGTCTGCAAGGCCCTTGGGAGAGAAGGGAGGGAGGGAGCCAAGTTCCCCGTGTCCAAGACTGGGTGGGGGAGTCGGCTGTCAGGCAGGAGGGTGGATTGTGGGTGGGTCCAGCTCTGGTGCTTTTGCCAGGTGATGGAGTCTCAGTGACAACAGTGCCCGTGCCAAATCGCCTGGCTGTGCCTGTGGCCTTGGCAGGCCAGCAGGCCACTACCCGGACGGCCACGCTGGAGCAGCTGCGGGAACGGCTGGAGTCAGGGGAGCCCCCTGAGAAGAAGACATCCCGGCTGTCGGAGGAGGAGCAGCGCCTGGTACAGCAGGCCTTCCAGCGCAACTTTTTCAGCATGGCACGGCAGCTGCCCATGAAGATCAGGATCAACGGCAGGGGTGAGCGCTGGCCCAGGGCAGGTTCCTCCCCTCCCGATGAGTGCCAGCCCGGCTCCAGTCAAGGGCATGGCCCCAGGACCGTCCCCCAGCACCAGGGTGAGGCCCCTCAAGGCCCCTAGAAAGGTCTAGAGGCCAGAAAACCATATGAAATCATGGCCACTGAGATCTGAGTTCACCAAGCAAAGGTCATTTTTCAAGGGGCCAGAAATCGCCTCAGGCAGTGCCCTGTTCTTTAGCAAAAAAGGAAAGAGGTTGTTGGAGGAGGGGCCGGAGACCTTCAGGAACAGCTGCTGTGTCTCTCTCCCCCACGAGCCTTTTGATGTACCCAAATTAAAGGGCTCAGCCTTCACCCCAGTTCCTCACGGGATGTAGGTCTCTGGCCTGGGAGGAAGACAGCACCTCTATTCTTGAGGCTCAGAGAGGAGCCAGTGTTGCCTCAGGCCAGGCTGCCAGTGACCCTGGGGAATGAAAGGAAAGGAGGAAGTACAAGTTTGGCAGCATTATTGACATCCTCCCCTCACCTCTGCATTTCCTAGGTGCTCCACCTTCTCTCCCCCAAACTGCAGTGCCATGTTCCTTGTTCCTTCTTCTCCCCTTTTCCTCTTCACACACATATTCTTTGTCATTCTTGCCCTTGGCTCTGTCTCAGAACAAACATGAATAAGCGTGTGTTGGGAAGAAATCAGGTGTGAAGGTTGCTGTGCATATTCCCAGGCAGCCCCTCCCTGTCCCACTTTCCCCTGAGCGAGGAGCAGAAGGGAGCTGGAGCTAACAGCCCACACAGCAGGCCTCCACCCTGTTACCCATTCAGGGCCAGGTGCCCCTGGTCCTGCACAAGCCAGAGGCTAATAGAAAAGGCAACTCATCTGGAAGAATCTCTGCTGTCTGCGTAATGAAGGGGCGGAGCCTGGGGTGAGCTGGGCAGAGGCCCTATGTGCCAGCACCCGCAGCCTTCCCTGAACCCCACATGCTCAGGTGGAGATGGAGTGCCGGGTGCCAGGCCACGTGCTGGGCAGGTAGACCCTCTCCTTGAGGACTTCCCAGCCTGGTTATGGGGAGGAGGCGGCAAGGCGAGTCCTCAGAGGCAGGGACTGGGTCTTACTGGTCTCTGATCCCCAGCCTGATGGATAGAGGGTGCTCAGTTAGGCCTTGCTGAATCGCGTTGAAAGTGTCAGTGCACAGCTGTGAGCCAAGGTCAGCCTCCTTGCCAACTGATCCCTTTTCTCCGAGAGCAGCAGGACTTGGGAAGTGAAGTGGCTCAGTGGAGAAAGCAAGCAATAGAATGCTGGCAAGCCTGGTTCTCCTGCCAGGCCTTACCCTCAAGTGAAGGTTATACAGATGCTCTCTAACAGTGGGAGGCCTCATCCTGCCACGGTCAGGCAGGGAGAGTGGGAGAACCTCAGAGAGGACAACAAAAGAGCCAGGAGGCCTGACCAGGCCTGCTGTCTCCCTTGTCCCAGCAGAAGACAGATCAGAGGCGTCGGCTGCAGCACTGAACCTGACCACGAGCAGCATTGGGAGCATCAACATGTCTGTGGACATTGATGGTACCACCTACACAGGTGAGGCTCCTGGAGCTCTAAGGGAGGCCGCCGGTGTGGGGGCCCTCTTGTCACTGTCCTATCTGAAAACCTTCCTGGGGGTGGCTTCCTTCTTTGTAGTTTCCAGGTCCCAAAGGTCAGGTGGTTCTTCTGGACCAGTAGGAGCTGAGGATTGCTAACAGGATGACAGGTCCGTCCCCTCCACCTTTGACAGAATGATAGAAACCCTTCATCTAACCGTTTTGGACCGATGGTTGGCTCATTAATTGAAAAAGTCATTTAATGTGAAGAGTTAGAGTCTAGCGCCTTACACATCATATTGTAAGTCACATCAGTGTCCACCATTACAGTCTTCTAATGCATCGCTCTCCTTTCTTTGACTGTGGTTCACCTCTTCTCTTCCTAATCATCGTCTTTCATTCCCCTTCTTTGAAATGGACCAAGCAGGGGCCAGCCCTGAGGCGCAGCAATTAAGTTTGCACATTCTGCTTTGGTGGCCCGGGGTTTGCTGGTTTGGATCCTGGGTGCGGACCTACGCACCGCTTGTCAAGCCATGCTGTGGCAGGTGTCCCACATATAAAATAGAGGAAGATGGGTACAGATGTTAACTCAGGGCCAATCTCCCTCAGCAAAAAGAGGAGGATTGATGGCAGATCTTAGCTAGGGCTAATCTTCTTCAAGAAAAATAAATAAATAAAAATAAAAAATAAAATGGACCAAGGACTGAGCTACAAGCAGTGGAATCTGAGTGCAGCAGAATCAGCCTATAATTTTTTTTGAAAATTTTCCCAAGTCTTTTACAGTTCTGTCTCCCTAAATCTAATGGCAATAGTTTTTTTGTTTTTTTGTTTGTTGGTTGCTTTAGCACCTTTACCAAGACTATCCAAGACACTCAACTTCATTTTCATAGAAACAGCCATCCTTTTCCCATTCCCATTTCTTTGGGAACAAATGCAGCCGACTCTTAAGTGCAGCTTCATGAGTGGCGGCCAGGGAGCCCCCGGGGCACACGAGCCAGTGGCCTCCTCCGGGAGCCTGGGCATTGGCCTCCTGTTAGAGAGGCAGAAGGAGGGGCCTGCGGAGGGCGTTACAGCTGCACCTTCCACCAAAATGGGGGCATTTCCTCAGGGCCTGCTCCTGTCTCTGTGAGTGCTCCTGTCCTGGGGGCTGGGGACTAGTCCCCCTGAGGCACCACCGGCAGGCCTCATACTTGGGATCTCTGCTGGGCCACCCGCTGTGGCATCAGGGTCAGGACAGGGAAGGGGCAGAGCTCCTGGAAACAGCCTGCAAGCAGCCTGCAGAGAGGCTGTGATGCCAGGTTGCCTCGCAGGCACCACGTAGTTGGCGCTTCAGAGGCCACATGCTGAGGTCTCTGCCTGACATAGGAGCCCCTCGAGGAGACCGGGCGAGCCAGCTGGTAGGGCCAGAGTGCCCTCTGCCTCCTGGTGTGCTGTGGTGGTCCAGGAGGCTTGGGGGTTAGGAGTGGCTCTGTGGAGAAGGCAGGGACGGAGGAGATCAGCGCCTGGATCTCAGTATCCTCTCGTCCTCTGTGAGGAGAAAGGAGAAGACAATGCCTCTTTCTCAGAATGGGGAGCACTCAGAAGAGAGTTGAAGGCTCCCCAAACCTCACTTGCCTCAGTCCCTGTCCCACTTGTGCCCTTCTCAGTGGGTGTGCAGTTGCCCAGGCAGGGAGCCTGGAAGTTGTTCCTGAGAGCCCCTCATGCCCGTCCTCGTCCCCCAGAGCTAAGCAGGCAGCGCTCCTCTGTGCTCCCTCTCCTCCTCTCCCATCCTTGCTGCCACCGCCGCCCCGGTTCAGACCTCTCTTGCCCTGCTAGAGTGGCTACCTTGCAGGCCTCCATCACCCATATTCCTCCCAACCCCACAGAGAGCATTCTGTAACTTACATCTCATGATGTCCCTTCCCTGAAAATTTTCAAGGGAGGGCTGGCTTGGTGGCGCAGCAGTTAAGTTCACATGTTCCGCTTTGGCGACCTGGGGTTCGCTGGTTCGGATCCTGGGCGCAGACCTTCACACTGCTTGTCGAGCCATGCTGGGGCAGCATCCCACATAGAAAGTAGAGGAAGATGCACATGGATGTTAGCTCAGGGCTAATCTTCCTCAAAAAAAAGAATGAGTCTTTGGGCCGGCCCGGTGGCACAGCGGTTAAGTGCTCATGTTCTGCTTCAGCGGCCTGGGGTTCGCTGGTTTGGATCCCGGGTGCGGACGTGGCACCGCTTGGCACGCCATGCTCTGGTAAGCATCCCACATAGAAAGTAGAGGAAGATGGGCACAATGTTAGCTCAGGGCCAGTCTTCCTCAGCAAAAAGAGGAGGATTGGCAGCAGATGTTAGCTCAGGGCTAATCTTTCTCAAAAAAAATACCAAAAAACTTTCAAGGGCTTTATGACCCCTACCGGGTACACCCCGGGCTTCCTAAGAGGCATACAGGCCCCCGTTACCTCGCCCTCCTGTCTCTCCAGCCCCACCTGCTCCCGTGTCTTGCCTTCGGCATCCCCTAGTCACTGCACGCCACTGTGTCAACCCGGCACATTCGCTGCCTCTCTCTGCTCTTTGTTCTCTCAGATCTCCTTTGCCTGCAAACCATCCCTTCTTGATTTGGCCCTTTTTCTGACAGTCTAGGCATGCTCTCCCTCTGGAGCCTTTCCTGATCAAGTCTCCCCTGCCCTCCAAAACCTTTTGGTTCCCACAGTGCCCCGCGTACACTTCCCCCAGAGCCTTTGTGACATTTCAGCAGAATTACTCTGTTTCCCTGTCTGTCCGCCTCTCGGGCCTAGAAGCCCCTGAGGGCAGGACAGGGTTTGGACATCTGTCAGCACTAGCACGATGTCTAGAATGGAGCCTTGTGCAGAGTTAGGCAGCAGTCAATACGGTGGAAATGAACTGAACCTTCCTCTCTCCGCATCTGCTCACACTTTCGTCTCCTCCCCTACCCCAGGTGTGCTGTTTGCCCAGAAGCCTGTGGTCCACCTCATCGCGGGATCTGCACCCCAGAGCATCGGCAGCAGCGCCAGCAGCAGCAGCAGTTCACACTGCTCACCAAGTCCTACCTCATCTCGGGGCACCCCCAGTGCAGAGCCCTCCACCAGCTGGTCCCTCTGAAGGGCAGACCCAGCTTCCCATTCCCCACTCTCCTGTTGAGAGTGAAGGAAGTTGATGCACAGAATTTACCTCATCTCATGGAGCCCACGTCAAACACCATTTGGCCAGATGTTGAGAGTTTGGACATGTCTGTCTGTCCAGGCTCCATTCGGGTCCTGCTGTACTCTGGGGACAGGGGGAGGCTCGAGGGGCAGGACAGGGCAGCGTTGTCCAATCAGGGATTGTCCTGGAGAACTGGGTGGGGTCTGTGGGCATCCAGCTTCCTCCAGAGTTCCCAGGCCACCTAGCATCCCAGGCACAGTGTATCGACAATCTGTAAGCCGACACGGGGCTGGAGGCCTTCCATATTCCTTTCCCTTTAATTTATTTCCCTTCCCCTCCCTTCTGCCATGACCCCAGGGTCACTGGTCTCTTCCCCTGCTCAGTCCCCAATCTGTAACTCCCCTGTGGGGCTGCTGGGAGCCAAGAGCAGGCCTCCATGGACTTTCTCTGCTGGGCATGGGATAGGGCCGTCCAAGCCCACCTTGCCTACCATGTTTGGTTCCTAGGGTGTGGGTCCCTCAGATTCAAGTCTTGAAGCAGTCCTCAGGGCCCCACTTCCCCCTTTTAATTGTCCCATGAAAGGTCACCTGCGGGCAGTCCTCAGGTCCCAGGGCCTACTGGGCATCTGCTGAGGGAGAGGCGGGGCCTCGGGGCTGCCCAGGCAGGTCCTGGCACCCACTCCACACTGACCCTCCCGACCCTCCCAGACCTCACGTTCCCCACTCGCCCTTGTTGGCCAGCAGTCCCGAGAACAGCCCACTTGTCCCTTGGGCCTCCCTTCTTCTCATGGGGCCGTCTCAGCCCCAGCATCCCCAAACCTGCTGATGTCAGGTTCATTGAAATACCTCAGATTTGTAATTGTTGATGTTTGATTCTTCAGGAAGTATTTGCATTTCTGAAATCTTTTTTATATGTGTTTTGCTGACTTTTTTTTTAATTTTTATTGTTGTTATTGTAGCACCAAAGAATGAAAGCAGATCACCCCCAAAGCCGAGCAAATGATTTGTTACCCCAGCCCCTCTGGCCCTTCCCTAAGACCCCAGTGAGGAGGTGGGGGAGGCAGGCAGGAGAGATGACTCAGGGATCACAGGTGGGGGAGGAGGTGGAACAGAGAGGCCCGCTGTTGTGCAGGTTGGGTCCTGAAACCACACCAGTTCTGAAGATGGTCCTTGACCCATTTCCTGCCAGAGTGGGGCCAGTCCCACACCCATACCCCCAGCTCACCAGGGTAGGGGCAGGACATCTCCCCTTCACTCAGCATTCCTGCCTCAGGGCACGGGCAGGCCGTGGGCCTTGCAGAGGTCCAGCTGCCCCAGAGGAGGAGACGCCGAGAGAGCTCCGCCTCCTCTTGGACCCTGGGCTGGAGCAGGCTGCTCCTCTGTTGTAAGAAGAGGTGATTCTCACACAAGGCTCACCTCGCAGTCGAGTAAGCCTTGCAGTGATCAGTGGAATGCCGCCCACGGACATCATCAGCCTCTGGTGGTCAGGGCCCACGCCTGGCCCACGTTCCGTCCTGTCTGGGAAGGGAAAGGGAAATCAGAAGCTTGAGCACAAAACAGATACCTCAGCCTGGTAAGCCACGGCTCTGCTGCGCTGCATCTTCTCTCCCTCCCCCAGCCCCCCAACAGACCAACGCACAGCCCCTCCGCGGGGGGCTGACCCTCCTCGGTCCTCACTAGCCTTCCCCACCTTCCCCACCAGGCGAGCGCAGGGCGTGGGCAGAGAAGGGAGCCTGGGAGCTGGTGCCAGGGAGGAGCCCAGTTGGCTGGCGCTGGGCCCACTGGAAGGTGTCACAGATATTTGGCCAGTGTGTCTTTCTCAGGGGTTTGGTCACGAAGGATGGACTCTTCCCACCCGGAGGACGCAGGGACAGCACACTGTCTTTCCGGTCACTGGATCCTCTCCCTTTCCCCATGCATCTTGCCCAGCCTCACCTTCTCAGCAAACCTTCACTGTCCTCAAGGACAACAGCAGGGTCTCAGCCTGAGTGTCCAGGAGTGGGGCCCCAGCAGGTGCCCCCCAGAACGGGGCCCTGGGCCAAGAGGAGCTTTCCCTAAAGGTGCAGACCTGAAGGCCGCGTGGTGGGCAGGTAGCCGGGGCAGCTGTGTTCCGGCCCCCCCCCCCCAGCGTCTTATATGTATTCTAACCAGGAAAACGTGATAGCACATGGGTAGCCTAGCCAGTGGATAAATACCTCAGACGTCCTCTTGCAGCAAGTGTCTGTATATGTTGTGGCTATTTTCTATCTTACATGTTCTCGAATGTTTATATTTCAATAAACCTCTACCTCTTCACACCAGCGGTGCTCTCAGGTGCTTTCAGTGACTCTTCCATCGGACAGGAATGGGGAGAGGCAAGAGCCTTCAAAGTAAAAAGGGGTACGTGAACTGCTCCTCTGATCCCCTGATTTTTCCTGAATCTTCTCCCCTTCACTGCTCACCCATCCTTTCCCCAAAGCTCTCACTCTCCACCTGTTTTCTGTATTAGAGTCCCTCTGGTACTGCCTGATCACCAAAACTGACTCCAGTGGTATCACATCAGTGTCCTGGCAGGTGCAGGGCCCAGGGATCACCTCCATTTAGTAAGTCCTTTTTGAGATGCTGCCGAGTACATGTGGTCCCCATGCTTGTGGAGCTCACAGTCTGTCTGGGAGGCATGCACAATCGTCTTTACAAAATCCGGTTCTTTAGAATACAGCATGACTGAGACAGTAGGCTGTTGGTGGGCAGACAGATGCTGGAGCAGCTCACTAGGGAATCTCTGGAAGGCTTCCCAGAGGTGGTGAAATTTTAGCTGGAAGAATGAGACTGCCAACCGGAGACGAGAGAAAGCATTCTCAGCAGGGGAACTGATAGATATATGGAAACTCAGTGGCATCAAAGGACCTGGCACTGGGGAACTGTGGCCATTGCCTAGGGTTGGTGGGACGGAGAGGAGGGGAATTGGGAAGAAGTGTGTCTGGGGCTAGGATGGATCCCAGGCTATGGGTTTTGTGTGCCATTCTCTGAGCATCAGGGCACTGCCAACATATTTTAACCAGGACATAGAAGCTTTTCTGGAAGGGTGGTCTGGAGCCAGGAGGGCACCCTGGGACACTGCCACTGGAACTGGGGCCTAGACCCTGGGCGCTCAGCCTTTTTCTCTTGCCGTGATACACATCCTATGGGCACAGCCTGGTTTTGGCAAAACCAAAAGAAACGGGCAGAGAGGTAAAGCACTGGATGGATTTGTAACTTCCTCCTCTATCCACAACAACACCCACCTCACCTGTCTGTGCAACCCTCTGAGGTAGGCAAGCGGGGACCCCTCTCTGCCATTTTGAAGTGCTAGAAAATGAAGGTGACATTGGGACAGTCTTGAGCCTCTCTCACTGATTTCGTAAAATCTTTTGAAAGAAGTGACCAACCCTTTAGGACTTTAATTACTGGTAACCGGTAGTTGGTATCACACTTCAACTTGCTGTGACACACCAGGGGCTGCCACGTGGATATTCAGTCGGCCTAGTCTAGGAGGGCGCTGAGAGAGGAGGAGAAGCAGCGTCCAGAGATGTTTAGATGGAAATGGTATGTAGTGACTGGATGGGCTGCCGAGGGAGAAGAGGCAGCTGACTAAGGCTCCTGATAGAGATGGGGAATCTAGGAAGAGCAAGGCACCTGGCCACTGCAATTCCATCCCATTTCAAATTCACAGAAGAAAATATAAAAGAATATCTCAAAGACATTGAAAAAAGGGAGAATTTCTCCAACTTGACCCTCCAAAAAAGTTCATCAAAAGATACCGTGAAGTAAAAAGACAAAGTGGGAGGAGATACTTGGACCACACAAATAGCAAAGGAAAAGTCAGAATGTATTCTTTAATGCTTATTGTTAAGATAAAGGCAAAAAGGATTGGGGAGAGGGGGCAAAGTTAGGAAGAGGTGTTTTGCAGAAGAGGAAATACAAATGGCTGGACCTCATTAGTGATCAAGGAAATGCACAAAAAGCCATTCACACCAGCATCATCGGAATAGCACAAACTCTAGTCTTACAATACCAGGACGTGGTGAGGATGGGGACCAGTGGGAACTCTCACAGACTGCTGGGGGAGTGTAAATTAGTCTGACCACTTGGGAAAACACTTCAGCACTATCCGGGAGCGTGGAACGTGCACATGCCGTAGGGCCCAGCAATTCTGCTCCTAGGTTTGTACCCCAGACCAGCTCTGAACATGTGCCCCACGAGATGGGACAGCACTGATGCTAATAACTTGGCTGTGAAACTGGCATGTGCCAGGTGCCTTTTAAGGTCTTTGCATGAATTAAGTCATTTGATCCTCTACAGATTTATGAGATGGACTATCACTATCCCCATTTTACAGACGAGGAAACTGAGGCACAGAGAGGTGGAGTAACTAGCCTGAGGTCCCATTGCTAGTGAGAAGAGCAGCAGGGGTTCTAATTCCATGGCTGCAGAGCCGCGAGTCTGTGCCCTAACCCCGTGCTAAGCACTCCATACACAATATCTCATTTAACACTCCACCCACAGACCTATGAGGCAGTGACTTTGTTCATTAGTCAGATGGAGAAACTGAAGAGCAGAAACGTGCTGGAGGTCACAGATCTAGTGGATGGCAGGGCTGGGAATGGACTCCAACGGAGCTGCCCTACCCTCTCCTGCATGTGCCCGCATGTGCCTCCCGTCAGTGAGAGGCAGGGGCGACTCTGCACGGTGACGAGAGGGTGGAGGGGGTATTCGGCAGTCCCCTCTCTCTGCTCCGCCTCGCTGCGCACAGCCGGGGGTCTCCTGAGGCCCTCAGCGGCTGCAAGCACCCGCGAGAGCAGCTTTCCCGGCTACGCCGCAACTCCCCCACCTCATTGGTCAAGGCGGGTCACGTGCCCTCCGCATAGCCAATGGGGGCGAGGGGGCGGGACGACTAGGAAGGACCTCGGACTGCGCGGCGCGACGAGGGTAAGTTGCGGGCAGACTGCGCCGCCGCTCGCGGGCGCGCGTCCGCGGTCCCTGTGACACGGAGTGCAGGTCGTTGCCCGGAAGGAAAGGGGAGCTGTGGCTTGGGCTTCTGAAAGAGAAGGTCCGGAATCACCATTGGAGGGAAGGGGAAAAGGAACCGACCAGAATAGCAGGACTGGGAAGAGTGGGGCCCTGCTGCGCTTGTACACACCTCGCAGCAGCTGGGACGCAGGGACAGATGAGAAGGCCGGGGACGGGGGAGACGCGCTCTGTGCCAGGGAAACAAACAGGAGCCGGGTCCGAGAGGGTACGTGGCGGGCAGACGCCCGGCCTAAGGGAGAGCCTTGCATCAGGGCAGCGGTCTGGTTTTGGAGGCACTGGGGATGTTTCCCGGGCAAGGGACCCAAACCACTCGGGCCACGTAAGCAGAAAGGAGAGGGATTTATTCTCGGACCCCAGGGTGTATGGAGGAGCCCAAGGGCAGCGGGACCTGGGGCTGGCCTCAGGAAGTGTCTGGAACCCCAAAGCGCTGCCCATGGAAGTTATTCCTCTCCTGAAGACCAGCTCACCCTGCTGCCCAGGCCACAAAGCAAGGTGAGATGACCATCCCAAAGGCCAAGTTTATGTCTTCTCCATGCAAGAGATCCCCCCGAGCTGAACCACACTCTCTCCATCCCATTTCCACTCTCTGGGACTGGTTGGCTCTGTTGGTTCTCACTGAACTCCAGGTTTTTCCACAGTGAAAAACAGGGCAGTTGACAGTTCCCATGTTCTGTGCGTCCAGTCGTCAACTGTGGAGAAACTACTCTTTTGTCCCAAGTCCAGTGATCCTAGGAAGGGGCCCATGGGTCCCGCTGGGCTCAGTCCCCAGTGCTGGATCAATCAGTTGAGAAGACGGCAGCCCCCACAGCAGCCATGTGGCTGGCAGGAAGGGCAGAGAACACTCTGCAGAAGGCGATGCTGGGGCAACAATCCCAGAGATGGTCTGACCCTCCACCCTGCCACAGAGTCCCCCTCCGCAAAACTCTGCTGCAGTTAAAGCAGTAGATGGAGAGAGTGTTCACTGACAGAGTTGAGGAGGATTCTGGGGACCCGAGGCCCAGCTGACAGAGCTCTGTAGAGGAAAGGTGGGGACAGAAGTGCAGAAAAAGAAAAATGGCCAGTTGACCTCCAGGGGGATGTCAACCCTAAAACAGTCTTGCCTCTGGCCACTGAAGATGGGTCATGCTGTCAAGCTCAGAAAAGGTAGTGTGAAATGAGAAACCACCTTTTTGGGACAGGTTAGAGGACCAGGGGACTTAGCTGCTGTGTGGCCCAGGGCAAGTTACTGCCCTTCCCTGGGCAGTTTCCCTGTCTGGGACATGGGGACTGTACAGAGGTCTGAGGCACAAGTGAATGAGAACTCACTTTGAAAGTCTAAAGCCCAATGCCCAAGGCCTTCACCAGTAAGACAGAGGGTCCCTGGTTGTCACTCTGCTGGCACTGCAGCATGAATGGGCCAACCAAACCCCACAAGGACCCCAGCACTTCCACTGGCCACTCCCTGCCCAGCTCTACTCCTAGCTACAGGGTCCCCCTGGGAAAGAGACAGGTGGCCTCATCTACTGAGAGTCAGGACATGGTATTCAGGCCAGGGACAAGGGAGGCCTCTCTGCAGCCACCTTCAACGGGCCCCATTCCTCAGGCCTGACTGAGACCCTGGCCTTGGGGGCTAATGGCATAGCAGAGGAGCCTCCCTTCTCCCCAAGGAGTCCTTGCTCACCCTTGATTCCCTGAGGCCTGTCAGTCCAGACCTTCTGTGCCAGGACCACCCAGGTCACTGGGGGTGGGCAAGGGGCTGACCTCAATCTCTTGTGCTGCAGGGGGCACTGTGAATCTTCCCTGCTGGCTCTGGGCCTCAGTCTCCATGCCACCTTTCTCCCCCAGCCTGGGCACTGCCCCTGGCCACGGACTTTTCTCAGATGCTCCTCTTCTCTGTGGTTCCAGGGCTGTGGCTGAGGTCCGGGGGTCGATGAGGCAAAGGCTGACCCCATGGAGGGTAGAGAGGCAGGTCAGTTACCAGGTATGGGGTAGCTACGGCTTTGTCCAGGGAAGGGGGGCCCGGCTGAGGAGTCCACTCAGAACCAGCAAAGGCCCAAGCTGGAAGGACCCTTCAAGCCTCTGTTTCCCCTCCAATTGCAGGCGGAGAGACGAAGGCAGCGAGAGGAACTGAGCAGAGATGGACTGGGCCTGGGTCCCACAGGGAGGCAGGGTCACTCCTCCCGCCCTTCTAAAGAGTCCCTAACTGCTGCCTTCAGGGGTTGAGAGGTGGCTGGAGACTCCTGTCCTCCCGATGCCAGCACTGGAGCCCTTGATGCTTGGAGCTGCCCCAGCTCCTGCTCCCTGAGGACACAGTTCTCAGCCTGAAGGTCAGCAGTCTTGGAGTCTCCCCAGCATATCTGACCCCCTTCCCTAGGGGTCCCCAGAGAACAGGTGAGGCAAAAGACAGGAGCCCCACCCCATCAAGCTCCTGCATGCAGGGTCATAAAGATGAGGACCTCTGTCAGAGTGGAACAGTATGCAAGCCTAGACCAGGAGCGCTCCAGGCAGTGGAGCATGCTACATCGTCTGTCACTGGAGGCTGCATATCACATCACAGTGTTTCCTGAATTTAGTAAGAAGTGCAAATAATGCCTTGTTTTGTTTTTTTAAAGATTGGCCCTGAGCTAACATCTGTTGCCAATCTTTTTTCTTGTTCTTGTTCTTGTTCTTCTTCTCCCCAAAGCCCCCCAGTACACAGTTGTAAGTCCTTCTAGTTGTGGCACGTGGGACGCTGCCTCAGCGTGGCATGACGAGTGGTGCCATGTCCGCGCCCAGGATCTGAACCAGCGAAACCTTGGGCTGCTGAAGCGGAGCGTGCAAACTTAACCACTCGGCCATGGGACCAGCCCCTCAAATAACACCTTGTTGATGGAACACTGGATAGCTTTGTGACTAGAGCCCTCTATGCAGATGGTCTTGGGCACACCTCCATGGTTTTATGACTTTAGCACTGACTCACACTATCTGGACCCCAGGTACAGGGAGACTCAGGAGGACAGGAAACAAGCATTGTGCCACGTGCGCTGTCTCATGGAATCCTCACTTCATCCTGTGAGGTAGTACTGTTAGTGTCCCCACTTTCCAGATGAAGAAACTGAGGCTTAGAGATGGCAGACTTACGCTCACTGGGCTGGTCGGGGTGGAGCTGACTTGAGCACAAGACTTCTTGGCTCTGAAGGCCACTCTCCTTCCGTCCATGATCCTGGCCCAGGAGCCCAGATGTCCTGACTCCCTGGGCCCCCCAGAGCCCACCTAGCCACGTCCCTTCCTGCTTCTTCCCCTCTTCAGAGGGGAGAGGACAAACCAGGAGATAATCAGCCTCCAGGACCAGCAGTCCCTCCCCAGAGAGTGAGAGGACTTTCTCCACAGCATGTCCCCAAATGCCCCCTCCCACAGGCCCCAGGTCCTCAGGGAAAGGGGAAGAGCTCTGGGGTCTGGTGAGCATCTCTGTGAGGGAACAGGGGTTTCTCCCTCAGAGCCCCTCAGACCTGGGTGCCCCCTTGCCCCACGTCCCTCGCTTTTCCACCAGCTCCTGCTCCAGAGTCCTCAGCTGCTGCTCCAGGCTCAGCTTCTCAGCAAGGCTCTCTGCCACCTTGGAGGGAGTAGAGAGAGGCAGTGAGCATGCTCCAGGCCAAGCCCTCCCAGGGGTAGGAGTGAGGGCGGCTCAAGGGCTTGGGAGGGACTTGATTGCGTGAGTCTGGGGAAGGGAGGTCAATGGCCACAGTGGGCACCAAGGATTGGGCATGAGGAAGACTTGGGGTCCCTCCCTAAGCATGCAGTCCTGGCAGAGGCACGGAGCTGTGGCAGTGCTGAGCACCTGGTTCTGCGCACCCTCCAGGGCCAGCTGCTGAGCCTCCAGCTCTGAGTCCCAAGCTTTCAGCATATCCCAGACTTTCTTGAGCTCGGCCTGCATCTGGGCTAGCTCTGAGCCTACTTCCTCCAGGGAAGTCTGGGAATGGGGGCAGGGTGGGGGGCACTGGTTCCTGTCGTGATCTGGTGCTTCCCCACGGACATCAGCTCGCCCTGTCTCAGCGCTCCATTCTCACAGGGGCCAGCCTGAGACCATGCCTTGACCCTTCAAAGAAAAGACATATGGCTATCCTGTGTTGGCAGAGGCTGATGGAACAGCACTGAGGGGAGGGAGCACGACGGCCTCATTCTTCCCCTCCAAACTGTACAGGGGACTCCAAATTTCCCTGAATCTAAAAGTCTTGATGGGTGAGACTCCCTCAGTGCTCCCTGTGTAAGTAGTACCACTCAGCCTGAGGCTCCCTGAGGGCATGCCCAAGTCTCCAGACACCCTCCCTCTCCAGACCCTTCCCTTTGTCCCTCTGCAATGGGTCCTTGTGCACCAGGCTGTGCCCTCAGTGCCTTGGCCCCCATGAACTTGCTTTGTGTTGATTGGTGAGCCCACCCTGCCAAGGAGTGAGTCACTGGTCCCCTCTCACGGCCACCCCGAGACAGTGCTAGGGCAGGGCAGCCTGGAGGTCCACCTGGGATGGGTCTAGGCTCAGGTCTTGGCCCTGGGTGAAGATGTCCCAACAAACCAGGTGCCATCCCCTCCCCCCCTCCCAGGTTCAGCTGCACCTTCACCTCTCCGGGTGGCCTCAGTCTCAGCTCCTCTGGTTCCTGGTCACAAGGGCCCAGTGTAGTCTGAGAGTGTCCAGTCCACACAGCAAAGGGAGACAGAACCCTCTGCCTGGAAGGCCCCACCTCCAGCCCTGTCCCCCACTTGATCTGAGGGAGGGCAGCCCGGACCACCCCAGCGCAGCTCTCACCTTCTGGGGGGTACTGATTAGCTCTGCCCCCGCCTGCCCCTGAGATCTCCCCTCCACCCCTGGTGGGCCCCCCCAGGACACTCCTCTGGCTCCTCTGCGGGCTTGACTCTGGCAGCTCCTGAGGCGTGGTGGGGACAGCAGGACTGTGTCCCCTTATCCTCATCCCATTCTGAGCATCAGCCCAACCGAGGCCAGTGGGCCAGTAGGCTGGGACACAGGCCCAGTTCTAAAGAGCTGGAGAGAGTGTGACCAAGGGACAGTGACCCAGTGGGTAAACTGAACAGGGTCATAGGATCACTAAGGGTCAGAACCCCTCCCAGAGTACACCACTCCCAGAGTACAGATGGGGACCTGGGCCCAGAGACAGCAAGGGGCTTGCCCAAGGCCACCAGCCACAATCCCATCTCTGTGTTCTTGGAAACTGCTGCTTGAGAGGCCCGGGGAGGATTCCACGGCGGCCTCCCTGACAGGCTGTGGGGCTAGAGGCTGAGGGAAGCAGGCTTGGCTGATGCCCACTCAATAAATGCCAGTCTGGTCCCCAGAGAGAAGCCAAGCTGGGCCCAGAACTCCACAGGGGCTGGGGGCTGGGGGCAGAAGTGGAGCCCACCTTTCACGTGCAGACTCTGGGAGCTCGTGCCTGGGTGCTCTGCTGGGGGCTGCGCCTCTGGGAAGAGGGCAGGTGGTCAGGACTCAGAAGCACCTCGGCTGCTTGCCTTCCTTCTAGGTTGGCTTGATTGTCTAGTTGCTCATGTCCCAGTCCTGGGGTGTGGGCAGGCCTGGCCACACTTATCTGAAGGCACCTGACCCTCACCCCGAGCAGCTGATGCTGCAGCTTCCAGTGCCAGCTGCCCCCAAAGCCCTGCTCCTGCCCCCAGGGATCCAGTTCAACCTGGAGTACAGGCTCTTGTGCATTTGTGGACAGATGGGCAGCTCAGCCCAAGAGGCCCCACTCCTGGACCTGAGCCCCCAGGTATGGCAGGGGCTAGGGCAGAGTTGGGACCCATTATACAGACAGGGAAGCTGAGGCCCCATGAGGGGAAGGGGCTGGTGACTGTGACTGAGTGAGCCCAGGCCTCCTGCTTTTTTGCACTAGGTCCTGACTTCAGGTTTGAGGAAGACTCTAGGGTCATTGGGAATTGGGGACCTTGACCCCAGGTGGGCCCCACCTCACCCCACCCCAGGCAGCCCCCAGCTCCTCCCCACCTCCCACCTCTGGATCCCAGCTGCCATCTGGTCGTCTTCCTTCTCCAGAGCCTGCATCTTGCTCCTGTTGCTGGCTAGGGAGAGGCAGTGAAGGAGCAGACTGCATCCCCATCTCAGGGGACCCCCACCTCATCCTCTGTGCCTGCAGACACCCTCACACAGGCTTGTGGGTCTGGGCAGGGCTTGGCCCACAGGGAGGAGCCCAATCTCCAGCCTGGACCCCAGCCTGCCTCTCACCCAGATGCAGACAAGGGGTCTGGGGGTCACTGAGTGGCACACACCACTACTCACAGCGACCCCTCTCTTGGACGCTGCAGCCTCTCTGCCGCTCTATCAGGGTCCTAAAAATGAGACAGGGAGGGGCCGGCCTGGTGGTGCAGCGGTTTAGTTCGCGTGTTCTGCTTGGGCAGCCTGAGGTTCGCCGGTTTGGATCCCAGGTGCAGACATGGCACCGCTTGTCAAGCCATGCAGAGGCAGGCGTCCCACATTCACATATAAAGTAGAGGAAGATGGGCACAATGTTAGCTCAGGGCCAGTCCTCCTCAGCAAAACAGAGGAGGATTGGCGGCAGATGTTAGCTCAGGGCTAATCTTCCTCAAAAAAACACAAAAACAAAAAAACGAGACAAGGAACAGCTGCGCCCCTGAGATCCCAAGTCACACCCAACCCCCCCAACAGGAAGGTAGAAGGAAGCAAATTAGGATGTTATGGGTTGAACTGTGCCCCCCCCCCCCCAAAAAAAGACATGTTTCTGTTCTAACCACCAGTAACGCAGACTGTGACTTTATTTGGAGACAGAGGTAATCAGTAATCAGGTTCGAATGGGCTCATCAGAGTGGGCCCTAATCCAGTCTAACTGGTGTCTTAGAAAGGGAGAGCTGGACACAGGAACCTGCAGAGAGGGAGAGTGCTGTGCGCACATGAAGGCAGAGATGGGGGTGACACATCCACAAGCCAAGGAATGTCAAAGACTGCCGACAACCACCAGAAGCCAAAGAGAGGCAGGAACAGAGTCTCCCCCACAACCCTCGGAAGGAACCAGCCCTGCCAACAGCTTCATCTCAGACTTCCAGCCTTCAGATTGTGAGACAGGAAGTTCCTGTCATTGAAGCCGCCCACCTTGTGGTGCTTCATTATGGCAGCCCTAGCAAACTACCACAGAGGGTGAATGGGATCCAAAGGAACCCTGACTTAGAAGGGGACTTTGGCCTCAAAGCGGCCGTGCCTGCGGCAGCTAACATTTTATGCCTGCATGCCATGTGTTGAGCACTGCACTGAGCCTTTTACATGCTCGTTGAATTTAACCCTCACAGCCAGCTGATGGAGAACTGTTATTGTTCTCACTTTTTGTTTCTTTTTACAGATGGGGCCGAGAGAGGTGGAGTGACCTGCGTAAGGTCACACAGCTAGTATAACGTGGAGCCAGGAGTATTTAGGCTCCTCAGCCCACAATCTTAACTACTAATTTGGGGACAGTAAAGACCACAGAATCCTAGGATTGAAGAGGAACACAGACTGAGGGAGAGACCCAGAGGGGGTCCGGGTGGAAGGAGCTTGAGGTTGAGGATGGGACTGAAGATGAAGACTGCTGGGGGCCGTGGAAGCCCCTTCCACCCCCTGCCAGCCAGATGTAGATGCAGCGTCTGGCCCGCATCTAGCTGCTGCTGTGTCTCCTGAGAGCCTCTGCCCTGCTGTAAGTTTGGCCCATCAGTCACTCCCCGCAGGACCCTGCTCATCACCCAGAGCTGAATTCTAGGTCACCCTGGACAAGCCCAGGGCCTGGGGCACCCACTTGCTCACAGAAGGCAGGCCTCCCTGGGGACTGGAGAGAGAGGGGAAATGGCTTGACATCCCTGAGGGGCAAGGGCCCTTGAAAGAAGGCCCTGCAGTTGGGGCCCAAATTGGCACTAGTTTATGGGTCATTTGCATGTTCTTGCTTAGGGCTCACCTGGCGCCACCTCCTTCCCAGAGCCTGAGTCTGCTCTGAAGGCCCAGCACATAGTCCACTGCAGACCCCCAAACTGACTGGCGTGCACACCCCATAAAGAATAGAGTCCCTCCAGGCCCTGAGAAGACAACCTCCAAGCCCCAGGGGTCAGGGATGAGAAAGAGAAAAAAACCCAAGATCTTTTTCCGTACAAATGTACAGTTGCAGACTATCATTGCAAATTTGCTTCCTTAAGGAACTGACAGCTCTCTCGGAGCACAGTTCTGGACCCCTGGTTCAGACCAACTCCACCTTTCATGAGGCCCGAGGCCAGCTAAGTGCGGCTGCTGAGGCCTCCTCTCCCGCTCCTTCCCTCCAGGTCCACAGAGCAGCTCCACAGGACCTCACAACTCCACATCCCTGGGGCTCCCAGCCACCTCCTTGGCGTCTGTATCTGTTTCTCTGTGTCTCCGGGTGTGCACATCTGGGAGCCCGTGCATGTGTCTCTGGGTGAGTGTCTGATGGGTATTTTTGGGGGGGGGGGGGTATCCGTCTGTCTGTCTGTCTGCCTGCCTGTGCACACATACATTTGCTCAGGAGACTAAAGGAGGACACAGGCCAGGAGGAGGCAGTCACCAAGCTGGAGTTGGAGTTGGTGGACAGGACATGGGATACCAGAGCCCTTGCTCTGGCCTCTGTCCCGCATTTCAAGTAACCCCTCACCCCCTCCACTTCTTACTGGGTCAGGGACTATTTACAAGAGCCCCACCTCCACGTCTCTCCTCTCTGGGCCTTTGCACATGCTCCTCCCTTTTGCTGAGATGCCCTTCATTCCTTCACTCCTGGAAGATGCCTGTTCCTCCTTCGGTGAGGGTTCAGAAGCTCAGAAACACCCTTTCTGGGGAGAACTTTCCTCTCTGCTGCCCCTGCTCTCAGCTCCCATGTGTCTCTACCCTCATGAGGCATGTTAAATTGTAATTGCCTGCTCAATGACCGTGTGACCCAAACCATAAGCTTTTGGGGATGAAGAGCAGTCTGATACGACTTTGGTTGTCCTGTGCACAGGCCAGACATGTAGCAGATGCTCAGTGACTGCATGCTGAATGAGTGAATGAGTGGCTGATGGAGGAGAATGAGGAAGAGGTAGAAGGGAAGAAAGGGTAGGATAAAGCTAGGGGGCATCCTAAGAAGGGGGAAGAGACTAATTGGCTTGCAGTAGGAAAGACACGGCTGTGGGGAAGAGAATGGAGGAGATTGTGGGGATGGAGAGGAAAGGGGTGGACAGAGAGCACCCACCGGGGGAGGCCAGGCCTCATTCTGCCTCTGGAGTCCCTGCAGTTCCTCTTTAAATTGCAGCCAACTGCCACCTGGTGCCAGCGTGCCTTCCAGTACTCACCCACCTTCTCGTGAAGCCTGGGATGTGATTCTTCCTCCTGTAGCTCTTTCCTGAGGAACACTGGTACCTCCTAGACCAGGAGTGTGCTAGGAGAAATGGGGCAATCTGGATGTAGCATGGCCCCTAGATCGCCCCCACGCCATTTTCAATGATTTCTTTCCAAGTGGCATGGATGTCCTCACTATGTCGTCTTTTTTTTAAAAAAGATTTTATTTTTCCTTCTTCTCCCCAAAGCCCCCAGGTACATAGTTGTATATTTTTAGTTGTGGGTCCCTCCATTTGTGGCATGTGGGATGCCACCTCAGCATGGCCTGATGAGCGGTGCCATGTCTGCGCCCAGGATCTGAACTGGCGAAACCCTGGGCCACCGAAGCAGAGCGTGCGCACTTAACCACTTGGCCACGGGGTCGGCTCCCCTCACTATGTCTTGTTGACTGGGATGGGACTGGGGCAGAGACATCTCCTTCATGGCTCCCTGCACACATGAAACCCCCTGTCCTGGGCACTTCCACTCCCAAACATCTTGACTTGAGCCCAGCAGCTAAGGTTATCTCACCTCCCCCAAGCCTGGCCTTGGGCTTGCAGAGGGACTCAGCCACGTGGAGGGGAGACAGGACTTGTTGCAGCTGAAAGATTTTCCACACGCGCCCATAAAAGAGCCAGAATGTGACAGCCAGGCGTGTTGATACCTGGGGAAGGGAGTGGAAGTGGCTTTGGCCATGTGATTCAGAGTTTGGGTCTCTGGGCTGTTCCAGCTGGTGGCAGAGGCTGGCCCACCTCCTGCCCACAGGGCCCTCTCACCCAGTGTGAGAGCAGGACCCCAGCCCAGCCTGGCTTGGACACTCTGGGGGGTGGGCTGGAGCAGCCACTTGCCAGGTGTCCCCGCCAGGGGCCACTCCCAGCACTGCAGCCGCACTGACTTCTCCCCCAGCAGCCTGGCCCACTCTGCCTCCAGGGTCTGCAAGCGGCCCTCCAACACCGTCTGCTCCCCTTGCAGCTGCGGCGGCTGCTCCAAGCAGACCCCTAGTCGCTGGTGGTTCTGGCCCAGCTCTTCCGAGAGTCTTTTATTCACCTGTGAAGACCCTACTCCACACGGAGTGATGGCTTAGTCTCCTTCAGGCCTGTGGGCCTCATCTGGCTGGGATCTGTCTGCACAAGCTAGCTCCCAGGCCTTTACCGATGCAGTCTCCTCCTCCCAGAGCCTCTGATCTCCTCGTCCTCTGGGGCTCAACCCTTCCAGGAGGCCTTCTCCGATTACCCCAGCCCACAGAGGCTTCTCTAAACTCCAGGCTTCAATCTGGAGCAAACGATTTAAGGCTAGCCAGTACCTGGCTGCACACCACCAGAGGGTGCTGTTTTAGTGGACCACGGTGTGAATGTGCTCCCTGGAGTTGTGTGGAGGCCCTGCTCCAATCTGTCCCTCCTGGTCATTGTCTTTTCCATGGTACCCCTAGAGCCCCTCCCCCAAATTCAGAATCCCCCAAAGACAGAGCCCAGGCTCCCCTGCTTCTCTGTCCCCTGGCACATGTGGGCACAGCCTGGCTCAGTTGCAGCCCTGCGTTCCCTGCGGGGCTGACCCTGTCATCTGTGTTGACCTACCTGGGTGAGCATCAGCAACCGCTCCTGCAGGAAGGTTGTGTCCTGAGCCTAGGTAAGGGTCTCAGCTGCTCCCATTGAGACTCCATCTGGGCCCTGACGTACCTGGGCCCCATCCCCATCCGATCTCTGCTCCTGGCCCTGCGTGCCTGGCGCCAGCATCTCCTGCAGATATACTCAGTCCAGGATCCTGGGCTCTCCTCTCAGCCTCCAGACCATGCTGTTATGACCCTGTAGAAGCTCTTCCCTACCCTCTGGGCTCTGTTTTCCCATCTGAACTAGGAGGAGAGTTAGCTAGATGATCTCAGGGTCTTCTCAAATGTGCATGTGTGGGTGGGTCTCTGGGCTGTTCCAGCTGGTGGCAGAATAGAAGCCTCTGTACAGTACCTGACACAGTAGCCTCCTTCCCCAGCTACTGCTCCAAGAGTGAAGACCAGAGAATGCAGTATGGGACAGGGCCAAAGGTGCGGCAGGGTCAGTGGTCAGGGCCCTGCCATGCACCCGCTTAGAGGGGGCTCTGGGGTCATTCCTACCCCAGGGGGCCCCAGGCTGGGGTCTGGGCCAAGGGGCTGTCGGCTCATCTAGTCCAAACACCGCTGGGCCTTTTCCACTTCTGTCTACAGTAGCAGGATCCTGGGGACAGAAGGGTCTATCTGCCTGTCCTCTGTCACTCTGCCCCTCCCCATCTCCCAGCACCCTCACTTGTCTTCTATGTCTTGGCCTCCTCCACTCCTGTCCCTGAGATCCCCGCAGCTGGTGCCTCTCCTGCTCCAGGTGGGCCAGGGAGCGTTCCACCTGCTGTGGGTAGGGCTGAAGGCAGCATGGAGCCCCTGCAGAGGGCTGGCCCTGCCTACTCTCCACCCGCTTTAAGGCATGGCAGTGTCTGCGGCCTCTGATAAAGCAGGCTGACTCCACAGGGCCCTGCCTGCTCCACCAGCTGTGATAAACCCAGCCAGGGGCCCAGCTGACGGCCCAGCATGGACCTGTGCCCTGGCTTGTACACAAGGGACTGTGTCCCATGGCTCTGAGAGGCTGCCCAGCTATTATCACTCAGGCACCAGATGTGCAACCCTCCACCCCCAGCTGGACCTGAAACACTTCCCTTCTCCACCCCAGCTGCTGATGGCTTTGGAGCTCCAGCAACAAGACCTTGGACGCTGTCATGGAATGCCAGAAAGTGGGCAGGCATGAGGAGACAGGCTGTCAACTGGGTCCCCTGGGTCCCCTGAGGCCTGGTAGGGAGCAGTGGCTCTAGGAGGGTCAGCTGTGGGCTGAGATCCCCAGGTCACTAAAGGCTTAAGTATCTAGGCCATCACACTGTGAGAGTGGCGCTGTCCACACTCTCACATGGGGCAGGGATGCTCCCCTAGAAGTCTCAGTTTGCATAGCCCCCTCGTTCTCCCTGGGGAGTGCAACTTTCACCAGAGGCCACTGGGCTTCTGAGGAAACTCTTCTGTCCACTGAGCTAAAACCAGCCATCTCCCTCCAACTCTCTCTGGGGTGGGGGGCAGGGCCCCACAGGGCCCTTTGCCTTCATCCAGTGCCCCTAGTCACACGACGCAATGCCCTGCACGCCTCCAAGGGGTGCCATTCACAGAGAGGACACTGTTCAGCACAGCAGCCCTGTTGGGATCTCGATTACCCTCTGTTTCCTTTGGGTGTCCCAGACCCTGACAAGCCTTCTTTCTGAGAACATGACACCAGATGTGGTTCAGCCTGGTAAGGGGACTTTGCTAGCTCAAGGGACCTCCCAGGGGTTGCGGACAAGCAAGGAAGGTCAAGGAGAGAGGACGGGAGCCTCATTTTCTGCTTCAGAGCCAGCAGTTCACACTGGGCCCTGCCAAGTCCCAGCTCGCGTTCTCGCCTCTGCAGCACCTGTGCTTGCTCTGACAGGGTGTCCAGTGCCGCCGGAGGGTGGCCAGCCAGGTCGGCCCACTGCCTTCTGCTGTCTGCCAGCCACACCCACAGGTCCTTCTCTCACTGCCTCCTGTCCTGCTCAGGGACCCTGTCTGAGCACCTACCAGGAAGACAGGAGCTGTGCTTCAGCCCGGCCCCAGGGGCTGCTGTGCCCACATTCCCCACGCTCACCTGGCAGGCCTTTCAGGGGGGCTCGGTGGGCAGGCACAGTCCAGTGGCCAGAAGTGACAGTGAGGACAACAGGCGGGGCCAGGCATCAGGTCCATGGGGCTCTGCCTCAGTAGGTCCTGAGAGCAGGGCAGATGGTAGCCCCTGGAGCTGGCACAGTCCTGCTCTCCCAGAGCACCAGCCTCTGAGGCCCCTCCTGAGATGTGGCAACCGAGGCCCTGGGGCTGCGCATGCACTTAAACCCTTCAACCCCAACTGCATGGCCCAGGATTTTCCCTGGTGGTTGAGATTTCAAACCAATACCAGCCTCAACCCCACTAAACAGTTCTCAGTTCCAGCAGGTTCCAGGAGCTGGGTGCTGACTATAGTCCGGCCACTTGCTGAACAACCAAGCTTCTCCCGTTTGGGGAGGTGGGACTGAAGCTCAGAAGGGGAGATCGATTGCCCCAGGTCATACAGGGAGTCCACCGTGAACTGGGCCCATGCTCCCCCACCCCTGCTGCTCCCCTTCCCAGTGTGGGAGTCTGGAAATGGCAGGGGTCAGGGGAACATTTGGGGGACACCGTAGTTCAGCTCTGATGTAGGAGTCAGAGCCCTCAAATCAAGTCACCGCTGGGTACTTCTCTGGCTTCCAGAACCTCAGCTGTAAGGTGGGAGCCCCGACCGCCATGCCCCACCAGCTTGGTAAGGGAACTCACGGTGTAGATAGGGGCTGCTCAGCTGGTGTTACCTCTTACCCCACTCCTCCTTACCCCCTCCCACTTCACCTCCCGGGTATAGGTGTCAGGATTCTACCATTGTCTCCCTACCCACAGCCTGGGACACCAGGCACCTGCCCGAGCAATGTGTGGACACAGGAAGAGGGCATCCCCTGAGGAGAAGGTGTACTGGGCTGAGCTCCCCCTGACCCTCTAACTGACTTGCCCACTGCTCACATTCTCAGACCTGCCCCCTGCTCCCCACTCAGGATGGCGGCCCCCCCCCCCCGACAGGCCCTCTCCCCTCTAGACACCTTAACTCTCTCCTCTCCCCTGACTCCAGGCCAATTCCTGTAGTCCCCTCTTGAGCTGTCTTCCATTTCACCACCATACAAGGCCTCTCCGAAATGGACCATGAGAACTGGCCCCTATGCCAACCTCCCATGCCCTGGCGCAGCATGCACAACTCCTGGCTGGGTGCTCTGTCTTCCCATTTAGAAATGGGGGCTCTGCACGGCAGTGCCAGCCCTCACTGAGAACTCGAGCTCTGCTGGCTTGGTTTTGGAGGGGCTCATGGCCTGCTGGAGTGGGGAGTGGCACAGGGCAGACTGTTGAGTTTGCGCAGCCAGCACAGAGGAAAGCACAGCTACAGAGTGCTGTGTGAGGACAGGGAAGGGGAGTCTGACGCTCCCTTGGGGCCCCCAGGAAGGCTTTCTAGGGGTGACCCTGGGGCTTAGGCGGGAAGGTGAATTAACTGCCCCAGAGAAGGCACAATGGATGTAGCAGGAAGGAGAGAGCAAGGGCAGCAGGAAGAGGAGGGATCAGGGAAGCTGGGGCCTGGAGGGGGCAGTGAGCTGAGCCAGAGGGGTAGAGGGGAGATCAAGAAGGGCAAGTGGCTGGTGGCAGGGCACAGGGCAGGGGTGTGTCCCTGGTGCCTGGGAATCACGCTGCAGTTCTCAGCCCACACAGAAGAGACTCGGTGGGCACAATGGTTGAGGCCTGGGAAATAGTTTGGGCCTGAGGGGCAGAGGATTGTGGAGCAGGCCTCCTCCAGAGCCCACCCCCTGCGCCCCCCAGGCTCCAGTGCCAAGGTGTCAGCCGTCCAGCACTGGAGAAATGAGGGGGTGAAGGGGGAGTTAGCCAAACTTCACCTCAGGGTAGATCTTTTTCCAAGGGCCTATCTGAATCTCTGCCTCTCTTTCTTCAAGGTGTGAGTTCTTTTAGGAATAAAGAGACAAAAGAATGAAGCTCTAATGGAAGAATCTCGGGCAGGACAGCTGCTGGGCTGCAGGTTTTGGAGAGGAGTTGGGAGAGGGCTCCTACACCACTTCAGAAAAAGAGAGTTGCTTCGTTTCTGGGAGGCAGGGACTCCTGGGTTCTCGATGGCGGGAGGGCTAGTGGGAAGCTGGGTCCAACGGAGCCCCTCAGAGCCCGGTCCCCAGCCCTGGGGACAGGAGCCTCTCTGAGCTCCTCTGCCCTCAGCTGCCGACACGGTCCTGGCTTCCAGGAGCCATGGAAACCGCAGGCAACACCAAACGGTGGGAGGAGGACACACGAGCGTCCTCCCGCCCCTCCGAGTGCATGAAACCCTGAGAGGGACCCCCGCTAGCGTGGCCGCGGCCGAGGACCAAGCACTGGAGCCGGGCAAGCAGGGCGACTCGGAAGCGCCGGCCCGAGGCGGGACCCGAGGGGGCGAAATCGGGGCAGCACAACCGGGCTTTCGGTCGCGCGCTGCGCCCTGGAAGCGGCTCCTGAATTTCTATATTGGGGGGCGGGTGCATCGGGTGGGAAGGGGACCAGGAGCCGGGCAGGAGTGGGCGTTAGCGGAGCAAGGATCCGTTTTTACTTAGCTTCGGTTGTTTCCTTCGAGCAGGGCTCACGGAGATTTGGGGGGTACTAGGCACCCGCTCAAGCCACGCCTTCGGATCCCAGTTTGAGGGGAGCCAGAAGCTAACGACTAGAAAGCCCGCCGGCCCTCGGGAGCGGGGGCTGCGCCCGGACCGCGCCGCCCGGGCGGGGAGACGCCGCCCCATGTCGGGGTCGCGCCAGCCCTCCGGGGGCAGGGCGGGGGCTGGCGGACGGCCCCCGCGGCGCAGGGGACAGCTGGCGGCCCGACGGAGTCGCCCCGGGGGCAGGGCCCCACCCTCCTGCTCCGGCCCCTGCGTGGCGTGGGGGCAATTAGGGGCAGCTCCCGCCCGCGTCGCTGAGGGGACGTCCGCGAGCCGTGAGGTCTCCCAAAGGACTCGACCTCTGTTTCCTCATCCGGAAAACAGGGGCCTCGTTATCCCGCCCTCACCGACGCGGGACAGGAGGTGGGAGGGGCTTTGAGGACCCCACGCTCGCGGCCTCGGCAGAGGAGTCGTCGAGTGCCTCCGAGAGATGGCGAGGGGGGCCTGACGGCGGCAGGGCTCGGGCTTTATGAACTGAGAACCGACGCTGGCCCTTTTCCTGCTGTGCTCAAGGAGAGGGAGCCCCCTGTACCCCAGACCCCGTCCCTCGAGGCCCTGCCGACGGGGCTCTCGGGCGGCTTCCCAGACACTGCTCTGCGTGCATATGGAAGCTTGGGCGTGCCGCCATGGCTTTAAAACCACCCCCCCCCCCCCCCCCACACACACACAAAGAGAATAAGGTCTCATTTGCTTCTTTCACGTAACCGAGTCGTGACCGCCTTCCCGAGCCTCGGGCACAGACCTCCATAGTCTTTAGCGCCCTCCGGGGCCCCGGCACCGGGCGAGCGTTCAAAGTCCTCCCGGTTCTTACCGAGGAGACAGCGAAAACAATGCCCTCCTCCCCGCGCGCAGCAAGGGTTGGCGGGCACAGGCGGGGTCGGGGCGGCAGAGCGGGCCAGCCCCCGGTCGGGCCGGGGCTCCACCTTCCGGCTCCTAGCGCCCGCCGGCGGAGGACAGCGCCCCTGTCGCGTCCTTGGGGCCTACGTGCGTCGCAACACGGCGCGGGGCGGGCCGCGGCCTGGGACGTCCCCTGGGCTCTCCCGGAACCAGTCTGCACAGCTGCCGCACCGACCGGGGCGGAGAAGACGGGTCCTCCAGAGCCTTCGAGTCGGGGGCTAGAGCGGCCAAGCCACTGAGCTGGGTCGAGCCCGCGCTGGCGACGGCTGCGTCATGTGGGGGGCGGGGCCGCCACGGGCGGAGGCCGGAGCCGGAAGCGGAAGAGGCTCTCGGAGCGGGGAGTGGGGCCTAGCTGCAGCCGGAGCCTGGGAGACGGTGAGTGCGGGCCCGGGCCCGCGAGGGCGGCGGTGGCGGGGGGTGAGTCGGCGGTGCGGGCGCGCTGGGTGCGGTTCCCTGGGCTCTCGGTTCGGTGTCGACCTGTTCTCGTTCTTTCTCCTTGTCGGCCTAGCTCAGACCGCGGCCCCGACCTCTCACCCCTGACCCGCCGCTTCTCCCCCGGAGCGCGGTCACCGCACACCCCGACCTCTCGATCCCGTGGTGTCGGAGTCCGAGCCTGAGCGGCCTCTGAGGTCCCTGCAGGGATCCAGTTTCAGCCCTGCACCTGCCCGCGGAATGGGGTCGGGGTCCTACCCGGGATAGCCTGGAGGAGCATTCAGGCCCCCCCAGCCTCCTTCGAGGCGTGTTCCGCAGACGACTCCTTTCCGCGCGGCCTGGAGTTTGATTCTGGCCCAGGCTGGCCTTCTCCCTGCCCCCCAGGTCTTCCCTTGCTGCCACTGGCGGCGGTTATGGGGGACGGGGCTCTGAGACCCGACGCTCCGGGAAAGGACGCGAGCGAGGGCCCCGGGCTCCCTGCGTGTTTTGCTGTGATTGTGGAGCCGCTCCAGCCCGGGGGAGGGGCCTGGCCAAGCTGACTGTACAAATGCCCTGGCTGCTCCCCGGCTCGGGAGTCTCTGTGCTTTAGTTCCGGGTGCGGGTGGCTTGGTGTGGAGCTGGGGTGGGAATTGCCTGAGCCAGGCCCCCGTCGAGGCGGAGTTGGCTGCCTTCCAGCTTCCCTCCTCCGTGCCCTTGAAAAGGAGGAGCGTTTCACCCGGTGGTGGCAGCATGCAAGGTGGCAGGTTTGAGGTTGCAGTGGTGGGGCAGCGTCAGCCAAAAATAACCGTGGGGCGCTGGGGTGGCTGGCATCCGGGAGGGCAGCCGCTGACCTGGCTGGCTACTCTTCTTGTCTGCCCAGTTCTCTGGCCAGGAACAGCAAATGAGAAGCCAGCTAGGCCTGTGCTCAGAGAAAAGCTGGCATTCTCGGCCTGGTTTCCTTGACATTATCTTTTTCTTCATTTTGCAGAGCAGAGCTCTCTGGAGCATAATTGTGGCTTTTAGCATTTTTAAATAACCCGTTTGCTGTGGTCTCAGAGAATCAGAGATAATTGAAGAGAAGTGAGCCTTAGAGCCCTGGCTGGGAAGATAATCAGGGGCATCTAGTATTTCCAGTATTTCACCTGTCTAGGATATGTTAAAGGAGAGGTTATCTCCTCTATGATTGCTTTATGTGTGGTACTTTATAGCTCTCATATTTGTCTTCTTTGCCAAGTTGGCTGGGAGGTGTTGTTATCTCCATTTTCCAGGTATGGTAACCAAGGCCTAGAGTGACTCGTATAAGGTCACGAGCTCAGGAAGTGGCATTACTGGGATTTAGTTAAGGATTTTCTACCTAGAGCTCTCCTTGCACACTTTGGAAGGGACTTTGGAACTTTTTTACTGTTCCTTCAGTATTTCTTGTGGGCCCAGACCTGTGCTAGGCATTTGACCTAAAGGCATGTGTGACACATGTACTTAAAGGAGTGCCATAATTTAATCTTTGCAGAACCCTGTAAGAAATTACTATTCTCTTGTCGCAAGAGGAAGCTGGAGGTCAGAGTAGTTTAATAACTTGCCTGAAGGCACACAGCTAGGAAGTGGCAGTGCCAGGATTCAGATTGACATCTATCTGACTGAAGCTGTTTTCTTTCTACTAATGTGAACATGTGTGAACATAAGATCGTTTAGGTCCCAGAAGGGAGTCTTTGGCCTAGTGTGGACTAGACTGTGTTCTCCAGCTCTGGTGCTTTGTCTGCACAGTGAGGATGGGCAGGGCTTCTGCCTTGGCCACCAGAGCATTTTCCATGTCACTTAGTGAGATGTGAGATAGCGCCTTTGTTCCATAGCTTGGGCACCTGACCTAGGGTCATCACAGAAAAACAGTGAAACATTAGTCAGCTGAACATCAAAACAGAAGAGCAGTCTAAGCTCTTGAGGAGCTCTCGGTGATTCTACATAGTATTTATCTCCAGGGATCACGGGGGCTTGGACTTCCAAGTGGACGGGGAAGACACCTGCTGATGGGGAGATTGAGGGCATCTCAGGATCAGGATCTTGGAGAAGGAAGATCAAGGAGAAGTTTGATCAAGGAGATCAGGATCAAGGAAAAGCTCCCAGGGCTTTGGTCAGATAGGCCTCACTGTCCTGCTCATGCAAGGGGAGCCATTGTGCTCTGCCCCTGACAAACCCTTCTCATGAGATGGGGTAGCCTCTCTGGGTTTGTCCAAAATGTGCTTGGTCAGGCGAGCCCAGGACTGACTACCACTGGAGGTTGTCAGAGAGGCTGGCCACGATCTCTGGCTTAGCCTTCCCCTGGAGGCAATGTCAGGGTTTTCGGTGTGGGTGGAACAGGGAGCTGGCCTCACATAGCCATCTTTCTCAGCTGGTGGCTGATCCATCCTGGCAATTTCCTGTGGCGGATAGAAGTCCCTGTTGAATGGGGATAGTGAGGTGAAGCCCTTTTGGCCTGCCTCCCTAGCACACAAGCCTGCCAGACAGCCAACCGTCTGGCTACTCCTGAGATGGGCGCAGGAGAGGGTACACTAGTGATACTGTTGGATAGAGGTAACGCACTGCCTGGCATGGTGCTGCAGAGGTCTGAGGATGCTAAATAGGCATTGGGCAAGATACTTGGACGCTCTGAGGACCCTGGCATCTTTACTGGTGCTAAGACTGTATAGACCAGCAAAAGCTGGACAGACCCCCATGTCTGCTTGGACAGACCCTCAGGTGGGCTAGGGAAGGTTTGTGAGACCCTGTGTACCTCTTTCTCCAAGGGCTGATCATCTTGTTTCTGCCTGTGGCTCTTCACACTGAGTTGTGGTCCTTGTTCTATTATGTGGGGTCCAGTTCAGGGCCTCAGCCAGGCAACTTGGCTTCTCAGACTTGAGGGCTTCCCCCCTTGTTCCTGTGTTTTGGCTTCCTGCCAACAGCCCTTTGGCCTCTGGCTTGACACAGCAGTTACTTCATAGGCCCCTGCAGACAGGCAGGAGGGAATTGAGTGCAGGAGCCTCCCATTTTTCCTTGACCTTGGTCTCCTGTGATGGTGCTCAACAACTCCCCCCCCGCCCCCCGCCGCCGCATGTTCCACCTCAGCACCTGTCTTGGCTCGCCCAGTTCCCTGAGTGCTCAGGCCACCAGGCCAATGATGCTGTGTTGGGGAGGCAGCTGTTTGTTTGTTCACTGGCAGAGAAGGGTGTTACCCATTGTCTGCTGTTTGACCAGTGTGACCTCAGAGTTCTTCCTCACTTCATAAACCGCTGGGAGGGGCTACCCCTAAACAGAACAATGGGCCTCTTCTTCAGGAGCGCCTAGGCTGCCTGAGCAGCCCTGTGGCTGGAGGTGGCTGGCTGTGTGTTTAGCAGGGCTTTCTATTTCTCGTGGCCTAGATGCATCACTGTAAGCGATACCGCTCCCCTGAGCCAGACCCGTACCTGAGCTACCGATGGAAGAGGAGGAGGTCTTACAGTCGGGAGCATGAAGGCAGACTGCGATACCCATCTCGAAGAGAGCCTCCACCCCGGAGATCTCGGTCCAGAAGGTGAGAGGGAACTAGGTCAGAAGGAAGGGCTCCTTCAGGTGACTGCCGCTTCTGTGGCTGCACCTCGATCACTGCCTTGTCCTCTTCGGGTTTCTTCCTGATCTCACCTGCAATCCCTGGCCTCAGCATTCACTGCTATCCTTGCTGCCCCTTCTTTCTCCATCCTTGAATTGTTTCTCTCCCAACACATTTCCCTGTTTTCTAGGCCAGCATCTCCCTTGCTAACCTCTGAGCCTTCCTCGGTGGGCATTTGGAACGTAACCTCAGCCCTTTCCAGGGGTTGGTCCATGGTTCTATCTCAGCCCCTGGACCAAAATTACAGTCTCAGCAGGCCACAGGGAGCTCCGGGGCGTTGGAACCCTCAGAGGCCCTCAGCCGTGCTTACCTTCCCTTCGTCTTCACTGTGCTCTGCCTTCTGTGGCACTAGAGGGATGCTGTCAGTAGCTGAAGTTCTTGACGTTGGACTTCCCCCCTCCCCCACATCCCCCAGCCTGAGGGCCTCTGCTCCAGCAGGCTACCCTTGTGAGCCCCTTGCACAAGGGGCTCCACCGCACACCTCTTGCCTGGTAGCAGAAACCTGGCTAGTGGGAGGAAGGGCCCCGTCTGACCAGTGTCCCCATCCCCCTCTTGGCAGCCATGACCGCCTGCCCTACCAGCGGAGATACCGGGAGCGCCGTGACAGCGACACATACCGGTGTGAAGAGCGGAGCCCATCCTTTGGAGACGACTGCTATGGGTCTTCACGTTCCCATCATCGTCGGCGGTCACGGGAGAGGGAGCCATACCGGACCCGCAAGCATGCCCACCACTGCCACAAACGCCGCACCAGGTCTTGTAGCAGCGCCTCCTCGGTGAGTGGTGGCCAGAGTGCGCTGGCTGGGGCTTAAAGGCCTCATCTCTTTCTAGCCTTCTCTCAGGCTGGCTGGTCTGGGTGAGTACTGCCAGCCCTGCGCACGCGCATTTGGTGTGCGTGCATGTGTGTGTGTATGTGTTGTCTAGTCCAGGTGCAGGGCTGAACAGCGCGCCCGGCTCCTCTATCTTCTGGCCCATTGGCAGTGGCAGCGATAGGGGCTCTGGCTCCGTCCGGCGCTGACTGGCCCCTGGCCTCTCTGTGTCTCCACACTGCTTCAGGCACAGGCCACATGGTGCAGGTGGCTGTGGACACTTCGTAAGGATCCTAATAGGGTTGCTGGTATGTGGTCTGGAGCTGTATGGCCTGGTCCTTCCCACCCACAGATTGCCTCCACATGGAGCTGAGTGCTCTGACTGGTGTGGATGGCACCCACCTACCTCTGCAGTCTCATCTCCACACCCCTCCCCAAAGGTCTGGAGGCTGGAGTGCCCACGGGTACGGGATGGTCTACTTGTCAGTGAGCTCTGACTGGGAGCTTCCCTTCTGACCTCCTGCCAGGCCCTCTTCAGCCTAGCTTCTTCACATGAGGGGCAATCAAGGCAAGGGGAACGAGCTGCCTATGTGACGGGCATGTGAAGAAATGACAGAAAGGTCCACGGCCCCAGGCTTTATCCAGTTGCAGGCCACGTGCCAAGAGCAGGGCCTGGCAGTGTTCCTAGCCTGGAAGGTTGTGTAGATCTCTGCTGAGACCAGGAGCCCACACTGCACTCAGATCCCTGTGAAGGAAAGCCACTTGTGTATCCCTGAGGTTGTCTGTCTTCTCTTCTCCTCCCCATCCCTCTTTCCTCCTTCATTCCCTCCCGCCGGCCATGAGGAGTAGTGGCGGAACCAGTGGAGGAGGCCAGGCATCTTCTCTGCCCAGCTCTCCTGTGACTTCTTTGAGTGGCCATGGGTTGAGGGTTGACTGTGCAAGTGCCCAGCAGGGCCTGGTGGCCTCTCTGCACACTGCCACCCACTGCCACCAGATGGCAGTGCAGGTCTGTGGCTCTGTTTCTTCTCTTTTTGGTGCCTTCTCTTGTCATGAGGCTCGGGATGGGCCTGGCCTATGAGTAGCATGGGTGCCAAGGCCAGGGCAGGAGCTGGCTCGGGGCCTGTGCGGGCCATCATGGTAGAGGGCCTGGAGGTCAGCTGGCCCAGAGGGACCCAGGCTCCTTCCCTGCTCGTGGCTGGTGGCACAAGGGCTGCTGATGGAAGGCTGTTTCGGATGGTGATATTAAGTCTGGCCAAGGATGCCGTCTGGGGGGCAGGTAGCAGCTTGGCTCTGAGTGGCAGCTGTCGGGCACGTTCAGGATTGTACATGCGAACAGAGGCAGGCAAGGACAGGCGGGGCATTCTGCAGCTGAAGCCAGAGTGTCCTCTGACCATTCTGGATGATCGGACCCAGTCTGGGCCAGCCACCTTCTTGCGCCGTTCATGAATCACTGCGTCTTCGCTCTGGCTGAAGCCGTCATGGGAGGGTCCGGGAGGGGAGATTCAGTGGAGGAGGGAGTCAGGGCTGTGGCTCTCCGCACGGCCCCGGCCCCTCAGCAGCAGAGGCTGGTCATCTTTCTGAGCGTTTGCCGCGCCCTTCTCTTAGATAATGTCCGAGTTTTCTTTACATACCTGTAGCTGTTTTTACTTTTCTGTTTTTGAAGTCAGTTTGTGTCTTGACGTGTCCCTTGCAATATCCCTATCGTTATATATGCTGTGTGCCTTATGAAATGCTGGGATCTGGAAAATCCAACCAACCAACCCACCGGCTCCTCACCGTCTCCACCTCTGCCTTTGACTGACACCTCAATCTGTCAATCGGAACCGCCTACCATGCGATTGGTCGGATGGCGTTTCGGGGGGCGGTGCATGCAGAGAAGCCAACAGAGCAGTAAGCGCAGCAGCCGGAGTGTGGAAGATGACAAGGAGGGCCACCTGGTGTGCCGGATCGGCGATTGGCTCCAAGAGCGATGTACAGCCACCTTTCGTAAAACTTTACCTCTCTACTTTCTACCCCCCTTGTTAGATGAGACCTCTCCTGCCCGGAGGGGCCTCTAGTGCGCGTGGCGCCTTAGCGGGGCCACCAGTAATTGCCTGAATGACACAGACGCTAGCAACTTCTGTTTTTAAGAGTGTAGCAGTGAGAGAGCAACCTTTTTTGTTTTTGAGAATTTGAATGCTGTGAACTTGCAGGAGCTGCCGACCCTCTGCCCTCCAGACCCTCACGCCCTGCTTCTTTTCTCTCCTAGATGAGATCGTGGGGAACCTGGGTGAAGGCACCTTTGGCAAGGTGGTAGAATGCTTGGACCATGCTAGGTGAGCCATCTTCTTGGGAAGAGCTAGCGAGAGCTTCTTGAATGTGGTGGCAATTAGAGCTTAACTTTTTTCTTATTGATGGGTAGCACCAAAGGAGGGTTCTGATCTGCACATGTTGGGGTTTTCCTGATCCCCTGAGATAGGAGGGAGTTCCAGGGGTTCCATAGGCACGTGGCATCCCTGCCCACAAATTGCTCATCAGTGAATGGTGGTACCCCAGGTTCCGTGCGTCCCCAGGGCTGTGTTGGTGGATATCAGAACAGGGCCAAGGCCCTGGCTCCTCTGTGGTCTGGCTCTGGTTCCTGTGATCTCTTTTAGGGTCTGGACTTCGGAGGGGGTTGAGAGTACTGCTGAGCCCAGCCCAAGCATGAGCCCCCACCCTCTTGGAGGTCTGCCTGAGAGGCTGTGCAGGTCCCAGTTGAAAGAAACAGGACCCTGAGCTTTCTCACCAAGCAGGCCGCTGCCTTCTGCAGTTTGGCTAGGGTTTAGTGTGGGCCCTTTTGAGTGTGCTCAAGTAGAGCAAGGTAGACCTATGCGTGTTAGGGTGCTGCTGGGGGCACCTTGGTCCCTTGCAGCCTGAACAGTGAAATGCTTTTGTCCCCTTGCCATTCCTCAAGCCTGGAATCATTGCCTCTTCCACCTTAGGCTGGGAGACTACCTTCTTGGAGCCCATTGCCTCCTTGTCTTAATGGCCTTCTCATTGGTTCAGCGCTTTAGCTATAAAGTGTTTGTGTCCTTCCTGTTTCATTTGAGCCATGTGCCGCCCATACGTGACCCTTTCACTATTTTAGAGATGGAAGAAACATGCTCAGAGTTTGGCCATATGCCCAAGCTGTTGAATGGCAGAGCTGGGTACTGCAGTACTGCCGTGTTCCCACTGTCAGAGGGCTGCTCAGAAGGGACACTTAAACCCAGCAGTCCAGCCAGCCCTGCAGCCCCAAGATAAGGTGGTGATGGTGATTGAGAGGAAGCCTCCCTGGGCTTTCAGTTCCCATTTAAACACCTCTCAGACCCAGTGTAGCCCAAGAGGTTAGGGTTGGGACCAGTGGGCATAGGGACACGTAGACTGTACTGTGACCAGAGAGATGTGGCAGATCTGAGAGCTGTGACACATGGGGGCATCTAAGCTCTCTGAGCTGTGCCCCTGGAGGGAAAGTGAGCCTCTGAAGTCACTAAGGGACAGGCACAGGGCTCAGGAGACTTTTAGGGGGTCCAAAGGGAGTTGACCAGCGGGGTTATTGTGAGGAGGCAGAATTTAGCTCAGCAAAAGGAAGGGCCTTATCCTCAGAGCTACCCAACCCTGCCGTGGAAGTGATGAGCTCCCTGTGTTGAGGGTCAGAGTGCCATTGAGGGATGCTGTTCTAGGAGGAGGCTAGAGTGGGTAGCCTTTCCTCTGAGGTCCTTTCCTGCCCTGAAAACATGGGAAAATGGGATAGGGAGAGAAAAGCAGGACATTCTCTAGAAGATGCTTCTGCTCAGGGGCCTGTGAGCCTTGCCTTAGGCACCCAGGCCAGCCTCAGAGGCCACACCCTTGCAGGCCAGGACTGTGTCATTCCAATTTCCCACCAGGCATCTGAACTCTGGCTGCCCCTTCCTGACAGCCATTGGGCCTGGTATCCAAACCTCAGCAGGTTTCCTTCTTGGCTGTCATCCTGCAAGTGGCCTCGGGGGTGGGAAGTGCAGAGCAGGAATTGTTAAAATTCTCTTTGGACACTGAACAAGGGTTCCTGGCACTCAGTGGTCTCTGATATATGCCATGGCTGGTAGGTACGTGGGGCCGGAGGGGGTGTGGTAAAGAGAGTGGCTGTGAGCCTCCCAGTGAGAGGACCCTCCTGCTGGCACCCTTACCCTCTTGCCAGGCCTTTACTCCATCCTGGAACGCCCACCCCAGGGGGAGCCCTTTCCCCAGACTGCACCTGTGCTTGGGAAGGTCAAGAGGGGCCACAAGAGGGTTCTGGGTGGGATGGCCTGGCCAGGGACAGGGCTGACTGGCCTACAGGTTGGATTACTGAGTGAGCTCTAGGGCTGGTGCTGGTCAGCAGGATAGCCCTCTATTTCTCTGCCCACTCTCCCCTGGGAGCTGGCAGTGGCTGAGATCATAAAAGCCTAAGGATGGCATGGATGCCAAGACTGTTAACTCACAGATGCCAGGGGAGCTTGCTGTGAGGAGTTTGGAGGTCTGGTGTTGCATGGAACAGGCTAGGCATTAAGCATCTGCTCTCTTCAGGGCAGGCCCTGTTCCTGGAGTCCTGAGTGGTAGTTGCAGGGAGTTGCTGAGTTGGGGTGGAGGGTGGGGGAAGGGCTGGGCAGCTTCTCATGAGAACCTTTGCTTCCTTCCCTGGTCCCAGAGGGAAGTCTCAGGTTGCCCTGAAGATCATCCGCAACGTGGGCAAGTACCGGGAGGCCGCCCGGCTAGAAATCAATGTTCTCAAAAAAATCAAGGAGAAAGACAAAGAAAACAAGTTGTGAGTGTTGGCAAGGAATGGGAGGGGAATTTTCAGTGGAGACAGTGTCCACTCCAGTCCCAACTGCCTGGACCCCCCAGGCTGAGCAGTGTCCTCTCACCTGGTTGGCACCATGCCTCCTCCTTACACCCAGATCCAGGGGTTTGGCGAGTGAGTCTTGGTGGAAGGAGCCTTTGGACTTCAAGCCAGGCTCTACTTCACCTGCTCTGTGTTCTGAGGCAGGCCTCCCTGGGTTATGGGGGGCACTAGGCAAGATATAAACTTGAAGCTGTTTGGGGCTCTTGCATGGTCAGAGACATCCAAAGGAGAGCCGCCTTTGGCACACAGACACTGAGCGTTTCCTCTCCTGTAAGCACTGTGCTGAGCCCCGCAGACCCTCAGGAAGCTCAGCTGAGGGAGTTGGAAAAAGCAAGACTAGTCCTGTGGAGTGTACTGGCATTATTCCATCTGTTCTGAGGTGCCAGGACCATGACATATCATAAATAGGTGAGGCAGCAGACCTCAGACCAGAATGACCTCCGTCTCCCCACAGCAGGAAGTTCAGTTGCTTTGGGTAACAGCTGGTGGGGAGATGTGCTCTTCTTCTCTTAACTGATTCTCTTTCTTCACATATACCTGCATTCTGGTGTGTGACCCAGTGGCCTGGGAGGGAGTGGGGACTGGCTTCATCTGAGGGAGGGGGTGGGGTAGCCAGCCCCCACAGCACGGAGCCTGAGTCCCACCCATCCTTCTCCCCCAGCCTGTGCGTCTTGATGTCTGACTGGTTCAACTTCCATGGTCACATGTGCATCGCCTTTGAGCTCCTGGGCAAGAACACCTTTGAATTCCTGAAGGAGAATAACTTCCAGCCTTACCCCCTACCACACGTCCGGCATATGGCCTACCAGCTCTGCCACGCCCTTAGATGTAAGTGTCCACCCTTATCTGGAGCATGGGGCGGCCACATACCTGCAGCAAAGACACCTGGTAGTCTCACTCTCCCCCATTCACTCTAGCACATTGCCTAACATTCTCCTGGGCCTGAGAGACACAAGGGCCCCTTTGGCTGAAAGGCCTTCAGGTAGGAATCTGTAATAGAGAGGCTACAGTGCCCTTCAGTGGCCTCCTGAGCCACCCTCTGCCCCCAGGCACTCAGGAAGAAAAAAAAGGAAAGAGCTGCTCTAGACTTAGCCCCGCTACCAACGGCATTCCCGCCTTCCTGCATAGGAGGAAAAGGTTGAAGGTCCTGCCCACACGGACACCCTCTGTCTAATCATCACTTCGCATCTGTCTGCCAGCCTTTAAGAGCATATTTGATGGTGCCTGTGCTCAGTACTGCAGAATCTGCAGTGGTTGGAGCAGGACAGAAGGGTTCGTTGGAGAGGACGTAGATATACCTAGAGCTGGACTGTGCAGGGTGTGCATAGATGGTCTGGGAAGAGCATTCAAGCAAGGTGGGCAGCTGAGTGACAACCCCAGAGCCTGGCATGTGCTGAACCTCACTGGTGAAGAGAAGGCCCATGTTGGGGAGAGGTGGGCTACACTGTTGTGAAGGTCTTGAGTGCAAGATGGGAGCCTGGGGCCTGAAAGTGATAAACGGCAAGGCACCACCATCAGTGGGACAGGGGCTGGAGGGGAAAACTTCCTGCTCAGGGCTAAGGACGAGGAAAGGCAGGGCCAGCTTCACAGGTTGTGCTTCACAGGTGGCCCTGTGCTTGGTTTAATGCTCTGTTGCCACTATCTTGACATTCTTAATCATTTTTCAATAAGGAGCCCTGCAGATTATGTAGCTGGTGCTGGGGAGAGGGTACCACCCCAGAGCTGATGCTGCAGCTTTGGTGAGAGACCAGTTCAGGCGGCCTGGGCCCTGCAGAGGAGAGGCGGAGGGTTTTTGGAATGGAGAAAGTCTCCTCCACCCTCTCTTCTAAAGTATCAGAACTGTCCAAGGCCGCAAGCACAGGCAGAGTACAGTCTGCTCCCTTGGCCCCCTGCTGAGGTTAGGGGTGTGAGGGGCTCTGGTAGGCTGTCTTTGGAGGAGGGATCTGGCCTACAGCTGGAAAGAGGGCCAGCGAGGAAGCCCAGGTGCTCAGTGTCTGCTTCCCTCCTCTCTCCCACTTCCCCAGTTCTACACGAGAACCAACTGACCCACACAGACTTGAAGCCAGAGAACATCCTCTTTGTGAATTCTGAGTTTGAAACCCTCTACAATGAGCACAAGGTATTGGTGGGGGAGAGGGTGAGGCCCTCTCCAGGGGTGGGTTACCCTCTGGGACAGACTCCTGACCTGGCTGACTTGCATTTCAGAGCTGTGAGGAAAAGTCAGTGAAGAACACCAGCATCCGAGTGGCTGACTTTGGCAGTGCCACCTTTGACCATGAGCATCACACGACCATTGTGGCCACCCGTCACTATCGCCCGCCTGAGGTGATCCTTGGTGAGTGACCGTATAGCCCTTAGCCCCCATAAAGTGTGCAATTGGGAGGGTATGAATAGAAGCAGTGACGAGCCTGTGTGCCACCCAGGGTCAGTGTCATGAGTCACTGTGGTGGTTGACTTGGCCTTACTGAAAAAAGGACTTCTACTAGGATTTGGGCAAGAGTCCTACCAGCCAGTATGGCAGCTGCTCTGTGACCTCTAGGCTGGGAGCACAGGACTGGATCTCATAGCCTCTCCCAATCTTGGCTTTCAGAGCTTGGCTGGGCACAGCCCTGTGACGTCTGGAGCATTGGCTGCATTCTCTTCGAGTACTACCGGGGCTTCACACTCTTCCAGGTAAGGTCTGCCACGTGGCTCCACTACTCTGAGCACTGCTACTCTGACAGGCTGCAGGGGCCTGGTGCGGGAAACCCTTCCACCCTTACCAGTTGTGAGATTTAGACTCCTGAGGGTTGCAGATGCTCTGGGGAAGGAAGAGGTGAGGGTAGCTGGAGCACTCAGGGAGTCTTGCGCTGGGTCATCAAGGATGGAAGATTGGGGTGGGAGGAGTGCGCATCGTAGGCATGGAGATGGGCTGAGGCGGGGCACGTTCTAGGGAGAGTGAGGGGAGCTATGCAGTCATGGATGAGTCTACCTGAAGGGCCAGGGAGTGTGACTCGGACCTGAGAGAACAGGCTGGCACTGCTGTTCCATTGGTGGGTTTGCATCTCCTGGGGTCAGGAGGGCACTTGCCCATCTGTTTTGCCCCTCACTCTCCCTAAGGCGGCTGAGACTGGTACTGACCCCCACTTGCTCTATCCCTGACCTTCCATAGACGCACGAAAACCGAGAGCATTTGGTGATGATGGAGAAGATCCTAGGGCCCATCCCATCACACATGATTCACCGTACCAGGTAAGGAGCCCTGGTAGCTCCCTCAGGGCTGGCCTAGGGAACTTTCCCATCTTGGCTGTAGGTTAACAAGCTACTTGATAGTCTTTGCAGGACATCCCAGGGGTCCTGCCAGCTCACAGCAGCCTTCCCTGTACATGCCTGTAGGGGATCTGGCAAACCAGTTGCCCAGAATTTCCTGCCCTGCTAGGTCAGGCCAGGACCCCCTGCCTGGCTTTGCTGCCATTCCCTAGGCTGCCGCTGTCTTCTCCACCCCAACCCAAGACTTGTCCCTCTCCCTTCATTTTCAGGAAGCAGAAGTATTTCTACAAAGGGGGCCTGGTTTGGGATGAGAACAGCTCTGACGGCCGGTATGTGAAGGAGAACTGCAAACCTCTGAAGGTCAGTTTCTGGCTTCCCCCAGCTCAACTCATGCTCAGGCATTGGGCAGACATACAGCAGAGAGACAGGCTAGGCAGCTAAAGGCTGCCTCCTTGCTCCGGCTATATGGGCGGCTGCTGGGTGCTGGCAACGCGGCTTGCAGACTGCCCCAGAGGGGCCCTTAGCCCTACCCCTTCCCCACAGGGTGGCTATGAATGTAATTAGGGAACACCAGAAGAGCCAGATGTCAGGCACCCTGCTGCTTCGGCACCCTCCCCACCCCTCAATTTTGGGAAGAACTAGGCAGGACTGAGGTGAGGGGGAGGGAAGACCTAGACATGGCCAGGAAACCTCTGTCAACTGCATTTGATGCTCAGACAAAGGAATTTCGCAGAGGTGATTTCTGTCTGCCTATCAGGACTTTGCATGTGGGGGCAGAGGCACCAAGTCAGGAAGACATCTAGGAGCCTGACCAGTTCAGAGCAAAATGCTATATACACAGGCATGAAAGGAAAGGAGCTGCTCGTTGTCCAGGAGGGCAGAAGCAGTCCTTCAGGGAGGCATCACTGCCTCCTAAACCCAGTAAGGCTTCCTAGAGGCAAGGGGACCTGCTATGCCTTCCCATGGCCCTGCCATCACACTGAGGCACCTTGTGTCCCTGAGCAGAGTTACATGCTCCAAGACTCCCTGGAGCACGTGCAGCTGTTTGACCTGATGAGGAGGATGTTAGAATTTGACCCTGCCCAGCGCATCACACTGGCGGAGGCCCTGCTGCATCCCTTCTTTGCTGGCCTGACCCCTGAGGAGCGGTCCTTCCACACCAGCCGAAACCCAAGCAGATGACAGGTGCAGTCTGCTGCATGAGGAGATGGGGAGCGGGACTGGGCTGCCCAGCCCCATTTTCTCCAACCTCTACCGCCAGGCCCCAGGGCCAGAGCCACCCAATGAACAGTGCAATGTGAAGGAAGGCGGGAGCCTGCAGGGGAGGAGACGTGATGCCCGGCAGCCAGAAAGCACAGATTTGACCCAAGCTATTTATATGTTGTAAAGTTATAATAAAGTGTTTCTTACTGTTTGTAACCCCTGGTACCAGTGTGTCCATCTCCAGGCTCCTTGCCTTCTCCCTTCCCTACCTTATGAATAAAGTCTTTCTTAGCAGTTCAGCTTGTGGAGAGCTAAGTGTGAACTGGGCCAGGCACAGAAGGGCTAGCCAGTGAAGACCAGAAGCTGGGGTGTCCTTCTGGGCCCAGGAGAAGAGCAGTTTATAGCCCTGAGACAGGGCCGCCCTGAGGCAGCAGGCCTGCTGGACAGTCCTAGAAAGTACCTGAGCCTTGACCTGCACCTGCTCCCCAGCTGGCCTCTGTACCTCTCTACTCCAAGGAATTTAAGGGAAATGACCCACTGTAGTTAGCCAAGCAACAGCGAGTTTTACCTATCTTTCCAGCCCTGTCACTGGCTGGGACTTCAGGCTGTACATGCACAACCACCATGGTTTACTGAAGGCTGTCAAGCATGAGACAATCAAAGTGGGCTCCTAGGGCTGGGGTGGCAGTACCTCACTGCAGCCTGCAGAGCAATTCACCACAGAGCAAAGGACTCCATCATTCAGCTTTATTTTAGTGCTGGTTTTTGGTTCCCCAAGAGCTGCGTGAGTGATAGGCTTGACCACCTGATTGGGGCCCCTTGGGGACGGGGCACTGTGCGCAGGATGCCTCTGAAAAAGAGTTGGAGAGAGAGGAATCATGCTTATCTTTGATACCACTGGGGAAGGCCCAGGCCAAGAGCAAGGAGAGGCTCCAGTGCCACCTGGGGAGAGGAGTGAGAGGCTTGGGCACAAACTCCCAGTGGCCTCTCAACAAGGCCTTTACCCTCAGGGCCACTGTGACTTACTGGGGCAAGCAGAGTCTTCTGAGCCAGGGTTCTTCTAGCTCATTTTCCATTATACCCAATCAGGGGACCCAACTGCATTAACAGGAAGCCAGAACCTTTTTAATGGTTGCTTACTCAAATGCCTGTAATCCAGCACTGCTCCTCAGATTATGGCCCTGCCTCTAAAGTGGGGGCCCCATCTTGAGAGCTGCTTGGCCCTGAGAGTGAGCAGAGGCTCAGGGAGGATACACAACACAGGGTCACAGTCTCTGGCCTCCTCCCACTGCTGGAGACAATTTAACATTTGAGGGAGGATGAGAGGAAAGGAGGGACCAGCCCTCTCTGCCCTGCCTCATCTGCTCCTGGCTATGCTCCTATAAGAAAAGTGTTAACTAGCCTGAAACCCACGGGACTAGGGCCTACCCTGTGTCCACAATCCTTGGTGAGCCCTCCCACTCACCCCCTTAACCACAGTAGGTGGGCACAGAGCAGAAGCCTGAAGTCCTGAAAAAGGCTTCAAAGCACAAGCCTTTTGCAAAGGCCCCTGCTAGGGACTCCAGGGCATGGCTCCTGTTCCACCAGCCTCCAGGGCCTAGGCCTCTGAAGGTCTGGAGGCTTAGTTGCCTTAGGATCCGAGCAGCAGTGTGTTCCTATGGCTGAGCCCCAACCAGCTAGCTCATCTACAACTAGCCTCATTTTGGCATCTTTGAGATAGGGAGTGGACAGCCACAAAGGGTTCAAAGCCCAGACACTGTCAGAGCTGGGGTGGAGCCCAGACAGGGGAGGGACATGCACCCTGCTCTGGGATGACAGCTGCAGAGGACCGTTTCAGGGGCAAGGCAGAGGGGGCAGAAGAGAGTAGGGATATGTACGTGCAGGCAAGAAGGTGGAGGGAGTGATGGCCTAGGACAGAAGCACCAGGGAGCCTCTTCTGGCTCAGCACCAGGCTCCCCCAGGGGCCTCCCCAATACTGAACATTAAAGCTGTACCCGGAGGGGTCTGGCCCCAGACTAGGCAAAGGCTCAGCCCCCAACTAGAGAGGGTACGGTGTGGGGGGGCACTGCTGGCAAGATGGGCACTGTGGTTCTACAGTAATGTAACCTTACACCTGTGCTGAAGACAACAGAAAGAAGAGTATAAAATCCCAATACAGTAAAACCATCCTCATGGCACCCCCTTCCCTGCCTCTCAGAGCGATGGAATGGAAAGGAGGAAGGACCCCTGAAAAAAATCCCAGCATAAAACTTGCATTAGCTCAGGAGAAAAGGTCAAAAGCCCCCCAAGTCAACCTGTGGGGCTCAGGGAAGGCCGCCTCACAGTCCTCAAAATGAATGGAGCGGGCAAGTCTCCCCTCTAGTGGACAGCTGCGGTGCAGCCGCTTCTACGTGCTCAGAGGAAGGGCTGCCAGCTGGGGGAGCAGGGGAGACAAAGACACAAGCTCTGAAAAGAGCAAGTACAGGGCCCTAGACAGGATCTGCCCCACCCCACAAGGTGCTTGCCCAGGCCCAGCTGCTGTAAACCTCAAACAGTCTGAGAGCTGCCTATATCTGTAAACAAAGCCCCACCTGGCCACAGAGGGGGCCGAGCATAAGAGATGCCTGGAGCCACTGCACACTCAGCCTGCCACCTACCTGCACACCCAGTGAGAAAGCCTTCCCTGGCTAAGGGCAGGTGACAGGTCAGTTTTAAATATGATCTGTCCTCTCACAGAAGAAACAAATCCAAAAGAAAAAATTTAACATCAAAGTCCATGAAGCTTCACATCCTTAAGGCGTTTGTTGTCAAGTTCAGTGTCAGGAGCAGCAGGGGACTGCAGTGTCCAGCCTGCCCAGAGCCCCTCTAGGCAGAGTGCAGTGGGATGACAAACTTGCAGCCAAAGGGCGAGTGGTAGTTGATGCCCACCTCCTGGAATACCTGCTGGGGAATGCCAATGTCGCACAAATAGATGCGGCCTGCATGCTCTCCCAGCGGCAGAGGCAGGCCCAGAGCCAGTGACCACTTGGCATCGATGCCCTGTTCGACTTCATGCACAGGAGGGTCTATGCTGAGCACTGGTGCCCGGTTCTGGTTGGCCCAGGCCACGGCTGCCTTGTACCAGGGCTGATCCCGCAGGAAGGCATTCTCGGGGCAATCCAGGCAGTTGATCACCAGGTCCACAGGGCTAGTGGGCAGATCTGCAGGTGGAAAGAGTGCCATCTGAAAATCCCTATGAGCAGAGAGCAGCCCAGGCTAGAACTAGAGCCCAGGTAGCCCCAAGTGTGTCTTGTTCAGACACGAACCCAATGCTTCTCCACAGGCCAGCCTTCTGAAGGCTGGGCCAGGACTCAAGCCCCGGGATTTCCAAAGCCTGGCTGGGCTGGGTGCTAGAGACCAAGGGCATGTCAGCCCAAGGGACCACTGTCCTCACGGAGCTCCCAGGCTGAAGCATTGTCCTGCTGAGTGTGCAGAGCTTCTCAGGGCACAAGGCCCTCACATCCTCTACATATCCAATTAACTTCCTGGGTACATTATGAGCTCTGGGAAGGCAGGGTCCACTGCCAAGTCAGCCCTCAGAGGGAGGCCCTGCCCAGGGCCCAGCAGAAATGGGTTGCCATTTGCTGACTGGCCCAAGAAGTGTGAGCAAGCAAGAACATGCTCACTCACTCTACTCTGGGCTGGCCTACTCACTCTGCTTGAGCCAGCCTGGCCTCGCTGGCCCCTCTACCATCTCATGGGAATGGATCCTCCTTACAGCCCAACCTTAGGAATGGGGAGGGAACCTATCACTTTTCCCAGGCATTTAAAAATGCTTCTCTGCTCTAACCAGGCCTCTGGGTCAGTTTAAGAATAGATGTTTCAACAAGTGCATAAATCTTGACCAGCCTAAGAGAACTGAGAAGAACAGAAATCAGACCAAACTTAAGGGCTGGCATCCTCAGACTTGCCTCCTAGAGCAGATGGGATAAGCAGCCTTTTGGGCAGCCAGAGGAAGAACTGCCTGGAATAGGGCATCATGTTGGATTTCAACAGGAGGAACCCATACCAGGCCCCCTTCCCAGCTCTCAGCCTAAAGTAATATTTCTCAGTTACAGACTCATGGCTTCCTTAGTTAACAGGCCACCATGTGGGGGTCCCTGCAGGCCACGAGGCTCTCAAGAGTGAGAGTGGCGTCTTATCTTCTGTGTGCCTACAGGACCCTAGCTTGAGAGGAGACTGAGGCTCTGGCCCCAGCTCTAGCCCCAACTTGCCATCTGACCTCTGGCAAGGCCCTTTCTTTAGGCCATATTTGCTCTCTCTACTTCTTATCCCCCATTTTCACTTAAACTCACTCCAACCAGACTTTGCCCCATCACTCCACTTGAAACTGTTCTTGGCAAGATCATCAGCAGCTTCCACACTGCTAAATCCAGTGGTCAATTATCAGTCTTCATTTGAACTTAACCTAGACTGGCTTGCTTACAAGGCTGATCACATCTTCCTCTTTTTACTTGTCTTTCAAGTACAAGACTCTCCTAGTTTTCCTTCTCCTTCACTGACCACTCCTTCCCTGTCTCCTTAGCTGGTCTCTCAACTCCCTGACTTCTAAACAAAGAACTCAGTCTAACAACTTCTCCATCTACTTTCTCTTTCATTGTTTTTGTTTTTTGTTTTGTTTTGTTTTGAGGAAGATTAGCCCTGAGCTAACTGCTGCCAATCCTCCTCTCTTTTCCGAGGAAGACTGGCCCCTGAGCTCACATCCGTGCCCATCTTCCTCTACTTTATACGTGGGACGCCTACCACAGCATGGCTTGCCAAGCGGTGCCACGTCCCACCCGGGATCTGAACTGGTGAACTCCAGGCCGCCAAGAAGCAGAACGTGCGCACTTAACTGCTGCGCCACCGGGCCGGCCCTACTCTCTCTTTCAAGGAGATATCTTATCCAGGCCGATTACGGCTTTAAATACCACCCACACACTTGTAACTCCAGACTGGATTCCTTCACTGAACTCCAGACTCATCTGTATCAACCAACACTGCCACCTGCATATCCAACAGGCATCTGTAACTGAGCTTCTGCTCTTCCTCCCTCAAGGCTTCCCCGCTCAGTGATGGCACCTCCATCCTTCCAGTTATTTAGGCCAAAACCTTGGAGTCATTCTTAATCCTTCTCTTTCTCTCATCCCCTACATCCAATCGGTAGACTCTATCTTTAAAACTGATTCAGAAACTAACCACCTTTCACTACCCCCACCACTACCACTCTGCCTTAGCCACCATCATCTCCCCAATTTGTCACAATAGCCTCTGAACACTTTATAACTCTTTATAAGCTCATAGTCTACTCTCAAACAGGAGCCAGAACGATCATTTGGAACCTGAGTTAGAGTCTATCTTTCTTCTGCTCACTCCTCCAGTGACTCTCCATCTCACCCAGAGTAACTGTTCAAACCCTTCCAGTGACCCACAGGCCCTTTACAACCTCACCCTGAAATGTCTAAGTCTGCTACTCCCTGCCAACCCTCCAACATTCTGTATCTCCCTTCCTGCTTTTTATTTGTCTCCATAACACTTACTATTATCTGACCTAACAGAAATGTTACTTATTTGTCACTTCGTCTGTGCTAACCAGAACGTAATCTCCATGGAAGACTGGATTAAAAAAAAAAATCTATTGCTATATCCCAGTGTCAGGAACAGTGCCTGTTCTGTAAATATCTGTGAAATGAATAAATGGGTCCCCAGCCCTCCATCTGAGTAGTGGGAGAGGGGAGAGGGTGAAGGAATGGGAAGTAGGCAAGACAACACCAAACGTGTTTCCCTTATGTGCCAATGCTCCTTACAGGCAGAGCACTTTTTAATTCATGGTGCCTGCCACTGGGCGGCGCCACTGAGCCATCAAACTACCAAGGCTGAAGGCGGCCTCAGCTTAGCCCTGCACAAGTGCTCACCTTTGAGGCTAGATACTTGTTGGCCTTGGGTCTTGCTGAAGAGAGACAGCTCGTTGGTGATGGACTCCAGCATCTTCACAAAGTTTGGCAGGAAGAGGATGACCTGGACATCATGGTTGGCTAGGTGCCTTCCACAGCTGATACCTTGAGCCCCCTTCACATGGGGCCCACATAGCAGGGCCACCGTAGGCCTCTGGTGAACATTTTTGGGATTCAACCTGCAACAGAAGGTAAAGAAGCATTATCAGCTACAGACTTGCCAATCCCTTTTACCTTATACCAGATGGGTGCCTCTTGGTACCTGTTACTCCCAGAGTTCTTGATAGTCCCAGCTTCCAGAGGGGGCCAAAATCCACTGCAGTCTAATCTACAGGGTGGCATTCCCATCGTCTCACACCCCAGTGTCACTTCATCTGCTGGGTCCTCTCACTAGGTAATTCACCCAGATCTTGTTCCATATAACACTGGTGCCACAACACTGCTTTCTGACCAACAACACTTACTGTTCTCACTGTGTCACCCATTAGGTCCAAACTCTGCTTGGCAAAGAGGCTTTTCCTTCTCTGCAGCCTTCTCTGCTCTCCTTCCCCATCATACCTGCTCCACTGCAGCAAGGCTGGTCTCATCATTCTCTCCTGCACTTGGAAGACTCTTTCTTATTTCTGCTCAAACTATGTCCCCTGCCCAGAGAGCCCTTCACTTTTCAAACTCTGACCCACCTTTTCTTTGAGATCCAGCTAAAGGCTCACCTCTTCTAGGATTAGTCTGGCTCAACTCCTAAGAAACTCACAGCAAGTACCAAACAGGACAGTTCTAAATCATCCTCAGTCGGTTGCCAGTCTAAGTTCTCTTCACGGAGCTGCCAGTAAGCTAATAAGGGCAATGCTGTAGATTCTAATAGTACCTATTTCATAGGATGCTGTGTGGATTAATGGACATACCACACTTAGAACAGGGCCCGACACACAGAAAGTGCTCAATCGATGGTGGCATCATTACTGTACTGGTCATGGGGGAAGCAGCAGGCTAGGGGCTTCCCAGTCTCCTAAGCTGGCAGCTGCCTTAGACACCCACTTTATGATGAAGTAGTCATTTCCAGTTTCCTGCCATTTGAAGTTGAGATCCCTCTGAGCTCAGAGAAGCCACAAGTATGGAGGTTTAGAGGATTAGCCCTGGAGCTGTGCCCAACTCACAGGCAGTACAGTCTGCCCCCAGGACAGGAAGGTACGGGCAGATGAGAGCAAGAAACAGGCTTAGGTCTCTGCTTAGGGGCAGAGCAGGGACAGTCACTTACTGGTCTCCCAAAGGAAGGAAAATGACAGATGCCGTTGAGCCAAAGAGGAAATCCCCACCCTCAAAGTAAATTTTGGGGAATTTAGCAATGTTGTCTACAAATACAGTAAACTATTCATTTCCCCCAATATATCTGCATCATAAAGAAATATGACAAGTACTTTTCCCTTCTGACAGATACTGCAGAGTTCTGGCATCTGACTCACCCGTGTCTGTTCCCTCAATGGATTCTCCCCCTCACAGAGGCACCTCCTATCAGAGGACTCAAAGCAGACCATGGCACCCACATACCCAAGAGCAGGGGGCAAAATACAGGCACTGGAGACAGACCTATATGGATAGGAGACCTGGCTCCACCACACACCAGCAGCGTGACGTGGTGCAAGCTTTTCAGCTCTCTGAGCCTTAGCTTGCTCATCTTAAAACACCGGGCTACTATTTACCTTTGAGGTGAAGTTATGAGGATCAAATTAAATGCTGCTGCAAACGCACAGCAAAAAACTGCTTGGTACTTGACATACATGAAACTGACTACTAACTGTGGCAATCTTTCTCAAAGGAAAACCGCAGCTGCTGCAAAGGACAGAAGACGGCCCTTCTGAGAGTTCAGACACTGAGAGAAAAGACAGGTGTGAGGACAGCCAGCCCCCAAGAAGCTGGCTAAAGAGGACTGTGACTTGGTGAGGACATTCAGTCCCTGCCCCCAAACTGTTGTTTCTGGGAAGCCACTTTTATGGCCTCAAATACTCCCGGGAAGACCTTATTCCCGGAGCTGCCCCAATGGCTGCACTGGGAGGAAGCGCAGCAGCCACCAGACCCGAAGGCCCGATGCTCCTTCAGAGGGCAGCCTGCACTATTCCTTCCTTTGGGGGTCTCTATTGGCTCTTCCCTGGCACAGGAAAGGCCAGGGATCCAGCCTGATTAGCAAGTACGCCTAAATAAGGGACAAGGAGGAATGAACACCCCCAAACTCTGTAGGGCGAGGGCGGTGGAGGTACAGGGGAGGGAATCTCACAGCCAGCTTGGATCACTTTAGACACCACTCTCCCACAAGGTTGCCAACATCCTCCTCTACACTGACAAATCCAGCAGATACTCGTCAACTCTAATTTTGCCTGATCTCTCAGCAGTACGACTGGGGACCATTCCTGTATTCTTCAAACACTATTCCTTTGGTTCTTAAACACTACCCCTCTTAGTTTTCTTACCTCTCTGGCTTTCTTTCTCAGCCATTCTGAAAGGCTCTTCATCTCTAACTATGCCTTTAATGCTGACATTCCCCGGAATTTCACCCTCGGCCCTTTCTTCCCTTTACATCCTCTCCTAAGAGGATTTCATCTATTCTTACACCATCTATGAGCTGATGACTTCTAGGTCTCTATCTTCTGCTCAGACCTTTTCCTAAACTTCAGATCCAGACTGCTAATGGTCTATCAGGATATTTCACAGGGCTCCCAAACTCAACACATCCAAAACAAAATCCACCATCTCCCCCAAACCTGCTCCTCTTCCCATATTCCCTATGCCAGTGAATGTTCTCACTACCCACCAGGAGTCCAGGCTAGAAGGCCTGAAGTCAGTGATCACCGACACTCCACTTTCCACCACCTCTCACACCCATTCAGTTACCCTGCCCTGTTGATTTTACTTTAAAAAAAAAAATCCCTCATCTATCTACTTCTCTGATCCCTACTTCCTTGGTTGGAACCACCATCATCTAGCCCCTGGCTCAGTTTTCTAACTGGTCTCTCTGCCCTCAGTCTTGCTTCCATTCAATCTATTCAGCCAAAGTCATATCTTTAAAACACAGGACTAATCATGTCACTGCCCTAATGAAATCCCTTCAGCGGCTCCCTACTGCTCAGCTGTACTAAGGCCCTACTTCCCAGCCACACAGAATGACTTATGGATCCCCACAACTTCCACGGTCTCTCAATTCTCTGTGCCCTTGGCACATGCTACTCTTGAGACCTAAGACTACTTTTCCTCCTTTCTGCTTGCCACAGTTAATTCTCCCTTGTTCTGCAGGACTCAGCTTGGGTGCCACTGTTCTAGGAAGGTTGACTGGCTTCTCCAGCCTGGAGCAGAAATGTGGCTTCCTGGAGAACATTCTGTTTCCTCTACCCCAGCACTGTACTTTCTGGAGACCTCACTAGGCTACTGGAGGGCAGGAGCAATATTTTATTCTTCTTTGTATCTTTAGTGCTAGCACAAGGTCTGGTACATGGCATCAGTAAATGTCCACAACTAAAATTAAGTATTGCTCCTGATAGATGAGCCCAAGGGGCAAGTGAAAAGGTGCCAAACTCTAGCTCTCCCACCCAGTTGTCAGGGTGGCTCTACAAGTTTTCAAGTACTGAACTCAGGCTGATTTGTATTCCAGCCCCTCTGAGTGAATGACGAGTAGCACAGCCTGGGGCTCTGAAAAGCTTCTTCAAAGGCAGGCCTCCTGTAGTAAGTAGGAATCTCAAAGTCTTTCCTGTTACCAGGATAGAAGGGGTCCAAGGGTGGCTTGCTGGAAGAAGAATGAGGTCTGCCAGGAGATGAGTAAGAGGGGCAAATGAAAACCTCGTAGCATCCAGGAAAGTGACTTCATAGAGATGCGCACACTAGACAAGCAGGAACTATCTGATGAACTCTCTGTGAGGCCCTGTGGTGATGACTTGGCAGAGTAGCATCACCCCACACTCAGCCCCCACCAGTCTATAGGCATTTACCTGTTGGGTCCTCCAAGCAGGGTCAGTGCCATCTGACTGGCACATACTCCTGTCATCTCCAGTCTCCGCTCCAAAGTCAACCCATGCTTCTCAGCCACAGACAACAGCTTTTTATGCAGCTCATAGGAAACACTTGGGACAACCAGGCCAGAGTCTGTAGTTCAAAAGGAGATGAGAAGAGAAAGGGAAGGTGATTACAGGAAACCAGGTCCACAAATGGGTATACTTGATCCAGGATTCTGTGAAAGCCAGATTTTAAGACTGACCCTTCCCTGGCCCATCCACGTAATCTGGGACCTAGCCATGCTCTGCAGCCCTCCAGAGCTCGAGCAGCGGATGGGGAACTGAGGAACAACCTGTTTAGGTTACCAGAGAGCAGGGATGAACTTAAGCTCTCTTAGCAAGTTTAGCTTTAGACCTCGAAGGCCAAATCCACCTAGATGTATTTGGTAGTACCAAGAAAAGGCTGGCACAGAGTGTGTAACAGCAACTTATCGATCGCATTAGAAGAGAACATGCTTTGCTTAAGGTGGGGGAAATGCCATCCTGGCAACAGGGTCTTCCTTACCAGTAGACCCCTTATTCTTCCCCAGAAGTAGAATACACACTAGCTGACCCTCCTGACCTCGTGGTTCAATTTCAAGGCAGGATGACTTATTCATCTACCTGTTCCCCACTTCTTCTTCCTCTTCCTTTCTTCTATTTAGCCCTTCCTCTTTGCTTAAGAAATTCAATCAGAAACTTGTTTTCTCAAATAATCTGTCATTTTCTCCTCACGCAGGGTGAGTGTAACCCAGTACTCACATCACAGGGAAAGAGTACCTGGAAAGTAACCCAGAGCTTGCTGTGAGCTACTCAGAAGAATCTTGGACATTTTATTCACCACAAATAAAGAGAACTCTAGAAAGGGAGGATCACAGTCGTTGAAAGTACACCACGGAAAGTACTTAGTTTTAACAAGGCCAAAGTCTGCAGCACCTGGTACACTTGAAGGAGTCTATGATATCGTACGCCTCAGTATCAACATACCAGCTACTGTTTCAGGGCCCAGAAAACCAGGACAGGATAGAAACAGCAAAAGTCAAAAATTGTGATCTGTAATGGGTAGCTCTTGCCTTGAGAAGCAATGCCATCTTACAAACAGGGCCACAGGCTGGCCCCAAGGGAGCAGACCCTTTGCCAAATAGCCCCATTTGGACTCACTGGCTGACAGACCAATAAACATGATTCCAATTAGCAAGTCATCGTGGGACTGCATGTAACCAGTTTTGTCTGGCTGAATTAGATGCCTTTTTAGATCCTGTGTCCTCATCTATACTGAATTGTAAACTCCTCAAAGTAGGGAAATAAGCCTTTTCAATTTGGCCCCAACTCCTCAAGCTGTCTCAGCTATATATATTCAATAGGCCAGATTTCTCATCAGGTACTCACACACATAAATGATGCAAACCTAGTGCTATTTCTGGTCTGGCCTAACTCTAAGATAGAAGTTCTCAGCAAGTTCATCATCATCATTCTATTAGTTCCCGTGCTCTCTATAGAAAAACCTGTCTTCCTAACTGACCAATTCAGGAGAAATTTCTTGAGGTTTTATCGGGTGTCCAGTTCTGCCTACACAGATTCTTAAAACCACACAGAATGATTCTATGGCTGTACATTTTAACAACGGGAAACCAAACACAAACACTGAACCTTAAGCACCCAGGTCTGTATCTCTCAAGGGAAGGCGAAATAATAATTTCATGTAATGATGATAATAAAAAAGTGTCTACATATCAAAATTAACACTATCCTTTTGGTTAACTGAGCCCCTCTACCTGCCTGAGTCCTACTTCTACCTTGGGCAGAGATAACAAACAGTGCCATGAGGAGCGCTGTCTCTCCTCCCACCTTTTCTGATTTGTCAATTATTGACATCCCAGGTGCCAATGCTGGAGGCTGCAGCCTGACCTTGCATGTAAACAGCTGATTAAAACAGCCATTTTTATGGCCTGCTCCAGACACGCACATATTATCAAAACTAATTAGGAACCACTGATAGCAGTGTGGAAAAGCTGAAGGAATTCTCACGAGTCCTAAGCCACTAACAACCCTAAACCTGTCAGACAAGTCATGCACCTGCCTACTTCAAACACCCGCTTTACCTGCAAAGTCACGCAAGGGAGAACTTCCCCTCAAGTCTGCATTTCTTTACCTATTTATCAGATGAATGTGAAACAGGTCAGGGGAGTGAATCTTGGGCCTGCCACACTACAAATCAGGCTTTCTCTCTGGGTCTAGGTCTTGTGCTGTGTATACAGGCACCCCCCTCTCCTGTTGAGGGCTCTCTGGAGGCAGGCTGAAGCATTCTCTGTCACCTTTCTCCTCAAGTCCTTAAGGGTACAAAACTCATGGTGCAGGGAGAAGAGAACTTATCCCACTGTAGTGCCAGCCCTGACAGTTTTATTATATTTTTCTTTTTTGGAATGTAAGTTACTGACCTCAGCTTTGATTACTGAGGCATCCTTTCAAAGAGGCATCCACTTCAAAGATGGCTATCTCAAATAAACGCATTGCCAGTCACATGACTAGATAAAGAGTCAGGCTGCCTCCCCTGACTGAGGCTCCTTTGTTTCAGAGATCTTGGTTGATTTCAATAACTGACCATTTGGGCTATCTTTTTCTCTTCCTGCTTAAATTCCCACTCATGTTTTAAACTCGCCAATAAAAAGTGACCCCATGAAACCCTAGGTCCCCACCCTCGATCCCAGTAAAAGCAGAACCCTAGGCCCTTTCTCTCTTTCTCTCTCTCTCCCTGTGACCTCTTGTGTGGCCCTAGATGTGCTAATGTAATTCCAGGTCTTGTAAGTAATATACCTTCATTTTTTAAAAGTTTCCTGATGGTTATTGCTGAAAGGTGTCTTGCAATCATAATAAGAACCATAAGGGCTGGTCCAGCCACAATACTGGTAATCGATAGGTTGAGACCAGCACAAAACACCCACTGTGGCTGGCTGGATGCTGCAGATGGAAACTGCGTGCCTATCGCCGTCTCCCCACTGATCTGTGCTGGGGGGAAGGGGCACTGTTGATGAACTGGCTAGCGTAGGGAAAGCCAAGGCCAAGAATCTTTTCTGCTCAGTCTGCCAGCTGCAGACTAGGACTCCAGTGTACTCTTTTCTGATTGCTTCTCTGAAAGGAGTATGCAAGCACACAAAATGTTCCTTTTCAGCATTTACATACAAAGTCCAACCAGTCAGACTGGCTTATCAGAAACAGTCAGAGAATAAAATTCCAAAGGAAGGGAACCAAGAACATAGCATGTAACTGCAAACAATAACACTGCCAAAGCCTGAACATGGGCCAAGCCTAATTATGTTTGAGTTGGAAGGTGGATCTTTATTGTTTGAGAACCAAGGCAGTAAAATCAGTTGGTAGAGTTTCTCTTAATATTAATATGTATTTTACAGCTGTTGGTGAAACAAGAAAGGGAAATAAAGTTATACTGAGTTCGGAACAAGAAGAGCCTTTCTTAGGCTTAACCTTAGGGTATCAAGGAAAATGACTTCAGCACACTCAGTACAGGCCAGGGGAGAAAAGTCCTCCTCGCTGCACAACTCATTCCACAGCATGAGGCTAAGGCTACGGAACCCAGTGGCCCAAACACTGCCCATGCCTGCTGCAGTCTGCCCCTTCTTCATGGCTTCATCACTTCCACTGCTCGTTCCAGTATAGACTATTTCAGGCCTTTCCCTCCCTTAGACACATATGCAAGTTCTCACACCTTCTATCGCACCACTCCACCAGCACCATGTACAAGCCTTTTCCCAGAAAGGGTCAGCTGTAAACAAAGGCAAGTATGGGTGAGATGTTTCTGACTCTTTCCCCACCTTTTCCTTCCCGCTTTTACGACAACTAGACCAACACCCTGTCCACACTGGACCTCATTCCTTCAGGTTAAAGCTCCAGTGGAACAAGCTTTGGACTCAAGACGTAAAGGACTTCTCAAGATTACTTATTAATTACAAAGGGGAAAGTATCCTTACAAAGAAGAAATCTGGTGGACACCACCTTACCAAGTGATCAAACTTAGCCCCAGTGATGGGACAAACTGACATCACATGCCCTGAGAGAGAAAGAGCCCCACCAAAATCCTGGAAAAAATGTTTAACATGAATCATATCAAAAGGAAACAATCAGTAAAGTCAAAACTAAGGGGTATTCTGCAAATCAACTGGCCTAGATTCCTCACAAATCTGTATCACAGAAGACAACAGAAGTTGTGAGAACTGTCCCAGTTAAAGGAAAAGAAACAAAAGAGATATGACAACTAAATGTAATATGCAATGGCTGATTAAAAATATGACTTTATAAAGGACATGACTGGGACAACTGGAAAGTTTTGCATATGGAGCATATATTAGATAATACTTTTGTGTTAATTTTAAATTTCCTAAGGGCAATCTTGCAGCATGGTTGTATGGAGCAATATCCCACTGAATACTCACAGAAGTATTTAGGGGTGGAATGTAATGAGGGCAACTAAATCTCAAATGGCTCCAAGATCTGTGTGCGTATGTTTATATATTTATTAAGTAAATGTGGTAAAATGTTAGTGAATCTAAATGAAGGGTGTATGGCTATTCATTATACTATTCCAGCAACTTTTCTGAAAGTTTGAAATTTTTTTCAATATAAAAAGTTGTGGAGAAAAAAAAAAAAAAAAGTTGTGGAGAGAAAGGAAAGAGAGAGAGTTAAGAGTCTCCAAATATGATTGACAAATGTTTATAGAGTAATAATACAGCAATCAGTGGTGGAGTGGGGATGGCAAGAGACAGAGAAAATAAAGAGTATGAAAACAGACCCTGTTCTCACAATCTTACAATCCAGCTGGAAACAAAAAATATACATGTGTAAATATTAGAGAATACACCACAGTCCTAAAGTGTGTCATTCTGGGCACAACATGAACAAAATTCCAGAGGTGATGTGAAGCTAGCTTAGAGTCATGGGCAGGGCCAGATTTCAGATGGCTGTAAAAGCTGAGTTGTTTTATGCAGGATGAAGTAGACAGGGATAGAAGAGGAGGGTGGAAAAATCCTGTAGAATTGATTTCAAGGGATGTGGGGAGCCTACGGGGCAGCACACAAAACTAAATGGTCATGATAATTTCAAAGGAGATTTTGAAGGAAGAAGAGAATCTAGAGCCAGAATGAATACTGAGGATAAAGGAAAATTCCCTGACAGGGCTACTACAGAAGGAATCACCTGCTATTAAATTAGAAAAAATGGCCTCCAGGGTCCTTTCTAGTCGTGAATTTCTATGAGAAGGAAGAGGCAAAGATGGCCCCAAAGTTTCATGCTGGACACTTAAAGAATGGTGATTCCACTGAAAGGAATGGGCATGCCAAGGAGTCAAAAGATATGAGTGGGGGTGAATTACTGACTTAGCTTTGATATGTTGAATTTAAGGAGGATGGTAGGTGCATTGAAATCAAACTATTTCCTCACTCTGGCTAATACTTGTGGCTCTGAAATGGCAAGGGGACACATATTGGCAGAGGAGTCACATTTGAAGAGATCAACTCATTTTCTAGAATGACCAATTGGCAGCTTTATCAAAAACCCAGGTACCAGGCCATAATGTGCTAGGCTCCAGATCCTCCAGCCCTTAGTCTGAACTTAAACTCTTAAATTAAAACTCTGGCAACAAGTTGCCATGAGACCTTTTCCAGGCGACAGACTGCAGGAAGCACAAGTGTTCACTACTGGGGGAAGAGTCTAGGCAAGACTTCTGTCTTACGAGTATGGCTCTAAAACCTCATGAGAACACCAATGACTACAACCAAGCCCTTCAGCCCTATGACAACTGTCCACCTGATTAGCCAGGTCTCCATGTTAAAGGGACCGACTACTTCCCTCTACTCCTGGACTGGAGGATCGGCTAGAACCTGAGGTTCCCCAAATCAACCAAGTTGCTGTCAAACAAGTCTGCCTACAGAGACACAATTTTAGAAACTAGGCTCATTAGCTCTGCTCAATGAAAGTTGTGACACTTGGTGCAGGAGCACAGGTGTATTAGTGTTGGTATCCTGGTCCAGAAGACCTCCTAGAATTTACCTCCTGATATCTCCCTTAAAATAAGCAATGTAGAAGAGGTGCCTTCCTGGGAATGGCATCCCTGTAGCACCTGGTCTAACCTGTAAAAACAGGACAGGGAATGGAGTAGGGGTGGGGATCGAGAGGAGACCACGGCAGGAACCCATGTGGGTTGGGTCTCTGGTTTGAGAAGGCAATGAGATCATGACCAGTTCCACTGCAACCAACAGTGGATTCTCTGAATGAGAAGGATCCTCAGCAGGAACACAACAGCTGCTGAAGGGGCCTCACTACCCTCAGGGTAAAATTCTTAAATGGCCACTTCTAACTCAAAGATTTATTTCTTCCTGGATTCCTTTTGAACACATAACAAAACCAAAGCAGGTTTCCTGATTATCTGTCCTTTCAGAGATAAAAACACTGCTGGTCTTGAAAGCATTAGAATGCTTCTTGAAGGACTCTTGGTGACAAGAAGCAGAGAAAGGCAACCAGGGCTCAGAGGCAGAAATGGAATGCCAGCTGTGGAAGACAACTGCCAGCATGGAATGGTGAAAGCCAAGCTTGTCATGAGAGCAAGATACATCCCCACTGAATCTAAAAGACTTAGCTCGCAAAGGTGGGAAGAGTAAAGAGGCAAGCCACAGGAACAAACCCACTGTGCCTTTACCAGCTGTTCCCCTTCAGAGTAGGAGCTAGAAGTGCTTTCACCAAGAGAAATGAGTATGGATAAGTCGTGTTGGACCCAAAGGGAGCTCAGACCGGAGTGCCTCACGCAAACTCTGACTGGATCCTTTTGCAAGACAGTAAAGAACAGTAACCCTACTTCAGGTCACCCTCACATACTTGCTGCTCCCTAAATCTCAGCAGACACATAGTGTGGAGGTAGAAGAAGGTCTTTCAGACAAAGCAGATGGGACAACTGCGGAGACTTGGTGCCTGCACCAACAGCACCCCACTGCCTCCCATCTGGGCTTCTACATACTTGAGGACAGAAAAAGGCCCCACAGTGGAAAACAAATGACATAAGTTAAATAAGAATTCTACCCAAATGGAAGCGCTCTTGAATAAATATACCTAAGAAGAATTTATTAGAACCCAGGAAATGAAGAATTTGAGACACTTTAAAGTTATTCTTGATGAAAGTTTTACTGGAACACTTAACTCCAGCAAACGGGGATAATAACAAAATGGAGCTAACAGTTCAACCTCATAGAGATGCCATGAAAATTTACTGAGATAAGCACATGAAGTGCTTAGAATGGTGCCTGAGACATAGTAAATACCCAATGAACATTTCATATTATGATGTTGGCTATAATCATGTTGCTTCTCTTGAATCAGGCCCCTATCCTCCCCTTTCTGCCACCTCTAAACCTTGTACACACATCTATTATTTGTTTGTTTATACATCTGGTTATCCTATACTCTAAGGCCCCTGAGGTGACGGACCATGACTTACCCAGAGTATCTAGAATGGTGCCTGACACAGAAATTCTGTAAAGGTTGATGTTTTAAAATAACCTTACTGAGGCAGCCTTTCCAATTCACATTTAGAGTCAAATACTGATTGAATAACAATTACATGCCAAGCATTTTGCCAGCTGCTTTTTCACATGATCTCCTTTAATTGACATGTATTACGCCACTTTACAGATAAGGAAACAGGCTCCGTAGCCTCCATTTGGCTACATAACTCAATTCCCTGCCATTTTTCCTGCCCCACAGGTCCAGTGCCTCTGAACCCTTTTACTCACTCAACCCTTTCCCACCTATTTTCAATCACCAATCTTATCAAATTCCCTTTTGTCATTTCTCTCACACCTTCGTCTTCCTTTCCATTCAGAGGCCCAAATCCCTGGTACGTTAGTCATGACATGAGCCTAACTTAACTGGTCTTCTGCTCTGGTCTCTCTCTCCTCTCATTCTATCCTGAATCCTCCCATGAGACCAGTCTTCCTAAAGACTAAAAGTTTTCTTAAAAGAGATTTTGGATCATGTCATTTTCGGAATCCTTCAGTTGTTCCCCATGGCCACAGGACAAGGATAACATTGGCACACAAGGTTCTCTGTGCTCTGGTCCAAAGCGTTTTTTTTTTTTTTGAAAGATTGGCACCTGAGCTAACATCTGTTACCAATCTTCTTTTTTCTTCTTTCTTTCTTTTCTTCTTCTCCCCAAAGCCCCCCCGCACATTGTTGTACATTGTAGTTGTGGGTCCTTCTGGTTGTGCTATGTGGAATGCCGCCTCAGCATGGCCTGATGAGGGATGCCATGTCCACACCAAGGATCCAAACCAGTGAAACCCTGGGCCACCAAGGCAGAGTGTGCGAACTTAACCACTCGGCCACGGGGCCAGCCCCCAAAGCTATTTTTAATTCCTCCTACCCCCAACACAAACTCTGTCCTGGCCAAACCAGACAATGGCTAATTTCCCACACAGCCCTTTACTCACACTATTCACCAGCATCTGCCCAGCCTACCCACAAACATCCTCCTCTTCCTCTCTGCCTGATAAAATCCTGCCCATGCTTCAAGGCTTCTGTCCTGCTCCCTTTGTGAAGACTTCCCTGATCAGCCCAGCCTTTAGGACCCCTCCCCGCCTCTCAACACCCAGTGCTCTTAATGTCCACACTCTCACTGGACTCTGGGCATATATAGTATCTTTCCATCTCCAAGTACATTTTAACAACATGAAGGTAAGGACCATCTTAGGGTGACTTACACATAATAAGCACAGTGTTCTGACTGACCCAAAATGTCTTAAACATCTCTTTTTAGAACATTATGAGTGTCGAGCAAAGATTCTTCACTGAAGCCTTACCACTCTCCTAACCATTGCTCTTTGGGGACCTCTCACCACTGAACACAGAGGGCTCACACACATCTAGCATTTTACAGCCAAATGTAACACACATGTAGCTGATCACTGGACACGATTACTTAGCGAGGTATGTCCAAGCTGGAGGAATGTCTCACAATCTGTGAATGTTGGAGATAGCAGCACTGTCAAAAGACCCAAAAGAGCTTTCCAGAGAGAAAAGATTTGGGTTAAACAAAGAGATAAATTTAATTGCTTCCTGAACATGTTTTTCCAATCACCAGCCTTTTTATAACACTGCCCCCCCCAAAACACCCACATCCACACCCACAGTTGGCAGAGCATTGCCAAGAGGAGTATGAGCAACTAGAGAATAATGGTTTAGAAACTGTTGACAGCACTTAGCATGCAGTCCATGTGTAGGACACTAGTAGCAAGCTGTTAGAATCCTAAAACCCAAGCCACCATCCAACGGGGAGTAAACATGTTGTTCTTCCTTTGCGACTCTGAGGATTAGCAGAAGATAAGGTATTGGGGGCGGAGGGGCCGGCCTGGTGGCACAGCGGTTAAGTTCGCATGTTCCACTTCTCGGCAGCCTGGGGTTCGCCGGATCGGATCCCAGGTGCGGACATGGCACCGCTTGGCACACCATGCTGTGCTAGGCGTCCCACATATAAAGTAGAGGAAGACGGACACGATGTTAGCCCAGGGCCAGGCTTCCTCAGCAAAAAGAGGAGGACTGGTAGTAGTTAGCTCAGGGCTAATCTTCCTGGAAAAAAAAAAAGGTATTGGGGGTTCTAGGACACGAATGCTGCAAGGCTACACTGGGGAGCTGTCCAGGCCGCTCTCCACAAGTGCTGATGTAAGTTGGTTCATTTCTGAGGGAATACTAAAAAGAAAAGACTATAGTCTATTTTGCCATTAAACTGCCCTTCTCTTCTTATATGTACTCTTCTTCCTCTCTAACTTATCCACATTCAGAAGAAGAGAGGAAATGTGATGGAAATGGTTTGCAAGAGCCTCTACCTCTCTGGGCCTCAAGGGCCTTATCTATATAAAGGAGCAAATTATACTAGGTGATCAAGTAACCTAACACTAACATTTTACGGTTCTAAGTTGTTTCCCCACATATTCCAGATGGTTTGCCTTATTCTGATCCTAACATTTGGATAGTAGATCCAATTGGAAGAGTGTCTCCAGCTCTGCACTACCTGAATACCACTCAGTAAAAACCTGCTTTGAGGCTTGTGCCTGGGAGCTGGCAGAGATAAAAATCACCTGTAGGAGAAGCTGCTCAGCAAGGCAACTGCTTGCTAGCTCTATTTCCAGCAAACACCCTGCTTGGCAAAAGGACTTTATTTCCACTCCTTCTCACTGTTGAGAACACAGAGAAAAACCAGATGATATGAGGCTGCGAGACCTCTCGTCCCCTCACTATCATCACCAGCAAAGTGCAGCCAGTCGCTACACATCACAAGCCACCAGAGTGACTTACTGGATAAGGACTAGCACGTGTGGTTTGTAGTATGTTTGTTAACGGCAATTCTGGAAAAATAATTTCACAAGAGAGGAGGCAACTTTTTACTTCTGTCATTAAATTAAATAAGCTGCAAGGATCAAGGTGTGGAGGTAAAGTGTGTAGATGGAAAAATTTCCCACCTCTCCTTGTGTCTACTTTAGCAAATGTTTTCTCGGCCTCTTTTAGATCTGAGAATCTTCCCTGATCTTCACTGTTATTCTCTCCATTTTGGGAACTTTACTCCAAGGCAGGCTATAATCTCCCCAAGCTCAGGAATTTCAGGGAAATCACCACTGCATGACCCATCCACCACAGCTCAGAGAGCTACCAGGAGAGGCAGCTTATTTTGCAACTGAGGGCAGTAAAAAGGGGAGCAGCCAGAGGTGGATGGATGGCAGGATCTGAGTATACTACCAGACCTGCTTGATGATAGCAGTCTTTGAAAAGCTTAAACCCTGGAAACTTAAGCGTGATTGTGAGCTGGGCTGTTTGACTTTACACAGGTGGTAAAAATCAAGAGTTCAGCAAGTCACACTGTCAGTGCCACTCAAGGAAACTACCTTAGTATAGAGGCATGCCTGCCAGTCTGCCAATGAAAGATAGAAACAATTTAGTAGTCTTTCTTAGCCTGACAGTCTGCTTTTTTTGTTTTTAACATATAAAGCACATTCAAGCTTCTGTACTCAGCAAAACCAAACACAATACAGCCATACTGTTGTCTGCAAAAAAGCCATGCCATTGTCTCTGATTTTCCTCTAAATGTAATTAAGCTGTCTCCAAAATTCTCCCTACAAATGCTACTAGCATTCAGGATTTATATTCCCTATATTCAAAACTTCAAACCAAAATGAATATTATATTACTAAAATGATGATTCCCCCTTTAGCTCTTAAAATCATTCAACAACAATCGTATTCAAACTGTATTCCAAGAAGCACAGTTAATAATGTGGTTTTGGTGGAAAGGATAGGGACAGGGATGAGGCAGACCACCTCTCCCACAGCTGCTTTTATCTGCTTCAAATGCCATATGTTTGAGGAAAGATTCTAATGCTAAAAAAAAGAAACCTAAAAATTACTGAGGTAATAGACTAGACTACTATATACAGTGACCTATATAACTAAACAGGCACTACTACCTTGCTACGAGAATTATGACTAGCCAACTCTCAATGACCAGGGCTAGCAGGAGATGAGGACAGTGGAGTAAACAAATGTAATTTACTGAAACCCTATTTTCAACCAATGGATTCAACCATTCATCTCCAACTGTGTTTTACCCCAGCAAACAATCAGTAAAACAGAGCTGAACTTCTGGTAAAATGTACAGGCAGTAACAGGGAAGCTAAAGTGAAAACAGATCTGATCATGTGAATCTAGACATCCTCATCTGGCTACCCTCAAAGGGTGGACCAAATGACTGGTATGCCAAATGAACCTCAAACATAGTCTAACTAAACATAATGTACTTCCTTTTGAGAGACTGAGCTCCTCAATTTTACAGAAAATATTCTGTCTTTAGTTGTTACTCATAAGCAGTAGACCAGATCCTGCCAGCTGCAGGATATAAATGGACGTGTAGAAAAATTAGCCCCTCCACAGTGGCAGGCAGGATGCTGTACTGGTCACAATCCCCAAGAGATAATAATAACCACGAAGCCACTTTACTCAATTCCTAGTGCAAGACTCTGACTCAGAATCTGGGTCATTCTGTTACAAGCATAGTAGAAAAGGAAGAAGGGCCAGTGGAATGTGGGACCTGGTGCAACTCACCTGTGCAGAATTCCTTGCTCACATTGTGGGGCACTGTGATCCGTCGGTAGACGATGGGCTCTGACTCTAGGATGTTCTCATCATGGCGGTAACGAGCAGGCTTTTCATTCGGGATGCCCCGGGAACGGGTACCACTTCTCCTCTCATAGGTATCAATCTCCTCAAACACAGCTGCCTTGTCAAAAAGTGCCAAGTTCCCTTCAAAATCAAAATCTGTGTCTGGGATCTCCTCAATATCATCCCCGAAGCACTCGTCATCTTTACTCTTCATTTGGCCATTCTTTAAACCACTTTTCTTTGGAGTTGCCTGATTTGGGTGCCTGCTACTAGATGACCCTGGAGAAAAAAAGAGGGACTAAAGTTAGAGTGCCCACAGAAAGTGCTCAATGGAAATGGAAAACACAATACATTAGTCCTTTATGGAGTATGTTACAAGAATCAAAGTGAAGATGGTAAAGATAAGCTATTCTTAAATCATATTAGGTTTACTAACACTTTTTTTTTTAAGATTTTATTTTTCCTTTTTCTCCCCAAAGCCCCCCGGTACATAGTTATACATTTCTTTTAGTTTAGAATTTTTTTCTTTAGAAGTGGGTCCTTCTAGTTGTGGCATATGGGATGCCGCCTCAGCATGGCTTGATGAGCAGTGCCATGTCCGCACCCAGGATCCGAACCGGCAAAATCCTGGGCCGCCGCAGCAGAGCGCGCGAACTTAACCACTCGGCCACAGGGCTGGCCCACTACCACATATCATCATATTAGGACAAACTACCAGAAATCTCAAGGAATAACTGACGTTGTATATTACCCAAGTAATAGTGAATATGAAACAAGCAGTACTGGAAATCGCAACCAGTTCTGCCCTTCATAAGGAAGTTGGTAATGAGGCTTTTTTGACAACTGAATATCAAAAAAGCAGCAGAAGGGCAGGAATACAGCAATCTCCTCCCACAGGTCAGGGTGGTTTGATTCTGAATGTGTGGCAGTTGTTTAAGAGAGAATTACTTCCAGAGTAAAAAGTGGCCAAGCACTCATAATCTGAAGTTCACAGGAAGATACCATTCAACTGGTTCTTAATTCTATGCTTACAAAGTAAGCAACCTTCTGATTTTTAATTTGTTCTCTAGACCCCAGCAAGAGGGAATCCCTGATTTAGACAGATTTCAGATCTTGAGCCAGATATACATTTACCACTAGAAGTTGGTATTTTGACTTATAAACTTGTTTTTAGATCTTTTGGTTAATGTGATCTCTTTTCTCAGAATTTTATTACTTCTGGGTAAGTAATTTCTAAACCATTAAATAAGGACAAAGACTATATTGACCTGATCCTGTAGAGGTCACACCAAGACGCACATCAACACCAGAGCAGCCAGGTATCCTCTGTCTCTGAGTCTCTATTTGGCCACCACATATCAGTCAACTCCTCCTGTAGCAGCCAAGCCGGAAGACCCCACAGAATTCTCCAAACCATTCATTCCCAGAGAATCCTGAATTGAGTTTATACTCTGATCCCCACCTGGCTACCCCAAAGGGTGGACCAAATGACTGGTATGCCAAATGAACCTCAAACACAGTCTAACTAAACATAATGTGCTTCCTTTTGAGAGACTGAGCTCCTCAATTTTACAGAAAATATTCAAGTAGAGGTTAGAATGATCACAAGCAAACCCCTTCACACATTTCATCCCAACTATACTGCTCTAACTCTTCTCACAGCAACTCCCTTCTACCCAATGCACCATGAGTCAGGAGACCCAGGGTCCAGTTGCAGTTCCGTCATTAACATGATCTAAAAGATCTAAGAAGGTGGCCTCCTGACCATTTTAACCATTTTTAAGTGTTACACAACATGCTATATAATCTTACACCTGCCACCCAACTTCTCAATTTCCTTGTATGTAAAATGCTCACTGTGGTATCCCCAGCAGGGTTTCTAGCACATAGCAAGCAGTCAATAAATATTGGTTTAACAAATTAATCAATATCAGCAAGATTAGTTATAATAATTATTCTGAAAGATGTGTACTATGCAAATGCAACTCATGTCTAAGTCTTCCTAATGCCAAATATTGGTATGGAAAAGGGCTGTGCTAGCAGTAACCATGAGATTTATGCCTCTGAAAAAAAACTAAGGCTGACCAAAATTATGAAGAGGAGGAAGAGTTGGCTGAGCCACCATAAATAGTTCAGATTATAAACCACTGAGAAGCTCGTCAAAGTATGGGTTAAGTTCTAGCTCCAATAATTTGATAAAAACATTAAGCAAGAGCATGCTGTGTGCCACAGCTAGGTGCTTGGAATATAGTATATAACCCAGACATGCTACTCAAAAAAGGAGGAGGAGAGATATATAAGTAAATAACTAAAACATAATGTAATGAGAGTTATAATAGAAGTTTATATAAAGGGCCACTGAAACATGGATGAGAAAGCAGAGCTGGATTAGGAATGGGAGAGCAGGCATGAAAATACAAGGTCAGGATAACACCATTAGCAATACATATTGGTAGGGGAAGAACTAGAGAAAAAGTCTAGTTTGCAAGATTACCAACGTACTCTCTCAATATTAATTCAAACTATCCTATTACCAAACAGGTCTCTAGCCTAGCAGTGTCTCTCCAGTGGGTATGTGCATACCCAGGAATGTACAGGATGACCCACTTGGATGCAGAAAGAAGATACTGAATATTCTATTTACTTTTCCTTTTAACTAAAAACAGTAAGAAATTAAGCTTTATGATTTTTTTTTAAGATTTTATTTTTCTTTTTTCTCCCAAAGCCCCCGGGTACATAGTTGTGTATTTTTAGTTGTGGGTCCTTCTAGTTGTGGCATGTGGGATGCCGCCTCAGCATGGCTTGATGAGCAGTGCCACGTCCGGCGAAACCCTGGGCCGCCAAAGCGGAGCGCACAAACTTAACCACTAGGCCACGGGGCTGGCCCTAGCTTTATGAATTTAATGTATAGATGGAAATTGGCACTCTTATAAGGTTTCATGCCAGTCAATTACTGCCAGTATTTGAGACATCTGAAGAAAGAGTGACGTTCCATAACAAGAAGTATATCCATGCAAGTAGACTTACATCAATTTTTTTTATTGTCGTTAAATATACATAACATAAAATTTACCATTTTAACCATTTTTAAGTGTATAGTTCAGTGGTAGTAAGTACATTCACATTGTTGTGCAACTATACAAATTTTTAACTAAAGCATACAAAAATGAGTAAGTAGCTTAAGAAGATTCCTACATAGAAACTATGTATTAAAGATAGTACTGATAACGCAATCCTAAGTGAGCGAGAGTGCAGAGTTAACACTTACCCTGTTCTTCTGATAGGCCTTCTTCAGCTAGAATGAGGTTTTTAAATCCATCTACTCAGTTCTAAGAAGGTGGCCTCCCAAATTAAAAAGGATCAAGGTTATTCCAAACATGAATCCATATGGACCATCACTGATTAACTTCACCCTAAGTGTATACTCCACATCAGAAGTCTGCAAACTATAGCCCTGGGGCCACACCTAACACACTGCCTGTTTCTGTAAAGTTTTATTGAAACACAGTCACACTCATTTGTTTACATATTGGCTAAGGCTGCTTTTGTGTTACAAAGGCGAAGTTAAGTATTTGAGACAGAGACCTTATGGCCTGCAAAGCCTGAAATATTTAACACTTGACCCTTTACAGAAAGTCTGCTCACTCTGCTATACATCATGCCTCTCAGAGGTATTCTTTCTATTACGACAAAGAAAAATTAAAAAATTAACTGAACCTGGGATCAGTTCTTTGAATCTCTGTCTCATTCAAAGTATTAAGTGTGTCACTTATTAAACTACGGTCTTTCAACTCCACGGTCACTCTTGTGATGCAGGGCTGGAACCCTACAAACTACATTTTTCCTTCTTTACCTAGCTTCCTGATAGGTTCCACCAGTGGTAGCAGATACTTGAAGAGACTAGGAGGAAGGAGAAGGGCTTTCTCCTTTTTGTCTGCTTGCTATTGGCACCAGCACTGCCCTGGCAGTTGGTTCCAGTCTCCAGCTTTTCCTTCTGGCATGCACAGACAGAACCAGCCTCATTGCACCCCCTCAGAAGTACTGGCATCAACTCTGTGAAGCCTCTTCTCTGAACTTCAAGGTTCTAATAACCCCAACCTCTTCCCTTTGTTTCTTTTCCCTCAACATCTCTTTTAGCCTTTTTAGTCTTCCAACACCTACTTAACCAATTCTCTACACTAAATGTTTTCTGAAATAAGTAGTGCGATTACTATTTTCCTTAGTGATATACCACGATTTTAAAAGTTAATGACTCAAAGTTAATCACTCTGTTTGAGCCAAATATTAGTATTTAATAAGTAAAAAATGTTTTGAACCATCATTAAATATTACTGTAAAAACAGTTCATTTCAGTTTATCTAATCCTTTTTAATTTGTAAAGGTAAAGACCTTTCTGAATTACTGACACATACACATACAGAGAAAGAGAGATTATAGATTCATTTCTAAAATCACAGACATGGGTCAAGAGTAAACACAGAAATATAAACACTCAGCAGTCTAGATATCAAAGAGCTGATCTTCTCCCAGTGGGCATGAAAATCTTAAACGATTTGAAGCTCAAAGTAGATGAACAGAAAAGACTAAAAACAGGCTAATCAACCCGATTCTCTGTTGTCTCCCACCCAACAGAGATTAGATATCTAGCAACATTAATCCCTTCACAGAGATCACCAAGTGTTCAAACCATAAAGCCAAACACTTTCAATCACTGCTGCTCCCAATAGGGACAGCTTAGCTGTAAACCAACCAAAAACAAAGTAAAACCACAAAATTAGCAGAAGGAGAAAATACTAAAGAAACAAAGTCAGCCAAGTTCTATTATTGCTTTGGATTCACCCCCGGGAGCCAAGAAAAGATGCGCCTGGGCATCATCTGCTCATGAGGTGCATCACTATTTTTGTTTGTTTTACAGCTTTACTGAGGTATAACTGGTACACAGAAACCTGCATATATTTAATGCATACAATTTGATGAGTTTGGAAATATGCATACACCTATGATACCATCACCACAATCAAGGTAATACATATATCCACCACTTTCCCCCAGACCCCCAAAAAGTCAATGATCCACAATCACTCTGTTCTAACCAGATATTAATTTTTAATAAGCAAAAATTATTTTGAACCATTGAACCATATTTTGAACCAGTAAAATATTACTGTAAAATAATTTACTTCATGTTTATCTAATTATTTTTAATTTGTACTCACGTCTCATAGCTAACATATATAATATGTAGGTATGGTAGAAGTCAATAAATAGGTAAGCCAATCAAGAGTTCTTATCAATGTCACAGAAATGTTTAGGAGGAAGTACAAGAAACCTAATGAAATAATATCAATATTATGACTCACCTACTTCAGGCTTTTTTTTTTTAAGATTATGATAGTTAACAACCTTGTAAAATTACAGTTGTACATCATTATTAGTCATGTTGTAGGTACACCACTTCACCCCTAGTGCCCTCCCCCCACCCCCCTTTCCCCTGGTAACCACCGATCAGTTCTCTTTGTCTCTATGTTAACTACCACCTATGAGTGGAGTCATACAGAGTTCGTCTTTCTCTGTCTGGCTTATTTCACTCAACATAATACCCTCAAGGTCTATCCATGTTGTTGTGAATGGGATGACTTTGTCCGTTTTTATGGCTGAGTAGAATTCTATTGTGTATATATATATATATCTTCTTTATCCAATCATCAGTTGCTGGGCACTTAGGTTGGTTCCATGACTTGGCTATTGTGTATAATGCTGCGATGAACATAGGGGTGCACGGGACTTTTGGAATTGCTGATTTCAGGTTCTTAGGATAGATACCCAGCAGTGGGATGGCTGGGTCATAAGGTATTTCTATTTTTAACTTTTTGAGAAATCTCCATACTGTTTTCCATAGTGGCTGCACCAGTTTGCATTCCCACCAACAGTGTACGAGGGTTCCTTTTTCTCCACAGCCTCTCCAACATTTGTCACTCTTGGTTTTGGATATTTTTGCCATTCTAACAGGTGTAAGGTGATATCTTAGTGTAGTTTTTTTTTTTAATTGAGTTAATGATAGGTTACAATCTTGTGAAATTTCAGTTGTACATTAATGTTTGTCATTCATGTTGTAGGCGCACCACTTCACCCTTTGTGCCCACCCCCCACCCCACCTTTCCCCTGGTAGCCACCAACCTGTTCTCTTAGTCCACATTTTTAAATTCCTCATATGAGTGGAGTCATACAAAGATTATCCTTCTCTAGCTGGCTTATTTCATTTAGCATAATTCCCTCAAGGTCCATCCATATTATTGCAAATGGAATGATTTTGTTCTGTTTTGCAGCTGAGTAGTATTCCATTGTATATATATATACCACATCTTCTTTATCCAATCATCTGTTGATGGGCACTTAGGTTGCTTCCATGTCTTGGCTATTGTAAATAATGCTGCAAGGAACATTGGGGTACATAGGACTTTTGGAATTGCTGACTTCAAGCTCTTTGGATAGATACCCAGCAGTGGAATGGCTGGATCGTATGGTAGTTCTATTTTTAAATTTTTGAGGACTCTCCATACTGTTTTCCATAGTGGCTGCACCAGTTTGCATTCCCACCAGCAGTGTATGAGGGTTCCTTTTCCTCCACAACCTCTCCAACATTTGTTACTATTAGTTTTAGATATTTTTGTCATTCTAATGGGTGTAAGATGTATCTTAGTGTAGTTTTGATTTGCATTTCCCTGATGATTAGTGATGATGAGCATCTTTTCATGTGTCTATTGGCCATCCGTATATCTTCTTTGGAGAAATGTCTGTTCATGTCCCCTGCCCATTTTGTGATTGGGTTGTTTGATGTTTTGTTGTTGAGCTGTGTGAGTTCTTTATATATTATGGAGATTAACCCTTTGTCGGATAAATAACTTGTAAATATTTTTTCCCAATTAGTGGGGTTTTTTTTTTTGTTTCAATCCTGTTTTCCCCTGCCTTGAAGAAGCTCTTTAGTCTGATGAAGTCCCATTTGTTTATTCTTTCTATTGTTTCCCTCGTCTGAGGGGTTATGGTGTCTGAAAAGATTCTTTTGAAGCTGATGTCAAAGAGTGTACTGCCTATATTCTCTTCTAGAAGACTTATTGTTTCAGGCCTAATCTTTAGGTCTTTGATCCATTTTGAGTTTATTTTTGTGAATGGTGAAAAAGAACGGTCGATTTTCATTCTTTTAGATGTGGCTTTCCAGTTTTCCCAACACCATTTGTTGAAGAGACTTTCTTTTCTCCACTGTAGGCCCTCAGCTCCTTTGTTGAAGATTAGCTGTCCATAGATGTGTGGTTTTATTTCTGGGCTTTCAATTCTGTTCCATTGATCTGTGCACCTGTTTTTGTACCAGTACCATGCTGTTTGGATTACTGTAGCTTTGTAGTATGTTTTAAGTCAGGGATTGTGATGCCTCCAGCTTTGTTGTTCTTTCTCAGGACTGCTTTAGCAATTTGGGGTCTTTTCTTGCCCCATATGAATTTTAGGATTCTTTGGTCAATTTCTGTAAAGAATGTCACTGGGATTCTGATTGGGATAGCGTTGAATCTGTAGATTGCTTTAGGTAGTATGGACATTTTAACTATGTTTATTCTTCCAATCCATGTGCATGGAATGTCTTTCCATCTCTTTATGTCATCATCGATGTCTTTCAAGAAAGTCTTGTAGTTTTCGTTGTATGGATCTTTCACTTCCTTGGTTAAATTTATCCCAAGGTATTTTATTCTTTTTGTTGTGATCGTGAATAGCATGTAGAAATGCTACGGATTTATGTATGCTGATTTTATACCCTGCAACTTTGCTGTAGCTGTTGATTGTTTCTTATAGTTTTCCTATGGATTCTTTGGGGTTTTCTATATATAAGATCATGTCATCTGCAAACAGTGACAATTTTACTTCTTCATTGCCTATTTGGATTCCTTTTATTTCTTTTTCCTGCCGAATTGCTCTGGCCAACACCTCCAGTACTATGTTGAATAAGAGTGGTGAAAGTGGGCACCCTTGCCTTGTTCCTGTTCTCAGAGGGATGGGTTTCAGTTTTTGTCCGTTGAGTATGATGTTGGCTGTGGGTTTGTCATAAATGGCCTTTATTATGTTGAGGTACTTTCCTTCTATACCTATTTTATTGAGGGTTTTTATCATAAATGAATGTTGGATCTTGTTGAATGCTTTCTCTGCATCTATTGAGATGATCATGTGGTTTTTGTTTCTCATTTTGTTAATGTAGTGAATCACGTTGATTGACTTGCAGATGTTGAACCATCCCTGTGTCCCTGGTATAAATCCCACTTGATCATGGTGTATAATCTTTTTGATGTATTGCTGTATTTGGTTTGCCAAAATTTTGTTGAGGATTTTTGCATCTATGTTCATCAGTGATATTGGCCTGTAGTTCTCCTCTTCAGGCTTATTTTAAGGCACTGTTTAGGCCAAAGCATAATTCTTTCGAAGCTGATCATAATGTATTTGGAAGAAAGGAATGGGATTGTCTACCTAAGTCTCTTCATTTCAGCCAACTGCATTTATAATCACAAGACTGCTGACTGAATCTAAAATACCATTTCACTCACGAGAGAATGCTGATCAGCATTTCTCTATATTCATTTATTCAAAAAACTTTCATTAAGCATCTGCTATCTACTAGGATTTGTGCTAGGTGCAGAGTCAACAGTGAATAATACCAGTATAACCCCAGTCCTCACCTAATGTTATACTTATCCCTTTACTATTATTCCAAATCACTCCTGCAGACTCAATAGTCAAATTGACTGCATTTTCCAACATGGCACTTGCAATAGGCCCTTGCCACAGGTAAGCAATTTTAGAGTGAATGTTTTTTTTCCCTGTTAACAGACTCTGTTATTGCCTGTCCAACATCCAGACCCCTCGACCCTCAGAATAAAACCCATTTTTATTCAGATAGCTACCCCCCTCTCAGGTGAGGGAGCTGATTAATTTCTAAATTGATCAAGGGGTGCTAATAACTGATTTAAACATGGGCATGTGAAGCAACATTGGCCAAGAAGACATGAAGGGGCAGGGGCTGGGGAGAAGGAGATCTTGGAGCAGGGTTTTTTTTTTTTGAAGGTTAGCCCTGAGCTAACATCTGCCGCCAATTCTCCTCTTTTTGCTGAGGAAGACTGATCCTGAGCTAACATCCGTGCCCATCCTCCTCTGCTTTATATGTGGGACACCTAGCATGGCGTGCTAAGCAGTGCCATGTCTGCACCCAAGATGTGAACTGGCGACGCCCGGGCCGCCAAAGCAGAACATGCACACTTAACCGCTGTGCTACTGGGCCCGCCCCTCACTTAACATTTTGATGTATTTCCTTTTGGTCAAAATAGATTATACCATATTGATATATAACATGTCTATTACAAATTTTTAAGCTATTTCTCATTTTTATTGTTACAGACTCAGCCCAAACATGCTGCCTTTGATCACTCCAGCTAAAAATCACTTCCTTCTGATCACTTGCAGTAGTGTGGGTACAATTCATCCAGCACCTACCCTGTACTACTTACTTTGTTCTGTAGTTATCTGTGTTCTTACACTAACTCTCCAAGGACCTTGTAAGCCAAGAGAGGGCAGAACCATGTCACTCAGACCTGTCACCCAACACTACGCCTGATCCACCATAAGCACAAAAAATCAGTGCTGAATTAAGAAATAAAAACAGTCATATCAAAAAACCAACCAGGGGCCAGCCTGGCAGTGTGGTAGTTAAGTTCACGTGCTCCGCTTCAACAGCCCAGAGTTCGCCAGTTCAGATCCTGGGCACGGACCTACATACCACTCATCAAGCCACGCTGTGGTGGCATCCCACATAGAAGAACTACAAGGACTTACAACTAGAATATACAACTATGTTCCGGGGATTTGGGGAGGAAAAAAAAAAGAGGAAGATTGGCAACAGATGTTAGCTCAGAGCCAATCTTCCTCACAAAAACCAAACAAACAAAAAAACAAATAGTAAAAGTTAAGAGTTTTAAGAGGTTATAAAGAAAAGGCAACTCAAAATTAACTATGAAAAAAAAGGGAGTCATCGAAAACTATGCCAAATGTGTTGTGTGACTGAAAAGGACAGGAAGATGAAGTTGTCAACAATAATACAAGAGAAAATATAAGGCAAGGGCTTCAGAGGAAAGGAGTTCAGTCATGTCCAGTATTAACTGACAATGAACTATCCTGGACCTATCACAGCAAGAGATGAAGACAAGCAATTGATCAATGTGAGAGAAGAGAGGGTAAAAGCAGCAAAATATGAAACCAGTGCTGGCGTGGCCATAGGACTCTACAAACATAACTCACAACCAAATTCAGAGCTGTGTCTTTAGAGGGTACCAGGCACTTCCTCATGCTCCCTCTGAATACAGATCTCCCGCTCATTCATGTGACAAATATACACTGACTAGCTACGTTCCAGGAAAGTAGAGAATGAAAAAGATTTCTGAGAGGTCAGCAAGGAAAAGATAGGAGAATATAAAATAAATGAAAGGCAAGCTAACATGCTTAGTTGTCTCTTATTCTTCCCTTTCCTCATACTTTAATACAATATTGAGAAATCCTGGGTGAATAAGCTGTCTCAACACTTGGCTTACTCAGCTCAAATGGCCTGGCTCTGTATTAAACTGGCCTTTGACCACTGGGAGAGAAAAACATTTCCCTTGGAAAAGATAAACAGTGTTTCCCAGATTTATTTTCCTTCCAATTACAAAGGCCAAGTATGCGTTAAGACTGGAGGATGGCCCTCTTCCTGTGCCACTTTGCTGCCAGCCTTTGGCACAGAGGCCCTTTGGCCAGGATAACTTATAACAAACACATTGTTGTGTAACTCTCAGTACCACTTATTTATTGGTTTCTGTCACACACACATATTGTAAAACGGAACTTTGTCCTGCACTTAGCACGCTAAAGGGCACCTGAAGGTCAAATTGCAAATATTTCAGTGCCAGACTCAATAGGCTTTGTGAGGAGGTGCCGGAGAATATCTGGGGACTTCTTTTCAACTTCCAAATTCTAGGCCCTGATAATCAGTCAACTTCTTGGGCTCCAGCAGTAGCACCAGGGTTTGCAAGTCTGTTGGCTATATAAAGCACATTCAAGGAAGTTAAGAAGTTACATTAAGACCTTAGTAAGACCATGAAAACTTTGTAAAAAATAACTTTCTGACCTCAGATGGTGGGATCACTGTTAAAATGAATAGACCATACATAGACCTGTATCCCTTTTTTTTTTTTTTCCCCCACAGACCTGTATCCTTAACTGGCGTCAAGTGGTTTCCCTCTGCTCCTGAGACTGATGTTCTATTCATCCATTTGACAAACATTCCCAGTTGGTCAGTTCAATGATCAAGGTCATATAAAATATTCTTTATAATCATGTCGTCAATCTAAAGTAAGAGATTAAAATCTGCTTGTGCTAAAATTTCTCAGCAATGTTGGACTAGGTAACGACCCAACAATTCCCTCAACAGCTCATAACTAACCTTGAAAGAACACTTAAAAATCAGAATTGAAGAGAGATTATGTTCCTATAGCTTTATCAAGCTACTAGCCTCAAAATCCATGTAAATATACCAGAGAAAATTCTATTTATAGATTTCTAATAAGAAAAATATTTAATCTCCATTTCTTCATCCAGCATTGAGAAAAACATTGATAATCTACATTACAACTGTAGCAGGAAGAAAGCCATCTAGTTCCTTGGAATCCTTAAAATGCTACATAAACGCTAAGTAAAACTCTGGCAGACCTATCTACTCACCTTACAGGGCTCACTGTAAATATACCTTCTACCACAAACCACTTCTGAGCCACAGCTCGACATCAAATTCCCAGGCCACAGACATTTTCCACACTAACCTGGATTCAAAAGAAGTTCTCTCAAAGAGAATAACATTTTATTGCCTATGACCTCTTTATTTACACACAGTTGACAATCTACGAAAAGGGAATGGACTAAACAGCAAAAGCAGAAGCAGCATCAACCAGGGTATACTTTTAAAAGTGACCCCTACTTTTTAATATATCAGAGTGACCTGTTAAAGATCAAATAAATTATTTGTTTTGACGTTAACTGCACTCCTTCAAGAGAGTTGCTATAATTGTTAGTAATGGAAAAAAAAAAAGAAACACAGTCTTACCATAACATCCAGCAATCACATTCCTAGTTATTTATGCAACTTATCTGAAAACTTATGCCCACATAAAACCTGCACACAAATGTTTGTAGGAGCTTTATTCATAATCACCAAAAGCTGGAAGCAATCAAGATGTCCTTCAATAGGTAAATGGATAAACAAACTTTGATAAATCCGTACAATGTAATATTATTCAGCAATAAAAGGAAATGAGCTATTAAGCCACAAAAAGACATGGATGAATCTTAAATGCATATTAAGTGAAAGGAGCTAGTCTGAAAAGGCTTCATACTGTGTGATTTAACTTCCAGAAAAGGGAAAACTAAAGAGATGGTAAAAAGATCAGTAGTAATCACTGGGGTGAGGAGGAGATGTCATGGAGGGAAAAGAGGAAGGACTGAATAGGTGAAACACAATGGATTCTGTATAATATTATAGTGATGGATACAAGACACAATGTATTTGTTAAAATCTACAGAATTTTAGAGCACAGAGTGAGCTTTAATGTATGCAAATCTTAAAAAATTCATTGAGGAGGCTGGAGGATCCCAGAATGGAATGCAGCATGTGACAAAACAATGCAGAATGTTACAACGAGGGTACAGGTTACATATATAAATAATTATAGATGTGTATATATACTGGTTAAGTGTACACATATATATTCCCTTGCTCTGTTGGCTGAAAGGGTGACACCCAGTAGCAATGAGCACATCTAGTGCCCAGATTGTGGTTTGTAATATCTAATTCTCCAATAAAAGGAAACAGGGCTCCTTGGAGACATGGCTGAAATATAGAAAATAAACCTGGAGCATCTTGTAGTGCCAGAAAGTAAGGAAGTACTGGGAAAAAAACCACCCACAATGATGAAGCCATGTCAAAGGGACTGAAAGAGTTCCCAGTGGCCAAAGCTGAAACGATTTGAGCAACAAAATAAAGCAGTACTTAATTATAACCTGAAGTATAAATTAAATATTTATGAATCCACACTGATAAAAATGAACGACTGAATAAAGAAAGAAACGGGGGAGAAGAGACAAATCTCTGGTGCAGAAGAATTCCAAATAATTTATGTAGTTACTCTGCATAACTCCCCACTCCTTACATGTGGGCTGCACATAGTGACTTACTTCCAAAGAGTATAGTATGGAAAGGGGGGAAAAAGAACTTTACAAAGGAGAAACCTGACACACACTATCTCAGCCAGGCAATCAAGGTCAACATCAAGTGATAAACCATGTCAACAGTACACACCCCTGATATGATGTGATGAAAATGACACTTTATCCCTGTGCTCTTCCTCCCCAAAACATATAACCTCAGATATGAGAAAAACACCAAATACCAACCATGGAATATTCTACAAACACCTAACCAGTACTCATCAGAACTGTGTAGGTCATCAGAAACAACGAAAGTCTGAGAAACTGTAAGAGCCAAGAGGAGACATGACTGCTAAATGTAATGTGGTATGCTGGAACACGGCCTGTAACAAAGACATTATGTAAAAACTAAGGCAATGTGAATAAAATACACACTTAAGTTAATAATTATGTATCATCATTGGCCCATTAATTCTAACAAATGCACCATAATAATGTAAGATGTTAATAACAGGGGGAAAAATAATATATAAATTGCTAATGAAGTCTATCTCCAAGTGCATGATAGATTATAAACTGATTGAATATTTGAACTTTTAACAAACAAGTCAATAGTTTTGGTAAAGAAAAAACTTTTTTTTTAAAGAGAGAATAAAGCAAAGTAGTGAGGGTTAAAGTCTAAATGGAAAGAGCCATTTCTAGCCAAGCATTCTACAGTTTTTCAAAGGATACAGAAGTAATAACTCAATTTCAGTCTCAAGTTTTCAATCGTTGTCAATTCAGATAGTTACTTAAGAAGCACTGAAAGAGGGGCTGGCCCTGTGGCCAAGTGGTTAAAGTTCCACACACTCCAGTTCAGCAGCCTGGGTTCGCAGGTTCAGATCAGCCACGCTCTGGAGGCATCCCACATACAAAATAGAGGAAGATTGGCCCAGATATTAGCTCAGGGTGAATCTTCCTCACCAAAAAAAAAAAAGCACTGAAAGAAAGTGCCTTGAAATACATTTTTTGAGGGCGGGCTCCATGGCCAAGTTGTTAAGTTTGCGCGCTCCACTTCAGCGGCCTAGGGTTTCACCACTTGAGATCCTGGGCGCGGACATGGCACCGCCCATCAGGACCATGCTGAGGTGGCGTCCCACAGAGCACAGCCAGAGGCACTCACACTAGAATATACAAGTATGTACTGGGGGGCTGTAGGGAGAAGAAGAAGGGAAAAAAAAGAAGATTGGCAACAGATGTTAGCTCAGGTGCCAATCTTAAAAAAAAACAAAAACCCTTTTTTTTAAATTTTCAAAATTGCAACCATTTATTCATGGAATCAGGCATTTTCAAAACTTAGAAACGTTGGCTCCTGACACAGGTGCCACACAGATTATAGTGAATCTGCTATAATTCACTATTTTAACATTATTCTAATGAATATGTTAAAGAGCATACCAGATTCTAGTGAATTAACTATGATTCTATAATGAGTAAATACTATTCAATAATTTGTTAGTACCAAACAAAACTAGGCATCAACACCCACCAGTGCATGCTCTCCCTGATGTGCCAGTAGGGACAGTGAATATAGAAAATTTAAAATTGTCAGTCTGTCAGAAACTGTAAGATCACAGAGATGTCTAGACTAGTCCTTTCCTCTCTTCTGAGGATGGTAGCCAAATTGCAAGAAGAAAAGTTATTGAAGAATCCTCCAGAAGAGCCCAAGTGCAGGTTTAACTCAGACATCACTACCATCATCGTTACCAAATTAAAAACAACATCCCTTTGTCTATGTGAACTCTAGCAGATCGCTGACTTTTCTTGAAGGAATGGAAGTGGTGGGAGAGGGCAGGGACTAGTTTTAGTCTCCAACAGCTTATTCCTTTTCCCTTAATATCTTGAGGGAATAGCCCTGGAATAATAGAACCATGCTACATTTTTGTGAAGCTCTGCCAGCATCCTTTTTTATTAGGGTAATAAAGGACTAGTTTAAAGAAAAGCAGTGGATAAGAATTCATAGCCCTGAAACATCAGGTTAAGAAGAAATATCAAGTTGATCCAACTTACAAGAGTTGTGCCGACGACGGAAACTTCTGGACTGACTCAAGGATTCCATGTGCCTGTCCACATAGCTCTTTGAACACTGCTGCTGCTGGGGGGAAACGGCAACATCTTGGCTCTTCACATCTGTCCTCTTAGGGATGTTCTGAGGGGCACTGCTGGAAGACGCTGGCTTCTTGACCAACTTGCCCATGCCATTCTGATTGATACCTACTTGGTACCCAACACCAGAGGGGCCTAATTCTGTCTGATGGAGGTCTCCAAAGTGTTGGTTTTCTCCAGGACCTGGTATCTCCAGAATTTTTAATTCTGTAATGTCACCTGCCCTGAAACACACAAAAGAGTCCAAGTCTCAAAACTATAACAATGATAACAGTGATAAAACTAGCATCAATAGCAACCAGCCACACCTTTGCAGGGCTGCATTTCAATGAGTTAGCAGAGGCAGAAACTAGAAAAGGTGGTAGAGCACTCACAGACAAGGCTTAGCCACCAACATTCAACTGACACAGCACTGGCCTTTAAAGAGACCTACTGTTAATCACACAACTACCATTAGCATCTTACATTTCCAAAATGCTTAATGGTTTTTTTTCATTCATTCACTCAATTACTCATTCAACAGGGATATGTAGAGTACTTACAATGTGGTAAACACTGTGCTACGAATGGGTATATACAGATGAAAAGCAATACATGCCCACAAGGAACTTACACTCTGGTGAGCATAAAAGACAAGCAGACAATCAAAAGTGTTAAGTACTATAACAGAGGTGTGCAAAGAGGACTAGAGATCCCAAAAGCAAAATATATAAGTTAGTCTGGCAGAGACACATAAAACACTTAAGCTAAGTCTGGGTGGGGAGGGAAAATAAGAGTTGGCCAAGGACAGTATGGTAGGGAGACGGGCATTTCAGGCCAAGGCTCAGAGACTGAGAAAATGTGGCCCATTTGAGGAACTGCAAACGTTATGGCGCTACTAAGGGAAGGATGCTTGTGGAGGGCCATCAGGTGGTAAGGCTGTCGAGGTAATCAGGGACCAGATCATCATCACACTGGATTTTTCTGGTGGCTGCAGGGAAGGTGGAGAAACTAAAGGCAGGAGCACCAGTCAGGAGGCCAGACAAGAAATAAGAGATGAATAGGGCAAGTGACGATACAAAGGGAGAAGGGAGGATGGAACCAAGAGACATTTGGAATCCACAGGATTTGGTGACTAACCGAACATGAGGATCACAGAGAAAGAAGAATTTATTATGATTCCTAAGTTTCTAACTTGGGTGAAAGGTGTCAGTCACAAATTAAGGGTAGTCGATTGGAAGAAATCTGCAGGTAACATAATGAGTTCAGCTTTGAAAATCTTAAATTTAAGATATCTTGTGGGATATCCACTTGGAAACGACAATTAAAATAGTGTCTGGAGTTAAGATAATGGGCTTAAAGATTTGGGGTCTCATTAATGTATTAGAAGGTACACATGAGATTGTCTAGAGAGAATACAGAGAACAGAAGCAAAGATAGAACTTTGAGTAAACCAATCTTAAAAAGTGAGTAGAAGAAAAAGAACCTGGGCAGAAAAAAAGATGTAAAGGAAGAATACATGGAAAGAAAATCCAAAGCAGTGACAGAGAAACTAAAAGAAGAGAGCACTTCAACAGTTAGGAAGTACTTGAGTAAGATTAGAACTGAGATACTGCAACTGAATTTGGCAATTAGGTCATTTGTAACCTTGGCAAGAGCTAATTCGGCAAGACGGTAAAGTTAGAAAAAAGATAATGGTGTGGTAAGGAAGGACTAGAGAATGAGGCCACAAAGGGAATGAAGGCAGATTGTTTTGCTCTGAAAAGAACTGTGGGTATAAAGAGAAGGGAAATGACAGGGCTATACTCAGTGGCAAATGCAACGTGTGGGCCAGGGGAGTATTTTTACTATGGGGGAGGCCTAGGAATGTTAGAATGCCAAGAGGAAAGAGACAGTATAAACGTTGGAACTGAAGACACAAAAGAGAGGGAGTAGAGTCTCAAAGCAGACAGAAAAGGATAGCATATAAAGCATAAATGATAAAGTTAGCCCTGAACATAAAGGGTATTTCTTCTATTGAGACTTCCGAGGAAGTAACAGATAACGAAACCTACAGAAACGGTTATGTGTCGGTATTGTTCAGAAAGTCAAGGAAGTTCGTGCTGGACAGTCTTTTTTTTTCTTAACATAAGAAAGCTCTCACAAAGTGGTGAAAAGAGGGATGTGAAAACAACTGAACTTGAGATCTGCTGCCAAACACAAAGAAAAATACATTCCTGTAACTAAGTGCTTTAGTTACCACCTACAGTGTGGTTCTGGAGATAAATTATAATACAAATCTACAAAGAGAGAGAGATTTATGCAGGGGGAAAAAAATCAATAAAGACCTTAGCTGTAAGAAAGGGCAAATAATACAAAACTGAGAAAGAAAATTTGAAATTCTAAAGGAAAACAGAAAGGTTATTCTGAATTTGACCCATTTAAATAATGTAACATCGCGTGCTTGAAATAGATTAGAAAAATGTTTTACAAACCCTGAATCATTCGCTGAAAGGTAATTATGACACAAAGTCTCTGCTGAAATAGCAGCGGGACTATAAGATCTAAAACTGCAAAATCTTGCCCCGACAAGACTCTACTCAAAAGCAGCCCTGTGCAAGAGAATACTGGCAATCAGATCTAGGTTCAAGCTCCATAGACCACCAGGCTGGATTTAGAAGAATCAGTCAAGACACTCACCTGAAGGTGACCTCTGGCACGAGGCACTTCACTCCATTGTGGAAAGGCCGAGTGAGAGAAATGGTCTGGCTGACCTGATCCACTGCTGACACTCTTCCCTGATAGACACCCAAGCTATCTCCACAGTTGATGGACACAATACTGCCCAGCCAATCCGTAGCCATGTTTCAGATGTGGGACCACCGTGGTGAGGAGGAACCATTCAGTGTGCCTTGAGAAACAAAGCTTTAATTAAATTCAGCAAATAGTATGTCAAGCTCTGTACCAGGTGTTGCTCAATACATATTCTGTCACATCTGTAATTGAAGTAATAAAGCATAAAAAATAAACATTTTTTTCAGTACAAGTAGGCATATTAATGAATAAGCAATATCAGTTAATATATATAAAGATCTTATCATTTCTTTAAAGCACATGTACTAGATGAAGATAATATATACCTAGACATTAAATCACACAAACTACAACCTGTTTATAATCTATTACATTTTATTACATCTGCCATCAGAATCTTCCTAAGAGAATATATTATGAACAAATAATACATAAAAAAAATAATACTGGTAATGTCAGAGTAGCTCATATCAGACTAACCCGCTTGTTGATGATAATGATAAATTCTGGACAAAAATTTTTTTTAAAAGCTGACTGAAAGCATTATAGAGCACTATACCTAACAACTACAGAACATACATTCTTTTCAAATCCACATAAAACGTTCGCCAAAATATGCTGGGCCTTAAAACTAGTATCAGTTTTGAAATCAGAGTACATTCTTTGTCCACAATAGAATTAAACTTGAAATTGGTAAGATATTTCAAATATTCCCAAATATCTGGAAATTAAGAAAGACATTTCTAAATAACATATGGGTTGAAGAAGAAATCAAAAGGGAGATTAAAAAATAGTTCAAACTCAATGATAATGTTAATACAATAAGCCAATATTTGTGGGATGCACTTAAAACCATGCTTAAAGGGAAATTTATAGCTTCAAATGCTTATATTAGAAAAGAAGAAAGATTTAAAACCAATGATTGAAGCTTCCAGCTTAAGAAGCTAGGAAAAAAAGAGCAAATTAACCCAAAGTTATTATAAAAGAAATAAATAGAAATCAATAAAACAGGGAACAAGAAAAATAAATAAAACCAAAATAGTTCTTTGAAAATATTAATAGTTGACAAATCCCTAACTAATGAAGAAAAAGAGAGAAAACATTGTCAATATCAGGAATGAACAAGGGGACTTCACAGGCATTAAAAAGTTAACTTTATGCTAGTAAATTTGACAACTTAGATGAAACAAATTTTTTGAAGACAAAAGTTACCAAAACTGATACAAGAATAAAAAGAAAATCTGAAAAAGTTTATATCTATTTAAAAAACTGAATCTGTCAAGAGAGTGAGAAGACAAGTGACACACTGGAAGAAAATATTTGCAAAAGACAGATCTCGATAAGAGACTGTTATCCAAAGTATATAAAGAACTCTTAAACACAAAAATAAGAAAATGAACCATCTGATTAAAAACCGGGCAAAATATCTGGACATCTCACCAAAGAAGATATACAGATGGCAAAAAAAGCCTATGAAAAGTTGCTCTACATCACATGTTATCAGGGAAATGAAAATTAAAACGACAAGATACTACTACACACCTATTAGAATGATCAAAATCCAAAACACCGACAACATCAAATGCTGGAGAAGACATGGACCAAGAGGAATTCTCATTCATTGCTGGTAAGAACACAAAATAGTACAGCTACTTTAGAAGACAATTTGGCAGTTTCTTACAACACTAAATTTACTCTTACCATATGGTCCAGCAATCAACTCCTTGGTATTTACCCAAATGAGTTGAAAATTTATGTGCACACAAAAACCTGAACATGGATCCTTATAACAGCTTTATCCAAACTACCAAAACTTGGAAGCAACCAAGATGTCCTTCAGTAGGTGAATGGATAAATAAACTGTGGTATATCTGGACAATGGAATATTATTCAGTGCTAAAAAGAAATGAACTATCAAGCCATGCAAAAACATGGAGGAAACTTAAAAGGATACTACTAAGTGAAAGAAGTCACTCAAAAGGCTACACACTGTATGATTCCAACTATATGACATTCTGGAGAAGGCAAAACTATGGAGACAGTAAAAGGATCAGTAACTGCCAGGGGTTTGGGGGAGGGAAGGATGAAAAGGCAGAGCACCATTCTGTATGATACTATAAAAGCGAATACATGTCATTATACACATTTGCCAAAACCCATAGAATGTACAACATAAAGAATGAACCCTAATGTAACCTATGGACTCTGGATGACAATGATCTGTCAATGTATATTCACCAATTCTATCAAATGTACCACCGTGGTGCAGGATGTTGATAGTGCTATATGTGTGTGTGTGGGGGGCGGGTAGAAGGTATATGGGAACTCTCTGTACTACCTGCTCAATTCTGCTGAGACCCTAAAATGGCTCTAAAAAATGAAGTTTATTTACAAGAAAAATAATTGAATCTTTAATTTAAAACTTTCCCACAAAGAAAACTCCAGGCCTAGATGGCTTTATCAGTAAATTATCAAACATGTAAATAAGAAATAATGCCGATCTTATACAAACTTTCAGAAAATACAGGAGAATGAAACACTTCCCAATTCATTTAACAAGACCTACATAATCCTGATATGAAAGCTTGACAAAGGCATTACAAGAAAAAAGAAAAGATCAATATCCTGTACAAATATAAGCCAAAAATCGTCAAGAAAACATTAACAAATCAAATTCAGCAATTTTTTTTTTTGAGGAAGACTAGCCCTGAGCTAACATCCATCACCAATCCACCTCTTTTTGCTAAGGAAGATTGGCCCTGAGCTCACATCCGTGCCCATCTTCCTCTACTTTATATGTGGGACGCCTGCCTCAGCATGGCTTGACAAGTGGTGCCATTTCCGCACCAGGGATCTGAACTGACAAACCCTGGGCCACTGAAGCAGAACGTGTGCACTTAACTGCTGTGCCACCAGGCCGGCTCCCAGCAATATATTTTAAAAGGATAATATATCATGATTATTTAGGTGTTTACTCCTGGAATGCAAGGTTGGTTTGATATTTTAGAAATCTATCAATGCATTTCACCACGTTAACAAAACAAATGAGAAAGTCATATGATTTTTACCACACCAATAAATGCAGAAAACTATCATGATATCAAAACTAGACAAAGACAGTACCAAAGCAACAATAAAAACCAAAAAATAGCTACAGAACATCCCTCGTGAATACAGAAATAAAACTCCTTATCAAAATAGTGAATAGAATTCAGCAACATATAAAAAGAATTATACACCATAACTAAGTGGGGTTTAGTCCAAAGTGCAATGCTGGTTCAATGTTAGAAAACCAATGTAATCTACCATATTCACAGGCTAAAGAAGAAAAATCACATGATCATAGCAATTGATGCAGAAAAAGCATTTGACAAAATTCAACACCTACTAATGATAAAAACTGTCAGAAAAACAATTTTACCAATTTGATAAAGAATATCTACAAAAAAACCTTACAACTAACATTATCCTTAATGGTGAAAGACTGAATACTTCCCCCTAAGATCAAGAACAAGGCAAAAATGTCCAATCTCACCAATCATATTCAACATAGCACTGGAATTCTTGCAATTAGGCAAGAAAAGGAAATAAAAAGCACACAGATTGGAAAGGAAAAATAAACTGTCCCTATTTGCAGATGACATGATTGTCTATGTAGAAAATCCCAACAATCTATAAAACAAACTCTTAGAACTAACAAATTAGATTAACAAGGTCCCAAATACAAGATAAACATACAAAAGTCCATCTTACTTTAATATACTAGTAATGAACACATGGGCACTGAAATTTAAAATGCAATGCCATTTAAAATTGCTCAAAAAAAAAGAAATGCTAGGTCTAAATCTAACAAAACATGTACAGTATTTATATGCTGAAAGCTATACAATGCTAAGGAAAAAAATGAAAAATATAAATGGAGAGACATTCCACGTTCATGGATTGAAAGACTCAACACAGTAAGTATGTTGATTCTTCCCAAATTAGTATACAGGATTAATGCAATTCCTATCAAAATCCTAGCAAGATTTTTTCTTAATATAGACAAGATTATTCTAAAATTTACATGGAAAAGCAAAGGAATAAAATAGCTAAGTCAATTTTGACAAGAAAATGGGAGGAAGCAGTCTACCCAATTTCAAGACTTAATATATAGGTATAGCAATAAAGATTATGTGGTCTTGGTGGAAGAACAGACACACAGATCAATAGAACAGAATAGAAAACCCAGAAATAGACCCACACAAATATGCTGCACTGATTTTTGACAAAGTGCAAAAGTAATTCAATGGAGATAACACAGCTTTTACAACAAATGGTGCTGGAGCAAATGGATATCCACCAGTAAAAAATTAACCTTAACCTAAGTCTCATAACTTAAATATTTACTCAAAACAGATCATGGACTTAAATGTAAAATGTCAAACTATAAAACTTTTAGGAGAAACATAAGAGAAGTCTTTGGGATCTAGAGCAGGGGAAAGAGTTCTCAGACTTGATGCCAACAGCACAATCCATAAAAAGAGAAACTGATCAATTGGACTTCTTGAAAATTAAAAACTTTTGTTCTGCAAAAGCACTTATTAGAAGGATAAAAAAGACAAATTACACACTGGGAGAAAACATTTACAAAACCACATATCTGACAAAGACAAAGGACTAGTATCTAAAACATATAAAGAACTTTCAAAACTCAATAGCAAAAAGTGAATCCAATCAAAAATGGTCAAAAGACATTTCAACAAAGAAGATATGCAGATGGCAAATGAGCACATCAAAAGTTGTTCAATATCATTAACCATTTGGGAAATGCAAATTAAAACCACAATGAGCCATCATGACACACCCACCAGAATGGCTGAAATGAAAAACAGTGACAACACCAAGTGCTCACAAGGATGCAGAAAAACTAAATTACTCATATATTGCTGATGGGAATATTAAATGGTGCAACCATTCTGGGAAACAATTTGGCAATTTACTAAAAACCTAAACTAAACATGAAACTACTACATGAGCCAGTAATTGCACTACTGGTCATTTATCTCAGAGAATGGAAGACAAGCTCACACAAAAACCTACACATGAATGTTCATATCAGGTTTACTCCTAACAGCCCCAAACTGGAAACAACTCAGATATCTTCAATGGGTGACTGGTTAAACAAACTGTGGCACATTCATATCATGGAGAAAAAGTGAAAAAAGCCAATCCCAAAAGGTTACATTCTGGATGATTCCATTTGTGTAACATTCTTGAAATCACAAAATATAAACATAGAGAAGAGATTAGTGGTTCCCAGGGGTTAAGAAAGGGGTGGAGGCAGGAGGGAAATGGGTATGGCTATAAAAGGGTGACAAGAGGGATCCTTGTGGTAATGGAAATGGTTCTGTATCTTGACCATATCAATGTCAATATCCTGGCAGTGATATTGTACCATAGTTTTGCAAGATGTTACCAATGGGGAAAATCAGGTAGGGTATATGGAATCTCTCTCTGTATTATTTCTTACAAGTGCATATAAATCTACAGTTATCTCAAAAAGTTTAATTTTTAAAAAATTAATGTCTTCTACCACATTAACAAAATAAATGAAGAAATCATGTACAATCATATGGATAAATGCAGAAAAATAATTTGACAACATTCAACATCCATTCATGATATCAAAAGGAGGGGGGTTGGTATCTACAAAACAATTACACCTAACATCATATTAATGATGAAATAATGAATCCTTTCCCCTTAAGACTGGGACAAGGCAAGGATGTCCATTCTCACCACTTCTTTATTTTTTTTTTTAAAGATTTTTGATTTTATTCCTTTTTCTCCCCAAAGCCCCCCAGTACATAGCTATATATTCTTCGTTGTGGATCCTTCTAGTTGTGGCATGTGGGACGCTGCCTCAGCGTGGTTTGATGAGCAGTGCCATGTCCGCGCCCAGGATTCGAACCAACGAAACACTGGGCCGCCTGCAGCGGAGCGCGCAAACTTAACCACTCGGCCACAGGGCCAGCCCCCCATTCTCACCACTTCTACCTCTATTCAACACTATACTGTAGGTCCTAGCCAGTTCAATAAAAGAAAAGAAATAAAAAGCATAAATAGGAGCCGGCCCCGTGGCCAAGTGGTTAAGTTTGCACACTCCGTTTTGGCAGCCCAGGGTTTCACTGGTTTGGATCCTGGGTGTGGACACGGCACTGCTCATCAGGCCATGCTGAGGAGGCGTCCCACATGCCAGAACTAGAAGGACCTACAACTAAAATATACAACTATGTACTGGGGGGATTTGGGGAGAAATAGTAGGGGGAAAAAAGCATAAATATTGGAAAGGAAGAAGTAAAACTGTCTTTTTTGGTAAACTGTATGATTGACTATGTATGTAGAAAACTCTAAGGAATGTACCAAAAAAAAAAAAAAAACTACTAGAATAAGTGAACTTAGCAAGGTTACAGGATACATGCTCAATATAAAATAAACGTATTCTATATAATAGCAACAAACAAATGAAAATGAAATTTTAAGGTACTATTTATAATAGCACAGTCACATGCCTCATAACAATGTTTCAGTCAACGACAGACCCTAGATATAACAGTGGTCCCATAAAATTAGTACTATATAGCTTAGGTGTGCCAGTAGGCTACACCATCTAGGTTTGTGTAAGTACACTCTATGATGTTTGCACAACAATGAAATTACCCGAAGGTAACCCTGTTGTTAAGTGACATACGACTGTGTTAAAAACCATCAAATACTTAGGAATGAATCTAAAGGAAAATGTGCAGGACCTCACAATGAAAACTAGAAAAATTAAAAGAAGATTTACATAAATGGAGTCACATACCACATTCATGGATTGAAGAGCTTAATGTTGTCAAGTCTCCAAAATGATCTACAGATCAAATACAAGTATCAATAAAAATCCCAGCTGGCCTTTTTGGAGAAACTGAAAAAGTGGTTCTAAAATGTATATGGAAAGGAAAAAACAGAATAGCCAAAACAATCATGAAAAATAAAGTTAGGTGTTCTACATTACCTTATTACATTACCTGGTTTCAAGATTTACTACAAAGCGACAGAAATCAGTGTGCTGTTGGTGCAAGGACACAGATCAATGGGACAGAACAGAGTCCAGAAATAGACCCACACACATGTGGTCAACTGATTTCGGATCAAGGTAACAAGATAAATCAATAGAGAAATCAAAATATTTTTTCAATAAATGGTGCTACAACTAGAAATATATGAGAAAAAATAACAGTCTATTTCTATCCCACACCAGATACAAAAAAATTAATTTGAAATAAACAAACATAAAAGTTAAAGCTACTAGGGAAACAAAAAATTGAATAGCTTAGTGACTGTAGGTACAGAAACATTTCTTAGGTCAAACACAAATAAGTACTAATCATAAAAGAAAAAATCTGATGAATTAAATTTCATCAAAATTTTAAAGTTCTGCTCATCAAAAGTCACCATTAATGAATACAAATTGGAAGAGGTGCAAAAAAGATGCAGTGAAGCCAGTTAGGAGGTGATTAGAGCAGTCCATTTGAGAGATGATGGTAAGCTGGAATAGGGAGAATCAATGGAGATAGAAAAAGTTGATGGATTTAAGACCTATGTACAGGTGGTGGTTTGAATTTGGTGATGGTTTAATATGGTAGGTAATGGAAAGGGGGAAAAAATCACCATTGAAATGATAAAAGGTGAGTAGAACACACATAATCCCATAGCCTTTACACACATGCCATCGTATCGTGCAATGACAGTGGCAGCAGTAGCATTTCTTACACACTTACTATATCCTCACGCAGGAGCTAATACTTTAAGGGCAGTCTTTCCTTCATCCTCCATGACAATCCTATGAGGTAGCTACTTTACTACCCCATCTTACAGATGGGGAATTTGTAACAAAGAAATTACAATGGACATTTTACACACTTGTAACCACAGCATAAAGTCAGCTTCTTAGTACAATGGCATATTTTCTATGTTGTACATACTATTTCACTGCATTCATATATCATGGTTTTCTTGTCATTGGACATTTAGATAATTCCACTTTTCATAATTACAGTTAATGCAGCAACGATCAATTTCATTTAGTGCTTAAATTATTTTCTTAGGATAGAGCCTCAATCAGTCAAATCATCATTCTATCATGTTACAACATACTAAAGCAGAAAACTTCTTTTTCTCATAGGTAATTTTTTTTTCTCCCTAAAGCCCCCCGATACATAGTTGTATATATTTCAGTTGTGGGTCCTTCTAGTTGTGGCATGTGGGATGCTGCCTCAGCGTGGCCTGACGAGCAGTGCCATGTCTGCGCCCAGTATCCGAACCAGGAAACCCTGGGCCGCTGAAGTGGAGTGCACGAACTTAACCACTTGGCCACGGGGCCAGACCCCAGAAAACTATTTTTTAAGCCATTTTTTTTGGAAACCAAATCATTCTCTGGACGAGTTTAGATAGTTATACATTTAAAATAATGGTATTGTAACAAAATATTTAGGAAGATATTCCATAGAGTTTTGCCCCATTCCATAACCACTCCAGTGAAGGCTACATGCCGGGGAGCCAAGCACTTCAAGAAATCTCCAGACTTATGATGGCAAAAAGATGTTTCTCCCCTCTTCTATTATAATCACTCCAAAATGAGAGGAAAAATAAGAAAAGCTAAGCCATAATCAAGGAGAAAATATTTACAATAGCTTTATCTGATAAAGGACTTGTATCTGGCTAGGGGGTTGTCAATTTTGTTTGTCTTCTCAAAGAACCAGCTCTTTGTTTCATGGATCCTTTCTACTGCCTTTTTTGTTTCAATAGCATTTATTTCTGCTCTGATTTTTATTATTTCTCTCCTTCTGCTGAATTTGGGCTTTGTTGGTTCTTTTTCTAATTCAGTTAGGTGTAGTTTGAGACTGCTTATTTGGGATTTTTCTTGTTTGTTAAGGTGAGCCTGTGTTGTGATGAATTTCCCTCTTAATACGGCTTTTGCTGCATCCCGTATGAGTTGGTATGGCATGTTTTCATTTTCATTTGTCTCCAGGTATTTTCTGATTTCTCCTTTAATTTCTTCAATGATCCATTACTTATTCAATAGCATGTTGTTTAGTCTCCACATCTTTGTCCCTTTCTTAGCTATTTTCGTGTAATTAATTTTTAGCTTTATAGCATTGTGACCGGAAAAGATGCTTGTTATTACTTCAATCTTAAAGTTATTAAGGCTTGCCTTGCTTCCCAACATATGGTCTATCCTTGAGAATGTTCCATGCACACTTGAGAAGAATGTGTATTCTGCTGTTTAGGGATGAAGTGTTCTATATATGTCTATTAAGTCCAACTGGTCTAGCTTTTCATTTAATTCCAGTTTCCTTGTTGATTATCTGTCTGGATGATCTATCCATTGATGTGAGTGGAGTGTTGAGGTCCCCTACTATTATTGTATTATTAATATCTTACTTTAGGTTTGTTAATAGTTGCTTTATGTACTTTGGTGCTCCTGTGTTGGGTGCATAGATATTTATAAGTGTTATGTCTTCTTGGTGGAGTGTCCCTTTAATCATTATATACTGCCCCTCTTTGTCTCTCTTTACCTGTCTTATCTTAAAGTTTACTTTGTGTCATATAAGTATTGTGACGCCTGCTTTCTTTTGTTTGCCATTAGCTTAGAGTACTGTCTTCCAACCCTTCACTCTGAGCCTATGTTTGTCTTTGGAGCTGAGATGTGTTCCCTGGAGGCAGCATATTGTTGGCTCTTATTCTTTACTCCATCTTGCCACTCTATGTCTTTTCATTGGAGAATTCAATCCATTTACATTTAGGGTGACTGCCAACATATGAGGGCTTAATGCTGCCATTTTATCACTCATTTTCCAGTTCTCTTGCATTTCCTTTGTTTCTCGTCCTGTGTATTTTGGTCTACCAATTGAGTTATGTAGTTTTTTATGTTGTGTTTGTTTCTTTCCTCCTTATTTATTATTTGTGTCTCTGTTCTTTTTGTTTACTGGTTACCATGAGGTTTGTATTCAAAATCTCATAGATAATATAGCGCATTTTCTGATGGCCTCTTATTTCCTTAGACTAAACCAGTTCACTCCCTTTCCTCTGCCCCTCCTAAGGTGTTTTTTTCACATCTTATTCCATCTTGTGTTGTGAGTTTGTGGCTAAAATGACAAGATTATCTTTGTTTTTGGTGTTTTCCTTTCCTTTATCTTTAATGCTGTACTTGAGCATTTGCTAACTTGTTCTGATGTATAGCTACAATTTTCTGATTTTGTCTACCTATTTATCTCCTTACTCTGTGCTTTGTAACCCTTCTCCCTTTTTTCCCCCCAACCAGGTATGAGGGCCATCTTGAGGATTTCTTGTAAGGGGGGATCTCATGGCTATGAACTCCCTTAGTTTTTGTTTATCTGGGAAAGTTTTTACTTCTCCATCACATCTGAAGGATATTTTTTCTGGATAGAGTATTCTTGGCTGAAAGTTTCTGTCTTTCAAAGATTTGAATATGTCATTCTAGTCTCTCCCAGCCTGTAAGGTTTCTGCAGAGAAATCTGCTGAAAGCCTGATAGGGGTTCCTTTGAAGGTTATTTTCTTCTGCCTTGCTGCCCTTGGTATTTTTCCTTTTGCATTCACTTTTGCCAGTTTCATTGCTATATGCCTTGTGCTAAGTCTTTTTTCTTTTAAGATTTTTTTTTAATTTTAATTTTTTTTGAGGAAGATTAGCCCTGAGCTAACTACTGCCAATCTTCCTCTTTTTGCTGAGGAAGACTGGCCCTGAGCTAACATCCATGCCCATTTTCCTCTATTTTATACGTGGGACACCTACCACAGCATGGCTTTTGCCAAGCAGTGCCATGTCCACACCCGGGATCCAAACCGGCGAACCCTACGCCACCAAGAAGTGGAACATACCAACTTAACAGCTGTGCCACCAGGCCAGCCCCTTGTTAGGTCTTTTTACATCAACATATTTAGGAGATCTGGTAGCCTCTTCCACATGGATTTCCATCTCCTTCCCTAGGTTTGGGAAGTTCTCTGCTATTATCTCTTTGAACAAGCTTTCTGCTCCATTCTCTTTCTCTTCTCCCTCTGGAATACCTATAACTCTTATGTTGCATTTCCTAATTGAGTCAGCTATGTCTCAGGGACTTTCTTCGTTTCTTTTTAATCTTAGTTCTCTCTCCTCCTCTATCTGGAGCATTTCAACATGTCTATCCTCAATTATGCTGATTCACTCCTCTATGATGTCCACTCATTCAGGGAATCCATATTTTGTTTTATCTCTTCCATTGTGTCTTTCATCTCTAATATTTCTTATTGATTCTTCTTTATAGTTCAACCTCTTTTGTAAAGTAGCTCCTGAACTCATTGAATTGTTTCTCTAATTCTCTTTTAACTTGTGGAGTTTTTTGATGATCGCTATTTTAAATTCTCTGTCATTTAGGTAACACATTTCTGTGTTCTCAGGACTGATTTCTGGGTACTTGTCATCTTCTCTCTGGTCTGGAGATTTAATATAATTTGATACTGCTAGAGGGCATGGCTCTATTTTTACATATCATGGTATTATTTAGTCACAGTTGCCACCTATCACCACTGAGTGGGGGTCAAGAGCAACGTATTCTGAGCCCTCTGCATTCCGCCAAGATCCCAGGCACTGGAGCTGGCGCTGGGCGGGTTGGGTGGAGGGGCACTTTCTTCTGCATGCTCTTGGGGTTTTCCTCACTCTGCTCTATCTGTTCTCCTGGGGTGCTGGCTTGATGAGGTCACCCCCCACAACAGCTCTCACTCTGATAGAGAGCTTCCCTCTAGGCTGTAAGAGCCCTCAGGGATCTTCGACATTCCCACGAATGAACGTCCCCTCCCCTGTTCCTTCTTTCTTAGAGGCTGCCTGCAGTCTCGGATCGCAGTCTTTTGGGGAGGGAGCGAAAACTTCTCTTACCCCATTCCACCTCCTCCAAGTAGGGGCTCCAGCCTCCCTGCCCTCTGTCATATGGCTGTGTGGGTCTCTCAGACGTCTTTTGTGTTGTTTGGATGTCCTCTGTTGGAGTATGAATGTCTTTTCCATTGTATGGTGGAGGGGAGAGATTACTGGGAAGCTCACTCCACCATTATGCTCGCAAAACTATTTTATAGCGAGAAAAATCATACGTGATTGCCACTAGAGTGGAGACTTTATTAAAAAGGGCACAGGGGCCTTCTGGTGTAATAGAAATGTTCTATATTTTTACTGATGCAGTAGTTACAAGGATGTACACATTTATCAAAACTCACTGAACTGGGTACTTAACATCTGTGCATTTTATTGTACATAAACTATATCCCAATAAAAAAGGAGAAAAGTATATGTAGCCAACATAATCACCATATGCCACAAAATATTTAGCCATTCCTCCAATATAAGAGAAGATTAATTTCCTAGAAAGATTTTCTACAAAACATAAAATGAAAATTCACATATACAGCAGTTTCTAGCAAGATGTCTATTAGGCGTCTCAAAAGTGTCCAAAAGAGAATTTCTCCAGCCCCACACTCACATCTCCCAATTTGTTCTTTCCCAAGCTGTTCCCATCTCAATAAATGGCACCAACATCCACCAAGTTGCTTAGGTCAAGGAAAAAAAAAAAGTTACCCTTAATTCTTTCCTGTCTTTCATCCTATACATTCAATGCAACAGCAAATCCTATTGTCACCACCTTAAAAATATGTCCATTTCTCTCCATCTCCACTATTGCCTTTCTAGTCCAAGACACCTCATGATTACAAGAATTCCCTAACTGGTCTCTGCTCCCACTCCTGCCCCCTTCCTTCAATTCTTTCTCTACACCACAGCCAGAGCAAATTTTAAAATGTAAATCAGTTGTCATGATCCTGCTTAACAACTGTACTTATAATCAAGTCCAACTCCCTTTCCATGGACTATAGGCCCTACATGATCTGATTTCCGCTAACCTTTACAGCTTTATCTCTCATCACTCCCTTCCCACTATTGTAAAGAAACAGTGACCTTCTTATTCTTCCTCAAATATATAAGCTTGTTGCCTCCAGAACTCTAAACCAGGCATTCTCAAAACATTCTTTCCCCAGCCCTGTGAAGGGCTAGTTCCATCTCGTGTTTCTGGTATCTGCTAAAATGTCACCATCCCAAAGAGGCCTTTCCTGCCTACCCAATCTGATGTAGCTACTCCCCAACACTCTCCAACACCTCATCTCCTGTTATGATCTCAAAATGAATCACCACATGAATTATCTTGTCTGTTTATGTTACATGTGTAACCCCACCAGAATGTAAGCTCCACGAGAGCAAGGGACCCTGTTTTGTTTAGCCAACAAGAGTGCCTAGAATGGAAGAGGAGCTCAATAAATATTTATTCAATCAATGAATGAATTAGATGTAATAAATCTGACAGAAGTTAATCACTCAAAATCTAGAGTATCTAAATATTTATATCTAAATGCTTTGGCTCTTCTTGGAAATGGCTGTAAAACTAAAATATCCTTTAAGCATACTCTATGCAAAATCATATCTATTTTAGATCTGAAATCTAACACTGCCCTACACACAGAAGGAAGTCAGGAAATAGCAGATGAGTATAAACATAACACACAATATTAAGTTCGAAATGAAATACTGGCTTAGTGTTTTCCATGAAAAACAGAAAAGAAATAGAACAGCATTTCAAGTTGTTTTCAAATATTAATTTCAGAAATATACTTAGATAAAATATAGAGTCTAAAAAAGGAAAAACAGCAAAACAACATATAAAGGAGAAAAAAGCACTCCTGTGGTGAAGAGTATGCCCCATCAGAAACACAAAAACCTAAAGACAAACTCAGGTAGTTCTCTAGTGATCTGAGCAAGTATCACAAAACTAGGCTGACAGAACAGAAAATAAAAGAAACAATGTATTAGCAGGCTCATCCTTAAGATTTTTTTGTACATTTTATTATAGAAAATTTCAAACATACAAAAATGTCGACAGAACAGCATAATGAACACCCACATATCCATCACTGAGTTGCAACAATTATCAATATATCTATAAGAATTTAAGAGATCAGGTGAATTTCCAATGCAACAGAATTTCTACAACACTGATGATGGTAAAAGGCACGAAATACACATACTTTAGGCTTATTTCCACCTTCCTAATCAGCCACGTCTACCTAACATCACAAAAGTATGAAATTCCTTTCCTATCATTTACACCCCCTCGTAATCCTACTCTGATGCTTATTTTAGATAGATTCAGAATGAAAAGCTGTAATAAGAATTCTAAAAATACCAGAAATTAATCAGATGTGAAGACTTTTTACTTCTTCATTCAACACATCTGTATGACGCTGATGTTGTACATTCAAGCTTATATTATGTTAATAACTGAGTAGAATGTTTAATAATTCTAAAGTGGATTGCTAGTTTACAAGTATGTGTGTTTCTATTTAGTTCTATATGAATAGAAACTTTTTAAAAAGTAACCACTAACTGTGTAACAAACTGTCCTTTCATTATCTGAAACTTTCCTCTATGTAAACTACAACATTAATGCATTATTCAAAACTCATCACATAAGTTTATTCCATAAAGAAAACTCCTTTATTAACTGAAAACAGTAAATCTAAAACAAGTGGAGTGCCATCACCTGGGTTCCTAATCAGATGAATACACTAAGGATGGGGGCTTCATGAATTACAGGGCTAATACCATGGCAAAAGAAGAGCCACAGCTGAAGCGAGAGACCTAGGAGGATCTTCGATGCCTTTTATTTTCTACTTTTCTATCAAGGTATAAACTATATAGTAAGTCTACATATTTTAAGTGTACAGCTCAATGAATTTTTACACATTAACAGCCCCACATAACCACCACCCATATCAAGACAGAGGATATTGCACACGCCCCACAAGGTTCCACTGTGTCCTCACAATGGTAGTCATTATTCTGATATCTATCACAAAAGATCAGTTTAGCCTGTTTTTGAACTTCATAGAAATTGAATCGTAAAGGTTCTCTTTTAAAGTGTTTGGCTTCTTTTGCTCAAGATTACCGCTGTGAGATTCATCCTTGTTGTTGCATGTGGCAATAGCTCATTCTCTCTCATGGCTATGTAGTATTCTTTTATATAACTGTGCCTCAATGTATTTATCCATTCTACTGTTGATAGACAGTTGGGTTATTTCCAGTTTGGGGGCTACTATGAATAAAGAACTAAACATTTTTGTATATGTGTTTGTGGTGGACAAATGTACCCATTTATGCTGGGTACATTCCATATTACATAGGAAGTCAGAGTAGATGAGAACTATTTTGCTCAAATGCTGAACTTTCAGGACTTTCCGACTACCAAATTCCACACTAAGTATGAGAGTTTACTGTTTCATTTCTTTTATAAGTAGTCTTTGTATAACAAAGTCAAGTAGCCTAAATAGTCTTCTACCCATTACACAACTGAGGTAGTTGCCAAAACGATCCACAAACTACAAATAAACAACTTGCCAATTACAGACCTATCCACTTTCATCTCAACTGTCACATCAGACAGAACTCACAGCATTCAGATCCAAGGAGCAACTCTTTGATCTGCTAGGGACAATTACAATCAACAGCTGTGAGTGAGTGAGTGGTTAGTTATGCATTTCTGAAAAGCTAGGCATTTTTCCACGCATCTATCTGGAAAGGTGTCTGTAGAATCAAAATCTTGGGAATGGCAGAGATCTTAAAAGAAAACATCTAGTACAATCCTAATACTAACTCCCCATCTTCCATAAAAGGTGGCATAGTGAAAAGGGCATGGACTTCAGAAGTCAGACATCACAGGTCCTGGTTCACTTCTGGACTTCACCACTTACCAGCACTATGACCCGGACAAATTATCCTAATCTGAGTCTCAATTGCCTCAACTATAAAATGGGAATTATACCAACTTTACCACCACCTCACAGAACCACTGTGAAGATTAAGTGAGATAATCTATATAGTTTCTACCATATAATGAATTTTACTTCAAATGTCTCCTTTTAGCAGAAAGAATACTGGCTAGATAGGGGACTTGAGTTATGTCCCTAGAAAATCATACTGTGAGGGCCACCTCCCTCTTCACCCAAACAAAACTACAAAAAGGCCTGAATTACCTCTACAACATCTTGGAAATGTCCCAATCTTCAAAGTGGAATACACACATCCCCAGGGGTACACAAAGATAGGCAAGCAAGGGAATCAATTTCCATACTACTCTTCCATAAACCTGATCTGCCCAGATAACTGGATTATCAGTAAAAAATTTTCAACCATAGGGGCTGGCCCAGTGGCCTAGTGGTTAAGTTCAGTGCACTCTGCTTTGGCAGCCCAGGTTCAGTTCCCAGGTGCAGAGCTACACCACTTGTTGGCAGCCATGCTGTGGTGGCAACCCACATACAACATAGCGGAAGCTTGGCACGGATGTTAGCTCAGGGCAAATCTTCCTCAGGGGGAAAAAAAAGTTCAACCATAAAATGTATTATTTTGGCACCGGGGTCAGAAAACTAGGCCCGTGGGCTAAATTTGGCCCACTACCAATAAACTTGCATTGAAGCACAACCATGCCCAGCTGTTTGCTTATTGTCATGGCTGTTTTCACACTACAATGAGATAGTTGAGTAGTTATGACAGAGACCACATGGCCCACAAAGACTACTAGCTGGCCCTTTACAGAAAAACTTTGCTGACTCCTGCTTTAGGATAAAATTCCGTGGGAAAAGAATGGGTACATTCAAAAAGGAAAAATATGAAATGGACAAAATCCCAGACCAAAAAAATTACCAAAACTGACTCAAGGACTAAAAGAAAATCTGACTAGACTTATATCAAGTAAACAAATAAAGAAATTGAATTAATAGTTAAAAATCTTTCCACAAAGAAAAGCCCAGGCCCAGAAGCCTTCACAAATTCTATCAAACATATGAAAAGAAATAATTAACAATCCTACAAAAACTCTTTCAGAAAACAGAAGAGGAACATTTCCCAACTCATTTTATGAGGATAGTATTACTCTGATACTATGGCCAAAGACATCAAAAGGAAAACCTCAGACCGATATCTCTTATGAACAGTCACACAAAAATTCTTAACAAAATATTAGCAAATTGAATTCAGCAACACATAAAAAGTATTATACACCATAACTAAGTGGGGTTCAGTCCATGAACACAAGATTAACTTAACATCTAAAATCAAGCAATAAAACACACCATTTATACACATACACATCTTAGCGTTATTTTAATATAAAAAAGGTTATTTGTATATTTTAAAAATATCACATTGCTACTGTATTTAGATAACTTTGTATTTTTAAAAAGCCAATGTTTACAACATGTCAGAAATTACATGCTAAACTACTTAAAATTAGTCTTTTTTTTCTTTTTGAGGAAGATTAGCACTGAGCTAACATCTGCTGCCAAATCTCCTCTCTTTGATGAGGAAGACTGGCCCTGAGCTAACATCCATGCCCATCTTCCTCTACTTTATATGTGGGACGCCTGCCACAGCATGTGGGGGGATGCTTGCCAAGCGGTGCCATGTCAGCATCCGGGATTCTAACCAGCGAACCCCGGGCCACCGAAGCGGAACAAGCACACTTAACCGCTGCGCTACGGGGCTGGCCCCTAAACCACTTAAAATTAAATACTTAAACTACTTAAATTTCTGATGAAAAATTTCAGACGCCAACTTAAAAACATGTAAGAGATACACAGATTTCCCAATGTTTTGGACACTCTCAAGCAAAAATATTTTACCATCACTGACCCTGAATATACCCGAAATGACAAAGGGAAAAGGAATCACTCATGCCAAAGCAAGTCCACTGTATCTTCAGCCAGCCAATAAAAAACAACTTTTTAAAATTTAACAAATCTGACTCCTTTTAACTTTTACCCCAAAACTAATTTACTCTTGAAGAGTACCCAGACCTAAACCTAATATTCCCAGTGTGAGCCAACCAGTGCTGAGTCAAGTACTGCAACCTTACCTTCCCATTCTAGATTGTATATTTTCCTAATGCAATCTACTACTGCAGGTCACATCCATTCTTCTCATAGTCTAACCACACCACTGATTCAGATGACTGAGACTCCACATATTTTTATTACATGAACCTCTCCTAAGTCACATCTCTACCTTCATTAACTGGTATAATTGAATTTTTTTGACCCAAGTGAAATTCCTCATGTTTATATGACCCTTCCATTTCATTAAACTGTACTGTGCAAATCTTGAGATTAACCAGATGATACTTTCTCTCGTCACTCCATAAACACAAGTTTGTTAAGCTCACCTTCCAGATAAGGCTTCAAATACATATTGTGTATAAAGAAAGTGATAGAGTCTCAACTCAGATTACCAGAATCCCAGCTGTAAATTGTGTCCATAAATCAAACCCCTCCAGACATAGATGCTTGTGACTCCATCTAATTTTACCACAAACTGGCAAATTCCCCCACATCACCCACCAGGTCATCCTAAAAGACTTAACAAACGCCTTATTAAAATTCTGACACACTGTCACTATGGATACTATACTCTTTTGAGATACAAATTTGGATGTCCTGCCCTGTTCTGGCTAAATTTAGAACTCTAGTAACCCTGCTCCTCTGCCTGATAAGAACAGAAAAATGACACTTTCCACTTTGCATTAATTACAGAATCTCAGGAATTGCAAGGATCTTAAACATTTTCTTGTCCAATGTCTGTCAAACTAAAGGTCTTTAGCTGTCAGACCCATTAGCAGTCAGAGTCAATTCAATAAGTTGCAATCAACTTTTTTTTTCTTTTAATGAAACAGAAGATGTCAAAGGGCATCATACGTAGAAAGGGTAAACTTCTGTTTCCTGCACGTGTGTGTGTACACACAGTCTGTGCATGCAGGGGGCACACTTAAGTCATGATGTAAAATGTATCTAACTGTGGGTCACAGGTCAAAAAAGTTTAAGAAACACCTTGCTAGTCCCACCACCTTACCCTCACAAGGAAGCTCCACAAAAAAATTCTTAGTAATCAAAAAGTTATTTGTAATGATCTTCACCTTATACGGAGAAACCAACAAATAGCAATTTTGTGCTAATTACACCTAATCTACCATTCAACAAAAAACAAGACTAAATCCATTTGAGGTTTCCAGTTGAAACACTCATCTGCTCAGAGACAGTCACTTGTTTTAATGGGATTTAGACATATTTGACAGCAGGCTGAAATCAGGTTATTCTGTGGTTAGGGAAGAAAACAAAAACCATTCTGAGCCTCGAGTTCCTCATCTGTAACCACAGGAGAGGATTGTTAGGACTCCTAGCTCCGAAATTACGAGATTTTATTGAAAACCAACCGGCCAAGCAGAGGAAGACTATGCTTCCCACACACCAAAACACTTTAACCACTCAACAAGTCAATTATTGGTAAATTCAATCACTATCACACAAAGAGTACAAATAAGAATCAGCTCCGACTTAAATCAATAGCCGGAAAGAAATCAAGGGGAAATCCCTAGGATTCAGCATTAGCTGCGCCCGAGTAGGTATCGTTAATTTCTCAGCCACTCTCCCCTCTCACACCCCAGTTCACCTCTGTCCTCAAACTATCAGTCATGGATGTGGTACTCGAGCTCTTCCCTGCCACCCTACTCCACTGTGCAAAAGGAAACTGAGGCATGGAGCAATGAGTGGGCGAGCTGCAGCAGCCATCAACAAGGCTAAACCAAGACCCTAGGCCGCTAAAGCCTCATGCCTCACACAATTCCCAGGCTACTCAGAATCCTGCTGTTCTCGGCCTCGCATCTCAAACCACAGCCCTGACGCAACCCCCAGTACCTGGCCGCCTGGGCACCCAACGCGGTCACCAGCTCGCGCCCGCCTCCGTAAGGGTCTACAAGGCCTGGAACCCCGAAGCCTAAACGCAAACCCGCCTGGCAACCCCGGAAGCCCCCTCCCACGAGCGCCCACAGACCAGCCGCCTCCCCTCACTCCCACCTCCACGCCGTCTGGCCTACGCCTCCTCCGCACACCACACCAGGGCGAGCCCGCAACTCCAGAACACCCAGAGACTGAGGGGCTTCTCCACACCCACCCCCACAGCTGCGCCCCCGCCGCCGGAAACTCCTCTCGTCTTCACGCCACCGTCGTGAGGTCACTTCCGGCGCGACGCTTTGGACACCCGAGGGCAGGCCGTTGAGGGGCGGGGTGCCCGGGAAATTTGAAAGCTTGCGAGAACGCGGCCAGGGCCAGCCCGGCGGCCTTCCAGAACCGCGCCTGGGCGGCTATTTTGCGTGCTCCGCCTACTTGTTTTGGGTGGAGTCCTGGTTAGAGTTGAGGCCCTGCCTCCCTCTCCCGCCCAGATTCTTGGGGGCCTCTGCTTTCTCTTGCAGTCTTGATGAAATGCTCCCCCTTTGCTTCAGTCCCCCTTGCGCTAGTCGCCGAACAAGAGCGGAGGCGTTTGTGGGGGAGGGCTGCTGACGTGGACCCCATACTTGATCATTTGCAGCTGTGGGACGCAATAAGCGGGCTCCCGCGACGGATTAAAGGAAACGACATTCTCTCCGTGGTTGATCTTCAAAGTTTCTCAGCTTCAGCTCATTTTGGGGTTAGCGTCAGCCATTCTGTGCTTGACTGCTCTCCTCCCAGGACTCGGTACAAGGGAAAGCGCCATTCTCCTCCCCATGGCATTTTAGAGTCTTGATTTTGAAAAAAAAAAAAAAAAAAAAAAGGCGTTTACAGCCAAGACGGAGTGTAATGAGGAATTTTAGAGCTTAAAGTTTGCCTCTTGAAGCTTGACACTTGGTTTGGGAACCACTGCTTGGGCAGGCAGCACAGAGTAAGGCAGTGGTTCCAAACTTGGCCTTACAAAATCAGTTGAGGAACTTTATAAAATTTCCTCTTTCCAGGGACTCTCCCCTCACTTCCACCGTCATCAGAAATTCAGTTTTAGTAGGATGTAGGGGTCCTGGCATCTATTATTTTAAAGGTTCCTTCCAGTCAATTCTTTGCACACCACAGGTTTGGGAGCCATTGGTGTGTCAGACTCAGGGTTGAATCCTATCTCTACCCGTTTGGTTTTGGTTTTTGTTTACAAATGAGCTGTGCAACTCTGGAGATAATAGCTAACAAAGTTGCTGTGAAATTAAATGAGATAATGTGCACCTGACCATGGTTGATATTCCTAAAAGGGTGGATAATTCTCTTGTGCCTTCCTTTGATTAGGGTTTTATAGTCTACACCAAACGATTTTTTAAACTCACAGGAGACTCGATCTTCCATCACATGGTTGTTTGCTGCATGTGCTTATGTAGCCCCAGAGGTCAGTTGATGTTGTGCCTACCCTTACATTGCCATCACCTTGCACAGTGCCTGCCAAATAGTCGGTGCTAAAATAAATATCTGTTGAATGAATGAAAGGATTGTCCTGAGACCCCCTACATAAACTTTCCCCAGAGTCCAAACTGAGAAGCTCTAGTTAGATCAGAAGTCATGGTTGGTCAGCCATTAAACTTTAGAAAAGGGATCAACAACTGCCTTAATTCCACTAATGAATTGCTCTACTTGGAGAATTACTCTGTATTGGTTATGAATTTTCACCTCATGGAAGGATCAATCACCCAGTCTTTTAACTCTGTTAGTGCTTTTAAGCATTATTGAGTTTCTCATTCTGTCTACAAGGAGTGGCAGATACATTCAGAATTGGAAAGGGGAACACTGTTTTCTCTAAACTGTGTCTCCATTCTCCTTTCTTTAGGGCTGGTCGTCTTGAGAATCTCAAAGATTCTTTCCAAGAAGGAGATTGTTTCCTAACCTGAGCACAGAAAAGTTGCTCTCATTAAGTTCTTTCAGAAACCACAAGCCAGTGGCATCCTGCAAAAGTTGTTAAAAATGCACATTCTAGGCCTCACTCTCAGAGAGTCCAATTCAGTAAGTCTAGGGTAGGAACCAGGAACCTGTACTGTGTAACAAGCTCCTCAGGGTGTTCTGATGCTGATACCTAGAAGACCATACTTTTGGAGCCACATCAAGCTCTTTGCTTAACATTAGATGGAAAAGCCTGCTAGCATCACCATTCCCTCCCCAAGCCTCTCACCACCACCCTGTGCCCAAGTCACACGCTGAAACTGACAAGGTACACTCCTCCAAAGCCTAATTTAGTTCTTTCCTTTCTTGCCTTTTGCCCTGGGCTCTGATGGCTCCTACACTAATGTATATCCAGTTTTACACAAGAGGTATGTTGTCTCAGCAAAATCTAGAATTTGAGGTGTTCATTAATTACACTACAAATTCGAATTAAAGATCAACATCTGACAGAATTAGAGGAGAGGAGTCATGCTGTAACTTTGCTCCAAAAACTTTGTCTTTGCTACAACCACCCACTATACAGATTGACTCTCTCTGTGTTAAAATTAAATAATAGTTGGGACAAGAAATAGACACCATATGCCTGGAACATCTTGTGGTACAAGAAAGCAAAGAAGCTGTCAAAGACTACTAGGTTTTTGTTAAAAGAACTCAGAAGCCAACTTGAAGAGGTTCCCACTGGTCAAAAGTGGGGCAATTTGAGCATCGATAAGAACTATAGAAATTCATCAAATATATTAAAATCTATGTATCACTAATGATAATTTTAAAAAACTTAATTGGAAACATACTTAACCATACTCCTGGCACTCCCACTCCTGCTTATTTTACTCAAGTGAAATTAAAACCTATATTCATGTAAAAACTGGTACACGAATAGATATGTCAGCTTTATTCATAATCACCAAAAATTGAAAACAAATGTTCCTCAACTGGGGAATCAATAAACAACCTCTAGTAGGTTCCATTTGTAGGACATTCTGGAAAAGGCAAAACTATAGGGACAGAAAACATCAGGATTTTCCTGGGTTTGACTAAACTTTCTGTCCCTCAAAAGGGGTAACACAAGGGAATTTGGGCGGGGAGGGTGATAGAACTGAATCTTGAATGTATGCGTTTGTGAAACTCAGAGAAATGTACACCATGAAGAGTGAATTTTACTGTATATAAATTAAAAATAAATTTTAAAACTAGATTGCAACATTTATCCATCAGAGAATGTATGGAATTTCATTTTCCCAGCTGTTTAGTTGGGAATAATGTTTTAGTTAGTCAATTAGTTGTACTTGTTGCAGTATAGGAAAAATAAAACAATATAAAAACCAAAAAAACCACGATAAGTCATTGTTGGAGGATGCTAGAAACCAACACATTATTTTGAAAACTGGTAAGTGAAGGGAAAGAATCAGCATACAGCCTGCCTTTCTTATGCCATCTGTACTACTGAGTAACCAAAAAATAGAGGAGGGGAAGTTTCTCTTTGAAAAAGTATTCCAGCTAATAAATGAAGAAGAAATGGTAGAATATCGTTTTGCTTCCTGTAATGAACTAAAGGATCTAGGCATTGAAGATCAATGGTTTCTAACACCATGAAAAGAGAGACAACCAGACGAAGTGCTTCCTGATGGAAGAACACAACACTATTTATGGAGTAAACTTGCCCCCCCTAAATCAAATCTGAAGCTGAACAAACCTCTGATTCAACCACCAATTTACAGGAAATACACTGGACAAAGAAACATATTAAATGACCCTACAGAGTTACAGTCAGCTAAATCCAGACTGTGAGAAATTCTACAAGACAAATAACCTGTTTTTTTCAACAAATTTCAAGAGAGAACAAAGAGAAGGGTAAACCTTTATAGTTTCCATGAGCCTTAAAAGACAACCAATCACAATATGTGGCTCTTGTTTGAACCCAGATTTTAAAAAAATACTGTGAGAAACGTGTTTGACATTTATTAGACAATTAGAAGTTCGAATACTCTGGATATTTAATGATATTAAGGAATTATTAATTTTTTTACAACTATTCTTAAGATCGGCACCTGAGCTAAAAACTGTTGCCAATCTTTTTTTTTCTTCTTCTCCCCAAAGCCCCCCAGTACATAGGTGTATACTTTAGCTGTAGGCCTTCTTGTCATGGCATGTGGGACGCCCCTCAGCATGACCTGACGAGCGGTGCCGTGTCCACATCTGGGATCTAAACCTGAGAAACCGCTGGTCATCGGAGCGGAGCTGGCGAACTTAACCGCTCTGCCACAGGGCCAGCCCAAGGAATTATTAATTTTTAAGCATGGTCTTATTTCTTAAAAGTCCTTTCAGAAATACATACTGAAATAATTACTGATGAAATCATATGATGTCTGTTTGAAAATAATCTGAGGGTATCAGTGGGGTGTTGATGGAACATGACTGGCCATGGATTGATGGTTGTTGGGACTGGATGATGGTATATAGGGATTTATTATGCTATTATCCTGTCTACTTTCGTGTATGTTCAAAAGTCACCATAATAAAAATGTTTTTTTTAAAGTAGATTTTTTTTTTTTAAAGGCTGGCACCTGAGCTAACAACTGTTGCCAATCTTTTTTTTTTTTTCTGCTTTATCTTTCCAAACCACCCCCCATACATAGTTGTATATCTTAGTTACAGGTCCTTCTAGTTGTGGGATGCGGGACGCCGCCTCAATGTAGCCTGGCGAGCAGTGCCGTGTCCGCGCCCAGGATCCGAACCCTGGGCCGCCACAGTGGAGTACACGAACTTAACCACTCGGCCACGGAGCTGGCCCCAAAAGTAACAGATATTTAAACATGAGTAACTGACGAATGTCCAGCTTTATCAAAGCCAATGCAGCCTTATTTGGTGTGTTAGTATAGCTCAAAAAATATTAGGCATGAAGTTGTTAAAATAGGAACACCCCAAGCCACATAGCAACCAGGGATAAGTTTAACAACATTACACTGACAGGGTATTTGTGTTCCTTTATGGCACATATGTGAAGCAGTATGGGATAAAATTTAACAATGACTATTGTAATAGTAAACTGTAAGAAATTTGTAACTCCAAATAACTATTGTGGAAATAAAGCATGATTAGTAAGGAAAGTGAGTAAAAGAAAAGGATTCATAGATTTCAAACTGGTCTTGGAGAGAAAAAAAAAAAAACCAGCCAACTAGCTAAGACCTCATCTCAACAAAACCAAAAGTAACCTTCCTAGTTTGTTAAAATTAACTCACTTTGCGAGACTTAAGCATAGTAATCAACAGTGGAATGCTATGCAAGTGCTAAAAGTTGGCAAATAGCTGCTGTTGGAAGGAGCTCCAAGAAAAATGTAAAAAAGTAGGCCACGGAACAATATATATATTACAATCTCATTTGTGTGAAAACAAGCTATATATGTGATATATACAAAACTACCTGTGTATAAACAAACAAAAAAAACCTACCTGTGTAAGTGCAAAGAGAAAGGTCTAGAAAGTATACCCTCTAAACTGTGTACTGTCGCTATCTCAGGGAAGAGGTGTGGCATGGGAGTATGAGAATAGGCGAAGATTTTCACTTTTTACTCTATATATTTCTGCATTTTTTAAATTTTTATGAAGATTATGTATAATTAAAAAATTTTAAACACTTTTTAAAGTTTTTCAAAGAGTCTCTTGAAATAGAGCTTATTAGGGACATTCTATCCACCCCCTCTACCCACATACCCTCAGAAAAGTTAGCTCCCACTACACCAAAACCAGAGCTAGCCATTCAGAATGGTTGTTTACACAGAAAAAATGTGAGTTCAAGCTGTTGGGAAATTAAAATTTCATGCACACCAGCTATAAGTGGAGAAATTCATTTTTACAATTCCAAGTTGGATCGGATCCAATCCCAATCAGAGAGTTACTTCTGGCTTATACTCACAAAACAAGGAGTTTGGGGCAATTCTGCATTTGCCTGAGTGTGGTGAAGAATGCAAAAGGGCAGAATTCAGGATTTAGAAACACAAGTCAGGACACTGAGAACCCAGATGCCATCCATAAGCTCAAGTACCCCACAAAGTGAGAAAATTCTCAGTTTAATAAATTAAGCAGGATGCCAGCAATTTACAGGGAGGAAATTAAAGGAAAACAAGGCCTCCTAACAGCAATACAAGCAGCAATTGTTTAAAAATTAAAGTGAAGGCTGAGGAAGGACATAAGTAGCCCAAGACCGGCAATAAGCTATGACAATCCCAGTGCACAGCATCTTGGCATCCAGAAAAGGCTCCACAGAGCTTGGAAAAGGAGGAATCTGGGCTAACCATAACAGAGGCACTTTTCATGGTCTCGCCCGTTTAATGATTGTCATCAGCAAAAACTAGAAATTGATTTCAGAACTCCTCTACCTTATAGTAATTGCAGCATATAAAATTGCTTATTAATTGCATAGACAAATAGTATCTTTAAAAAGTATTTCTAAATAGACTCTTTAGTCCATAGTTCTTTGATTCATTTGGTAAACATTTGTAAAGAGCCTGCCTACTAGGTGCCCTGTACTGTGCTAGATACTGGGACAGGGATAAAAACAGAGCTTCTGCCTTCAAGGTGCTTACAGTCCAGAGGGGAAAACAGAAAATTACAGACTAGCATGATACAGAAGCATGGAGTACCAAGAAAGCACTAAGAGGAGATCTAACTGAGACAAGGAAGTGGCGGAAAGGGGCACTGAGGGGGGCATGAGGTTTTCTAGATGTGATATCTGGGCTGAGGTACAAAGGATGAAAAGTGATTAATTAGCTGAAATAGGGAGAAAGGTCATTCCAGTAGAGGGAGAAGTGCATAGAACCCAAGGAAATGTAAGTATGGCCCATCCAGTGAAATACAAGTGCAGTGGTTCAACTCGGATGGAGCATATATGGAAAGGGAAGAAGTGATGATAGATTGATCTGGAAAAGTAAGCTGCCGGATCCCAAAGGGTTTCCTACGCCCTAGGAGCTTGGATTTATCCTAAGGACAATGGGAAACAAATGAAGAATTTTAAGCAAGAAAGTGTCCCAGTCAGACTAGTATTACGGAGAATGGACTTGAGAGAAACAAAACTGGTGGGAGTAAAACCAGATGAGAAATGATGATAATTCATACTAAGGCATTAGCAAGTGGGGTTGACGAGATGAAGACAGACAAATTATAAAGATGTTTAGGTGAGGGGATCAACTCGTAGTTTTATGGCTAAGGCAAAAGATTGTTTGCTGGTGCTATTTGTTCAGATATGGAACAGAAGAGGATGAAGAGGCTGTGGGCAGGCTGTAATAGAAGAGGAAAAGGAGATAGATGGTAAATTCACATCTGCATATGTCGAGTTTAAGGTACTGTGGGTGCAGTTAAAATCCCTAGACTTGGGAAATTGGGGGCCTTTCCCTAAACTCCACACTGTAGATGGTCTCCACTCTGGTTCTCCTCGAGCCAAGCCATTCTCTGTGGGGCTAAGGGGACATGACTACCCAGAGCTCACACCCCTACTTTCAGACCTGCTCTATTTCACATTCCTAGGATTCCCAAATTCCCTCCCAAACAGCCTGAGTCCACTTTCAGCCCATAGACAAGCCTCTTGCCCAGGTCTTCCAGATGATGGACCTCACTGTCATTATGCAACATCCCTAGAGCCAGGGAATGGCCAAAAAGGTGGCTGTTTGGGAGGAGTGTGGAAGGAGCTTGGAAATTCAGCCTGGGGTATTCACACATGGGGACCTCAGAAGCCCCTCACAGTATGAGGGAGAATAGGGGTGGGAAGACGTGGGGAACAGGTCAGGGATCTCTGTGTGTACTCCTGTCTGGCTGTGCACGTGTTAGGTGCGGGCCTACTATAGGGTATCTGGTGGGAAATTCGATATGTGGATCTGGAGCACAGGAGAGAGATATGAGATTTAGAAGTCATCAATAACCAGGCAGTAATTAAAGTCCCAATATTGGGCAATATGGTCCAGGCATTGCATATAGCATGAGAAGAGTCAAAGGCCAAGGACAGAACTCTGAGGAACCAACATTTAAGGTTGAGAACAATTAGGAACAGAACAACTCAAAAGAAATTGAGAAGCGTCAGCTAGGAATATAGAAGAAAACTCAGCAGTGGGTGATGGCAAAAAGGCCCAAAAAATGGAAAATTTTAAGAGAATAGTCAACAGTGCTAAATACTGCAAAGAGCTTGAATCAGAGGAAGACTGAATATGTCCGTTAGATTTAGCAACTAGGAGGTCCCTGGTGATCTTGACAGGTGTTTTATAGCAAAGTAAAGGGGCCAGAAACCAAATTTCGTTAGGTGAGGAGAAAATGGGAGATGAGCAAGTGGGAGCATTCAGTGTGGTCAACTTCAAGAAGTTTGACTATAGAGGTAAGAAGTGAGATATAGCAACAGCCACAGAGGCGGGTGGAATGACAACAGTTCAGTGATAGAATTTACTACTTGCCAAATCCTATTGCAGCCTTCCTAGACTCCCAAGTTACAGAACTCCACCAGGTAGGGCAGGTTATAGAGAACTATCTGAACTGGGTTGACCCTACCCAACCACTGGAGCCAAGTTTCTGGGAACTATTGTAGATAAAACCAGTGGGCAGCACCCACTTACCTCTCCTGACTTAAGGAAGGGGGCATTTGTTTTAACAAGACTTGTTTCTGCCTTAAGGTACTGCAGGCCACACTAACTGTTTATCTTATTGAGTTATGAGGCTTCTTTATTCTGGATAGTAGACGCTTATCAGATTTTTGATTTGCAAATATTTTCTCCCATTCTGTGGGTTGTCTTCACTTTCTTGATATATCCTTTGAAGCACAAAAGTTTTCAGTTTTGATGAAGTCTAATTTATCTATTTGTTTCTTTTTTTGGTGTCATAGAAACTCTTCCCTAATCCAAGCTTATTATTCTTTTTAATCCTGACCTTTGCTTAGCATTTTATAGTCTGGGACTTGCTTTCATGTACATTACCTCACTTATAAAATGACATGTAAGAGTCTAAGACACTTAAACCTTTGAGATCATATAAAAGAAAAATAATTTTATGTTAAGTAAGTAGTAATACTTCCTTAGCCCCAAAACCTGTGCTATATAAGTAGGGTGACTATAGAATTTATTGTCTAAGCCAGAATACTTTTGAGAATAAAAAGGGATGATATTAATCATTATGACAGGGTAACAGGCATGAACAGGGACTGTTCCAGGCAAAGTGGGACTTATGTTCCCCCTACATCTAAGTAATGGAGACCCAAGCCCCAGTGTTGGATCCACCATTAATTTGCTAAGCCTTCACCTATACAATGAGGGGTGAATTAGATCATTTCTAGGGTTCCTTTCAGCTCTACCATTCTAGAACTCCACAACATGTACTGTCAAGTCAAGAACTGTAGATTAGTGCTGTGCTGTTCTCAACCAGAGAATTCGTTTAATTCTCTGATGGCGGATGTCCTTTTTAGAGACTTCATACACTAAGATGGCTATAATTTTTTTTAAAAAAAACTGAAAATAAGTGTTCGTGAGGATGTGGAGAAATTGGAACCCTCGTGCATTGCTGGTGGGAGTGTAAAATGGTGCAGCCACTGTGGAAAACAATTTGTCAGTTCCTCAAAAAGTTAAACATAGAATTACCATATAACCCAGCATTGCCACGTCTAGGTATATACCCAAGAGAATTAAAAACATATGTTCAAACAAAATTTTGTATACAAATGTTCATAGCAGCACTATAGACAATAGCCAAAGGTAGGAAAAACCTAAACGTTCATCAACAAACAAATAGATAAACATAGAGACAGAAAGTAAATTAGAGGTTGCCCGGGGCTCGGGAGAGGGAGAAATGGGAAATGACTGTTTAATGGGTACAGGATCTCTATAGATTTGCCTTTTCTGGACATTTCATCTAAATAGAATCATACAACATGTGGTCTTTTGTGACTGGCTTCTTTCACTTAGCATAAGTTTTTCAAGGTTCATGCACATTGTAGCATATATCAGTACTTCATCCCTTTTTATAGCCCAATAATATCCCATCTCCACATGGTCACCGACATTGATTTTCCATTTTTTATTATAGCCATCCCAATGGGTGTGAAGCAGTATCTCACTGTAGTTTTGATTTGCATGCCCCTAATGACAATGATGTTAAGCATCTTTTCATGTGTTTTCTGGCCATTTATATATCTTTTTTGGAAAAATGTCTATCGAGTCTTTGCTCATTTTTAAATTGAGTTGTTTATCTTTTTGTTGTTGAGCTGGGGTTTCCTTTTGGGATGATGAAAATGTTCTAGAATTAAATAGTGGTGATGGTTGCACAACATTGTTAACATGTTAAAAATCACTGTTACATGTTAAAAAATCACTGAATTGTATACTTTAAAACAATTAAAAGGGTAGATTTTATGTTATGTGAATTTTATCTCAAAAAAATTGTGTGCATGTGTGAGGAAAACTGGCCCTGAGCTAACGTCTGTTGCCAATCTTCCTCTCTTTTTTTCGCTTGAGGAAGACTGTCCCTGAGCTAACATCTGCACCAATCCTCCTCTACTTTGTATGTGGGACACTGCCACAGCATGGCTTGATGAGTAGCATATCAGTCCGCACTGGTGATGCAAATCCGCCAACACTGGGCTGTCGAAGTGGAGCCCGTGAACTTAACCACTATACCACCAGGCTGGCCCCTCAAAAGACTTTTTAGAGAATAACATACATTATGCACAGTGAAGATCCAGTTCTTTAAAAAAAATTAGTTCTCTCACTGTTAGCATTATTATCACAATTATTTTTGCTTGCAAGAACAGAAACTCTCTCCATCAGTGGACTCCATCAGTTTTATCATGGAAGTCAATGGGATTTATCTCATAGAAACTTGCCTCACCATCAACTTGTTGCAATTTCTCCATCCAATTATACAAGAACTCCACAAATAAATGAATCCAGATTTGTCAAGAGATAGCTTTGCATTTCGGCTGAAATCATCTGAGAATTCCCTTTCTTTCTACCTTATTCTGGTGAAATCAGCATAGGCATGACACAGGGATCCTGCATCATAGCAGATGAGGCCAAAGGGGTCACCATAAGGAGTCCATGGCCCACCGCCACAGCAACTATACCTCTGTCCCCCAGTGCAATGCCCTCTCTCCTGCTACACCCCTCCCACCACACCCTGTAACCTTTACCTTTTCCTTGGCCTTCTCTCTCACTCTCCTTTCCTTATGTCCAAACTAGAGAGAATTGTTTTATTTATTTATTTATTTATTTTTGAGGAACATTAGCCCTGAGCTAACATATGCCGCCAATCCTCCTCTTTTTGCTGAGGAAGATTGGCTCTGAGCTAACATCCATGCCCATCTTCCTCTACTTTCTATGTGGGATGCTGCCCCAGCATGGCTTGCTAAGCAGTAAGTAGGTCTGCACACGGCATCCGAACGAGGGAACCGGGTAGCCAAAGCAGAGCACAGGAAGTTAACCACTTTGCCACCAGCAGCCCCCTAATTTTTTAAATGAGGCAGGGATAGATATTGAGCATAAAGAACAAGAGGAAGCTCAGACTGTGCTGGGTAACACAGGAGGGTGTGTGTTGCCTGTTTGAAAACATGTCCAAGAAGAGAACTGGCAACAACTGTCACCGGTGTGGCAGCAGCCTTGCCTCAGGCGTGAGGCCCCTCCCAGCACCCACCATTCAGCCTCTGTATCCCCCCTCTTCTTCCCCTCCTGGGATACTCCCAGAGAAACTGGCTCAGCAACAGTTGGCTTTTTCAGATGCTGCCGCTAAGTTGCCACTTCTTACTCCTGGGACTTTAAACAATTTCAGGAATGCCAGCTTCACATCTCTCAGGTTCCCAGGCAAGCCAAGGGGGTTACGCGCAGACACAGAGGCTCCCGATTTTCCTCCCTGGGACCTGCAAACCAGCTGTTAAAATATTCAGGAGAGGCAATCTTACCGTGCAGGCACAGAGCTGAACCAAAGAGAAGCCTGGATGTTGGCAGGTAGGGGGTTGCTTGGGGAAACCTCCTAGGTTTTCTTGGCAGACAGCCCAGAGGATGGGCTCCCTTCCAGGTTCAGTGTGCTCCTGGGGACCTAGAAGGCACTATCGTCCCCAAGCATACCTCAAGGGTCAGACCACTGTGCAGAATGTTTAGGAGTTCAGGACACTTCTGCATGTTCTCCACAGCCCAACTGGGTGAAGACTGCAAGTTGTATATCTCTTTGCACCCTTGTTCTCTTCCTCCATTACCACTCACCGCAGCGCTACATTCTGAGATATCTGACATTTCCCCTTCAAGAGAGGTGCAAGGAAAAGTGGGCAGTAGAGGAATAATTTTTCATGCAGAGTAAAAGCATTTAAATAAACTTTGTGATAAACTCAAGGATGCTTTGGCCTGTTTCACAAGTCTGCATTTTTTTAAAATAGATTGGCTATTCTTGTGGAAGACCCACCAAGAGATGCTCAGGAAAAGCGCCAACAGAGAAACTTACATCTTTATTTACTCATGATCCAATCCTTTGGAAAGAGCAGGCAGAGGTGTCGACAGGAGAGAAGTAAGCCCAGACAGGCAAAAGGAGATGCTCCAAGGCACCCACCCAACCAATAAAGTTATTAGGGAAGAACCGATCAATCAAGAAGTATGTATGATGTGCCAACCATGTGCTCTGCCCCAATGCTAAAAGCTGGGAGGAGACAACAAAGAAATAGGCCTGCCCTGAAGAAGCTTAGTGTTCAAGTAAGGAAATCAAATTAACACAGTGTATCAGTTATTTATTGCTGTGTAACAAACTACCACAAAATTTAGTAGCTTAAAACAGCAACCATTTATTTAGCTCATTAGTCTGTGGATTAGTTGGATAGTTCTGCTCATTGGTATAGGCCTGGCCGATCTTGGCTGGATTCAGTCAAGGAAGGTTGGCCAGGGTCTGGCTGATTTAAGGTAGCCTTGACTGGGGCAACTGCTCTCTGTTTCATATGGTCTTTTATCATCCAGCAGGTTAGGCCAGATTTGTCTCATGGTAGTAGCAGGATTCCAAGAGAAAACAGAATTTTGAAAGGTCTCTTGAGGCCTGGGCTCAGAACTAGCACACCATCAGTTCTGATGCATTCTATTGACCAAAGCAAAGCACAAGGCTCCTGTCTTCTGCCACCTGACCAAAACCTGGCACTTTGCCTGTGGCCCTGCACGGCATGCAGTGATACTCTCGCTGGGACCTGTGAATATGAACTTCTTCCTCCAAGCCTTGTTCCTGTTTCCTCCTGTAGCCTCACCAACTTTATCATACGATATCCAACATGTACATTCTTCCAACAGGTAGGAAGTATTACCCCATTTTATAGTTGAGAAAATGTGGACCCAAGGAGCTTAAGTCACTTGCTGAGGATCATACAGTAAGTGGAGGAACTGAGATCTGAACTATTGATAAAATAACAAGACCAGTGGAAAGACAAAACTGAATGTGTAAAACTTGCCCGGCAAGGGGGCCCTGTGTTCCTTTGGAAACAGTCTCTCCCAGCAATGGTTGAGCAGGTCTAATAGAATTTACACTGAGTAAATGGAGAAGATTTTGATTGGCTCTAACAGAAGCAGGAAAAGATTCTGAAAGGCCCTGACAGATATGGGGAAAGACTCTGATTGACTCTTAGACTAAAGCTGAACAACTTCAAAATTCTATAAGGTTGGTTTATTCTGACCTCTTACTCCCTGCTATGAGTTTTTTCTTTAATTAAAAAAAATAAATTTTACAGGCCGGCCCGGTGGCGCAGTGGTTAAGTTCGTACACTCTGCTTCAGCAGCCCAGGGTTCACAGGTTCAGATCCCAGGCGCGACCTATGCACCACTCATCAAGCCATGCTGGGCAGGCGTCCCACGTATATAATAGAGGAAGATGGGCACAGATGTTAGCTCAGGACAAATCTTCCTCAGCAAAAAGAGAAGAATTGGCAGTGGCTGTTAGCTCAGGGCTAATCTTCCTCAAAAATAAATAAATAAATAAATTTTATTGTGGTAAAATATACATAGCATAAAATTTGCCACTGACATTTAGTACATTCACAATATTGTGTAACCATCACCACTATCTAATTCCAGAGCATTTCATCATCCCAAAAGGAAACCCTCATACCCATCAAGCAGTCACTCCCCACCCCTTCCTCCCGACCAGCCCCTGTCAATCACTAATCTGCTTTTTGTCTCTATGGATTTGCTGACTCTGAATGTTTCATATGCATGGAATCATATAATATGTGACCCTTTGTGTCTGGCTTTTCACTTAGAATAATGTTTTCAAGGTTCATCCATGTTGTAGCAAATATCAGCACTTATTCCTTTTTATGGTTGAATAATATTACATCGTGTAGATATAACACCTTTTGTTTACCCGTCCACTAGATGATGGACATTTGGTCTGTTTCCATCTTTTGGCTATTGTGAATAATGCTGCTACAAACTTTCACATACAAGCTTTTGTTTGAGAACCTGTCTTCAATTCTTTGGGGTATATATCTAGGAGTGTAATTGTTGGGTCATATGGTAATTCTATGTTTAACTTATTGAGGAACCAATGAACTGTTTTTCACAGTGGCACACATTTAATATTCCCATCAGCAATGTACAAGGGTTCCAATTTCTCCACATCCTCTCAATTCTTGTTACTTTCCTTTTTGAAATAATTGTTATTATTGCCCTCCTAGTGAGTGTGAAGTGATCTTATTGTGGTTTTGATTTGCGTTTCCCGAGTGACTAATGATGTTGAGCATCTTTTTACAATCTTGTTGGTCATTTGTATATCTTCTTTGGAGAAATGTCTATTCAAGTCATTTGTTAATTTATTAATCGTGCTTGTCTTTTTGTTGTTGAGTTATAAGAGTTCTTTATATATTCTGGATACTAGTCTCTTATCGGATATGTGATTTGCAAATATTTTTCTCCTATAGAAAATATTGTCTTTTCACTTCCTTGATAGTGTCCTTTGATGCATGAAAGTTTTTAATTTTGACGAAGTCCAAATTATCTCTTTTTTTCTGTTGTTGCTGTGCTCTTGGTGTCATTTCTAAGAAACCGCTGTCAAAGGCTTGCATCTGTGTTTTTTTATAAGAGTTTTATGGTTTTAGCTCTTATATTTAGGTCTTTGATCCATTTTGAGTTAATTTTTGTATACGATGTGATGTAAGGGTCCAACTTCCTTCTTTTGCGTTGGGTACCAAGCACCATTTGTTGAAGAGACTATTCTCTCCGCATTGAGTAGTCTTGGCATCCTTGCTGAAAATCAATTGACCGTAGATATATAAATTTATTTCTGGACTCTCAATGATATTCCACTGACCTACATGTCTGTCCTTATAGGTCACACTGTTTTGATTAGCTTTGTAGTTAAGTGTTGAAATTAGAAGTATGATTCCTCCAACTTTATTATTCTTTTTCTGCTATGATTTTAATTAGCAAAGTTTCTCCTAGTCTTATGGTTTAAAAGAACAATATTTCAGGGGGCCGGCCCCATGGGCGAGTGATTAAGTTCGCGCGCTCTGCTTCGGCGGCAGCCCAGGGTTTCGCCAGTTCGAATCCTGGGTGCAGACATGGCACTGTTCATCAAGCCATGCTGAGGAGGCATCCCACATGCCACAACTAGAAGGACCCACAACTAAAAATACACAACTATGTACCGGGGGGCTTTGGGGAGAAAAAGGAAAAATAAAATCTAAAAAAAAAAAAAAGAACAATATTTCTCAGCACTTCTTACTGTTGATGTGATTTCAATGAACATGCCCTAATTTTATGCCCTTGATATTCATTATCAGGAGCAGCACCCTATTTGTCTTTTTAAAAATCTTCCTTTTGAGAGTCTGGCCCCGTGGCCGAGTGGTTAAGTTCGCGCGCTCCGCTGCAGGCGGCCCAGTGTTTCGTTGGATCGAATCCTGGGCGCGGACATGGCACTGCTCATCAAACCACGCTGAGGCAGCGTCCCACATGCCACAACTAGAAGGACGCACAACAAAGAATATACAACTATGTACTGGGGGGCTTTGGCGAGAAAAAGGAAAAAAAAAAATCTTCCTTTTGATCCTTTTTTATCTAAGATAAGAAGAGACTACAAAATTCTGATTCATGTCTCCAGATCTTCACAGCTTTGTTTATTCCTTCTCAGTATCCAGTTGATCATCAGTTGTTTAAGCTGAGGTGATAGCATAATCGAGCCATTTTCTTTTTCTGCAATGTTATTTGATGAATCAGTTTTCAAAATAACAGCTGCACAGTAGCTTTTAAGACTCTGAAGTTTAAGCATCATATGACTCTGATGTAAAGTTGCCAAGTAAAACTATAAGGAGGGTTTAAAAAGCACTTCTAAACCATAATCCAAGGCTTCCCAGAACTAGCCATGAGAATTGATTCCAAAAGGGTACCTTTAAAAGCCAAGTAGCTTATTTTTGATTTTGTGTGAAGATTTTTCTACTTGAACAGCAGTAGAACAAATATACAAGAGGAGGTATTTGCTAGTAGACAGACAATACCTTATTCAGCCAACAAGTAGCTCAGTCTAATTCTATGATTTAATGCCATAGTGGCAAATGAATCATGGCCCTCTCACTGGGCATCAGCAGTGACTACCACAGGAAGAAAAAGATTTTGTATATAACGTTCAAATGCAGGTATACCAAATCAAGGAGCAAATACATTCCCAAAGGGTTGGAAAGTAATTCTTTGAACTCCTTCTAGATGCTCTGTACTTTAACAGGCATACCAGTGAGAGCAGATTAAGTAATTTGTGATACTATCAGGGAGTGAAAAAGTATTACAATCCAAGAATGACGTAAAACACATTCCCATGTGGTGGGCTCCTCACCTCCCAAGAAAGAAAAGCCCAGAACTAGATGGTTTCACTGGTGAATTCTACCAAACATTTAAAGAAGAATTAATGTCAATCCTTCTCAAACTCTTCCAAAAATTGAAGAGAAGGAAACACTCCCAAACTCATTTTACCAGGCCAGCATTACGCTGATACCTAAGCCACATAACGACACTACAAGAAAAGAAAATTACAGACCAATATCCCTAATGAATATAGATGTAAAAATTCTCAACAAAATATTAGCAAACAGAAGTCAACAGCACATTAAAAGTATATACACCATGGTCAAGTGGGATTTATCCCTGGGATGTAAGGATGGTTCAACATATGCAAATCAATAAATGTGATACACCACATTAACAGAATGAAAGAAAAGAATCATATGATCACCTCAATAGATGCAGAAAAAGCATATGACAAAATACAACACCCTGTCATAATAAAAACACTCAACAAATTTGGTATAGAAGGAATATACCTCAACATAATAAAGACTATATATGGCAAGCGCACAGCGAACATCATACTCAATATTGAAAGGTTGAAAGCTTTTCCTCTAAGATTAGGAACAAGATAAGGGCACCTACTCTCAGCACTCCTATTCAACATAGTTCTGAAAGTCCTAGCAAGAGCAATCAGGCAAGAAAAAGAGACAAATGCATCCAAATCAGAAAGGAAGAAGTAAAATTGTCTTTGTTTGCAGATGATATGGCCTTATATATAGAAAATCCTGAAGATAACATCAAAAACTGTAAGAACTTATAAACGAATTCAGTAAAGTTGCAGGATGCAAAATCAATATACAAAAATCTGTTGCATTTCTATACACTAACACTGAACAATCTGAGAAGGAAATGAAGAAAACAATCCTATTCATGATAGCATCGAAAACAACAAAATACTTAGGGATAAATTTAACCAAGGAAATGACAGTTCTGAACACTGAAAACTCTAAAACTTTGGTGAAAAACTGAAGAAGACGCAAACAAGTGCAAAGGTATCCCATGTACATCGGATCACAAAAGTTAATCATTTTTAAATGTCCATACTACCCAAAGCCATCTATTGATTTGGTGCAATCCTTATCAAAATTCCAAAGACATTTTTCACAGAAAGAGAACAAACAATTCTAAAATTTGTATGGAACCACAAAAGACTCCAGAAAGCTGAAGCAATCCTGAGAAAGAGGAGCAAAGCTGGAGGCATCACACTTCTGATTTCAAACTATACTACAAAGCTATAATAAGCAAAACAGTATGGTACTGGCATAAAGATAGATACACAAACCAATGTAACAGAATTGAGAACCCCGAAATAAATCCTCACATATATGGTCAACTAATATTTGACAAGGGAGCCAAGGATACTCAGTGGGGAAAGGATAATCTTTTCAATAAATAGTCTTGGGAAAACTGGACAACTACATGAAGAAGAACAAAATTGGACCCTTATCTTACAGCACTCACAAAAATTAACTCAAAATGGCTTAAAGACTTAAACATAAGAACTAAAACCATAAAACTCCTAGAAGAAAACATAGGGGAAACCCTCTTTGGTCTTGGCAATGATTTTTTGGATATGATACCAAAAGCAAAAATAAACAGTGGGACCACAGAAAACTAAAAAGCTTCTACACAGCAAAAGAAACAATCAACAAATGAAAAGACAACCTACAGAATGACAGAAAATATTGGCAAATCATATATCTGATAAGGGTTAATATTCAAAATATGTAAAGAACTCATACAACTCAGTAGCATAAAAACAAACAACCCATTTCAAAAGTGGGCAGAGCAGCTGAATAGACACTTTTTCCAAAGAAGACATATAAACGGCTAATGAGTCATGAAAAGGTGCTTGACATCACTAATCATCATGAAAATGTAAATCAAAACCATAATGAGATATCCCCTCACACCTGTTAGAATGCCTACCATCAAAAAAAGAAGACATAACAAGTGTTGGCTAAGATGTGGAGAAAAGGGAACCCTTGTGCACTGTTGATGAGAATGTAAATTGGTGCAGCCACTGTGGAAAACAGTATAGAAGTTCCTCAGAAAATTAAAAATAGAACTATTGTAAGATCCAGCAATACCACTTCAGAGTATATATCCAAAGGAAATGTAAGCAGCATCTCAAAGAGATATCTGCACTCCCATGTTCACTGTGGCATTATTCACAATATCCAAGATATCTAAACAACTTAAGTGTCTGTCAACAGATGAATGGATAAAGACGTGAGAGATATATTTGTAGACACATGCACAATGGAATATCATTTAGCCATGGAAAAGAAGGAAATCCTGCCATTTGTGACAACATGGATATGCCTTGAGGGCATTATGTTAAGTGAAATAAGTCAGACATGGAAAGACAAATACTGTATGATCTCACTCATAGGTGGAATCTAAAAAAGCTGAACTCAGAAACAGAGAGTAGAGTGGGGGTTACCAGGGATTTGGGGGTGGAGGAAATGGGGAGATGCTGGTCAAAGGGCACAAACTTCCAGTTATAAGATGAATAAGCTCTAAGGATCTAATGTACAGCATGGTACCTATAGTTAATAATACTGGGTTGTGTACTTGAAAGTTGCTAGGAGAGTAGAAGTGTTCTCACCACAAAAAACAAATGGTAATTACATGACGCAATGGAGGCTAGCTAAGGCTATGGGGGAATCATTTTGCAATATATAAGTGTATCAGATCAACACATTGACTCATACATCTTAAACTTATACTATGTTGTATGTCAGTTATATCTCAATAAAGCTGGAGGGGAAAAGAAAAGAAAGCGGGAAGAAAAAAGGTTAAGCTTTATAAAGGATAATTGTGTTTGTATGTAGGCAAAAGAATAAGAAAAAGCTATTATCCTAACTCTGTACATTTGTTCTCACTATCCTATAAATTCTAATTTCCTTAGGTTATTTTATCATTAAAAATTAATAATTAATGAATTTCAAGACTTCAAAGTCAGTTAGGGATCTTAAAAACTAAATTTAAGTCACTTAAATACAATCAATATTAACAAGAAAAAATCACCAGAAAAATACACGACATTTTTAGAATTTACGTAGATAGCTCAAGTTTAGATTCAATTTGCAGTACTGTCTGAAGTTACAAAAATCTTGTTTATGAAAACGTTAGTTATCATTTAATTTAGTCGAACACATAGGTTTACGTATTTATAAATAATAATGAAAGCAACTTTAGCTTGTCTAGTACAGGAAACTTAGAATGTTCAAACTAATTAGGCTTTCTTTAAGAAAGTGAAGGTTTTGCATCGCCTAGAATAGTGCTACAATTGCTAAAATTGTGATAAAATCTGGGATAAGTCATATTATCAAACCAGACTAATTTCCAAAGATTCATCTTAACTAGAAATAGTTTTATTTTTTCCTTCGATAGATATATTCTGATTATTAAATTACTTAAGCTGATTAAAAGCTCTGAGTGGACTGCATTTCTTTTTACCTTCTAACTTAGTAAGCAAGGCCATTAATTTAATTCAGTTAATTCCTTTTTTCCCTGCAGAGTTCAGCTTCAGCTGGAGAGACAAAAAAAATCTTTTAAAAATCAGCTTATTTTAAACATTATAAGTTAAAATTTTCTCTATTTTAAAGAAATTCTTGTTTCCTTGTTTTAAATTCACATAAGTGTTTAGTCTCCAAAATCAATTAGCACAGAGCTCTGATAGATTCTAAGGGACCTTATAATCTAATTTAGTGGTTTGCTCTTTTTTTGTTGTGAGATTTGTCTGAATGGATTAGATACTCCTAAGGTGTGCATAAAATGAAAGGCTTTATCACCAACAAAAAGATGGACTCTTACAGAACTGGGTTTTTGTTTTCCTTTTTGTTCTAAAACATTGAGGCAATATAAGACTTAATTAAATCAAAAAATTTCCAAAAAAGTTCCCTGAAATGGCCACTGTATTTCTAAACTGTTTTTAATGAAAAACTGCTTTTTTACCAAATGGGCTCAGAAATTAGAGTTACAAAGAGGTTACAATATGAAGCAAGAATTCAGCCAGGAGGAGTTTGAGGTCAGATGTTAACAAACCCAAATGGATAAGGGAAGAAAATATCATGATTAGAACAAAGTATGGGAGTTTGAACCAAGCATACAAATAATGCTTGAGCCTGTCTTATATGTATTTTACATTAAATATATTACACTTGAGTATGCACAGAGGATTCTGATTGGCTGTAACAGAAGGGAGAAAATTCTGATTGGCTCTTAGACCCATTATGAGTAGCTTCAACATTCTACAAGGCTAGTTTATTCTGGCTTCCTGGTCCCTGAAGTGATTTTCTAAATTAAGATATAATACATATACCATAATATTCACCCTTTTAAAGTGTGTAATTCAGTGGGGTTTACTATATTCACAAAGTTGTGCAACCATCACCACTAATTCCAGGGCATTTTCCTCACCCCAATAAGAAACCCTATACCCATTAGCTGTCACTCCCCATTCCTCCCTCCCCTCAACCCCTGACAACCATTAATCTGATTTCTGTCCCCATGGATTTGCCTATTCTGGATATTTCATGTAAATGGAATCATATAATATGTGACCCGCATATAATCTGTGACCTGGTTTCTTTCACTTAGCATAATATTTTCAAGGCTCATCCATGTTACAGCATGTGTCAGTCGTTCATTCCTTTTTATGGAAGAATAATATTCCATTCTATGGATATACCACATTTAATTTATCCATTCATCAGGTGATGAACATTTGGATTATTTCCACTTTTTTGTCTATTATGAATTACACTGTTAAGAACATTCATGTGCAAGTTTTTGTGTGGGCATGTTTCAGTTCTCTTGGTTATACACCCAAGAGTGGAATTTCTGGGTCATATGGTAACTCTATGTTTAATCTTTTGAGGAACTGTTTTCCAAAGCAGCAACGTCATTCTACATTTCTGCAGCAATGCATGAGTGTTTCTTTTTACAGACACTACAGTACATCATGTTTTCTTAAAAAGACACTCAGAAGCCTCCAAAATGAGGTAAGCACAAGTTATCCAGGAGAGCTTCCAGGAGGGATAACTGATTCCCTCTTCATGTGTACTCTACCAGCTACAATTCCCACAATTGGGATAGTATAACTAGAAGAGGTTCAAATCTGGTCTCTGACCTACCAGAAGTCACGTATGAGCCCACTTCTGCTCTGAAAGCCCAACAAACTAGTCTAAATTCATTAACTAGAGTTTCCACAGACAATTGTATAGCCCGTGATTTTCTCTTAGTCAACCAAGGGAAAATTTGGGTTATAGCACAAACTACTTGCTGCGCCTATGTAAATACAACAGGGTAAATAGAAAAAGCCACCTGATTCTCTAAAATAGGCCCAACTAAATTCTAAGACATGTTTTGATTGCCTGGATTCAATAATCTAGGTCCTTGGCTTCCAAACCTATCAGAAGACTAATAGTCATTTTGATTCTGATGATTGTCTCTGTTACAGTTGGCCGATATAACCTGTCCAGAATCTCAAGTTCTACTAGGGCATTACTAACAGGGCAGCCGCTGTCACATCAGATGGTTCATAACTCATCCTGCAATAGAAGAAGGAAAGATTAGTCCTGGTTCAATTATAGACTATGTTCAGTGGATGCTCTTCTTAATCAGCAAAACCTTGGCAATGATGAAAATCTGGGTATAATGGGTGAATGTACTTTGTTTGTATTTGACAAAAAAGGAGCACTGAGAAAGAAGGTCCCTGATAGCTGGAACCAATCTGATGCTCTCATCTAGAACTCAATATTACTACAAGCTGTTCTGATGCTCATAGGCCACTTTGTGTTCCTCTTCTCCAGTTCTTTCCACACAGAACACCAACTTCAGACAAGATTATTCTGAGAACATGATAAGGTCACTTTTCATGGAGACAGAAGAAGAATGGCTGCAGAGAGTGGGGAGCAGGCAGTTACTGTTTAATGGGAATAGAGTTTCAGCGTTACAAGATGAAAAGAGCTATGGAGATGGATGGCGGTGATGACTGCATAACATTAGGATTGTATTTAATGCCACTGAACTATACACTTAAAGATGATTAAGATGGAAAATTTTACGTTATGTGTATTTTACCAAAATAAAAGAAAAAGACAAGGCCGCTTCATAATTTTATCTAACCAAGGTCATGATGTTACCTATCAAACATCCAATCATCAAATAGCCCCACTTTCTGACAGCATCTATTCTAGAGCCAACCCTCCCCTAAATCATTCAACCAAAGCCAAAATGGTATAACGAGCTCTTTCTAACGTCTTCATATGGAGACATCCTACGGTTTCCGATGGTGTGCATTCTTGCTCACTGCAGTGAGTCATAAACCCGATTTGTTTAACGATAGGTGCTGTCTCTGGCTGAAGAGCATGACAACATATATTAATTATATTTCTAAACAGCGAAGAGCAATACAAGTTATTTATATTTTTTCTTCATTTTTATAAAGCAAGCCTCCTTGAACCATGCCAGTTTAAGAAATGGAACTTTATAAACCATCCTAGAAGCCCTCCCTTGTTCCATTTCAATTATAACTCACTCCCTCCCCCAAAAGTAACCACTCTCCAGACTCCTATAGTAATCATTTCCTTGTTCTTACAAGATTTACCACAAAGTGTGTATTCTGAGATGCCATAATTTAGTATTGTTCATTTCTTAAAATTTGATATGTCTTTTAAGTCTCTTTCAATCTATAACTTTCCCCTCCATCCCTTCCTTTTCCTTACAGTTTTTCTGTCAAAGACCCCAAGACTTTTCACCTTTAGAGTTTCCCAAAGCCTGAATTTCACTGACTTCACCCTTATGTTTCGATTCAGCGTGTTTCTTCATCCTCTGTGTTTACTGCAAACTGCAGCTGATCCAGAGGCTTGATCAGACACCGGTTTAATCCTTTGGGCAGTACTGTAGGCAGTGTTGGGTCTTTCATCAGGAGGCACTGATCTGGTTTTCTAACTTTTTATGATGCTAGCAATTGTCAAACACAATGCCCAGATCCATTTATTTATTGGTGGATGCAAAATAGTGACATTCTAATTCTATTATTTCTTTTCCATTTGTTAATGGGATTCTTTTATTAAGAAGTGCTGCTTCTCTACTCTTTGGTAATCTGTAGGTATAGTTCGTATAGGAAAGGCAAGATAAATACTTGATTCTTTGTCTTTGTTTTCACTTTTCAATATAGCGAATCAGTTCTTCTGAAGGTGATCAGCTAACCAAAAAAAAATCTTTATGAACTCATGGATTCAAGGATCATTAATGGGTTTTAATCAACAGCAACTGTTGTTATTGACACTCAAATTGTCCTATCTTTGCCCTGTTGGAGCCTCTTCAGTTGGTTCCTGAATGGCTTGATCCACTTCTGGTAGTCTTTGTGGCTTCTTTGCTATCTGGTATGAGCAACTCTTCCAAGTTCATCTTTTACATTTCCTGCCCTAGATCTGTAATAAGCCAAGAAGCCATAGATGGTAATCTAGGCATTAGGGATGCTCATTGCTATGAGTTGGTTATTGTTTCTAACACTTAGAAATAGATATACATAATATATATACAACATATATATATATTTTTTTAAAGATTTTATTTTTTCCTTTTTCTCCCCAAAGCCCCCCGGTACATAGTTGTGTATTCTTCGTTGTGGGTTCTTCTAGTTGTGGCATGTGGGACGCTGCCTCAGCGTGGTCTGATGAGCAGTGCCATGTCCGCGCCCAGGATTCGAACTAACGAAACACTGGGCCGCCTGCAGCGGAGCGCGCGAACTTAACCACTCGGCCACGGGGCCAGCCCCTACAACATATATTTTTTAACTTGTTTTTCTGTATTACATCTGTATCTCCTTTTTTCCATACCTAAAATCCTGGTACTCGAGACTACAGGGGATGATGAATTAGAATATACTCATTATTAATTGCTCATCTGTTTTATTCCACATTACACTACAGTCTCAATATAGAAATACTAATATTACCATTACCAGTATGATTACTGAGAACAGTTATATAAATTGTTTTGCATATGCCATTCCCTTTCCTCCCTCACTTTTTTTTCTTAGAACAAAGGCTGGCAAACTTCTTTTTTTTACTGCTTTAACCATTTTAAACTACATAATTCAGTGGGTTTTAGTATATTCACAAAGTTATGCAACTGTCACCACTAATTCCAGAATATTTCCGTCACCCCTAAAAGCAATCCTGTGCCTTCTGTTCCCCCCACCCCCAACCCCTGGCAACCACTAATCTACTTTCTGTCTCTATGGATTTGCACGTTCTAAAGATTTCATGTAAATAGAATCACACAATATGTGACCTTTTGTGTCTGGCTTCTTTCACTTAGCATGATGTTTTCAAGGTTCATCTATGTTATATAATACAAGTTATTTTTTAAGTAAAAAATAAATCAATACACGAATGATTGAGCAACACATTCCCCATCCCCCTGCGTAAACAGGGTTGCTTGAGCTCACCTTGGCTCCTTACTTGCAGTAGCCTGAAACCCCTGGTGAATAGGAACTAGCTACCCCTGCCAAAAAGCACAGCACATGAATGTCATCTGCTGGCCCCTGCACAATGCCTCAGGAAGAAAGCTGGGCTGGGTGTCACATCCCAAGATGCATCTCCCCTCAGTCCCTTAGTTAGAACGGCTTCTGGCTACGTGGGCCCAGCCTCTGCCCCTACTTGGCACTACTTCTCTGCTATCCCAGATGGACAGGAGCTTTCAGTGTTGAAATCTGTGCCACAGTCTGCTTATGGGGCCCGACAATCCAAGGCCTTGTTCTCCATCCATGACCAGGCTTGGGTTCTAATAGGGCTGCAGGACCTGAACCAGGCATGACTAGTAAGGAGCAGACCACAACTTCTGAGCTGAGAACTTCTCTCCTCCCCCAACACCATGACCAGAATCTACCCTGTTGGACTTGAGCATATAATGCTGTGAGAACCAAGTGAGACTGCCTCTCATCCCTCAAGAAGGGCTCTGTGAAGATATCCCCAAGATCTGGTAACCTTTCCCAGCACCCACTCCCCCCAACTCAGCCCTGCCCCGGCTCTGGGCGTCGCCCTCTTGTATGCATCTGTCTATTCTAGTGAGACCTGATCACAATGAATTGGATGATGTGTTTATGAGTTGGTTCCTCCAACCAGCTTGGGAGGCTCTTGAAGACAGGGACTGTGTTTTATTCACTTTATACCCCTGTGCCTGGTCCAGAGAATGCTCTTCATCAATGTGTGATCACTTACAGAAGGAAGAAAGCAGTGAAGTGATAGAGTCCCATGCCCCAAGCAGACTGTGTGCTGCCTGCTTTCATCTCTCCACTGCCTCCTCATCCTCTCCCTCCTCCCCCAGTAAAAACCAACAAGAGATGGGGCTCAGAGTGGGCATGTGGATGAGTGATGGTTTCATGTAAGATTCAAAAAAATCTCCACTTGTGGGACTTCTGGATAATTCTTTATTTAGCTCAGGTAGCTGTTTCCTACACATTTCTGGATACTTGGGTTAGAATTTTCTCCATTGCTCTAAATAAATTGTTCTTAAGCTCTTATATATGATAAATGCAAACATGCAAGTACAATGCAGGCTAAAATAAAAAGCTCCTTGCATACAAACATTTTTTAAAAAACATTTTAATACAGGGTGTAAGAAAGGAGACCAGTAAAAGGTGACTGAATTACTACAGCCTCACTCCTGACCTGTCCTGGTGCCTGGATTTGCGCACTCCCTCTGCTCTCTGCTCCTCTTTGACACAAGTCCCCAGTGCTCCCTAGAAAGGAACAGGGGCCTTGTAAGGCCAAGAGGCTGCCCTGTTCCTGCCTACACAGAGGGCAGAGGGAGGCAATCCCCCCAGGCACTGTATCCCACACCCATGTGGTCAGATTGCTCAGCCTTGTTCAAGTGGGCAGACCACCTGTGCACCAGTATTCTGGGATGCCTCTTCCCTTCACTCTTTACTGCTCTCAATTGTCAAAGAGATTACACAGGCCCTGGTGTGGCCTGCTTTAAATGTTTCTCAAGCCAGTCAGCTCCCACAGAGAGTCAGTCAGCTGCTGGGCTTAGGGGCTTTCAGAGGCCTGAGGATCTCCTAACCCTACCAGGCCTCCTAGCTCAAGCATAATTCAGAAGGGTCTATCAGCTCCTGTGTGGCCCCTGCTGTGTCCACTGTCTGTGGTCAGTATGCAGAGGGGCAAGCCTAGGGTGGGGGGGCAGGCATAATACCTCAGACTTGCCTGCAGCCTAGACAGCAAAAATCAGCCAGACCAATATCTGTGGGTTTCAGGCCAAAGACTAGACCCCCCAGGCCAGCACCCTGGCCTGGCTGCCCAAGCAGGTCAGGTAGACAGAGTCTAGGCTGCAGGGCTTTCAGTCCCCTGAGGGCGCACCTGCACCTGGAAGTGCTCGCAGCGGGCATGCTTCATGCTCAGCCCGTAGATGGGGGTCATGTCCACCTTCACACCTGGCGGCACGCTGAATTCCACCTGCTGCAGCAGGATGGCCAGGAAGAGAAAGACCTCCAAGCGGCCGATGGTCTCACCGATGCACTTCCGCTTGCCCAAGCCAAAGAGAACCACCTTCTCACTCAGTGCTTTGTTGATGGTGCCGTTGGGGTTGAGAAACCGTTCTGGTCGGAACTCAGATGGGTCACCCCACAGCTTCCTGCAATCAGAGAGAGGCAGCTAAGGGGCAGCTTAGGGGCTCAGAGGCATCAAGTGAGTTGAGCCCCAGTCCCAAAGAGTAGGGGGATGGGAAAGTGACCCAGAGACAGCAGAGGCTGAAGCTTGGGAGAGGGTGGAGTTTCCCCTGCCCCCTCTCAACTTACTGGTCATGGTTGATCTGCCACTGGTTCACAAAGACACAATGCCCCTTGGGAATGTAAAAGCCACTCAGACTTGTGTTTCGTGTGGTACTGGGGAGGGAGGAAGCTCAGTCAGGCTCAGGGCCACAAGGAGATCCCCCTGTCTCCCATACCATGTCCCTCCCACCAACCCTGATCAGGTACATGGACTGGAGTAAGGCCCAGTATCAGACAGCCGCGGATCCATGGGGTCTCACCAGTGGGGGATGGTGAAGGGGACGAAGGAGGAGTGTCGGAAGGTCTCCAGGATAAAGGCCTCCATATAGGGTAGCTGGGGCCTGTCAGAGAGCCGGGGCTGCCGCGCCCTGCCAATTACCGTATCTGCAGAACACAAAAGATCAGATGGATTAAGGGGCTGCCCAGACCTTGGCCAGCCCCCTGCCTTGAGTGCTTTGAAGGAAGCCCCCACCTACCCAGCTCCTCCTGGATTTTTTTCTGCATGCTGGGCCTTGTCACCAGGTATAGGAGGCTCCAGGAGATGGCAGTTGTGACTGTGTCAAACCCTGGCCAGGGGAGGACAGAGGGAGAAGTTAGGCAGTTGGTGGATCAGGGCAGTTGAGCACAAGAAAGGCATAGCGAGGTAGCTCATACCAGCTCCAAAGAGGTCCAAGACGACATTAATGATCTTCTCGTCTGACAGCTGGATATTGGCATTCTCATCCAGCCTCTTGTCCTGACAGTGCTCGATCAGGCTGTCTGTGATGTCCCTGATGTGGCCCTGGGTAGGGAAAGCTCACTGGTGAGCAAGATCCCAAACCCAGACCTACCTCTCCATCCAGGCCTGGTCCCTCACCGTCCCTAGCTCCTTTGTTCAAGAGGCTGCCATCCCAGCTTCTCTTGCCTCTCCAAGGCTTCTCCTGCCTCAGAATACTGACAGCCCCAACTCAAGGGACTCCTATCACAGAGTCTGGTACCATTATCATCTGGATATGCTCTTTTTCTCTCCTTTTTCCCTCCCATAAGGCCAAGAGACCAACTATTTAACTCTTCCTTGTCCCCAACTGGCCTAGGGTCCTGCATGGACTGGCTATTCAGTAAATATTGCTGTCTCATGGAAGGATATTAGGGCTGCTCAAGAAAAAGTTCTATTTCTCTACAAGGATGGAATCTATTTCACCACTGGCTTCAAAATCCCAGGGTGAAGGCCCCCTGAGAGCCTGCCAAACCCCATGCTGCTCCAGTTATCTCTGACTTCCTGGACCCTGACCCCACCTGCTCCCCACCACCCACTGCCTCTCTCCAGCCTGTACCTTCTCAAATGTTTTGTTGTGTTCCTTGATCATCTTCTGCATGAAGATGTAGAACTTCTTATTCAGGTCCTTGAAGGTGTCCAGGGCAGAGTTGGGCAGATAACGGAGAATAGGGATGAAGTCAGCCGGATTCCCGGAGGCAGCCACCTCCCCAAACTCATTATTCAGGTTGATTAAGTTAAGCAGCTCTTCGTCATCATGATCATATCGTCGGCCAAAGCACATGGCACAGATGACATTGGCCACTGACATAACTACATACTTGTAGGGGTCGAAGTGCCCAACCCCTGCCATCAGCTCCTGGAACTTGCGGATGAGATATTCTGCCTCCTTGCTCACGTGCTCCTCCAAGTAGCAGGAGGACATGGAAGCTGGGTCTGAGGCGATGGAGAAACTCTTCAGGGCGTTCTGGGCCAGGCGCCGGCGGGCAGCCCACACTGGTCCAGAGTCTGGGCTGAAGGTCATGCTCTGGCCATCAGAGATCAGAGTGAAGCTGTGAAGGTCAGGCCGGCCCTTGAAATCATCGCCCTGCCGCACCAGGGCCTGCCGGACGGTGTCCAAGCCGCTGAGTACCAGCACAGGTGTGCTGCCAATGCGGATCTGCATCACGTCCCCATAACGCTGGCTCAGCCTCGACAGAGCCAGATGTGGGTTCTTCCCTAGGGTCAGCACGTGCCCCAACAAGGGCCAGCCCCAGGGCCCTGGTGGACTCTTCAGGCCTTTGGGGATCTGGGGCTGCCAAGCTCTGACCAACCAGAATACCAGACAGAAGATGGCAGAGGTCAGGAGAAGCTCTGTGGCCGAGATGGGGACAGAGAATCCAAACACAGAAAACATGATCAGCGTAGGGATCTCAAGGTGGCTGCTGAGGGATGGGGCAGGAAGAAAAGATCAAGACATCAGATGGGGGGATGGGAGGAGCCAAGGTCCTAAAGTGTCAGCATGCTGATCAAGGAAAGGGGAAACCTTATCCAGAGCTGCTCACTGGACATAAAGGGGAGGAGGAGGCGGGAGAAGCTACTTGTTGAGTTGCCATTATGTGCCAAGTAATTCATGGTCATTTTTCGTTCACACCTGGTCACAGCCTATGAGGTAGGCTGCAATGAACCTCAAAGCAGGTAAGTAACTTGCCCAAGGTCACACAGCCAGGATGTATCAGATCCATTCTCCCAATCCAAACTGCCTAATTCCAAACACCCTCTCTTAACTGCTGCACCAACCTAAAACAGCATTTTCCAAACTTTAGTCTGTGATTTCCACCTGGCACCTGTACTATTATTTACTTCATATTTTTCTAAAATCAACTTTAAATCCACCCACATAGCATCATCCCAAACAATAATATCTGTGAAAGTGCAAGTTTGATTTCGTTTTCCCAACATATATTAAAATAAACACATAATTGACGTGTATCACCCCAAATCCCCTTGAGTACTACCCACGACCCTTGGGAAAACGCTGCTATCAGGAGAACTAGGGATCATCTGCTTCTTTAGCCTCATTTCACATTTGAGAAAATTGACCTCCAGAGAGGGCATTGACTTGCTTAAAGTTACCTGGCAGTCAGTGACAAAGCCAGGACTCAGACCTCTCAGGGAAAGTTCCCCAGGAAATGTCTAGCTCCTGTCATAGGTGACTCCCTTTGAAAAGTGGTCAGATTAATCAATGAAAAGGAACTTTCCCAGAACCCTCAGCTTTCCACTGCTCAATCCCAGCATCCAGGCAATCCTACCAGACCCTGGGAAGGGGTGGGGAGGGAACAGGTGACAGGAAGGCCACTGCTTAAGCCACACTGCTCTCAGCCCCAGCTCTCTGAGTTCAACTGACCCACAGTTTAATAGCAGCTGGAGACTAGCTAGATTGAGGCTTCTGGTTGCAGAAATCCAGGCCAGGGTTTTTGATGGGCTCAATTCTCAATGAATGAATAGTCGGGGCCTCCCCCATTTGCCCTGTCACTAATCACCAGAGAGCAGAGAATAAATGGAAGGCTCCCACCAGACCAGGGCTGCAAGAAAACTCCAGACTGGAATAAGGGAAATTAGAAATGGATCTGAACTTAACAGAGGTGGAGACAATATTTTCTCTCTAGGCTTGGTCTAGAAAGGGTGTGTAAATTCATGGAGTACTCTCTCCAAGGCATCTGCCTGGTGCTCTGGACTGGAGGTGAGGAGACCCAGTATTCCAGGCTCCATAACGGGGCCTTGGACTGGTCATTTTACCTTTCTGGGCTTATATCACCTGAGAGAGGGGGTGGGATGTGATCTCTGATTCAGGGTCCCAGCTACATCTCAGAGAAGAGAAAAACCCAGATCTGACCTGGGGAAACTCACAGTCTGACTAGTAAGTTTTCTCCACAGGAGAGCCACCCAAGATGGGGAGGTTGTATGGTTCCCATCTCAAGTACTATAGTCCTCTGTCTAGGGAGGCATCTTGGAGGAGCTGGATCCCAAAGCACACTGGAGCCCTGATCCCCTGAGTGAACTGGGGACAGGACTTGGTGTGCCATGGTGTCCTCTTCTGTACATCGGGTGCCCCAAGGACTTCCGGCCTTAGTGAGATAGTAAGAGGCCAAGAGAGATGTGACCGGTGAGTTTTCAGGGACTGGTGGTCCAGCTCTCTGCAGCTGGCAGTCTCTCACACTGATTGCCCCCCAGCGGAGGCCAGAGAAGACAATCAATGAAATAGGAAAGGCCTCTGGGCAGTGCCCAGGACTCCTGCTCAGATCGGCCTCGCTTGTCCTACCCAGCACATCTCAGCTCTGACAAGCCATGCCTTGGGAGGGTAGAGCCAGCCAGGGGTAGCTTTAAGATAAGGCAGCTGATTAGAACCCAACCTGCCCCCTTCATCCACCCTGACCACCCAGGGAGAAGCCCTCCTCATCACCCAGCCTAAAGCTGGAGCTGCACATGCTCCCAGCTTCCCACAGCTGTGTCCTTATTCCAGCCTCCCATTGACCCTGATGGGAAGTCCCAGCCATTCAGGGGGTCAGTGGGGGATGGAGCTGGAGCCTGGTCCTAGAGTTCTGAGAGGAGGGCCATCTATATCCAGATTTCTGGTACTAGCTGTGGGACCTTGGGCAGGTCCTGCCCTTCCCCGGGCCACAGTTTCCCCCCTAGGGAGCTGGACTGCCTGGTCACTAAGGACCTCCTTTTTTGAGGTTCTAGGCCAGTGGCTTCCCAGAAAGACCTAGAGGCGTCAAAATTTTCTTTTTATTAGGAGGGAAGGGGCAAGCCAAAAGCCCCCAGCACTCACCTACGGCTGTGAGGAGGTACTGAGCTGAGCTGGGAAGAGTGATCTCTGGAACCAGGGACCTCAAAGAGATAAGGGAAAGCTCCAAGGAACCGACACCTTCAGGGTGAGGGTGAAGGCACTGCCACCTTTATGGGCAGCTTGTGCGTGTGGCCACGCCCCCTGAAGTGCCGGGATGGGACAGAGGGAGGTGCCGGTCTAGGGGGGATGGTGGCTCTAGGATAGAGGGGAAGCGGGGAGGGACGGGAGGGAGGTAGATGCAGGGGGTCAGGTGAGAACCCACTATAGGGACTCCTCATCCAAGTGCTGGCACGTTAAGGGGTGAGAGCTGGGGACACTTGAGATCCCCAGTTCCAAGGTACCTCATGGACAGCGCAGAGTTCAGCTGAGGAGGAGATTTAGGGGAGAAGTCCCAGGACTGCCCTAAGAAAGGGTATGGGGAGCCTCCATCTTTGGGTTCGGGGTCCCCTCACCCTCATTTTTGCACTCACTGGAACACTGGGCGTGTAAGTGCCTCCCCCTCACTACTAGCGGACGGGGGGTCCAGGCAGGCAGGGGCGGGGCTGCCTGGTGATGACCTCTTTCCCCTGGGTTACTGAGTCCAGGCTCGCGTGAGAAGCGCGGCGACCCCAGTCCTGAGGTCACTGGGGCCGGAAAGCCAAAGGCGCCAATGGACTGGCCCGGTCCCCTGGAGCCCCCAGAGCCTGGGCGGCTAGCACAAGTCCGCGCTCCCTGACCGAGCGGCGGGAATGGATGGAGAACGCGCATTCTCGCTGAGCGCTCAGTGAGCGCTCAGCGCCATCTCTAGGGCCACTTTGGAATGCTGCAAACTAGGGGTACCTCCAGCAGGGACCCAGAGGCCTTCGAGGTTCCCACTTGGCTCCCGGGGTTGCTAGCGCTAGGTGGGTAGAGAAATCGAGCGGCGATTGGGGCTGCGCGTCTAGCTCGCAGGGGTCGAGGAAAGGGTTAGAGAGAGGCCCTCGGGCCGGGCAAGAGAAGGATCCAGGGACAGAGGAGCGGGGCACCCGGCGCAGATGCTTCCCTAGGCTAGCGTGCATATGTCTGGTACATCCCTCCAGGGGGCAGAGTTCACGGGGCCTATCCCCGCCCCACCTGGCGGGGGCGCGGTGCCCGGGTGTTGCGTGAGAAGAGCCCGGAGGCTCGCGCAGCCACCCAGCCGCCCAACTCCCCGGTCCAACACGGGCTCCGGCACAGTCACGCGAGGGGGGTGGGGAGTCGGGGGCAGGGCTCTTAAAGGGCCAGATTCTAGCCGAGCGTGGGGGTAGGGGTGAAGGGACAGGAGCCAGCAAAGACTTGCGGGTGCACGATTGGACGGGTCCGGGGCGGGGAGTGGGGCGGTGCAAAGGGCCCAGGTTTGCGTGCGGAGCTGGGCTTTTGGCTGCAAGCTGGCGCCTGCATGTGTCCGTATTTTTGGTGAACGCCTGTGGCAGGACACGCAGCCCCAACGTCGCCCACTTCGCCCAGTTCGCCTGGCTGGCTGCCTCCAACGCTGTCCCCGCCCCTGCTGAGTCCTCCCGGTGTAGCATGTCCAGAGAGAAAAAGCTGTATTTGCGTGTCTAGCTCAACCTGTCCCTAACTAAGCACATCACCTGTTCTCCCCATCGTGCTGCGAATGTCATCGCCACCCCCTGGCCCAGGCCAGAAAACAGAGCCTCATCCGGCCCCCTACCTCTCACTCCAGTCAGATGCCACCTCATGCATTGCACAAATAATTTATCAAACGCCTACTATGTGCCAGGCACTGTTCTGGACGCTGGTGGATTGATACAGAAGCTAACAATACAGACAATGCTTCTGCTCACATGGAGCTTACTTTCTGGAATGGGGAGACAGATAATGTTCAGAGAATCTCAGAGGATGATAAGTGCTAAAGAAAAATAAAGCAGAGAAGGGGTAGGAACCACATGGGAGCAGACTGCAATTCAAAATAGGGTGGTCAGGGTGGGCTTTACTAAGAAGATGACACTAAGCAGAGGCCGGAGTGTGGAATCAAGAATGAAGGCGCACACATCTAGAAGAAGAATGCATGAACCTGGCAGAGGGAAGGGCAAGTTCAAAGCCTCTGTACAGTGATTCCTGAGGGAGGGAGCAGTACAGGGGCACTGGAAATGCCTAGCAGTGGTCATGTGACTGGGGAGGCTTCCTGGAATTTAGCGCTGCCAGGGGATGGGATGCTTGTGGGGGCCAGCCCTACCCGAGGTGCAGGAAGCACCCTGTTGAGAAACATGGGACCTCCTCTGTGTGAAATGGAGACGTTGTGGAGTGTGAGCCAAGCAAGATTCCTCTGGCCATTATGCTGAGAATAGATTGAAGGAGCAAGGACACATTTCTCCACTCTGAAGTCTGTCCAGCCCCACTGCCATATCCTCAGCCAGGCCACCTCTCTGCTCCCTAGAGGACTAACAGCCTCCAGACCTGGTTCCCATTTGTCTTTCACTCCCTCGAATTCCTTCTCCACCCTGTGGCATCCAGAGTGGTCTCTTCAAAAACACAAAATCTCGGGGTGGCCGGGTGGCTTAGCAGTTAAATTCTGCTGCGGCGGCCCGGCAGCCCGGGGCTCACCAGTGGCCGCAGACCTACTCATCAAGCCGTGCTGTGGCAGGCGTCCCACATATAAAGTAGAGGAAGATGGGCATGGACGCTAGCTCAGGGCTAATCTTCCCCAGCAGAAAGAGGAGGATTGGTGGTGGATGTTAGCTCAGAGCTGATCTTCCTCAAAAAAAAAAAAAAAAAAAAAATACTAAAAGAATATCAAAAATGCAAAATCTCATTCCATCACCACCTTGCCCCTTCAGTAGCTCCCATCTGAACAGAAACCAGAATCTTTGGCAGAACCTACCATGTCTGCCCACCTCTACTTCTAATCTCCCCTACTTTAAGTCTCAGCTAAGACATTACTTCCTCTGGGAAGCCCGCCTGAATCTCCTCCACAGCAAGTTAGGTGTCTCCTGGTCTATGTTTCCAGCACTTCTCCACGGTAATTCTCAGGACACCTGACCCTTGTTATGACCCTGACCCAATCTATCACTTTCTTCCTCCATGTTCCAACACAGAAAACCAGCCTGTGGGAAATTGGTCTGACAAGCCAATTCCTTGCAAGATATGAACAACTGGTAAAGGAGTTAAATCTAGCTGTGTTATGGATGGGGCATGGGACCCAATGTGATGTTGAGCCCAAAGTGCTGATGCTATAATGGTGGAATTTAGGCAACAGAACAGGCAGGAAACAAGGGAGATATTGCTGGGCTTCCGGTCCGTCCAGCATCCTTCCATTCGTTCCACCTCTATGTCTCTAGCTCAGCCCAAGGAGCTTCACGGTACCCAAAAGAGGTCTGTCCTTCAATCCCAGTTTGAGCTAGAGCCACAGAGAGTAGAAAGAAACTGTGTGGAAGCCGTGGCAAGGAAGTGGGGAGCAAGGCACTCCCGGGTCCCTCATCCTGCTCTGCAGCCCAGTCTCTCCCTCGGCTCTCCAGAGTCCCCACCAATGCCCTAGCTCCAGAGAATCATGGCAGCCTGCTCATCAGGACTGGAAAACCGTCTGCTGGGGCTCCTCGCCAGGGACCCAGAAAACTCCTGCTCTTGGTAGATGTATTGCTTCACTCACATTCTCTAAGGACCTTTGACCCCAAAGAGATTCATTATTTTGAATTTTGCCCCAGACTACCAGCAAAGCCCCAGGGGCCAAAAGCGGACAGGCTCAGACCCTGAGTCAGGGCCCCTATCTCCCAATACTCCTAGACAAGAGTCTAGCACTGGAGTTACAGGAGGCTTTGCACTTCTCATCTCCAAGCTCTGTCTCAGAAAGCTCCCAAGACACAAAGGGGCCCTCAGGAGCACTGGGCAGAGAAAGAGGGAGACAGGCAGGAGGTTAGAGGACCTTGGCCTAGAGCTGAACAGCCAATCCTGGGTCAAAGTTTGCACACCTTTGCGTGAGAAGCTCTTTGGCTAGGATTCCCTAGTGATTGATACCGGGAATGCAGAGGCAGAGGGGCAGTAGTGGGGGGAGAAGGCTCTGGGCTGGAGGGAGAGAGACAGCTGAGTGTCTTGGCCCAGCAGAGTGATCCAGCCTAGAGTCTTCGGTCAGCACTGCTCAGGGCTATGTGGCAGGGGTATGAGGAGACAGCAAGACCCACAACAAACCCCAACCCCATGGTGGAAACAGGAACCATGCTCCAAACATAGCCTATGCTGAATCTGGAAATTCTACAGGAGCTGCGAGAAGGCTGAGGACCCTGGGGGAGGGGGGCAGGTGAACACACTCTCTAGGAGAGTAGAGGACTGGAGAAGAGTCATAGGGCATGAGGAGTTTAAGAAGGGCATTCCTGGCATGGGGAGGGATTATAACGCAAACAAAGAATGATAGTAGGAGGTTGGGATGAGGCAGTTTGAGAAGAGTGGCGTTTGAGTGGATGTGGAGAACTGGGATTTGTCTCCCAATGTATCCTCACCCCACCTAGCCACCCTCCACCCTACCCGAAATCTGAACCCTGAGCATCCTCTCCTCTCTACTGATACCCAGAAAGCCAGAGAGATTCGGTTTGCAGGATGCAGGGCTCAGATGGGGCTGCCCCCGCTGGTTCTCTGGCTCTTGGCTGTTATTAGAGTGGCGATACTTTCCCAGGATAATGTCGGTCTAAGCCTGTTGTCCTGGTATAATTATTAAAAGTGCCCTCTTTCACACTCAAAAGAGTCCTGGCTTGGATAACAAATCATATGGTCACCCCAGTGATAGTGGACATCTGAGGGGTTTTGTGTGCCCAGCATCCATCATCTCTTCTTCTGGCAATACCACTTTGATTGTCCTTTGGGGACTACCCCACCTCTACTCTCAGCCAGTACATTTGGTGGAGCTGATCCCACCCTAGGCTACCAGGCCGGCACATGACCCAAACTAGACCAATGAGAACTCTACGAAGGTTTTTATGAAGCTGTTAGAAAAGAGAGGTTCTCTTTCTCCAGGAGTGGCTACACTGGTTAGAAAATGTCTGGACCCACCAGTGGCCATTTTTTTTAAGAAAGCCTACTTTAGAATGATGCCCATTCAGGGGAAAGCAGAACTGGGAGGTGAGGGGAGGGAGAGAGGGATGAAACTGATAACATTGAGCACCTAGATCCAGTTATTCCTGAAGCAAATGAGATTTACCCATAGAACATCTCTGTTACGTGAATCAACATCACCATACCTCCCCTTCTCTTCCTTTCCCCTTCTTCTTCACTTTTCCTCTTTCTCTTCTTCTTCCTCCTGCTTCCCTTTCTCCTTCTCTTCTTCTACTAGGAGTTGGGTTTGGCGACTTGTAGCTGAAAGAACTGTGACCTAAACCTGCCAGCCAGAGAGGCTTACCCAGCAGTGCTCTCTGCATGCTGAAACCTAGGCCCTTAAGACAGGCCTGGGCAGGCAGAATGGAATCCTAAGTTACTCCTGTCCAATAGTTTCCCACTGGTCTGCCCCTGTGCCCCAAATGCCACCATTAGCACCACTGTGGGAGGCTAATTTTATCTCCAGAAGACCCCATGACAGTGTGGAGGAGTTGTTGGCTGGTAGTGCCTGGAGAGAACCCATGTGAATGGCAGAGGTCATCAGATGAGTCTGTGCCACCTCGCTATGCCAGGAGCAGAGCTCACCACCCTGTCAGCTAGAGGCCCTTTTGCTGGGGATGCCCTGGGAAGAAAGCGGCCGTGGCCAAGTTCCCGGTGCGCCCCAAACTCTCCCTGCTCCTAGCTAAGGAAGAGAAGCCATTCTTTCCCCCAAGTTTGGGACAGGCTAAGTGGAAGTTTTCAGAAGGAAGTTTATGAGACATCTCAGGGAAACAGTCCTTACAATGGCCTGCATCCCCTTCCAGATGTGGCTCCCATTACATCTCCCACCTCCTTGCCTGTTACTCTCCCTCCCCCTGGCTCATTCCTCTCCAAGCACAAAAGACTCCTTGATGTTCCTAAGACACTCCAGGCAAGTCTCTGCCTAAATCCATCAGGGTCAGTCCCGGCAGGGCAGAGGGCCCCTTCAAACCAGTCACTGAAGAGGATTAAATACAGGAACCATTTACAGAGGTATGGGCAAGGTCTAGGGGAGCCAGCAAGGGACAGTGTGGCCCCAAGGCCTACAACAGCAGGGCCAGAAGTGGTGAGGGGAAAGAGCACAAAACAGACCCCAGAGAAGGTGGCCATGGAGAAACTGTGGAGAGGCGCTGTGGCCTTCAGTAGAGAGTTGCAGCTAGCACACAAAGACCCTACAGTTAGAGAGCCTAGATTCTCTGACCTCACTCTTTTCATGCCCTCGAATGTCCTGTTGGTGTCTTTTGGGGACTGAACCTAACTGGAAGCCAGAGAGCAAGGGGCCCATTACCGCAGCCCATAGAAGTCAACCTCCCAGGACTGAGAGTAGAGAGGGACGGAGAGTGTATCTGAAGAGGCAAGCGGAAGACATCCTGCACTCTGCCTCAGGACCTTTGCACTTGCTGTTCCCTCCACCTAGAAACTCTCCCTAAATTCTCTTATGTTACTTCCTTGAATATCACCTTCTCAATATGCCTTTCTTGGCCATCCTATGTAAAACTGTTACCCTGACTCATAGTCTCTATCCCTGTTCTTGACTTGATTTTTGTTTGTAACACTTAGGAACTTCAAATATACAATGTATTTTACTTATTTATGTTGTGTATGATCTCTCTCCCTCAACTAGAATGCAAGCTCCAGCAGAGCAGGGACTTTTGTCTGTTTTGATCAATGTTTCATCAAGAGCAAACTGGCACACTGTGGATGCTAAATGAATATTTGTTAAATAAATTAATGGAAACATGCCAAACCCCTAAATAGGAAAATACACTAGGTTTGAAATGGCAGAGGCCTGGTGAAATTCTAGGTCTTGGTAGGCAGGGCACCAGGTCTCAGATGGTCAGCTCAATGGATCACCACAGCCCGATCCTTTCTTCAGCACCCACTGGGTGAGTGTAAGTCATTTTGCTGCCGGAAGACAGGTGACTAGGCACAGTACTGCCTTAAGAAGCTCATCTCAGTCTGGCCTGGCTCAGGCATCCTACCTTACGCCACTTTCACTCCTGTCCAGGGCCAGCATCTAGGCTAGGCCTCGCTGCTAACCACATGGCCATGGTCACCAGAAGTCCCCAACCTCTTTCAGTGTCAAAGCCTCCTGGTTCCTCTTAACGGGCACAGCTCCTCTCTGCACAGTCTGGCCCTGCCACGACCATCAGCAGGAGTAGGTTCCGTGGCCGCCCTCAGCAGAGGGCTCTGCAGGGTTGGGGCAAGAGATACGCATATTTTTTTTTTTTTTTAATTTTTTTTTTTTTTTTTTTTTTAAAGATTTTATTTTTTCCTTTTTCTCCCCAAAGCCCCCCGGTACATAGTTGTGTATTCTTCGTTGTGGGTTCCTCTAGCTGTGGCATGTGGGACGCTGCCTCAGCGTGGTCTGATGAGCAGTGCCATGTCCGCGCCCAGGATTCGAACCGACGAAACACTGGGCCGCCTGCAGCGGAGCGCGCGAACTTAACCACTCGGCCACGGGGCCAGCCCCCCATATTTTTTTTTTATAGGACATTTTTTTTTAAATTTTTTTATTGAGTTAATGATAGGTTACAACCTTGTGAAATTTCAGTTGTATGTTATTGTCTGTCAGTCGTGTTGTAGGTGCACCCCTTCACCCTTTGTGCACACCCCCCACCCTACCTTTCCCCTGGTAGCCACTAATCTGTTCTCTTTGTCCACATGTTTAAATTCCTCATATGAGTAAGAGATCTGCATCTTTTGATGGACGGGGAAGGGCTGTGAAGGTGCAGAGCCTGGGATGCTGCCCAGCGAAGGCAGGAAGAAGGCAGCCCAGAGGTCTGGGCGGACCTAGATAGAGGGCAGTGCAAATGAAGGCAGATCTGCTTTTTTCTTTTTCTCTTCTTCCTTCGATAGCATCAAATACAATAAATTTAGACCCACATTATGTATCAGAATTTGACTAATTCTGCAGCTTCCTTTATCATTGGGGAAATGTTTAGCAAGCCAGGGAATTGTGAAAGCAGCTTTGCAGGGAAAGGTTTGACCTCCTGAAGGGCATGTTCGGCCTGTTCAAGGGAAGGCTCTGTTTACAAGTTAGAGATGCCCTTTTAGACATAAACACAGAGGTTTGCTGATCATGAGCCTTCTTGTCCTCTCATCAGAGCAGGGCCTCTGGGGACACTGCTTTGTCAGCCAAGAGCTCCTGGACATGCTCCCACAGTCCCTGCCAAGGAGGTGGTCTCATCCAGACCTGTTGGTGCACAGCCTGGCTGTCCCACCAGCCAGTGACAGGCCCCTCAACCAACTTAAGGACTCTTTCCCAACTACGCCATCACTTGTAGACACCCAATAGCCATGCACCCCACCTTGATTTTTCCTCCTTCCCAGTACCCTCCCCCAATTCCAGTTTTGTCCAGGTACCCTCCCTCTTCATTTCCAGAGCTATGTGCTTTTAGGGGAGGCTGACCTCAGCCCTCCAGCCTCAGGGACTGGGTACTGGCTGGTCTGAACCAGCCATTGTGGCCCCAGTTGCCTTGCTGGTGATTGGATTAAACATAGATCTGTTACAGGATTCTGGCCAATTATACATAGGAGAATTCTGGTGGGATAGCTTTTAGGGAAGGTTTCCCCACTCTGTTTTTTTTTTTTAAGATTTTATTTTTCCTTTTTTTCCCCAAAGTCCCTCGGTACACAGCTGTATATTTTTAGATGTGGGTCCTTCCAGCTGTGGCATGTGGGACGCCGCCTCAGCATGGCCCAACAAGCAGTGCCATGTCCGGGCCCAGGATCTGAACCAGCGAAACCCTGGGCTGCCAAAGCAAATCTCACAAACTTAACCACTCGGCCACGGGGCCAACCCCAGGTTTCCCCACTCTTAAATGGGATACATGGCAAGAGATGCACTCTTGTCCATCTGGTCCTTGTCATGGCCATGTCTGGATGTGATGGCCAGAACTGCAGCAGCCATCTTGTGACCATAAGGGAGCCAGCTTGGGAGAAAGGCTGATATTCCAAGGATAGTAAAGCAGGAATTTGAAAAGAACCAGTTTATTATTCAGGGTCCCCACAAGAAACAGGATCCACTCAATCTGGGTCATTGAGGAGAGTTTAATAAGGAGACTATTTACAAAGGTGTAGGCAGGTTTACAAAAACCAACACAGGATAGTGTGGTACAATGTGACTAGTAACGGAGAGGAGCTCTCACTATCTGGGGCCTAAAGGGACAAGAAGGAGCTGTTTCAGAACCCAGAGAGAGACTGTAACAAGAAGAGAGCTGCCTGGCGGGAGCTGTGGCCTACCATGGTGACTGGCAGGGAGGGTCTGGAGAAAAAATACCCCAAACTCCCTCTCTTCCTGCCCTCCCATCTCATGCCAATGCCTCCCATTGACTGAACCCGACAAGAAGCCAGAGGCTGGGGGAGCCCAGCGACACAGCTTGCAGAGGTCAGCCTCTCAGTGCGCAGAGCAGGACAGAGAAGCAATGGGAGTGGATCTGGGGGACAAAGGATTTTTCAGCACAACCTAGGTCTGCAATTATCTTATTCATCTGTTTGCCTGCTTGTTGTCAGGCTCCTCCGTAAAGGCAGGAGCATTTATGTCTTACTCATGGCTGTAAATTTCCTAGAACAGTGGCGGGCAGCATAACTTATGCTCAAAGAATATGGTCGAACACCCACTATGTGACAGCCAGTGTACTAAAAATCGAGTGAACAAGAATAGTTTGCCTCAGGTTGTTCATAGTCCAGAGAAGGAGAATGAAACCAAAGCAATATGGCAGCACGGTGTTAGTGCCATGAGAGAGCTGTGCCCGGGGGAGGCTGGGAACCAGAGCGGGGGCGGGCTGCCCTGGAGGAGGTGGGCCTGGAGCTGAGCTTGGAGGATTTGCTTTAATGGAGAGATGAGAATGCTTTGTCATGAAGGCATCATAGTACTACAAAGCAGGCAAACATCTCTAACCTGGAAGCACTGTGTTTCCCTGAGATCGTTTCCTGGCTAGGGAAGAAGTGGTTGGGAGGAGGGTAGGATGTTCCAGGCAGAAGGAACAGTGTGTGTGACTGCCAGAGGCAGAAAATTGGAAGAATTGTAAGAAGTTCCCTCTGCCTGGTGGGAAAGCTGCATGGGAGGGAGGGAGCAGTGGGAAATGTGAGAGAAGTGAGTAGGAACCAACTCCCACGCTGAGCTAAGGAGTTTGAACTTTGTTTTGACTGACTTAAGAAATTACTAACATATTTTACTTAGTGATATGACATGCTCAGATCTGTGATCTCAGCAAATTCACTTGGGTGCAAATGTGGAGCACGGATTGGAGGGGTGAGGTGGGAAGGGAGCCAGAACTGCACTGCCCAATGCAGAAGCCACAAGCCACATGCAGCTACTTAAATGTAAAATTAAATAGAATTAGAAACTCAGGGGCCGGCCCCATGGCCGAGTGGTTAAGTTCACACACTCTGCTTCAGCGGCCCAGGGTTTCACTGGTTTGAATTCTGGGTGAGGACATGGCACCACTCATTGGGCCATGCTGAGGTGGCGTCCCACATGCCACAACCAGAAGGACCTACAACTAGAATATACGACTATGTAGTGGGGGGTTTGGGGAGAAGGAGAAAAGAGAAAAAAAGAAGATTGGCGACAGATGTTAACTCAGGTGCCAATCTTAAAAAAAAAAAAAAAAAAGAAGAAGAAACAGTATCTCAGTTTCACTCGCCACATTTCAAGTGCTCCACAGCCACATATGATAAGTGGCCACCCTATCAGATAGCACAGATCTAGAACACTTCCCTCATCACAGGAAGCTCTGTGGGGCAACACTGGCCCAGAGGCAGCGAGACCAGGCTGGAGGCTCCTGCAAACGTCCAGGCGGGAAGTGGTGCTGAGAGCCTGCTGCAGGACAGGGCCACAGTGATGGAGAGGAGGGGTCAGACTCAAGAGGTATTTAGGTGGTAGAATCTTGAGAATGTGGTATGAGGTAAACGAGAAGAGTCTTCAAGGATTCCCAGGTTTCTGACTGGGCTGATGACCCAGAGGGAAGCTGTTTGGGCAGAGAAGTGACATGATCCGTTTGGGCATAGTGAGGATGCAGTGGCAAAGGGCCTCTAGGTGGACATGTGCAGCAGGTGATTGGATGTCCAGGACTGAAGCTCCAGGTCCATGCTAGAGAATTGTGAGACCCTCAGCTTTAATTATTCACCTGTGCTTCCCATAGCACCTGTGTCCACAAAGGTCTTTCCTCTCTACCAGGTCTGGGCACAGAGATGGACAGAACTCGGCCCCTGCCTTCAAGGAGCCCATAGTCTCTGTTTGGGTTTGGGTTAGTTGAAAGGCCACCCAAACACCACAGCTCCCTGTGGCCAGAGCCATGACAGAAGTGAGAGTGGAATGGTGAGGGGAACAGAGGAGGACTCACCCACAAACAGCAGTGAAGGGTCTGCCAATTGCTGAGTTCTGGCCGCCAGCTCGGCTGATGAATGTGCGCTGAATAAATCTGTTGAGTGACGCAGGGGTGTCCTTCTCTTATCCCCCCACCTCAACCTGAGTGACACCCTGCATCTCCCCAGGTTCCTCTCCTTTGGGCAGTGAATTCTGTCTGTGCCTTCTCTCACAATAGCCTCCTGATTTGTCCTCTCCCTTGCCCCATGCTCACTGAGCTGCTTTTTCCCCACATTCTGGCTCTGGGAAATTACTTAACATCTCTCGGCCTCCATTTCATCAACTGTAAATGAGACTAATAATAGTACCTACTATTAGTACAGCGATAGTTGCTATGAAGCTGAAACAGAGATGGCTGATATTAAGCTGCAGCCCAGAGCCTGGGGTACAGTAGGCTCTCAATAAGTTTTAACGGTAAGGATTATCACTTGCAATTTCCATGAAACCAAGGCAGGAAGTCCGAAGCAGAATCTTCATGAAGCTCTTGGGCAGGTTAGCACTCTTACTTGTGAACATTAATTCACTCAACAAATCTGTTTCTGAACATATGTTGCATGCCAGTGCCTGTGCTAGAGACTAGAGATACGAAGAAAAGCAGAGGCTACCTTGACCTTCAAGGAGCTCACAGTCCAAAGGGGAGAAATCATGATGGGTGCTACTGAGGAGGGCAGTATAGGGCCTGTGGGAACTTGGAGGAGGGGCTCAGACCCAGCCAGTGTGGCGATAGCTGAGCAGGGTATTAGATGATGAGGAGGAGCTGGCCAGAGAACAGAGGATGGGACATGGGTTTCAAGTAAAGGGATCAACATACGGAGTGGATCAACAGTGGAGGTAGGGGGCAAGGGAAACATGGTGACAAACAGGGCTGGGGAGGTGAGCGAGGGCTGCTGCTGAAGCCTTTGGGTGCCAAGCAAAGGAGTTTGGTCTTTATCCTGAAATCTATGGGGAACACTGAGGGATTATAAAAAGAGAGGTAGTCAAACATGATCCAGAATGACTGAAACGAAAAAGATTGGAAATAATCTAGTGGTGGTGAGTATGAGAAGCAACTGGAAGCCTCATACACAGGTGGTGGGAGTAAAATTGGTTCAACTACCTTGGAATATTATTTGGGAGAATCTAATAGTGCTGATCAAATGCCTAGCCTGTGACCTAGCATTTCCACTCCCGGGTCTATACGTAGCAGAGATGCATACAAAAACAGCTGCAAGAAGGCTCACAACAGCAGGGCTCATCATAGCCCAATACAGAAGGCAACTCAAATGTCAACCAGCAGTTGAATGGATACATAAGTTGTTGTGTATTCGTATTATAACAAACCACCACACAGCAATGAGAATGAACTCCAACTACACCCAACATTGTTGATGAGTCTCATAAAAAAAGAGTAAGTGACAGAAGCCAGACACAAAAGAGTACAAACCACCCACTGAATCATACACTTAAAAATGGTAAATTTTATTTTATATTTTATGTTTTACCAAGATAAAAAGGTGAAAAAAATTCATAGAACTATACAACACAAAGAGTATACCCTAATGTAAACAGAGACTTTAATTAATAATAGTGCATTAATATTCATTCACCTATTGTAAGATGTAATATGCTAATAAGAGATGTTAATAATAGGACAAACCATGATGCAAGGAGAAATATAGGAGCTCTGTACTTTCCGTTCAATTTTTTTATAAACCTAAAACTGCTATAAAAAATAAAATCTTCTAATTAAAAAAAATTCCAGGCAAAAAAAAATATGCATGGCATGATTTCAATTACATAAAGAATAAAAACTAATACATTAGCTTTTATTAGACATTAGAAGTTGGGATCATGCTTACTTACGGGGAAGGAGCACAAGGAGGTTCTAGGATGCTGGTAACATTCTGTCTCTTGATCTGAGGGCTGGTTACATGGCTTTGTGAAGTCTGTAAAAATTCATCGAGCTGTACATAGTATCTGTACTTCTCTCTATGTGTCCTGTAATTTAATAAAAAGCTTTAAGAAAATATTTTTTTAAAAAAGATAAATAGTCTATCATGTAGAAGTCCAAATAATTTATGTAGATACTCCATCCTCAAGGAAGGGGAGGAGAACTCCCCGCTCCTTAGGTGTGGGCTGGGCATAGTGACTTCCTTCCAAGAGCACAATATGGTAAGGGGGAGAGGAGTAATTTTACTGCAGAGAAACCTGATAAACACCACTTCAGCTAGCTAAGCACGACCAACATCAACTGTCCTAAGTTGGCTTGGTAATACGCACCCTTGATATGATGTGATGAAAATGATGCTTCCTTCTGTGATCTTACTACCAATAGCCCATAACCCCAGCTTTGCCATGAGAGAAACATCAGACAAATTCCAATCATGGGACAGACTACAAAATACCTGACCAGTACTCCTGAAAACTGCTGAGGTCATCAAAACAAAGATAGTCTGAGAAATGTCACTGCCAAGGGAAACCCAGAGAGACATGATGACTCGGTATAATGTGGTGTCCTCCTTGGTGGGATCCTGGAACAGAAAAGGACATTAGGTAGGTCAGCTGCTCCCTCTGGGCCTTGGTCCTCTGCCCGTGCCCACCGGAGCCTGTTTGTGTAGACTAACCAGAGCCGGCGAATTCTCCACTCCGAGCCCATCCAGACTGCCCCGACCCCAGCTTTCTGTCCTTTGAAAACACTAAGAATAATGTCCCTGAATCAATTTTTACTAGAACCGATCACCTGTCACACCTGGAACAGGGATCATACCCAGACTGCCCTTAGCCCCACTAATCACGAAGTCCACATCTATAAGAAGAACGGGAGTCAGTGGGTGAAAGCTCATGAACTCAAGGAGCAACAGACACATCACAGGCATCAACTGGGCTCCCAAGAGCGACCACATTGTCACTTGCGGGGCAGACCGCAATGCCTATGTCTGGAGTCAGAAAGATGGTGTTTGGAAGCCAACACTGGTGATCCTGCGAATTGATGTTGCAGCCACTTTTGTCAAGTGGTCCCCTCTAGAGAACAAATTTGCTGTAGGAAGTGGAGCACGGCTCATTTCTATTTGTTACTTCGAGTCTGAAAATGACTTGTGGGTAAGCAAGCACATTAAAAAGCCAGTTCATTCCACGGTCCTCAGCTTGGATTGGCATCCCAACAATGTCTTGCTGGCAGCAGGATCCTATGATTTCAAATGCAGAGTGTTTTCTGCCTACATTAAAAAAGTATATGAAAAGCCAGCCGTACCCCCTGGGGCAGCAAGATGCCTTTTGGTCAGCTGATGTCAGAGTTTGGTGGCAGTGGCACTGGTGGCTGTGTGCACGGGGTCAGGTTTTCCGCCAGTGGGAGCCGCCTGGCCTGGGTCAGCCACGATAGCACCGCATCTGTTGCTGATGCCTCAAAAAGCGTACAGATCTCAACTCTAAAGACAGAGTTCCTGCCCCTCCTGAGTGTATCATTTGTTTCGGAGAATAGCGTTGCAGCTGCTGGCCATGACTCCTGCCCAATGCTCTTTAACTACTATGACCATGGTTGCTTGACCTTCGTCTCCAAGCTAGACATTCCAAAACAGAGCATCCAGCACCACGTGTCTGCCATGGAACACTTCTGCAACGTGGACCAGAGGGCCACAACTGAGGACCGCAACACAGCCTTGGAGACGCTGCACCAGAACAGCATCACTCAAGTGTCTATTAATGAGGTGGACAAGCAAGATTGTCGCAAATTTTGCATGACTGGCATCGATGGAGCCATGATAATTTGGAATTTCAAGACCTTAGAGTCTTCTATCCAGGGCCTTCGGATAATGTGAAGCTGAGTGAGCCTCCCTGATCGTGTGGCAAACTGACACACCGAAGTGACGGCAGCCCCGCCCGCCATTTGCATGATGGCAGCGTGAGCCACCCGCAAGGAAATACTGAAGACACATCGTGCAAATATCGTGTGTTTTTGTTTGAATATAATTGGTGAAAGTGTTAGTTTTTTAAAAGCAGCAGTGACTTGGGGTTTTTTTTGTTTTTTGTTTTTGCCTTTCATTCCATTCTTGACCAAAGCGTCTCTTTAAGTAGTTTATTATGGAAAATTGTCACACTAAGTAAAAGGGTGGGGAGGTATGTAAATTATCTACTAAAAATTAAGTTAAAATGCTGGGAAAAAAAGGACATTAGGTACAAACTAAGGACATCTGAATAAAGCGTGACTTTAGTTAATTAAAGAAAGAGAGGGTATAAGAAAGAAAGGAAAAAAGAGGTTGTCCATTTTCTATAAAATTCAGCCTAACCTCGAACCCTGATACTTTTTATCGAGAGAGCTGAACCCTGTGGAGGTACGGTTAGAAAACAGCTTTTCTTTCCTCTCATCCGTGGTTTTCAAACAGGTTCTGTCAGTGTCGGGTTCCCAGTCGTTGTCCTTGACATTTTCACAGGTTGACCCCACAGCTTTCTCATTTTCAGAAATTAAAAAGCCCAGTCTAGTCTAAATCAAAATTGGCTTCTCACACCCAATTTAAAGTGGGTCCCCATCTTCCTCTCAGATGTGACCCTGTGGGAAGGGGAGAGGCGTGCTCTTTTTCTGCTCTTCTTTCTTCCCCTCCCCCCTCCTGATGCTCCCACAGGGCAGGGAAAGCAGGGCACTGGAAGAAGAGCCAATCTCTTTTAATTCGACTGGAGCTGTTTATTTTCTCAGCTATGGACACCCTGGTGTGGAGTAGATGTTCTACTGCCAGCTTTTCATTGAGTGCCTTTGAGTCCCAACAGTGTCCCCCACGTCACACAGTTCCTAACGTAGTTGACGGACTCTCTAGATGAACTTTTGCCCACCCCCAGCTCAATCCCACAGGATATGCCCTGTAGTCTGTCACTGCTGGTGTCCCCTCCCCTCTGCAGTGAGGTGCCATGCATGCAGCTTAAGTCCATTCCCTTCAGCATGTCCGCCTGCCTTAGGAGACTCACGTTCTGTAAGGTAACCAACTCTGGCCCTGCAGGCTGCCCTCTGCTGCCTCTGCCATCACAGGCTGCTCCACTCAGTCTCTGTGTCCTTGGATTTCCCCCAGACCCGAGGACGCATGTCAAGCAGGTGCACTGCATAGTGGTCCAGAGCACAATCTTCTAAAGTTTCGAGTCCCAGCTCTAACATACTGCTATGTGACCTAGAATAAATTACACAACTTCTTTCCACCTTTATTACCCTATTGTAATATGAGAATAGTATTAATTTCTGTCTCATAGGATGACTGAGAATGTTTTTTGTTAATACGTATAAAGCTCTTAAAACAACACTGGGCCCACAAGAATTGAGCACTGTGCAGTGTGTGATAATAACACACATGCCAGACAAAGAGAACAGATTAGTGGCTACTGGGGGAAAGGTGGGGTGGGGGGTAGGCACAAAGGGTAAAGGGGTGCACCTATAACACAACTGACAAACAATAATGTACCACTGAAATTTCACAAGATTGTAACCTATCATTAACTCAATAAAAATTAAAAAAAAAACACCACATGCCACAATCTCCCTCACCACGCTCTGCCCCACCTGGACTCCCGGCTGGGGAGAGAGATACCATTCTCCCTTCCTTGCAGGTATCCCACTCCCAAAGTTTTGGTCTCCTGGGAATCCCTTCACTTGGCTTTGTGACATTGGGAGGGCGGGGGGGGGGGGGGGTCCTCCTTCCTTCCCCAGGGGGAGGAGAGAACCACTGTGGGACTCCTCACCAAGAATCAGCCCTTTACCTTAAAGCTCTCTTTCACACAGTGAACGCCCACATACCATCATGTAGGTTCAGATTGCTGACATCTGTCTTATCTACTCTCCCTCTCTCCTCTCTATATAGATACATAGTTAGATGTACATTTTTAAACTGAACTATTTAAAAGTTACAGAACTCATGACCTTTCACCCCTAAACCCTACAGCATTGCTCTCCTAAGAATGTTCCCTGAAATATTCTCCCACAAGACCATTATACTACGTTCACACCTAAGAAAATTAGCATTAATTCCATAATAGCATCCAATCTCTAATCCTTGGCCATGTGTCTTCAATTGTCCCAAAAATGTCTTTTGTAGCTTAAAAAAAATTTTTTTTAAATCCAAGATCCAATCAAGGTTCACATATTGCATTTGATTGTTATGTCTTTAGTCTCTTTGCTCTGAAAAAGACCTTTGTCATTTTTTTTTTATGACATTGACCATTTTGAAGTGTCCAAGCCAGTTGCCTCGAGGAACAGCTCGCACATGGATTTTCTTCGCTCACCTTTACCATCTCTCACGACGAGGGAGTAGGTGAAAGGGGACTTGTCTTTGGAATGCAGAATTCTCATCGTCTCTTGTTTTCAGATTAAAGACTTGGGCTGAAGTGCCAGGTGGCTGGGACCACGACCTTTCCTTACCTGCTTTCACAAGTTGTCAGAGAGGCACTGCCGAACACTCTTCCGCAGAGGAGCGGGAGCCTCCTCCCCTGATCAGCATGGACTTGATGCCCATGCAGGGTCCCTCCTCCCGGGCACAGCAGGAAAAAAGGCTGGACCAGCCCAAAGGCCTTTCGCTCCCAGCAGCCTACCCTGCCCTTGAGAGAAATAAGCCCCGCACCCTCTCCACTCCCCTTCACCCCGACCCTGGACCCTGAAAGGAGCTGAGCATTCCTCCCCCAGAGACACAGCACCTATCCCCAAAGAGCTGCCCCTGGGCTGTGGGTAGTAGGTGGAGCAGAGGGATCATGGCCCAAGGCCAAAGACTGATCCTTTCATCTTTACCAGTGACTTTGATATCAGGTGACCAGCACGGCCAGCCCAATCTGATAGGGGGTGGTGTTCATAAAAGGCCCCCTCACCTGGAGCCAGAAGCTCTGTACCGGTCCCCACAATCCTGCTGATCTCAGGCACTTGCCTCCACAGGTACCTTTCCTGGGCCCATTTCCCAGTCCCTGGGATCTCCCACCATGTATTCTGGGGGCCAGTAGCGATGGAGGATGGGGGACCCTGGGTCAGATGTAGGAGGCCTGAGTTCTAGTCCTTGTTGCCTTGCTCCAGTCCTCAGTTTCTCAATTTTTTTTTTAAAGATTTTTTTTTTATTTTTTCCTTTTTCTCCCCAAAGCCCCCCGGTACATAGTTGTGTATTCTTCGTTGTGGGTTCTTCTAGTTGTGGCATGTGGGACACTGCCTCAGCGTGGTCTGATGAGCAGTGCCATGTCCACGCCCAGGATTCGAACTAACGAAACACTGGGCCGCCTGCTGCGGAGTGCGCAAACTTAACCACTCGGCCACAGGGCCAGCCCCAGTTTCTCAATTTTTAAATGAGCAACTTGGACTGGGCCATCTCCAAAGATCCTTAGTCTGACTGGAGCGGAGAGATGGGGATGGGTCCCCACCTGGCATGAGGCCCTGGCTACAGCTGAACCTCAGCCTCCAAGACTGTGAGGTGAGGGGTACTCATCCTCAGGGGAGGCGCCCTCCTTGGTCTTGAAAAAGAATGCCCTGGGGGAGGGGGCATCATGAGCCATTTGCATCAGCCCTGGGACTTTGGCCCCTCAGCATTGCTGGGAGGGATCGGCTTCCTGTTCCCCGGGTATGAGGAGGTATCAGCGGGAAGCCAGCACTGTCAGGGACCCTTCAGCACAATGCCCAGCATACACCTTGTGCTGGGGGCTGGCTGGGGTGCTTCCCTGTTTTGAAGCGGTCACTTGGCTCTACTCCAGCCTCAGAATTGGAAACTGAGGTGATGGGCAGAGGGGAGGCCGGGGCTGAATTTAGATGCTCAAGTTGGGAATCTTGAGGCTTCTTTCCAGCCCTCAGGTTCTGTGCTGAGCTAAGGGTGAGCTCCTGGAAGTAGGACCCATGGTGGATGTATCTTATGCTTTCTGGCGTCCAGCTGGGAGCCAAGCACAGAACAGTACCAGGGTTTACTGACTGAGTAAATGAATGAATGAATGGCTCTATCTCTACTCTCAGCTTTGCTCCTCCTTCTTCTTCCCCTGTAGCTGATACAGATGATGTTGTCCCAGCTCAGTCCCTTCTCGGCCACAGAGCTTCTCCTGGCCTCCACTATCTTCTGTCTGGTATTCTGGGTGGTCAGAGCTTGGCAGCCCCAGATCCCCAAAGGCCTGAAGAGTCCACCAGGGCCCTGGGGCTGGCCCTTCTTGGGGCATGTGCTGACCCTAGGGAAGAACCCACATCTGGCTCTGTCGAGGCTGAGCCAGCGTTATGGGGATGTGATGCAGATCCGCATTGGCAGCACACCTGTGCTGGTACTCAGCGGCCTGGACACCATCCGGCAGGCCCTGGTGCGGCAGGGCGATGATTTCAAGGGCCGGCCTGACCTCTACAGCTTCACTCTGATCACTAACGGCCAGAGCATGACCTTCAACCCAGACTCTGGACCAGTGTGGGCTGCCCGCCGGCGCCTGGCCCAGAACGCCCTCAACACCTTCTCCATCGCCTCAGACCCAGCTTCCATGTCCTCATGCTACTTGGAGGAGCATGTGAGCAAGGAGGCCGAGGCCCTCCTCAGCAGGTTGCAGAAGCTGATGTCAGTGGCTGGGCGCTTCGACCCCTCCAGCCAAGTGGTAGCATCCGTGGCCAATGTCATTGGTGCCATGTGCTTCGGGCAGCACTTCCCCCACAGCAGCGAGGAAATGATCAGCCTTTTGAGAAGCAGCCATGAGTTCGTGCAGACTGCCTCCTCCGGGAACCCCGTAGACTTCTTCCCCATTCTCCGATACCTGCCCAACCTTCCCCTGCAGAGGTTCAAGTCCTTCAACCAGAGGTTCCTGCGGTTCCTGCAGAAAATAATCCAGGAGCACTATCGGGACTTTGACAAGGTGAGCCCAGGGTGTAGGTGGTGAGGGGGCACCGTGCAGAGCCTGGGTGTGGCCCCGCTTACCCATCTCCCAGGTACCCACACAGCTGCTGTGCTGCCAAGGCCTAAGAAGACCTGGGACACCTTGGGCCAGCTGTGTGACCTGGAGCCAATCTCTTTCCTTCTCTGGCCTCAGTTTCCTCATAACTATGGCCTTTCCCTCAGGGCCACTCAAAGCCCCAGAGAGATAAGGCCAGGAATGGGTCTCTGGCAGACACCTGCAATGTGGGGGCCGTTAGTGTGAGTGAGAAGACTTTTGTTCTGCAGGAACCTGAATCCCCAGTTCAGATGTCACTTTGCTTCCCTATACATGAACCAACCTCCTCCTTTGGAATTGGATCCCTGGGGTTATTGGGAGGAAGGGTCAATGGGGCATCAAATGACACCTTAAGCTCTACCCAGCACTGCTACCAGCTCCTGTTGTGAGCCTGGAGGCCAGGCGGGAGTGCCAGATGGGATGGGGCAAGGTCCAGCCTTTGGCCCTGGAAGTGTTGGGGTGCTCCTAAGATTGTGCCTCCTCAGAACAGCATCCAGGACATCACAGGCGCCCTGTTCAAGCACAGAGAGAAGAGCTCCAGAGCCAGCGGTGTTCTCATCCCCCAGGAGAAGATTATCAACATTATCAATGACATTTTCGGTGCCGGTAGGAGCCAGACCGCTGTGCCTCCATCCACGAGTGACTGCCCTTCATCCACAGACTTGCCCAGCCCCAAGACCATCAGATATCTCACCAACCACATGGCCACATGGTGCAGGTCACAGGTTCAGGGTTTGAGCCCAGACTATGCCACCAGCTCCCAGTGGAAACTCAACCAATTCCCTCTCCTACTCTGAGCCTCAGTTTCTCCATCTGAACGATAGAGTGTTCTCTGGCCTGTAAGTCTAGGGCCCTGTAATTCCAGCAGCTAATTACAAAACCAGTAACTCAAGTTTGTGTTGAGGAGACCTGGCCTCTCCCCTAAGAAAATTTATGGGGGCTGGTGGGGGTGAGGCAGAGAAAGACAACACTTGGTACATTATGGTGGGTGCTAGGTAAATGCTGGTTTCTTATTCCTTTCTTCTTCTTTCTTTGCCTTACCCCATGCTGCCCAGGATTTGACACAGTCACAACAGCTATCACCTGGAGCCTTACGTACCTTGTGACAAATCCTAAGATACAGAGGAAGATCCAGGAGGAGCTGGGTATGCTGTGTCCTGCAACTTCTGGTGGAGAGAAACCTTGGGGCCCCAGGTCATTTGTTCAATCTATATATAGTGTTATGTGCCTACTAAGTGTAAGCCCTGGGCATACAATTGTGCCCACTCTTGCCTAGAAGATGCTGGGTAGGGGGTTAGTGGGCCTCAGACATGTAAACAAACGTAGTACCACATAGGGGAAAGGGGACACAGATGCCATGGAGCAGTCAGTCAGGGCAGCCTCTAAGCCCTGTCTGTCCTCTGTGGCCTGCAGACACAGTGGTTGGCAGGGCGCGGCAGCCCCGACTCTCCGACAGACCCCAGCTGCCCTATATGGAGGCCTTCATCCTGGAGACCTTCCGACACTCCTCCTTCGTCCCCTTCACCATCCCCCACAGGTGAGGCCTGCCTATTGTGCCCTCCCACCTCTGAAGTCCTCACCATATCTTCTCCTCTCAGCTTCTCAGCCCTGGCCCTGCCTTAGACCTCAGCATCTTCTTCCTGGCCATGACACCAGGTTCCTCACAGACCTCTGGTCTGCCCCTATCCAGTCCAAACATGATCAAGCTGCCCGACTCTCAGGAGAAAATCACACTCCTGACCTCAGCTCTCATTTCTTCCCTACAAGAACCCCATCCAGCCAGGCTGGTCTCACTGTCCCGCACAAGCATGATCCAGAATCCTCCAGGTTTGCTTACGCTGGACCTTCTGCTTGGAATGCCTGCTACTCTTTTCTCTGGCTACCAGAATCCTATCCTTGCCCAAGGTCAATCCCGACACAAATTTCCCCTCCCCTAGAAGACTTTCTTGACTCCTCCAGCTGGCACAGCTTATTCTTTGATATCTTATAGGACTTACAGAAATTTGTCCTTGATTATGCCCTGGGATTTTTTTTTTCTTTTTTTGAGGAAGATTAGCCCTGAGCTAACTACTGCCAATCCTCCTCTTTTGCTGAGGAAGCCTGGCCCTGAGCTAACATCCATGCCCATCTTCCTCCACCTTACACGTGGGACACCTACCACAGCATGGCTTTTTGCCAAGCGGTGCCATGTCCGCACCCGGGATCTGAACTGGCGAACCCCCTAGCCTCCAAAGCAGAATGTGTGAACCCAACCGCTGCGCCATCAGGCCGGCCCCTGTCCTGGATTTTAACAATGTCAACAGACTTAGTGAACACTTACTTCTGCCCATATACTGGTCTAGTTATTCCCAGAGTAAGAGGCCTAACTCCTCAGCCAGGCTGGGAACTTCCCAGGACTGGCCCAGATCGCCTGCTTCTTGGCTCCAGAGCATGGCCAAGTGCACAGCTGGGCACAAACAGAAGTTTAATAAACACTTGTTGAAGTTGAAGAACAGAAGCCACAGAGGGGGAAGGATAATTTCACCTCTTCTCTGCTCCTGACAGTCCCTCCCGGTATAGGGTATGGAGACCATGGTGGGCAGGCTCTTGGGGTGGGGTGGAGGTAGGAGCAGGAATCTCCTGGAGACATGCCCCAGTTTTCCAGCCCCTGAGCCTGACAGCCCTCTTCCTTCCTCAGCACAGTAAGGGACACGACACTGAACGGCTTCTACATCCCCAAGGAACGCTGTGTCTTCATAAACCAGTGGCATGTCAACCATGACGAGTGAGTACACATCCTCCACTGAAAAATGTGTGAAGTTCAGCAGTCAGGAAGGCTGTTTGTCCCCCTAGGAAGTGGTTATATAATAAAGGAATGGTGCCTCAATAGTTATATAGCCTGCTCTAGGTGACAAAATTTAGATCCATGTTTCTCAAACTTTAGTGCATATAAGAATCGATCAGGGGCTGGCCCCGTGGCCGAGTGGTTAAGTTCGTGCGCTCTGCTGCAGGTCGCCCAGTGTTTCGTTGGTTCGAATCCTGGGCGCAGACATGGCACTGCTCATTGAACCACGCTGAGGCAGCGTCCCACATGCCACAACTAGAAGGACCCACAACGAAGAATATACAACTATGTACTGGGGGGCTTTGGGGAGAAAAAGGAAAATAAATAAAAAAATAAATAAAATCTTAAAAAAAAAAAAAAAAGAATCGATCAGGCAATTGGTAATAGATTATGGCGCCCCATCCTCCAAGATTCCACTTTGGTAGGTAAGGTGGGAGTACCTGCAGTGATTCTGATGTGAATGGCTGAGGGACCTCTCTTTGGAAATCCCACTTTAGTCTATAGGTAGGGGGATCATATAATTTATCACCCAAACTGGGGCACTTCTGAGTGTGAAAAGGGATGCCATCAATAATTAATATGAAACAATGGCATAAGTTGGTATATACTGTTGATTTCCCTTGTATATTGAGTAGGATAAAGACAAATATGTTTTCCTTCTTTTAGTTTCTTTTAGTTAAAGCATTATTTCTTTAAAATAACAAATAAATATTAAAAAGCACTATTTTCAAGGCTGATCATTTTAGAGAGAGCTATGTAAAAGAAATAAGCATCAAAGTACAGTTTGGTCCCTTTCCCCACTCTCCTTTCATTGCTCTCCATCTATTCTAACACTTGTGCTATCAATAAAAGTCTGTTCAGAAGTTCTCCCCAGGCCTTTCCTCCCAGAGATCCCATCTCCTCTGTTCCCTGCAGGGAGTTGTGGGAGAACCCGTTTGAGTTCCGGCCAGAGCGATTCCTCAGTGCTGATGGCACCACCATCAACAAGACCTTGAGTGAGAAGGTGATGCTCTTTGGCATGGGCAAGCGCCGGTGCATAGGAGAAGTCCTGGCCAAGTGGGAGGTCTTCCTCTTCCTGGCCATCTTGCTGCAACGGCTGGAGTTCAGTGTGCCACCAGGCGTAAAATTGGACCTAACCCCCATCTACGGGCTGACCATGAAGCATGCCAGCTGTGAACATGTCCAGGCACGGCTACGGTTTTCCATCAAGTGAAGAAGGCACCAGCATGCTGAGGCAGAGGGAAGGGTGGGGGCACCTATGGGGCCTCAGCCCTTGTTTCTTTCTTTCTTAAATAACAGCTTTATTGAGATATAATTCACATACCCTATAATTTACCTCCTTAAAGTGTACAATCCAATGCTTTTAGTATATTCACAGAATTGTTCTGTTACCACACCACAATCAATTTTAGAACCTTCTCATCTCCCGTAAAAGAAACCCCATACCCAATAGCAGTCACTCCCCACCTCCCCTAATGCACCTCCCCTGCCCAACCAGCCCTAGGCAACTACTAATCTATTTTCTGTATCTATAGATTTGCTTAATCTGGATATTTCATATAAACGCAATTATACAATAAGTGGTCTTTTGTGACTGACTTTTTCACTTAGCATAATGTTTTCAAGCTTCATCCATTTTGTAGCATGTATCAGTAAGCCCTGGTTTCTTGAGTCTTGAGAATAAGCCCAGGTCCGTTTCCTCATTCATCAATTAGTACATCTTTCACTGCTCTCTTCTCTCCTTTCCTGTATAATCCAAGTCTTTGAACACTTGAAGGGAACAAAGAGGAAGGGACCCAGCCCTGTGGACCAACCCCAGATGGGAGAATGGGGATCCCTCATGCCCCATCCTCAAAAGGTCGGATATCTGACTTCTCACAAGGCCATGATTTGTTTGTCCACAGCTAGAGGAGGATAAGCTCCCCAGAAGTGCTTGAGTTACCTGCAAAAGGCTCAGATCTCATGAAAGGGCACTATCAAAGAGTAAAAAGATAAGCCACAGAATGGGAGAAAATATTTGCAATTCATATATCTGATGAGAGATTAATATCTAGAATATATAAGGAACTCCTAAAACTCAACAACAAAAAACCAACAACTCATTTCAAAAATGGGCAAAAGACTTGAATAGACAGTTCTCTAAAAAGGATGTGCAAGTGGAGAACAAGTACATGAAAAGGTGCTCACCATCATTAGTTATTAGGGAACTGCAAATCAAAACCACAATAAGATACCGTTTCACACCTACTAGAATAGCTATTAAAAAAAACCCCAGAAAGTTATAAATATAAGTTGTCCTATGTAAGCCTAATAATAACCACCAAAAAAGCCTATCATAGATGCAGAAAAGAGAAAGAGAAAGGGAAAGGAATCTAAGGCATCTAATTACCAATGATAATGGTGTCAATTCAACAAGAAGACATAACATTTGTAAATATTTATGCACCCGACATAGAAGCACCTAAATATATAAAGCAAATTTTAACAGACCTAAAGAGAGAAATAGACAGCAATACAGCACCACTACAGAAAAACCATCAAATCACAAAGGAAGAGAGCAAGATAAGAAAAAAGGAACAGAAGAACTACAAAACAGCCACAAAACAATTAACATAATGGCAATAAATGCATACCTATCAATAATTACCTTAAATGTAAATGGACTAAATTCTCCAATCAAGGCATAGAGTGGCTGAATGGATTTAAAAAAAAAAAAAAAGACTCACCTATAAGCTTCCTACAAGAGACTCACTTCAGATATAAGGACACACACAGACTGAAAGTGAAGGAATGTAAAAAGATATTCCATGCAAAAGGAAACCAAAAGAAAGCAGGGGTTGATATACTTATATTAGGTTTAAAATATTGTATTATAACTTATGCTTAAAATAGACTTTAAGCCAAAAACTGTAATAAGAGACAAAGAAGGTAATTACATAATGATAATGGTGTCAATTCAACAAGAAGACATAACATTTGTAAATATTTATGCACCCGACATAGAAGCACCTAAATATAAAAGCAAATTTTAACAGACCTAAAGAGAGAAATAGACAGCAATACAGTAATAGTAGGGAACTTTAATACCCCACTTTCATCAATGGATGGATCATCTAGACAGGCAATTAATAAGGAAACATTGGTCTTAAATGACACATTAAACCAGAAGGACTTAATATATGGATACCAAAAATTCCATCCAAAAGCAACAGAATACAAATTCTTTTCAGGGGCACACAGAACATTCTCCAGGATAGATCACGTCAGGCCACAAAATAAGTCTTAATAAATATAAGAAGATTGAAATTATATCAAATATCTTTTCCAGCCACAACGGTATGAAACTAGAAATCAATTACAAGAAGAAAACTGCAAAATTCACAAATATATGGAGATTAAACAACATGCTACTGAACAATCAATGAGTCAAAGAAGAAATCAAAAGAGAAATCAAAAAATACTTTGACACAAATGAAAATGGAAATACAACATACCAAAACTTATGGGATGCAGCAAAAGCAGTTCTACAAGGGAAGTTCATAGCAATAAATGTTTGTCTCAAGAAACAAGAAAAATCTCAAATAAACAACCTAACTTTATACCTCAAGGAACTAGAAAAATAAAAACCAATGAAGCCCAAAGTTAGTAAAAGGAAGGAAATAAGAAAGATTAGAGTGGAAATAAATGAAATAGAGATTAAAAAGAAAATAGAAAAGATCAATAAAACTAAGAGCTGGTTCTCTGAAGAGAAAAACGAAATTGACAAACCTTTAGATAAACTCACCAACAAAAAAAGAGAATTCAAATAAAATCAGAAATGAAAGAGGAGACATTACAACTGATACCACAGAAATACAAAGAATCATAGGAGACTATGAACAATTATATGCCAACAAATTGGACAATCTAGAAGAAATGGATAAAGTCCTAGAAATATACAACCTTCTAAGAATGAGTCATGAAGAACAACTGATTACTAGTAGATTACAAAGAGATTGAATCAGTAATCAAAAACCTACCAACAAACAAAAGTCCAGAAATAGACAGCTTCACTGGTGAATTCTACCAAACATTTAAAGAAGAATTGATAACAATCCTTCTCAACTCTTCCAAAACATGGATAAGGAAGGAACACTACCAAACTCATTTTATGAGGTCAGCATTATCCTGATACCAAAACCAGACAAGGTCACCACAAGAAAAAAATTACAGGCCAATATCCCTGATGAACATAGATGCAAAAATCCTCAAAAAAAATTATTAAACCAAATTAAACAGTACACTAAAAGGATCATACACCATGATCAAGTAAAATTTATTCCAGGGATCCAAGGATGTTTCAACATCCACAAATCAATCAACATGATAAATCACATTAACAAAATGAAGGGATAAAAACCATATGATCATCTCAATGATACAGAAAAAGCATTTGACAAAATTCAACATCCATTTATGATAAAAAAAACTCTCAACAAAGTGGGTATAGAGGGGATGTACCTCGACATAATAAAGGCCATGTATGACAAGCCCACAGCTAACTTTATACTTAACGGTGAAAAGCTGAAAGCTTTTCCTCTAAGATCAGGAACAACACAAGGATGCCCACTCTCGTCACTTTTATTCAACAAACTATTGGAAATCTTAGCCAGAGCAATTAAGCAGAGCAACAGAGAAAATTGGAAAGCAAGAAGTAAAACTCTCACTATGTACAGATAACATGATATTATATAGAGAAAAACCCAAAGACTCCACCAAAAAACTGTTAGAACTAATAAATGAATTCAATAAAGTTGCAGGATACAAAATCAATACACAAAAATCTGTTGCATTTCTATAAACTAATAATGACCTAGCAGAAAGAGAAATTAAGAAAACAACCCTATTTACAATTGCTTCAAAAAGAATAAAATACCTAGGAATAATTTAACCAAGGAGGTGAAAGATCTGTACACTAAAAACTGTAAGACAGTGATGAAAGAAACTGAAGAAGACATGAATAAATGGAAAGGTATTCCATGCTCATGGGTTGGAAGAATTAATACTGTTAAAATGTCCATGTTACTCAAAGCAATCTAAAGATTCAATGCAATCCCTATCAAAATTCCAGCAGTATTTTTAACAGAAATAGATCAAATAATCCTAAAATTTGTATGGAATCACAAAAGACCCCAAATAGCCAAAGCAATCTTGAGAAAGAAGAAAAAAGCTGGAGGCATGATTTCAAACTATACGACAAAGCTATAGTACTCAAAACAGCATGGTACTGACATAAAAACAGACACATAGATCAATGGAACAGAATAGACAGCCCAGAAATAAACCCATGCATATATGGTAAGTTAATTATGACAAAGGAGGCGAGAATACTCAATGGGGAAAGAACAGTCTCTTCAATAAATGGTGTTGGGAAAACTGGATAGCTATGTGCAAAAGAATGAAACTGGACCGCTATCTTACACTATACACAAAAATTAACTCAAAATGGATTAAAGACTTGAATCTAAGACCTGAAACTGTAAAACTCCTGGAATAAAACATAGAGGGAAGTCTCCTTGACACTGGTCTTGGCAATGAGTTTTTGGATTTGAATCAAAAGCACAGGCAACAAAAGCAAAAATAAACAAGCGGGATTACATCAAACTAAAAAGCTTCTGCACAGCAAACAGAACGATCAGTAAAATGAAAAGGCAACCTACCAAATGGGAGAAAATATTTGCAAATGATATATCTGATAAGGGGCTAATATCCAAAATCTATAAAGAACTCATACAACTCAACAGCAAAAAACAAACAATTTGATTTAAAAATGGGCAGAAGATCTGAATAGACATTTTCCCAAAGAAGACATCCAGATGGCCAATGGACACATGAAAAGATGCTCAACACCAGTAATTGTCAGGGAAATGCAAAGCAAAACCACAATGAGCTATCACCTCACACCTGTTAGAACGGCTGTCATCAAAAAGACAAGAGATAACAAGTGTTGGAGAGGATGTGGAGAAAAGGGAACACGTGCATTGCTGGTGGGAATAGAAATTGGTGCAACCACTATGGAAAACAATATGGAGGTTCCTCAAAAAATTAAAAATAGAACTATCATATGACCCAGCAATTCCACTTCTGGTTATTTATCTGAAGAAAACAGACTCCTTTCTGTGGCTTTGAAGAAAATAATAAATTTAACAAGGAAAATCCGCTGGAGTCTGTGCTAAAATCCTGAAAGGAGGAAGCACCTCACCCAGCTTCGTCTGTCTGTATCCATGCCTGTCCTCAAACCAAAAGCAAACTCCTCAAGGAACCTCCATCTGAGAGAAAACTCAATTCACCTGTCCGTTGGAGGCAGCCTACCTGGGGGCTCCATTCTTAGGGGAGAAATGAGCCTGCTCTGAACGTCCCAGTCTGAGGAGGGAACTGCAGCCCAGCGCTGGGAATCTCAGGAAACAGGGCCTTGTCTAAGGAAAGAGACATGGCCTTGCTCTGGGAGCGCCAGTCTGAGGGGGACATGCTCCTATCCTTCAGAGCCCCTAACTAGTGGAAGACTCCACTGATGCACCCAGCAGCACATATAAAGACCCCTAACAAGCAACAAACAGATATTGCCATACTTTGTCAATCCAATATTCAGCAAGACCCAGCCTCCTGGGGAGTTTCAGGCCCAGTGGCCACCCAACGGTCACTGCCCCGTCTAGCTCCCAGTGGTCAGGAGTTGGCCTGAGCTTCTCACGCACACCTGGCCAATCTTTAACTCACTCAGGCTGGCCTGTGGCTTCCCTCTGGCAGAGCCAAAGTAAGAGGAATTGGACATCGAGACTTTGCCCCTCACCCCCCACTCGCCATTCCTGACCCCCAAGCAGGCTGGAGGCAGACCGAAACAGTTCTCTCCTGCTCCTTCCTGGGCAGGCCCTGGATACACACCATCCCAGCCTGTTCTCACAGCTGTAGGAGGTGGGCACCGTTATACCCCCTTTAGAGATAAGGAACCCAAGTCTCAGAAAGCATGAGTTGGGAATCGGTGAGGGAGGGACTCAGGGCTGCATCGCCTACATGACTCTGACGTGCGTGCAGAGTCTCTTGCCCGGCCTGTGCCTCACCCTCTTAGCTGGGACTGTCTGGATAGAACAGGGCAGTTTGGAAATGCAACATGATTACTGAACCGTGTGGAGAGTTGGAAAGAGCACTTGGCTGGAGGGTTAGGAGGCCTGACCTCAGGTTCCAGGTTTGGGTGACCTTGGGCAAGTCCCTCCCCCTCTCGGGGCCTCAAATCCCCGTCTTCAGCCACCCCTGAGGTCTTCCCCAGCACTGTAAACCTGAAGATCGGGCCACTGACAATGCTCCTCCAGTCTCACTTAAGGCTGTAGGCAAAATCCTGTGAGGGCCTGGCAAACTCAGAGCTGCAGTGCTCTGGGGAGGGGTGTGTTGGTAAAGAGGAAATGGTGGGAAAAGCCCTGGGCTTGGAATCCCACCTGTGCCTCACGGGGAAAATGAAGAGACTTTGCTGTCTCCCAGCCTGTCCAGTTCAGACCCTCAACTCCTTTTGTCTCAACCATCCACCACGAACCAGATCTTTCCTTTACTTGTGTAACTTGATCCAGGTTCTTGAGAGAGAAGTTTGACTGAGCCAGGCCATATAGGTCAGAGGTCATGGGTCAGTCAGTGGTTGGGTCCCCCTGGAGCGGTGTCCACCTCTGGTCCAAATAGACACAGCACACTGGCCACCTTGGCAGGTTGGCCCTGCATACCAGGCCTAAGAGAGATTCTGGCACAGAGGAAAGCCAGCAGAGCGACACTAGGCCTCCATTTGTCACTTTCTGCCCTGCCCACCCTTCTCCATACTGCAGCGTGAAGCCATCTTGCCCTCCCCCTCAGTCCTTCCGGAGATTCCAAAAGCCTGGGCTTCCTGACAAATGAGAGAAAGAACTACCACTATTTTTACTTTAAACCAGCTCACCCCTTCTCAGAAGGGGGCTGTGACACTGAGCCAGTTGGTCCTCCCTGGCTCCTTTTTCCTTCAGGGTGACCCCCTCAGAGGATCTCCTTGGTCCCTGTGCAAGTGAACCAAGACATTGGGGACCCCCTAGGTCTGCCCAGATAAGTCTCATGCAACTTGCTCCTCAAGAAAGGATTGTCCAATTGACAAAGGAATCTGAGGAGGGAGCAGACTGTCTGAAAGAATGGTGGTGAGTGCACCGTCTGGGTGGGGGGAACCAAGCAGAGGCTGGATTTTTCCAGTCCAAAGTTTATGAGGTTCAAAGAGTCAAACCACGAGTCAGCCTTCCACCTTATCCCTGTCACTGGCTCCTGTTCTTCCTGAGAGGGGGCTGCCGCCAGAGGTCATCACACCTAGCTGAGCTCCTCATCCCTCAGTGATCCCCTCCCTCAAAATTAGCTGCCCAAGACCCTGCACTCTGATTACCCTTTACCCTGATGCAGGATCTCCTTGCAGTGGGGGCTGTAATTCAAAGATATGCAGCTGCAGTGGGGGGCTCGTAGGCTCTGCAGTGGAGGGGGCACTTTTGGGTGAGGAGCCTGCCCTGGCCTTGCACTAATAAGGAGGCAGCCTCTGCTCTTTACTGAGGCACCTGTGCTTTTCCTGTGGGCCCTTTGTGCCAACAGATTACTCTGGTTTTAGGAGGATAATGTGGTGATACTCAATATGCTTCCCCAGGCCACCCCTTCACCTCTTCACCCACTGCATCCTGGGCCCACAATTAATAAGCATCTAATCCCCAGCAGGGCTTGGGAAAGGGAAAGGGGATAAGGCAGGAGGCTGGCTGGAGAGAGAAATCCAAATCCCAGCTCACCCAGCAGCCCTGGGCCAGTTGGGCAACCTTTGTGAGCCTAGATTTTCTCACCTTGAAGCTGGGGAGGAGAGTCTTACCCGACCGGGTTAGTGAGAGGCTTAACGAGATAGAGTATAGAGTGCCAGGTATTAGGTCAGTGTTCAACACACACACATGCACACGTACACATCACACACCAGGAATGCTGGCATGACATGTGTGTGGCATGTGCAGCTGTGTGCACACCAGGCACACATGTGTGAGCCGGCGTTCCTAGGACCCTGTGCTTTCTTACTGGGGTCTTGCCAGGGCTTGGGCTCAGCCCACTTCCTTCCACTGCTCCCCCTACCCAGAAGCTGGGGAGGGCTGGGGATGCTGGCATGCCAGGGAACAATGGGCCCCCAACCCCTTCCGGCCTATTGCGTGAGAAGGAGCTGCCGGAAGGAAACACCTCCCAGTAGGACAGGCCACCGCCCCCCTGACTCCTGCCCCAGGGCAGTCTGGAGACCCCCCCATGCTGCTCAAGGGGAGGGTCTCTGCGCACTCCAGGCCTCTCCTTTTGGTGCCTTCTGACTCTACCACCTGGACTGGCTTCCCCCATATCCTCTTTCAGAGGCATCCCAGAACCCTCCCCAGGGGCTGAGGTGGGTCCTCCTGCAAGTGTCCAGGGCCTTGTTCTCATACATCTCTGTGTCGCCAGCGTGTGGCCTGGGGAGAGCAGTCTCCAGGAGTGTTGACCAACTGGGTAAGTGACTGAGTGCAGGAAGCCATTCCGGGGATGGTGAGCGGCCCAGGGACTGAGCGGGAAAGAGGAGAGACAGGAGGATTGAGCTCGGGGCTCAGCCAAAACTCCTACACTGCAGATCAGGGTGAGGTCAGGGCCCCAGAAATCCCTCCAGAGAGCATAGGGCACACTGCTGGGGAGCCAAGGATGCTCTTGCTCTCCCCACAAAGTCCTTGCAATCCTCAAGGTTTCATTTGTGTAGCAGCACCTTCACCTACACCCCCCAAATTTCTCTCTCTCACGCACAATCACCGCCACTCAGGGTCCAGTGCCTCCGCCATCAGACTAGAGGCTCTCTGAGGCAGGGGAGGGAGCCAGCCAGAGGGGGGCTCTTCCACTATGCCTGTCCACACCCAGCAGGACGTCCCAGAGGACTCACGCCAGGTGGGCTGCTGACCAGAGGCTCTGGACAAGATACACCCAGTCTGAGCCTCAGTTTTCCCACCGAGAAGCCGCGTATGTGGGGAGTAGACTGGATGAGACCCTCCCTGCAGCTGGGCCCTCCTGGCCTGGGTGTGGGGTGGGTGCTGGAGCCCAGAGCACAGCCTGGCTGATGCCCAGGTGGAGGCTGAAGTCTGCCTGAATCTTGCCCAGCTACTAGTTTTCCACACCATGGCCTCCCAAAGCTCTGGGCAGGGTCTCTGCTCTTCCTGTCTAGGGAGGTGGTGTCACCAGGTCCAGGTCTCCAGGTTCTCAGGGGTGACCACAGCCAGTGAACAGAAAGAACAGGAATGGCTTTGCAAACCTGCCTGATTGCCCCACCAGCCACCTCCCCACATCCACCCCCACCTCAGAGAAAGCACTAACCTGGGGACTGAGATTCCTCGATTCTTGATTCTCACGGCAAGGACTCTCAGGCACTGAGCAGCAGCTCTCTCAGCCCTGAGGGCACCAGAGATGGCAGGCACACCTGCAAACACATGCCTGGCTACAAGCATGCACATACCTGGCTGGCGTGCTGATCCACCTGAATACACACCTGGCGAACTCACGCACAGGTATACACCTGACCACCCCAGGCCCACACCTGCCCATGCACATGCACCCATAGAGAGTGGGTGGCCCCACATCGGCAGCCTTATACACCGTCCCCAGGACTAGCATCTGATACGCATGCCCACCCCTACTCCCACTCCCTACTGGCACTCTTGACTGGGCCACTCCAGGAACTGCATCTTCTTGTGAACCCCATACCACCTCCACTTTGGAGTTCCAGAGGACACTAGTGGTGTAGCATGGTGTTGGAGGTGACTCCTAGGCAGGGTCCAGGGGTAACAATGAGGTCTAATTCTGTGTAGCAGAGGATGTAGCAGTGAATTTTTGTTTCCAGCAATGCTACAAATTCACTCATTCATTCATACAAGTTTTTATTAAAAGAAAACATTTCAAATCAGTGGAGAAAAGATATATTATTGAATAAATAATGTTGAAAAAAATTGGATACCTCCCTCCCTCCTAACACCAAAATTATTTCAGATGGATCAAAAATTTAGGGGCCAGCCTGGTGGCGTAGTGGTTAAGTTCACATTCTCTGCTTTGGCAGCCCAGGGTTCACAGGTTCACATCCCGGGCGCGGACCCACACACTGATCAAGCCATGCTATGGTGGCAACCCTCATACAAAACAGAGGAAGACGGGCACAGATGTTAGCTCAGGGACCATCTTCCTCACCAAAAATAAATAAATGGTTTTTGAAAATATATATAATGTTGGTAATAAAACCACAAAAGGCCAGAAGAAGACATGGAATTGATCTTTTTAAAATAATCTGAGAGTGGAAAAACCCTTTCTAAATTTGGCACAAGTCCAAAAGCTATAAAAGAAAAGATTGATTCTACTACATAAAAAGAAATCATTTCTGCATTTAAAAGAATAGTAAACAAAGTCAAAAGACATATGATGAATGTGTGCTGGATGTCTCCCATTTCGCCCCTCCAGATCCCCTCTCTACCCTTCTCACCCTGTTCTCTGCCACGCAAAGCTGACCTGTAGGGGCCTCGTCTGCAGGCTCCCTTGCCCTCTGGTTTCTAGCTGGGTCATGATATGGAAGCTCTAAGGGAGATGGGAGACGTGTCCCCTCAGGCATCCCTCCCCAGCAAGCTCTCCCCCTGGGGCTCTAGTAACCGCTCCTTCCAGCAGCATCCTTGAGGCAACCGAACTACCCTCAACTCCCCCTACTGAACTACTCCCCCTACTGAACTACTCCCCCTACTGAACTACTCCCCCTACTGAACTCCCCCTACTGAACTCCCCCTACTGAACTACTCCCCCTACTGAACTACTCCCCCTACTGAACTACTCCTCCTACTGAACTCCTCCCCCTACTGAACTACTCCCCCTACTGAACTACTCCCCCTACTGAACTCCCCCTACTGAACTACTCCCCCTACTGAACTACTCCCCCTACTGAACTACTCCCCCTACTGAACTCCCCCTACTGAACTACTCCCCCTACTGAACTACTCCCCCTACTGAACTCCCCCTACTGAACTCCCCCTACTGAACTACTCCCCCTACTGAACTCCCCCTACTGAACTCCCCCTACTCCCTGCCTACACTCTTGTAAACATTCCTGTATTAAACCTTCCTTAAATTAAACTGATTGGAGCATGTCATCTGTTTCCTGCTGGAACCCTGCATGACCCACAGAGAAAAGGTTAATTTCCTCAGTATGCAAGGAGTTCCAACAAAAAAACCCAATCCAATTAAAAATGGACAAAGAACATGAACTGTTAACAGAAGAGGAAAATACAAATGAATTTTAAAACATAGAGACGCTTAGGGGGCTGGCCCCGTGGCTGAGTGGTTAGGTTCGCGCACTCTGCTTCCAAGGCCCAGGGTTTCGCCAGTTCGGATCCTGGGTGTGGACGTGGCACCCTCATAAGGTCATGCTGAGGCGGCGTCCCACATGCCGCAGCTAGAAGGACTCACAACTAAAAATATACAACTATGTACCGGGGGGCTTTGGGAGAAAAAGGGAAAATAAAATCTTTTTTTTTAAAAAAAAGAGATGCTTGACCTCACTTATAATAAGAGAAATATAACTTAAAATGATATGCAATTTTTCACCAATCACATTGGCAAAGATGAAATGTCTGATAACACACTATGTTGGTGAGGGTGTTAAAAAACAGGCACTCATATTTATTATTGGTGAAAGTGAATTTTAGTTAAAAAGTAAATCTCTAAAAATGAACTTAGCAATATTTGTCAAAAATTTAAAAGTACATACCCTTCGACCCAGCAATTCTACTTCTAGAGATTTATCCTTCAGTTAGGCTTATACAAATGACAATAATATATTCAAAGATTTTTGTTGCAGCATTCTATTAATTCCAACAATCTGGAAATGGCTAAATAAATTATGATAGAGTCATATAAAATAATATGCATGATATGAAAGATTCTCCATATCTAGTTTTTTTACCATAGTATACTAACATATGCAGAGAATATTCTACAAGAATGTATAAGAAAAAGTGAGTTTCTTCTCCAGAGAAGGTAATAGATGTCTAGAGGACATGGGTTTGAGAGAGATTTCACCCTTTTGTAACTTTGGATTTTGTACCATGTGTATAGATTTCCTATTTCAAAAAAGGAATTTATGTTACATTGATTGAACATCTACTGCGTACTAGGTGCCATGCTGGCTGGTGGAGATAAGCAGGGAATAAGATTAGCCTGGTTATCTCCTGCTCCCATGGAGCTTATGGTCTAGTGAAGAGACAGACACTAAAAAAGTAGATATACAAATAAATACCCAATTACAAACTGCAACGAGCGCTATGAAGAAGAAACGTGGATGCTACAAAGAGACAAACAGGGACAAGGACTTTAGAAGAGTTGATCAAGGCAGGCTTCTCAGAGGAGGTAGAAGTAAATAGCAAGAGCAGAGAAAAAAGAGCTCTGGGCAGAGGGACCAAAATCTGCAAAGGTCCTGAGGCAGGAAAGGGCTTACTGTGAGCCCATGGACAAATTACCACCCCTCTCATGGAAGGCATAGCCTCACCCGTGAAATAACCCCATTTTAGAGATGGAGTGACAGAGGCTCAGAGAGAAGAGACAGCTTCCCCAGGAAATTGGATGAGTCAGAATTGCCACTTAAATCCTCTGAGTCCACGAAGTAGGTGTTATTCCGGCTGTGCATTTGGGGGCCTTTTGCAGGAGTGGAGATGAAGGGGAGAAGAAGTTGGTTACTCCTTTGGCTCTGCCTCCTTCCCCCAGCCATCTCAAGGACTGAGTAAGGGAAACACTCAGAGGCTGCATGCATGTGCGAGTGGGGACACACATGCCATGAGCACTGCCCACAGCCCGCAGACAGCTGAGCGCCAACTTACCATGGTCACCTCAGGCCTAGAGCCAGACCCTCCTCTTCTTTGCTCCAGCCTTTGAAATGTGTTTCTCTTAAAATGCTGCTTCTTTTGTGTATAAACCTCAGCGAATGCGAGTCCGTGTGTCCTGGTGTATCTGCTAGCTCAAGTGTGCAGCGTCCTCGGTATGTCTATACTGAGTGCTCCCTGAGGAGAGCAACCAGTTCCCATCTTCCTCATTGTATAATAATAATAATTTAATCCTCACAACAGTCCTATGGGGCGCACACTACCCCTTTTTACAGATGAGGAAACTGAGGCCAGAGACATCACATAAATTGCCCAACAAGTAAATGGCAGAGGAAAGACTCAAAGCCATGGGTGTGGGGTGGTAAAGACCCTGCCCTCAATTCAACACTAGATAAATGTGCAATGAATAAGTGAACCTCAGGGCACAGATGGGGAAACTGAGCTCTAGACAGGCACCTAGGAAGATGGTGTATGGGCAAGGCTAAAAACCCAGGCTTCATGCTGCCTAGCCAGGCCCCCTCCCAGCTGCCCCCGCCCCCACCCCGGGGCTGCCGGCTCCCGCACAGCTGGGCAGGCAGGCAGTAGGTGGGACTGGGCAGGATCTCCTTTTTGCCATCCTGGGGTCTGGCTGAACCCACTGGCCACTGCCCTGCACCCCCAACTGGGAGCCCAAGGAGGTCATGGCCCTCGCTGCCCTGCACCCTCAGGTGCACTTGATGAGTCTGACAAGGGGCTGCCTTCTCCCTAAGCTACTTCCGCAGCCCCATCTCCTCACCCAGAGAGGCCCCAGGCCCCACTCTGACGGAGACTGGCAGACCTCACACCTTTCCCACAGTCCACAAGGGCCTGCTCTCCCACATACCAGCACCCCCTTCCCGTCTCCCTGCTCTGCAAGGTCTGTTTCCCTGGAGGAGTGTGCCAGCCCAGGACACTGGAAAACCAGCACCATGGGCTGCCCACCCAGGGGATGATGACAGAGACTCCAGGAAGCATAGCCCACCAGCTCCCCCCATGCCTGAAGTCTCCCCTCCTTCCTGCTTCCCACCTGGGCATCAAACTGTGGGGGTGAGGGTGGGGGTGGGAGTCCTTTCCTCTTGGGCACTAGGCCCCTTCCTCCCAGCAGCCATACTCTCACATTCTCCCTGTCGCACAGGAAGGGGAATCTGTCCCTAAATGCCAAGTTAGAAGTCTTCCTAGACATTCGCTACATCTGTAATCTTGAAATTCATCACTTTTTCCAATAACTGGACTCATTGTTTAAAGGAAAACTTTCCACCTTGTGCCCATCACCCGCCACCAAAAAATGTCAGGCCTGTGATCTGTGGGGAGCAGAATGGCCCTTCCTCCCTGCCCCACACACACAGCTATCCAATTCTGAGTCCCTCTTCCTGTCCCCAGACATGTTCTCAGACCTCAGGCCAGGATCTGCCCAGACCCTCTTTGGAGCTGGATCGCTAGAATGCAGTCTCGGGCGCCCCCTCGTGGCCGATCTAGAAGCACATGCTTCCCGCAGCCACCGACGGTCACCGGCAGCCCTGGGATTCCCATTCCACATAGACAATCTAAGGAAAAGCAGGTTTATTTTGCAAATGCAGCTTCAAGACAAGTCTCAAATTCTTCCTACTCAGAAATTCTGGGGAAACCACTAAGAATGACCAGAGGACACTCCCTCCATCATTCCCTGGTCTGGCCATTATAGACTTACCCGAAGTAGAAATTCTTTGTCCAACTCCCTGCCAAGAGTTTAACTTCTATTCTCTTAATTCCAGGGACAGGGAACTCACTACCCTCAAGGCTGACTCATCATCTTCCTGTGCTGGGGGTACGGGGAACACTGGTGGTGTAGACCCTTCCTGACCTCCTGGGACTCACACTGCTCACTTGCCTGGAGCAACAGGTGGGTAAATGAGGGTTACAGGTACACCGACAGGCACAGAGATGGGAGCAGCCAGTTCTACAAGGACCTGCACCCCCACCTACCTCTTCTCAGGGGTCTTGTAGTCAAAGGAATTAAATCCTAGGATCTTGGAGATGTCTGGAGTCCAACTGCCCCCTTGATTATGCCTGAGAATCAGCCTGCGTTCCCTAGGCACTTGCTCTCTGCTGGAGTTTTGCCCCACTTAGTGCTCATGACACTCTGTGAGGCCAGTGTGCTCATGCCCACCAGGCAGATGGGGACAGGGGTGCAGAGGGGGAGGTTACTCACCCAGGATGACACTGCTAGTCATTTGCAGAGTCAGACTTGACCTCAGCCTGGCTGGTGGCTCTTGGAGCTCATGCAGAATTCCTTGCACCAATGCAGGACACCTGGGCCCAAGCCAGGCCTGCTGAGAAGGTTCAGGACGGACTGTGAAGCTGGAAATGTGACCCCAGTCTGCCCCCTACACCTTTGCTTCCCAGCCCTGCCTCTGCCAGTGCCCCAGCTCTGCCTCCCACCTTGGGTTCCAGGACCATTCTACACAGACTCTCCTGCCCCGCACCAGCAGCTCCTCTGTGCCTCAGTGGAGGACTGGCAGGCAGGATGTCAACATCTTCCCCAGCTCACTGCCAACAAACCTAGGACCTGGGGCCTGGGACCTCTGGAACTGCTGTCGGAGAGCCCAGGCTTTGGGCGGTCCCTCGAATCATGTTCTGTGGGCCTCCCTTACCATGCAGACAAGATCTAGATGCTACTGTTTTCCTTGAAGGATAAAGACCAAATGAGATCAAATGTACAAACAGCCAGCACACAGTAGGTGTTCAACAAAGCGTGCCTTCCTTCTTGTCCTTGTCCTGCTCTTGTTATTTAGGAGAATCCCAGAGATGTCAGCAACACTGAGGCCAGTCCAGGCACCCAGGAGACCAGAGTGGTGGTGACCTTGGAATCAGAGAGCAGCCCAAGTTGGGGGACTCTGGGGAATGGGGTAGCCAGGTGCTGATCTGGCTGTCCCCCACCAACACCCCATGTGGAAGAGCCCTTCCAGAGCCAGATGGGGGCCACTGGAAGTGGTTTCGGCAGGGCTGGTTTCTGCCTCTCTGGGAAGGAATGACCAATACACCCATGCTTTCTGGAAGTGGCCGTATCTGCTCCCCTTCCAGCTCCCTCAGTTCCCCATCCTCATCTGCCTGGGCCAGCCCTGCCCAGAGCCTGCCCTGAGACACTCCCACTTGGAGAGGGTCAGCTCTGGCTTTGGCTCTTGTTCACTCTGAGTCCTCTCTCAGCTCCCAGCAGCCAACCTTTTCCAGAGCAGACATGCTCCTGCTCTCCGGACGTGGTCCTGGGGCTGCTGGTCGGAGCCTGTGACTCTGCCCTGCCTCCAGCCCCATCGCCTCCCCTTCCCCTTGGGATCTGCACTCTGGCCACCAGGAGGCGCTGTTCCCCCTCAGACCTGATGAGCCCACGGGCCAGCACCGTCAGAGACCAACTCTATTCTAGATAAGGGCAGAAGCAAGTCACTGTGGGGAGTGCAAGGGGAAGACAATGGCCTTTGTCTAATCGCCGCTATGAATCTGGCACTTCCCACGCAGGACCTTACCTCATCCTCCCTCTGCCATGATGAGGGTGGGGTCAGGGGCACCGGGCAGGGTTCTAAGACTCAAACAACAGAAACCGACCTCTGGTTAACATAAGCGAAAAATAAACGTACTGCTCACAAAAGTGGCAGAAAAGACAGTCACCCAAGGAAGAAAGCAGCAAGGAGACAGCTAAGATCAGGCTCGGGTGCAGTTTGAAGAGGGTGCTGTCCCTGGCCTCTCAGCTCCCAGCTGCCACTGAAAACCGTCTCCAAGGGTCCCTGGTGTTTGTGGTACTGCTTCCCTCCATCACGCACCCTCGCCCTAGCCAACTGGAAGCTTCTTGTTCCCTCTGCACCCCAAGCTCAGGGAAGCAACCCGCTCCTCCCAGCCTTTGGTCCTGTCACCCTATCTTCAATCCTTCGCTCGTTCAACCAATGCCAGGTCCCTGTCGAATCGAACACCTAGGACTCAGGTTCCCAGACGCAGGCTGGCCTTCTCTCTGAGGCTGCCCTGCTCACAGCTGGGGTGAGGGCTGGCTGAGGAGCTGGAGTTTCACGGCCCCAGGAGTGGGAGGGGAGACTTCAGGGGATAGGAGGGCCACCTCTCCAACCAGAACTGGCTCTGCCTGGAGGGAGAGGTGACCTAGACCTCCAGGGGCCTATCTCTATGTCAGGATAGCGCCCCTGGAGACCCAGAGGTTAAGGAGAGAGGTCTAAGAAGATGGGCTGCGGGGGGAAGAAAACAGGGAGGCAGGTAAAGACCTTCTCCTTGGAATGGGAGCCCTGAGACCTGTGGCTGGAGACCCCAAGGAGAATTCAGTCACTCACTTATTCAATCAACATGGCTTTACAGTTACAGGCTCTGTGCCACCCTGTGGAGAGACAAAGAAAAGGAGCTAGTCCCTGTCCTCAGAGAGCTCGCCCTGCCCAGATACCTACTCTCCGGAACTAAACTCTGAGGGGCCTAACAACCAAAACGGCGGGGGGTGGGGGGGGGCCAGGGCCACTTCCCTCCTGGTCCCCTGGAGCCCACTGAGGAAGGGCCCTCGAGGCTCCATCCCTAACTCCCAGGTGGCTTCCAGAAACTCCTCCTGTGTAGGGGAAGGTCCTGTCCCTACCCAGCTCCGCCCCACTCCCAACCAAGGGAGGGGTCTTTGGAAAGCTCCCCTGATGTCCCACAGGGACAGGTGTTGACACTTACCAGTCACAGGTACGGATACCTGGGCCAGAGGATTTGCATGTGATTTACAAAAGCTTGGCCTGAGGCAGCTCACCAGCACCCAGCTGCTCTCCCTTTGCAGCCTAAGCCAGGCCAACCCCCTGCGCCCTCTCCTTGCCTGCCCCGGGCCAAGTTTCCATCCTTTGCACCTTGGAGAACCCCAGGACCCCTTTTCTTGCGTTCCCCCAAACCGTTCCCATGCAGAAGCCAGAACAGCACCAACTGGGGCCTCCAATCCACAAAGCAGAACCTGGAGACTTCTGGGTGGGGGTGGTCTGGCTTAAAGATGACACCTGGCAGGCGAGGGTCTCTGGGCAGCACTGAGGGGGAAGCGCCAACCTGTAAGACATTTTGTGAGCCCAGGACTCCGGGTGAGAACCAAAGAAGCTCTAGCCCTGTCCCCTCTCAGGGGCCCTGGGGCCTGGAAAGTAGTCCAGGAAACACACCCTCGATATCTGGTGAATGGACGAAGAAGAGCTTCAGTTCATCAGCCTCTGTGAAACTGTAGGCTCAGGAACAGACAAAGCCTCAGGGAGCAGACTAAACGCTGGGAGGACAGCAGGCGAGGCCCGGCACTACACAGCCTGTTTCCAGAGTCAGAGAAAAATATTCATCTCACTGCCAGTGAGCAAGAGTGCCCTGCGCCAAAGCACTGTGCTAACGAGGAAATTTACATCATCTCAGTTTAGCACAGGGAGTACCTTGTGAGGTGGGCCTCTCATCCCCATTTTAGAGATGAGGAAATTGAGGCTTCAAAAGGTTAAGTGACTTTTACTTAAGGTCACATAGCTGAGCAGTGGTGAGCCTGTAAAAAAAATTCTGTGAGAATGATGTGATGGCATCGCGGGTCCTTTTTCCCTGACCCAGGATCTGGCAACTGAGTTCCTTCACTGGAAGCCCTCTTCAGATTCCTTATCTGCAAATGGAGACAAGAATGATGTCGAATATATTGTGAGGATTAAATGACACTTAAGACATGCAAAATGCTTAGGACAGTGTCTGGCACCTTGTAAGCCCTATATTAGTATTACCTATTATTATTATTATGAATTTAAATCCATGTCACTCATTCATTCAACCAACATCTGGGCACCAGGTTTCAGCCTCCAAGAGCAGATCAGGCAGCCCGCACAAAGTGGGCAATCAGTGCTACAGTGCTGAGAAGTGGGCCCGTTGAGGGGCACAGCAGAGGGGAATGGTCTAGCCTTGCAATTTGGGAAAGGTCATTGCAGTTTCTTGGGAGCAAAAAGCCAGTCAATTCGCACCGAGAAGCAGGGGTGATCTTTTACAAATGCATGGCTGAGACTGTGGTAAAACCCTCAAACAGCAGGGTCCCTCTTCCCTGAGGAGGATGTTGAGATTCCCGCCATCCACAGGAGGCCCTGCAGGCTCTGGCCACTCGGCCTCTGCTCCAGGGCTCTGCCCCCAGGAGCTGCACCTCACCCCATTCTGGCCTCTTGCCCCTTCTCCCAAAGCGCAACCCCTCACGGCTCCAGGCCCTCTGCTCCTGGGTCCCCTCTGCTGACCTCCCAGGCATCTCTCTTCCTGCAGGGTCTGAGCGCTCAGGTGAGGAGAGCTCCTCTGCTCTGCACCCACATCATACGTGCACATCCCTCCCGGTAACTTTCATCACCTTGTTTAACATCTGTGCCCCCACTAGACAGAACATTCCAAGAAGACCGGCACTGAGGAGGAGAGAAATATGTGCCATGAGGGAGGCACCACGACAGTTTGCAGGGATCCCAGGTCCCTTGACCAATTCATGTCTTGGACTTGATTCTGGCTCTGCCCACTCCAGGAAGATTCCAAATCGGAGAGCCCAGAACCTATGACCTTCAAGGTCAGGGGACCAGCCAGTTAACACCTATGGTGTGGCAGGGGAGGTGCAGAGTGGGGTCCTCCAGCCCCCAATGGCCTCTTGATTGGGTCACCACCACCACAAACACCACTAAAGCCAGAAAGCCACCAAACCACCACCACCAAGACTTCTGCCACCGTGACATCAAAAACAAAGACTAACTTCCTAGGAAATCCCCTTGGAGCAAACTGGTGCAGTGAAGAGAACAGATCTTAACCTGACATAAAAAATGCTTGGGCATAGTACATGCTCAGTAAATATTAGCTATCATCATCGTAATAGTCATGAAGTACCCAGCACACAGCAGGTGCTCAGTAGCTCCCTGGTCCCAGGGGGACAGAAGTTGGAGGAAGTTGGCAGCCACCCACCCACCCCCATCCCTAGGGCCTCCTCTTGTGCACAAGGAGTCAGAGCACCAAATGCAACCCTTTGGTACACAGGTGGGCAAACTGAAGCCTGGACAGGGAGGACTTGCCCGAAGTCAGAAGCCAGGTCTGTCCCTGGAATCTGGGTCTCCCAAGCCCCAAGCCGATGCCTTGTCCCCTGATGAACTCAGCCAGTCTGAGGAGGGAGGTTTTCAGTGTGTTCTGCCTCTGGCTTCAGGCAGGTGATGCTGACTCCGAGGACAGCCTTGTGGGGCGGAGCTCAGGCCCCTTGAGCAGAGCTCCAGGGCTTCTCTGGAAGGCTGGGGCTTGGCCTCTGCATGAGGCAGGTGCAGCTTCTTGACTTGACGGAGCCAAAAGAAGCCTGCTGTCCGGCCAGTCAGGAAGGGAAGAGGTCACAGGGGAGGCCCATCCTGGCCCCTGGTTCCCTGAGTCTTTAGCAGCTATGGATGTCAGTGTGGCCATCCAGCCAAGCGGCCCCTGGCATTGAGATGGCAGGGGCCACCGTGGCCACTTGCTTTCTCCTGGTTTCTGGCCTTCCCTGAGACTCTCAGCCACCAGCACTGGTCCCTGGCCACCTTCCCTTAGGCTCTCTTTCCACTGCTTCCACCCCTCAACCTACCCCCACAGGTCAGTGAGACACTGCAAGTCAGTGAGCAAGGAAATGGCATTCACACCAAGCCCGAGGGACCCCAAAGCCCGTACCCTTTCCGCTTGGTCTCACTGCACCAGGTTTCCCCAGGTGCTGTTTCCTGTCAGTGCCACCACTAGGCCTCTTTCCCAGTGACCGCTCCTTCCACCTTCCATGGCCTCTTTCTGGAGGAGGCTCATTCCCCAAGGCCCTGGCAGGAGCTCCCTGGTGGGGATGGTGATGACAAGGTCAAAGAACAGCTCCCAAAGGAGGAAGGCTGGCATGGGGCACCCAGAGGTGCTGTCAGCAGAGGAAGCTGCTCACAGTGAGCTCAGCCTGAGCACCTGCTCTGCCGGAAGTAGAAGGGGACTTTGCTGGAAATCTGCCTTTAATCTTGGCTTCCTGTTTTCTGCCCTGGGGGACCGCCCAGAAGATCTGAGTTTCAAACTATTTCACACCAGCTTCTCTAAACTGTGATCTCAGAGCAAAGGGGCTGGGGGAGGGGAGAAGGCAGGGTAGAGGGAGAGAGCCCCTCCTCTCCCCAGAGGACCCATAAAGGTGCTTAAGCTCTGGACTTCTGGCTACCACTGACCAACTCCACTTTGCATCGAGCTCGCCCAGTTGGCCTGTATCATCAAAATGCAGCCAGAAGTCTGAGCTCCATTCCCCATATCCAGGGGTCTCCCCTCTCTCCTCTTTTCTCCATTCCTCCAGGGTGGGCTCACCATACTGGGGACAAGTAGCCCAGCCTGGGAAACCTAGTGCTTGAGCCTACCTGGCCGAGAGGGGGCTCCTCCTAAATTTACTCCCCAATCCTGAAACCCAAGGCCCCCTTTCTGATAATTTCCTACCGCGAAATCTGTTGAGGGGAGAGGCTGTGTGATGCTCCAGGCTTTGGAGGTCCTCAGACCTCAACCTCAGTCCTGGGGGTGGACTCTGGAAAAGTTCTTGATGTTGGAGCCTCATTGGGCTTGTCTGTAAAATGTGGCTCCAAACACTGACTTGCTGTCTCCACGTCTCACAGGGATCTTAAACTCAGGTTGTCCAAAGTCCAGCTCTTGAGCGTTACCCCCTGTCCCTCTCCCAGGTCCTCCCTACCTCAGCAAAGAGCATCACTGTTTCCCAGCTGCTCCAGCCGCACCTGAGGATCAGGCCTGCCTTCTCCAGTGGCCTCACTCCCCACAAACAGCCCCTCACCGAGAGCTGTCACATGGCTCTCCTCTGTCCACCAGGGCCCATGCCCATCATGACTGGCCAGACAAAGCAAAGCCTCCTCAGCGGTCTCTTGACCTTCCCTCAATCATGTCACCCCCCCCTGTTTAAAATCCTCCCACGGCTCCCCCTTGCTCATACAATACAGTCTGAACTCGTGTAATAAAATCCCTGCCCACAATGCCCCACAGGATCTGGCCTTGTACTCTCATACCATTCTCGCCCACTTGCTGGTCTTGTCACCTTGGCCTTCTGGCTGACCCTGAAGACACTGAGCCCTGGGTGCTGGTCTCCCCCAGTCCTCTCTCCTCCAACAAACGTTCGTTGCCTTCATATCCCAGTGTCTAATTGCCCTGCTTATTTATTTACCCTATTGGGCAAGAACTGTGGCGGTCTTGCTCACATCTTCATCTCCAGCGTCCTGAATGGTGCCTACACTTAACAGGTGTTCAGTCAGTTTTTGTGAGCGCGCGAATGAGGGAGTGAACGAAGGGTGAGGTTGCAAGCTAACTACTCTTCCACTAAAAGATGGCTCTATGGGGCAGGGCCCTTGATCAATTTGTCCTCTGTGCCTGGGGTTCAGGGAAGTTAAAAAATGTGTTTCACTGCGCTGTGAAGAGGTGGAGCCAGGATTCAAATGCAAGTCTATTTGACTCCAAAGTTCACTCTCTAGGCCACAGCAAACCCAGGGGAAAAAGTCAAATGTGTTTGGGGTAAAGGAAGATAGGCTGGTGACAAAACTGGGACAGGCATTAGAGTATTTTCCTCAAATCCCCACAATCCTTTCCCATTTTGCCACCTGATTCAGTCAGAGGAGGGAAGATGCCAACTTCTCCCTTCCAGAAGCCTCTGCAGAGCTGCTGAAGTGCTTTCCTTTAGGCTGAGAGATGGCCCCATCCGGCCCGCTTTATCGTTCCATCTTGACCTCAGAGGAAAGAAAGGGAAACCAACCGAGCTGAGCACCTTCCCCGCCCCCCTCACCCCAGGCCGTTATCTTGCTGAATCTGCATCATCTCTCACAAGGGAGGTGTATTTTGAGCCTGATCTTACAGAAGAGGAAACTGAGCTCAGAGACCTTAAGTAATTATCCCAAGGTCACACAGCTAGTAAGTGGCCCAGTTGAGATTTCACTTTGAGATTTGAACACTGAATCCATGCTTTTTTCCATTACACCACAGACATCGCTGAGACTTACTGAATATCTCCTCAAAGGGCAGGGATGTGGCCACTGCCTTCTTCCTTGGAGGGCTGCCCCTTCCCTGGGAAGCTGGCCCAGGGTGCACTGGGTCAGAGGGCCAACTTGTGGTTTGTCCGGCAGGGCACACCCAACTCCTGCTCCTGGCATTTGAGGCTCATTTCAATTCTGCAGCCACACTGTCTCCCAGCTCACTCTCCCACAGGGCCCCTTACTGTCCGCTCACTCTCTCGGCCCCTCACTTGTTTTGAATTTCAAGACTTTACCTTGAAGTTTCAACTCATTTCCCCCACCGGAGAATGCCCGTCCTCTCTGCCCACCCAACCCTGACCTTTCTTTCAGGGCCCAGTCCCTGGGAAGTGCCCTGACACCTCCTATCTACAGTGGAGTCTCTGGGCTCTCCCCCATCACTGCCTGCCCCAACTCTGTGCCACCCGCCCCCACCACCACCACCGCTATGTGCTCACGGAGCTCAGAGCAGATCACCTCTCGGCACTCTGTTAACACTAACGCATAATAGTAGGCAATACTTAACTGAGGGCTGACCGTGTGCCAGCCACTGCACATTAAGCACTTCAAACGTATTAACTCATTTCCTCCCCACAAAACCTTAAGAAGTTGGTGCTATTTCCCCCCCACACACATTTTACCAAATGGGGAAACTACAGCACAGAGAGGTTAAGTAACTTTCCCAAGGTCACACAGCTACTGGCAACTTCCTTATTGCCTCCAGGCTGAAAACAAAGTCCAGGAAAGTCCTACAAGGCTCCTGGGAGCTCTCTTGTCCCTGTGGCCTTCAGGGACCCTATCTCCCACCACTCTCCTGGACCCATACTGCAAACTGTGGCCACACTGGGCTATTTACAGTTCCCAGAGCCATCAAGTGCTCTCACCTCTCCCTACCTTTGTCCATGCTGTTCCCTCTGCCTAGGGTCCCAGCTCTGTGAAGTCTCCCCATTAGCCTTCACCTCTTTTCTGCTTCCTGCGGACCTTGTACCCCACCTCTCCACTCTTATCAACTATTTTTTTGCGCTTGTCTGTTGGCCTGTCAGTTCTCCTCCTGAGAACTCCTTACAGTAATGAAGGGGTCCTACTAGTAGACTCCAAAGAGGGCCTGTCCCGCTGTCAGCGCCAGGAAGTGTTTGTGAAGGAATGCTCACTGCTGCGAGCGAGGCCCACTCTCCCAAACAGATCCGAGGAGAGGAGCCCAAGCCGGGCCTCAAACGCTTCTACCTCGGAGAAGCTGCGCCCGGAGAAGCCTCGGAGGTTGCTCGAAGGCGGGTTGGTTGGCCCTCTAGGAGGGACCTCCGGGAGCCTTCAACGCTGGCAGGCAGGTGGGGGGCAGGGCGTGGGCGCGGACACACCCCCCGCCATGCCCCCGGCGCCCGGCAGGGGGCGCCGCCCCGCCGGCCCACGCCCAGCCGCGCGCCGGGCAGGCCCCCTCGCGCAGGCGCGCTGCCGCGGGCGGAGGATCCGGGCCGCGCTTCCTCTCGCCAGGCCTGCGAGCTTCCTCCCAGCGGAGCCCGGGGCGAGCCGAGCTTGGCCGCCGCCGCCGCCGAGACCGCCGCCGCCAAGACCGCCGCCGCCCTCCCGCTCCCGCCCCGCCTCGCACTCTACCCGGGAGTCCTGCCGGGGTGGGGTCCGAGCGGGCGAGCGCCCGGGCCGCCGCCGTCGGGGCGTCCCCTGGCCGGCCGTCCCTCCCGCCCCAGCCAGCCTGTGGCCGCCGGAGCCTCCGGGGCGTGGAGCGCGGGGAGCCCCCGCGGCCCCCGACGCAGCGTCCGGGGCTGCCCCCGGCGGCCGGCGCGACGGTCCCAAATCGAACCTCGGTGGCGGCGTTGGGAAGCGGAACTCTGCCGGGCCGCGCCGGCTACATTGTCCTCCCCCCGACTCCCTCCCGCCCCCCTTCTCCCGCCTTTCTTTCCTCCCCGACCCGGGCCGCGCGGCCATCCCCTTGCCTCTGTGTGGCCGTCCCTCCTTCCCCTCTCTTCGCACCCTTACCTCTTTGTACCGCACCCCCTGGGGACCTTTGCGCCCCTCCCCCCTGGCTGCATGGACTGTCCCGCAGGCCGCTGATGCTGCCCGCAGCGAGGTGGCCCGGACCGCTGTGCCCCGAGAGAGGTGAGTGCCTGGCAGGCCTGGAGGAGGTGGGCGTCCTAGTGCTTCCCGCCGGCGAGGAGGGTGGAGGTCGCAGGTCCCGCTGCTGTTGCCTCTGTTGCAGCTGCCGTCGCTTCCACTCCCATCCCCCACTCCCTTGCCCCCTCCTTCCCGCGTTCGAATTCTCCCGGGAGTCGCTGTCAGCCCGACTGGGAGGGGAGCGCACGAGGGAGGTACTGCCCTGCGAGCCCCACAGACTTGTCTCAGGCCACTACGAGTCTGTCCTCACCGTGCCCCCTCCCCGTGTAGGGTCTGGCTGGAGCTGGGAGGGAGGCGGTCAGCATGGGCCAGGGCCCTGGAAAAGGGACAGTTTTCCATTCCCTGCCCAGGGCCTCCCCGCAGGTTCCCTGGCCTGCCTGGTTCTGACCCTTCCTTGGTTCTCCCACCGAGGCCCTGCCAGCTCCAGGAAGCCCAGGGCCCAGCCACCTCCCTTGAGCCTACCAGAAGTTGAGCCTGTCACCCTGGACGTCCCAGAAGACTAGGCCTAAGCCAAGGGACCTCTGACCCTTGGGTGGGGAAACTGGGCAAGGTCTCTGTTCTGGGTGGAGGTGACACTGGGTATAAGGACCATACCCCCAACTCATGGCAGCCTGGTCAGCCCATTCGCCCAGGCTCCTCAGGGCCCAGGCCAGGTGTCAGGAAGGGGCGTGTCCATCTCCAGATCCTTGGAGCTTAACTAGGGGTTCACCTCCTCTCTCATTTTAGTGGACCAGGGAACTGAGGCTCAAAGAGGGAAGTTGCTACTCCAGGCCTCTGGCAGAGTTAGGCCATCTCTCTTTTCATCCCCTGCTCTGCAGAGCTGGACTGGGGTGGGTGGAGGGAAACTAGGCAGGCACCTTCACCCACCAGGGGCACAGGGCCCCAGCCTGGCCCAAGGGACCTTGTGGGATGAGCATGTGCTCCCCTGCAGAGGGCTGGAGAGAAGAAAGAGGGCTTCCGGCCCCAGCTCTGCCTGTTTCTAGGCTCAGGCAGCATGGGCAGTGCCTGTGGGATTTCCCCCTGTTGCCTGAGGCTGGGTCCCACTGGCAGGGGATGTGGGGTTGCCTGTGTCGTGTGACCCTGGCACTGAGCTGAAACAGCCTGGTGATCAGTCCTGACCCAGCCTTCCCACACCTTGGCCCAGCTGGTAGAGGAGCAACCAAGTTCAAAACATGAATGGGATCTGGATGGGGAAGGTGAGAGCCCTGTTTCCACAGGGAGCACCCTATAGCCTTGACATAGGAGCATTGTCAGAGTGAGGACACCCAGAGAGTCTGTTCCAAGCTCCCCACACCCTGGGGGTCCCAGTGTCTGTTGGTGGGGCCCCATCCAGAACAGGGTGAAGGCAGCAGAAGGGCAGTTGGGAGTGTGGCAGGATCCTCTTGCTTCTGGAAGGATGTGGGTTCCCTGGAGGATGCCAAGCTGTGTCTGGGGCCTGTTGGGTGCTCCTGGGAGTTTTGTCCTGCTCAGGCCTCTGCCCTTGATGTAGAGTTTTTTCCAGTTGCCCTGACATGCACAGCGGGGGGAACCCAGATGTGGTGGACCTGGGAGGCTCCCCTCACCCAGCCCTACCCCCAGCCCTAACTTCCTTTTCAGCCTGAGGGCCTGCCGCTGAGGCCTGACATGGTTGGGCACTTTTATACCAACTGTGAGCTGTACAGTGCGGCCCGGGTCCCCAGGCCTTTGTAGACAGGGCTCAGGCTTCAGGCTAGCACATGTGCTGGGATGTATTTTTTATTTGGTGAGCTTGGTGCCTGTCTCCCTCCCAGAAGGGGCTCCTCTTTTCTCTACATTGGGTCAGGGGCAAGAAAAGACTGGAAGATGGTCTCTAGCCCCACTGCAGGAGGCACTGGTCCCCAAGAGGTTGAGCCACCACAGACCAGCCCAGAGTAGAGGCAGGTGCTGAGGCCCAGGATCCACAGTGTGGCGTGGCTACCCCAACAAACCCCCAGGTGGTCTGATTGGGCAGGACGGCCTGGTTACAGTTCTGGGCTCCACCTTTTGAGGAATTTCGAAGCCTTGACATATAGTCCCCAAAGAGCAGAGGTGTTTGGTCTGGGGAAGAGAACGTAGGGAAAGACCTTCACGTGTCTGAGGGCTGTACCGAGTGGGAAAGGCCATCAGATGGTAGAAGATGTCTCAGAAGCCAGTGCCAGAGCTGGGGGGTGGGCGGGTCCCAGGGAAGCGAATCTGAGCTCATTGTGAGAACACTACGTATGTATTAGTTTTCTTAATTTAGAAAGTAACAAAACAGCACTTCAGAAAATTTAGAAAACAAAACAAAAATCACCACTCTTTCTTCACCAGTGCCGTGACTGTTGGGATCTCAGAGTTCCCTGCCAGTCTTTCTGATTTTTTTCCCTCGTCGCTGTTGTCATGTGAGTGTGTGTGCATGACACCTTTTTTCATCCAATACTGTGTCTATGGGCATTTTCTCATGTTGCTATATGGTCTGTGTTGCTTTGCCTCTAAAAAGCTAGAGAATATTCCAAATAGTTCTGCCACAGGAGCCTAACCCCAACCCTCTTACTAAGCATGTACACTGTCGTTTCCCATCTGTCACTGTTGTGGTGGTTGTTACTACAGGCCCCCAAAGCAGCCAGGAGTACTGGGGAGAGTGGGCAACTTGGCACCCAGCCAACTGGGGTTCCAGGTCCAGCCATGCCATTTAGGCCAGAGTGGAGGGACTTTGGACAAGTCATTCTCTGAGCCAGAGTTCCTTTATATGCACAATAGGGACGGTGATCCTGCTTCAGAGGAGTGTATGCACAGTGTGAACTAACTAACCCAGGTCCTAGAAGGTGCTGGGCACAGCCCCTGGCCTCCAGTAGGCACTGTGTGAGGAGGGGCTGGCATTGGTGATGGAGTACCCACCGAAGGCTGCCTCAACATGTGGCGAAGACACCTCGGCCAGGTTGGCTGATGGCTCACCCAGCCGGGCCTGGTCTCTGCCCCAGGAGCCCTTATGAAACCCTCTGTCCCTGCAGTTCTGGACTCCTCTAGCCAGTGCTCTGTCCTACCTCCCTGCCCTCCCTCCTCCTTGTCACCATGGGATTGGGTGGCCCAGGGCATGAACCTGACCCTGGGAAGATGGGCTACTGGTTGATTTCTGGGGCCTGACCCTACACATCCTCCTCGTTTTTTCCAAGCGTCAGAGTTGAGTGGACAAGGCTTCATCTCTAAGAGCTCAGCTGCCTCCTGTCCCCCAGCTCTGGGTACTTCCTAGGCCAGCCCCGAATTTCCCCAGTGAAGATAGAGGCGTACTTTCCCTGAAAAAACTGAGACTTGGGCAATGAACCCAGGCATCCTGAGCCCCAACCCAAGGACAGCCATGCCAGCCTCATCTCCCACCCTTTCCCAGTGGCCAAGGCAGGGAAGAAAGCTGAAGGGGCAGGGATTCTAGAGCCTCCCCGCTGGGAGTTGGAAGGGAACAGAGATGTCGACAAATCACTGGGAAAGTCTTGTGTGTGAGTGTCCTCCTCTTTGGCAGGTGTTCCCCACGTCTAACCTGAGTGTGTACTGCTGTGACATAACTTGCTTCCTCTTATTCTGCTTCTCTGGAGACCAGAGAACTGGGAATGCCCTCTTGGGGCCACCCCCTGCACAGTAGGAGGAAATCAGTCTCAGCTTGGCACTCCCACGGCCTATGAGACCATAGCCCCAGATGACCCTAGGACCATCCGGGACTAACCTAGGCAGGAAGTCCTCCCCCAGGTGGCCCATTCAGTGCAGAGGTCCCCCAGGCATGTGACCTTGGACTCTGCTGCCGGACTCTTGCCTGTGGGGTGTCTCCCTCCTCCTTGGTCTTAGGGCAGGGGAAGTGGGCATTACAACTACCCTCCTGTCCCACAGCTTGGGTTGAGATGAGGTCACAGGGTGGGGTCCTCTCCAAGATACTGGCCTGGCTGGGGCAAGCCCTTTGGGTGTTTCTCAGTCCCCCGCATCCTTGGTTGGGGACAGGATGGGTGGAGGAGCAGGCCGCCCTCGTACCAGGCAGGGAGCACTGTCTCCCTTCCTCCTCGCCTCTGGGTCCCTTCATCTGAGGGCTGGAAATAGAATCCGCTAAGTAATGATTAAAGTCAAATTCAGACCTAAAAATAAAGAGCTGGTGAAGGAAGAGCTAGTGTGCTCCCTGCATGGCTGAGGGGAGAAATGAGCAGGGCGAGGCTAACTTCGGGGGGCTGAGCCCCTGCATCCTGGGAGAGGCCAAAGCCCACTGGGGGATCAGGGGTCCTCCACCAGTTGAGGGTCTCTTCTTGGGCAGGATACAGCCTGCATCAATCAAGGACAGACTGGCAGGACCAAGGAGAGAATCTCCTTTTTCCCAGGGGGAAACTGAGGCCCAGAAGGGAGAAGTGGTTTGTCCAGCGACTGTCCAGAAGCTCCCCTTGGCAGGCCCCCAGGGGGCCTGAGGGCCCCACGAAGCCCAGCTCACCCTTTCTGCCTGCTCAGTTTCTCTTCCTGGTTTTAAGGTACTGCGATGAGAGTAGCTCTCATCACACACTAGCTGTGTACGCCTCAGTGGGGCTGGGCCTCCAACCGCAGCTTCCCTTGGCCTCCCCCCACCCCCACTCTCCCGCCCGCCCCTTCTGTGGTCTAGGCCCGGAGGCACAGAACAAGCAGCAGAGAGGCTGCCTGTCCCGCTCTGCAAACAGTTGGAAGCCTTGTGGGTGGGTGAAGACCTGGGTGTCATCTGATGCCTGCCTACCCTGGCTGCTGCTGCACAGCCCTGCCCAGCCCAGCACCTGGTTCTCACCCAGCCTGGGCATCTGCAGCCTGTGTTGTCCACGCTGCAGGGAGACTGGAGGGAAGAATGAAGAGGGGACCCTGAGAGCTCCCCTGCTGGCCGGTAGAGGAGACCAGACTCAGAGAGGAGTCAACTGGGGGAGGCCTGTGGCTCTGACTTCCTGGCAGGGCTGGTGGGAGCTCAGAAGCTGGGGATCTGCGTAGGCTGCAGCAGCCAGGAAGGCTTCCTGGAGGGGAAGGGCCAAGAAAACCAAGCAGCATTTGAGGAAGAGGCTGGGTGGAAACAGAGGTCCTTGCTTGGAACTTCTACCCTCTCTCGGGCTGCTGGCTTCTCTGGTTGCTGTGTGGCCCTGGAAAGACTCTTGGCTTTTCTGTGCAAGGCAGGGTATGGCAGATGAGCAAGGAGGTGGCTCAGATGTAAGCTATGCTCCTGAGAGCAGGAGGGCCAAGCTCTGGACAGCCCTCTCAGCCACCCTCCCTCACTATCTGTCCATTTTCAGGATATCATCGGTCCTGCCCAAGGAAGGATAGAGGATTTTTCTCCTTACCAAATTCAGACAAATCTGAGCCCAAACCCCTGCTGTACCCCTTGAAAGCTGGGTGACCCTCTTCAGAGCCGGATTCCTTGTCTGTCGAACGGAGAACAATAGTAAAACCTCATGGGGTTTTTGAGGATTAAATAACTAACGCAAGGTTGGGTTGGAGACTCTCTCCCCGGCTTTCATTTTTACCGTCTGTCCGCCTGGGGGAGGGCATTGAAAACCGTGGGTGGGTAGCAAGGCTCTATGTCCTTTGTGTTGGGCCCCCATAGCTGTGGGTCCCAGTTCTGAGACAGGAAGACTAGGAATCTGGGGGCCAAAGTTCTAGACAGCTCATGGGCCTCTGGGGCTCAGTCTCCCCACCTATGACCTGGCTAGGACTGAGGGGACAAGGACACTCCATGATTCCTTAGGGTTCTTTGGAAGTCAGTGCTGAGAGGCTAGATGTAGATACAGGCAAATGAGGATGCAAAAGCACAGCCTCTGCTGAGGGGGGTGGGAGAACAGAGGCCTGGGTTAGGGCCCTGGGGAGGCCCAGAGTCCCCGCTGCCCAGGTAATTAGGCTCCTGAGCGGTAATTAGAAACCTTTCTGGGCCAGGAGTTTTCAGCCTCAAGCGGCAGCGGTGCCTGGGGGAGGAGGCTCCCCACTAGCCTCCTCTCACTCCAGCCCTCACCCTTCCCAACCATGAGGTGGGATTTCCAGTCCCACTGAGCCACTGAGGGCAGGAAGGAATCCAGTGAGTTGCTGTCATTTGTTTTTTAACATTTTTCAGCCATTAAACTCGCTCCTCTCCTTAGGGCAAGGGGGCTGAAGGCTGAGGGAGCCCTGGGAGTGGGGAGTGGCACCATACACTGGAGCCAAAGTGGAGAACCATTGATCCCGACCTCCAGGGAGGTTTAGGCGTCTCCAAGGGTCTTGTGCCTAATTCTGCTGCCGACCTTGAGACATCTGTGCAGTGGAGGTGCTGAGGGCTCTGGACCACCTCCTGGGTCAGTGGCTGCCCTCCAGCCCCACTGCCTGGTATGTGGCCAGGGGCGTCACAGTGTGAGCAGCCTGGGTGCCCTTGACAGACCCAGAGGTGGGGCTGATTTTACTGCTGCCAAACCAGCCCAACTGCTGGTGGTGACCATATCTGTCTATCTGTCCTGTGCTTCTATCTGTCTTGTGACCTATCAGAAACTTCCGGGCTGGGTTCAAAGTTTCCATGGACCCCCACCCTGAGCCTTCTTCAGCCTTAGTTAACTCCCTCCTTACGACTGTTTGGACTCTTAGTCCTGGCCTGATCTAGCACACCCTCTCCCAGTTACTTCCACCTAAAATCCTCCCAGTTCCAGCTCCCTTCCCCTTCTTCCTGGAAGCCTTTGTGGGTTGCCCCTGTCTCTCCTGTTGAGTCACTGAGCTCACCTGGTCATGATTGACCATCTGGTAGCCAAGAGGAGAGGAGCAGGGCTGCATTTTGTTGGGGTCCCCAGGCTGGCCACAGAGACCGATGAGTGGAGTTCTTAGGACCCCAAGGGCAGGACTCCTGGGCCCTTTCTTCCTCCTGCCCATGCTGGCCCCCCAAGCATGGTGCACAGGAAGGCTCCTGAAACACTGGCTCAAAGAATGAGAAGGCAAGGTGGACCTACCTGTTGCCTCCACTGGCTGCCCCTGCCCCCAGAGGCTCTAGCTGGGTCCTGTGGCAGGACCAGAGTCTCTGGGGGCCATGGCCCCGAGTTCCCCCAGGTCTCATGTGCACTTCCCTTTTCAGTGGGTATTTTTAGCTGGGTGTAAACAGTTACTGAAGGCTCCCACGCCCCACTGGGCAGTGGAGTTTTGGTGAGGGGGGCAGGACAGGGGCCCCTTGACCTACCCTGGTCCTCAGCACGTGCTTGGCTGTGGGGGTCTACAGCTGCCCCCAGGGCAGGAAAAGGGCAGCCTGGGAGTTTCTGGGCTCCCCTCTCCCTGCCGGCCTGGACTCTCAAGAAAGGCCTGCCTGAGGCTGCTTCCACTGACCTCAGTGCTTGGGCACAGTGCCCAGCCTGTTCTCAGGACCCCAGCACAAGGACTGCTGAGAGCAGGGTTTGGGACAGGAAGTCAGAGTGAAGCATTGACTTCACAAAGTTCCAAAACCCCTTGTTCCCTAGACCTGTGGGGGTGGGGTGATAGCGGCTATCCCTCTGGTTACGGGACCTCGGTGTGGTGTGGCCAGCCTGCTTCACCCTTTCGTTTGTTGGTTCATTCATTCATTCAGCACTCATTTACTGAGCTGCCACTCTGGGTCCAGCCCATGCTGGCTTTCCCCCTGCAGAGCTCCCAGGCCAGGATCGGTGGGGTCCTCCCTGGAGCACGGAGATGTGTGAGCGGCTGTGGAGGCCCGGAGCAGCCTCCACAGCTGGTGGACCATGGAAGGCTCCTGGCAGAGGTAGCTTTCAAAAAGTTACTTGTTTTCAATCAGATTTTTAGGGGGAAGGTAATAGATGTATGTGGTTAAAAAAAAAATCAAAAAGGACAAAACAGCAAATATACAGTGAAAAGTTTCCCTTGAACTTGATTCTTCCCCTTCCCATCCCAGAGGTGACCTCTGTTATCAGTTTCCTCCATCTTTCAAAGATGATATGTGGATATCTGAGTTTAGGGATGAATCATATGTCCCCTTGAAAAACAGAGCTTGTGATATACCACGGATGGTGGCCTGCACCTCACTCTCTTTCACAGTCTTTTCTTTTGAGTATTTCAAACCTACCAAAAAGCTGAAATAATAGTATAATGAATACCCACATATCCTTTACCCAGAATCACCATTTCTTAACATTTTGTCATATTTGCTTTACCTCTTCCTTTATATACATAGACATATGTGCTTATTTTTTGCTGATTTATCTGAGTGTTAGTTGTGGGCATCACATCTAAGTACTCCTAAGTACTGTAGCATGCATCTCTTACATAATAGTACCATGATTACACTTAAGAAAATTAACATTAGTTCCATATTATCTAACATTTTCATTTTCCCAATTGTCCCCAAATGGTTTTTATAGCTATTTTTTCCCTCTGATTCAGAATCCGATTCAGGATCACTCATTGAATCTTGTTGTTGTGTTTCTTTCTTTTTTTTCCAGCTTTATTGAGATATGATTGACATAGAACATTATGTAAGTTTAGGTGTACAGTGTGATGATTTGATAACACATGTATGTTGCAAAGCAGTTACCACAGTAAGGTTAGTTAACACCTCCCTCAACTCACATCATTATAATTTTGTTGTTGTCATGTTTCTTTAGTGTCTTATTTAATCTAGAACATTCCCCAGCCTTCGTTTGTTTTGTCTTTTGTGACGCTGACTCTAAGAGTCCAGGCCAGTTGTTTGGGCTGTGTGACTGCCCCTTCCTGGTGGAGTCAGAGCAGCAGCTCTGCAGGAATACCACAGAGATGCTGTGCCCTCCTCAGTGCCTGGGAGCAGGAGGCACTCATGTCGCTTCTCTCTTTATCAGTGATGCTGAATTTGATCATTTGGTTAATGAGGAGTCTGCCAGACCTCCCTGTTGTGAAGGTGCTCTGTCATCTTTCTCATTAATCCGTGGGGTGGTACTTGGAAGCTGTGTCACTGTCCTATCCCCCCAGCAACTTTCCCTTCACTGGCTGGCTTTTCACCATTTCTACTTACTCTCTCCCAGGGAGTGTTCTGACCCCGTCACAGCTGGAGCTGTGTTGTTCTCTTTAGGGATATCTGGTCGTTTATTCACTTTGTCCCTTGTAAATCGACGTGAATGTTGTCTCCCAGTCTCTTGCTACCACAGACAGTACGGCAGAGACTGTCCTCCTATATTTTTTTAGGCATTGTCTCAGCTGCCCCCGAAGGCGGAGTGGAAGTTCCTTGGGTAGAGAAGGCGGAGGGAGTGGCGAGGGAATGTGAAGGCAGGGAGGTGGGCAGGGTACAGGTGCCCTGGGAAGAGCAGGTGAGCCAGCAAGTCCCAGAAAGTTCAAGTAACTTTCCCAAGGTCACATAGCAAAGTGGCAGAGCCAGGAGCAGGACTCAGAGTCCCTGACTCCCAGGACAGTATTCCTGCACTGCCTCCACGAAGTGCCCTGAAACCAGGCCCCTCTCTGCCTGACCCAAGCCAGATTGAAGGACAACCACTCTCACTCTTGGCCTCTGAACTGGAGTAGAGTGGCTTGGCTGGACCCTCAGAGCCTTAAGGAGGGGACCCCAGCCTAGGCACTGGCTGGGAGACTGCTGAGCCATCCTGGGCTCATAGCTTCAGGAAGGAGCTGTCAAGAGATGGTCCACAGCTCCTGCAGGAAGGGTTTTTGCGTCCAGCTGGACCTTGTTCCTGGTGCTGAGAGGTGGCAGCTCCAGTCCTCAGAGTAGCCCTAGGAGCTGCGGGGTTATCACCAACCCATTGTACAGATGGAGAAACTGGGTCCCAAAGTCACAGCTGGTAGAGCAAAGGGGAGAGGTTATCTCCTCCCTCTCCTTTCCACATCTTTCTTGGTTGTTAAAGCCCAGACCCTCGAGGAAGCCCACCCGGACCACTCCTGCCGGAGCTTACCCCTTCCTCTGAGCACTACTTGCTTCTCTCTCCTCCCTTGCACTCTCTCTTCTAGGCCAGTGAGGTCCTAACATGCTTGCAGCTCCTGGGGGTATAGTACAGACATCGAAGGCCCAGAGGCACTGGGGGAAGGCGGGGGGTGGGGGTAGGGAGACCTAATGGCTCAGCGGGGCAGGATGCTCGCTCAAGGTGTAATCTCAGGCCAGGCCACCTTACCTCTTGGCCTTGCCTGTGGTCCTCATCTGTAAAATGGGGTTAATAATAGCCTCTCTCTCTCAGAATTCTCAGAGATTTGATGAGCCATACATGCCAAGGACAGGGCCTGGCACAGAATAAGTGCTCAGAAAACAGGGCCTGTTGTTATTTATTATCATCATCACATCAGTGGGGAGGTGGCAGCAGTAGCAGCTGCAAGCCTGGAAAGGAGTGTTTGCACACTGACAGCTGGGAGGGTGACTAAAGGTACCACAGCCTCCGCACCCTCCTGGGGCTGGTGAGTTTGGGGGGTGGGGGATGTGGAGAACTAGCAGAGCCCCTGTTCCTAAGGACCTGAAGGTTGGGGACCCAGCCAAGCCCAGTGGGACCCCAAATCAAGTTCTAGGCTGTCACCCCTAGCTAGCTGTGTAGCTTCAGGAAAATTATTCGACCTCGTGAGCCTCAGTTTCTGCTTCTATAAAATAGGAGTAAGAAAGATCACAGCTCCCCACAGCCTGTGGTCCTCAGGAGCCCAGGGGGTGGTTCCTGTACTTGTGGTGGCTCAGTCATGTGAATGTGTTGGGGGGGCGGTGTCCAGGCTCATCCTCCTTTAACTCCAGTCTCCCTGTCTAGAGGGTAGAGGTTGATGGGCTGCCCCCTGGGGACGGGAGGTACTGTGTGTTCTGGGAGAAAGGGAAGCTCTTTTGTCCAGGAGGAGGAAGGAGTGCATGCCAGGCCTGTGCCAGAGACTTCCAAGTCTGGGTCTCATTCCACTCCCTCCACAGCCTGCTTGCAGGGGACCCCTATCCCCACCTTTCAGGGTGAGGGATCTGAGGCTCAGAAGGGTTGAGTCATTCTCCTGAGCTGCACTCGACAGAGCCAGGACTACCCGACTCCAGCACCTGGAGTGAGACCTGGAGCAGCGCTTCTCCCCGGCTCCACTCTGCCCAGCTCATCTGGTCTGCAAGACCACGCTCCCCTTCTGAGGCCCCCGAGCCCCACCCCTCAGAAGCAAACTCTGGTTCCTCACTTTGGCATTTGATTCCTGCTGCCCTGCAAGATTTATACCAGGCCCGCTCGAAACCGTCCCCTTAGAGCAGGCTGACAGGGTGCTCGGGGTGGACTCTGGAAGCTCGGGGTCCCAGAGCCCTTGATGGGCAGGGTCTGTCCATGGGCTTCCAGCCAGGCCAGTTTCTCACGGCTGTGCCTGTCTATACCCTGACATCTTTGCTCAGGTCCCTTCTCCAGGCCGCCCTCTGTGTATCTAAGCTCTCAGTCATCAGGGCTCAGCTCCAGCGCTCTCTCCTCCAGGAAGCCCACCTAAGCTCTGCAGTCCTTGCTCACCTCACACCTCTAAGCTCTTGTGCTCAAAAGTCTTCGCCTGGCCTGGGGTGGGTGGTAATGTTTGTGACCGTCAGCCTGTCAGATGAGCCTGGGAACCTGGGAGGTGCATGGAGGTGTTTCCCTAACATTCGATGACCGTTGAGGAGTCACTGGCCCTGTCTATAGATTCAGTTTCCTCATCTGTAAAAAGGGGACAGTAGCCCCAGCCCCTCTGCTTCCTGAGACAGGGATAAGGGGCTCAGGGTGTGTTTGGGAAGATGACAGTTGGGGGCAGCTGTGGGCAGTGTGTGTGCAGGATGGGTTGGCCTGGGTAGATTTGTTTGAGGAGTTAGCTTTGTTGAAGTAAATATATGCACTGAAAAGTGCACCGATCACAAGGATGGAGCTCAATGAGTGGTCACAGAGTGGACTCACCCCTCACTGGGCCCAGAGGAGCCAGATATCAGAGGCCCCTTCCGCCCCTTGTGGTCACTGTCGCCTCCCAAGGTAGTCGCCATCCTGCACCATGGTTTCCAGATTTTGAACTTTTTACACGTGGAATCCTAGGCCATGTGCTCTTCTGTGTCTGGCTTCTTGGTGAACGTTACGTGTAGAAAGTCATCAGTGTTGTTTCATAGCTGTAGTTCATTCATGTTTGCTGCCCTACAGTGTTCCTTCTGTGAACAAACCACAGGGGATCCATCTGACTCTTGATGGGCATCTGAGCAGTTCCAAGTTTGAGGTTTATTACAACTTGTGCTGCTGTGAGTGCTCATGCCTATCTCGGAGGACACCTGTCCTATTTTCTCCTGGTTTATGCCTAGAAGTGGGATGACCAGGTTGTGGGGTTGGTGTACATTTGGCTCTAGAGATGCTGCCTGGGCAAGTTTTTATAGGCGCGGGAACTGAGAGGCCCACAGAGGACAAGTACTTTCCCAAGTCAGAGCACCTGCCCCAGGTTCCTTGCCCCAACAGACCAGTTAGCACCCAGGCTTAGGGCTGGCGGGGCAGGTGGCACTGGTCTGCTCACTCCCCCGAGCCTCCTTTGCCTCTGTTGGCCATTCTGTTGGGCTGTAAGGCCCCCTGTGGGCTTAAGGTTGCTGGCCCCTCTGTCCCTGGGGATCCTCGGCCTCGTGTTCCTGCCTCCTCCCCTGTGCGGTGCCCTCAGCCTGCCGAGCGAGATTAGAGAGACGGCCCTTGCCCGGTGTCCCAGCTCTGGGAGCTTTTGACACCTGTTGACATTTCTCTGTGGAAGAAGTGGGCTCTCAGAGGCCTGAGGGGTGCCGTCTTCTCACCCCCTCCTCAGTCTTCCCCTTGTCCCTGCAGCTCTCATGGTACCAAGCAACAGGTTGGCCTTCCTGTGACACGGGGACGCCGGATCTTCTGAGAAGATGTCAGCAATACAGGTACCGCAGGGGTGTGAGTATGCGCACCACCCGGAGGGGAGTGTTGAGGGAGAGAAAGAAAGAGGGCTTAGATCAATTGGCTCCCGTTTTTCCCAGCCCTGGCTTTCAACAAAGTAGAATTCCAGGGTGCACTGTTGGACACGAGGCCCTCAAGATGGGAACACAGGTCTGGAGGCAGTGGGGCAATCCCAGCTAGAAGGGACCCAGAGTTCTCAGGGGGAGGGGCACCTCAGCCAGGCTCATGGAGGGCAGCCGAGAGGCTGTGGCCTCGAGGGTGTGCAGGCAGGTGGGTGGGGAGGGGCCCTGGGCTGCACCTGCCCACCTGTCACCTGCCCTGCAGGCCGCTTGGCCATCCGGTACAGAATGTATTGCCAAGTACAACTTCCATGGCACTGCTGAGCAAGACCTTCCCTTCTGCAAAGGAGATGTGCTCACCATTGTGGCCGTCACCAAGGTAATCAGGGACCTCACCTGCCCACTGCCACCCCCTGCCACCTCTGGGCATTCCCTCTGGGTCCTGGCTCCCCTGCAGGAGAGGGTGGGCCTGAGAGCATGTCTGGACTGCCCTCTCCCCAGGACCCCAACTGGTACAAAGCCAAGAACAAGGTGGGCCGTGAGGGCATCATCCCAGCCAACTATGTCCAGAAGCGGGAGGGCGTGAAGGCGGGCACCAAACTCAGCCTTATGCCGTGAGTACCACTGTGGCAGGGTCAGGATCTCCCAGTCTGGGAAGGAAGGAGGACGAGAAGCGCTTGTTCCCCAAGAAGAGAGTCAGAGGAAAACAGGAGGGTGAGAGGAAGGAGCAGGAATGTCCGTGAGGGCTTCTGGAGATGAGGGGAAGGGCCAGGGTGCTAGACCTCAAAGGGGAGGACGGGGCTGGGAGGACTAAAGAAAGAAGGAGCAGAAGCAGAAGACGAGGGCCCGGGTGCCAGAATGAGCCAGTGGGAAGGGCCTTCAGAGGAGGACCTGCAGAAAGTGGAGCCTGTCAGGTGCGCTGGGGTCAGACCCTCGGGCTACCATGACCCCTGGCCTGGCCACCCCCCAGCTGGTTCCATGGCAAGATCACGCGGGAGCAGGCAGAGCGGCTCCTGTGCCCTCCGGAGACAGGCTTGTTCCTGGTGCGGGAGAGCACCAACTACCCCGGGGACTACACGCTGTGTGTGAGCTGCGACGGCAAGGTGGAGCACTACCGCATCATGTACCATGCCAGCAAGCTCAGCATCGACGAGGAGGTGTACTTTGAGAACCTCATGCAGCTGGTGGAGGTGAGCACCCATGCAAGCCTGCATTCGGCTCCAGTCCCGCCACTTCCAGCTGGTGACCATGGGCGTGTCATGCAACCTCTGTGAGCCTGCATTTCCTCCCCCTTGATGGAGCACCTCCTATGTGCCAGAGTTGGTCACTCACCCCATGATGCCACTACAGGGAGGGTGCCACCATCCCCATTTCCTAAGTCAGAAAATGAAGGTTCAGAGCAGTTAAGGGACCTACCTCAAGTCACACAGCTATAAATTGAAGGGGCCAGGACTTGAATCTGAGTCTGTCTGACTTCAGAACTAGCTTCCTTCCAGCCACTCACAGAACCACATGCTCAGGTATGTGTATATAAGCATGTCCTCATGAGCTACACCTAAAAGACCAGGGTCCCCTGGGCTCCTGCACCTGCACGGATGCCCACGTGTCCCTGCAGCTCCTGAGGCCAGCCCTGCCAGCCCTGGCCAGGCCACACCTGGTGTCCAGTTGCGCCAGGCAGCCATCCAGATGCCCCCTGCACTCACTCTCAGCTCCTTCCCCCTGCTAGCCTGGCTTGGCCTATGGCAGGGCAGGGTCCTGGGCATACCTGGCTAGAGGCTGGTGTCTGGACTGAGCGAGGGTTTGCCCTCTGCCTCGGGATGCTGGTGAGGCCCAGAGTGGTAGCAACACTGGGGTGTCTGTCCAGTACTTAGGTGTGGGGTGGCATGGGAAATGGGCTGCATGTCCGAGTCTGGGGCCTCCCTAACCCCTGCCCTGCCGGAAATAGGGAGCCCTCCCCACTCAAAGCAACTCCCAGCTGGGCAAGACCAGCCTCTGCTTCCCTCTGGTGGTCAGACCTGGGCAGTGCATGCAAGCTGCTGGTGGGGCCCTAGGGGCTGGCTCTGAGTGCCTGTGCTGCCCTCTGTAGCACTACACCTCAGATGCAGATGGACTCTGTACTCGCCTCATCAAGCCAAAGGTCATGGAGGGCACAGTGGCAGCCCAGGATGAGTTCTTCCGCAGTGAGTGCCACCCCACCCCAGTCCTTACTTGCTTACCTGCCTCCTCCCTCCCAGGCTTCCTGCCACTCCCCCCATCCCAGAGGCTCTGGAGTCCTCCAGGGACCCCCACACATGTTATAGTCCAGTCTGCCTCTGTCACCCCTGCTGTAAACCCTGCTCTGGCCTCAACACCCCTCACAGAACCACCCCCCCCACCAGGCGGCTGGGCGCTGAACATGAAGGATCTGAAGCTGCTGCAGACCATTGGGAAGGGGGAGTTTGGAGGTGAGTGGGAAGGGCTGGACCCCTGGAAGGGCCAAGGGGCTGTGGGGAGTCCAGGGAACAACCCCACCTCTTCCCCCAGATGTGATGCTGGGCGATTACCGAGGGAATAAAGTTGCTGTCAAGTGCATTAAGAACGATGCCACGGCCCAGGCCTTCCTGGCTGAAGCCTCGGTCATGACGTGAGTAGGGGTAGGGGGAGTGGAGAGGTCGCCCTGGGCCAGGAGGTAATAGGGAGGCTTGGCAGGCCCTAACCTCCACCGTCCTGCCCCAGGCAACTTCGGCATAGCAACCTGGTACAGCTTCTAGGCGTGATCGTGGAGGAGAAAGGCGGGCTCTACATCGTCACTGAGTACATGGCCAAGGTGTGCACCTGCCCCCGATGCAGCCCCCATCCTAGAGCTGAACACTGGGGCTCCAGCTTCCAACTGCCCCAAACCACCCATTGCACCCGTGGGCCCCTACTCCCTCAGTCACCTCCCCCCATCTGAGCTGCAAAGTCACCAGGGCTTAGCTTTTGTCCTGGCTTGTCATTTATTCACTATGACCTTGAACAAGTTGTGTCACCTCACTAAGTCGCAGTTTCCTCATCTGTGAAATGATGATAATGATAAAGTTTACCTCAGAGATTTGTGAGGACTTAAGAGAGACAGTACATGACAATTGCTGAGCACAGTGTCCAGCATGTAGACACTAATATTCATGCAGAAGTGGTGTCCTCATCCCGCCCCTGCTCCTTCCCTCTCCTCACACCTCCCTTGGGTGTCACCATTTACCAGCTCCAGGCCTGTTCCTGGAGGCTGGAGGGCAAGTCTGACCTGTGGGGCTGGTCTGTCTGTCCTGCCCCAGGGGAGCCTGGTGGACTATCTGCGGTCACGCGGTCGGTCGGTGCTAGGCGGAGACTGTCTCCTCAAGTTCTCACTGTGAGTGAAGCAGCCCCTGGGGGCGGGAGGCCCTGCCCAGCTATGGGAGCCCCGTCTGAGGGGACATGTGGCTGGCTCACCTCCAGAGACGTCTGCGAGGCTATGGAATACCTGGAGGGCAACAACTTCGTGCACCGGGACCTGGCCGCCCGCAATGTGCTGGTGTCCGAGGACAATGTGGCCAAGGTCAGCGACTTTGGCCTCACCAAGGAGGCCTCCAGCACCCAGGACACGGGCAAGCTGCCAGTCAAGTGGACAGCCCCAGAGGCTCTGAGAGAGAAGGTGGGGCAGGCCTCTCCCAGGGCCTGAGCAGTGGTGGATGGGGGCCCTGGGTCACCCCTACCCCCAAATTCCCAGGATCTGACACTGCTCCCTTCCACATGGCAGAAATTCTCCACCAAGTCTGACGTGTGGAGTTTTGGAATTCTTCTCTGGGAAATCTACTCCTTTGGGCGAGTGCCTTATCCAAGAATTGTGAGTGTGGACCCTCGGACCAGGGCATGACTGGGGCTGAGGGTAGGGCTTGGAGCAAAGGAGGGGGTGGTAGGGGAGGGGGTCTCATTGGCCCTCTCTCTCCAATCTGAGGCCTAGAAGCCGCAGACCTACCCCCCGGAGCCTCCAGACCACTTCCTGGGCCTGGGTCTGAGGCAGAGCTGAAGGGGATCCCTGAAGCTGAGAGAGGGGTCCCCTCCAGAGTTAGGTCCTGCACCGACTCTGTACCACTCACCTGCCCACAGCCCCTGAAGGACGTTGTCCCTCGGGTGGAGAAGGGCTACAAGATGGACGCCCCCGACGGCTGCCCGCCTGCAGTCTACGATGTCATGAAGAACTGCTGGCACCTGGACGCCGCCACACGGCCCTCCTTCCTGCAGCTCCGGGAGCAGCTCGAGCACATCAAAGCCCACGAGCTCCACCTGTGACCGCCGGCCTCCGCCCAGGTCTTGGGCATGTGGGGACTGAACCTGGAAAGATTGTGGACCTTGGGGCCCCCGCTCACTAGGCTCAAACCTGAACTGAGCCCAGCAGGCTGGTGGGCCTCTTTCCTCTGTCCCAGCCTGCACCCCCTCTGGCCCCCCAGGGACCCCGCCTAGACCTGGCACCTTCTCTCATGGACCCACTTGTGTGGCTTCAGGAGCCCCAACAAAGGGCCGAGAAGGAAGGGTGAGGGGCGGGAGGCAGATGCCCCCTCCCATGCTCAGGCTTTCCTGGCCTCCCATCTCTCGCCTTCTTAGAGTTTTATTCCTTTCCTTTTTTGAGATTTTTTTCCGTGTGTTTATTTTTTATTATTTTTCAAGATAAGGAGAAAGAAAGTACCCAGGAAATGGGCATTTTACAAGAAGTACGAATCTTATTTTTCCTGTCCTGCCCAAAAGGGTTGGGGAAACCAGGCCCCTCTCTAGGGACCCATTGCCCCAGCCTTGTTCCCCATTCCGTGTCCCGTGTCCCGTGTCGCCTCGGTCGCCCGTGTTTGCGCTTGACCGTGTTGCACTGTTTGCATGCGCCCGCGGCAGACGTCTGTCAGGGGCTTGGAGTTCATGTGCCGCTGCCGCCCGCCCACCTGCCTTGTGAGATGGAATCGTAATAAACCACTCCATGAGGACACCGCTGCCCAGCCTCGGCGCTTCCTCCGCCGAGCCTGCCTGTCCTACCCGGCCCCCCATCCCCGTGCCATCTTGTCCATCCCCCTGTCTCTGTGAGTGGGGCTGTGCTTGCCCTGTGAGTGGAGTGGGGTGGGGAGCACGGCTGGGAGATGTAGCCGCCGCTTTGTGTCAGCTGCACGAGCGAGTGTCCTGTGTCTGCCGTGGGGGAGCTCTTGCCACCCACCCGCCCCCCCATCCTGCTGCAGCGCAGGCTTGGTTCTGGGCCATCTTGGGCTTGGGCCCCGTCCAAGGGAAATGCCTGGGGGTCCCGGCTGCCTCTCCTGCTGTGTTGTTCAAGCCATCAGCACAAGGAGGGCTGAAGCCAAGGACAGGAGGAGGCCAGGCCTGACTAGATGGAGGTGGGGTCCCCTGATAGAAGGCAAGATAAACGCCTCATGCCTCAGAGAAGATGCTGACCCTGGAGGGTGAGGGGGAAGGGGTGACTCTGCGCTGCTGGTGGTTCTTACAGTTTCGCCTAAGATGTAACAGCACTACCCCAGCCCCACACCCAAGGGCCCAGCCTGTACCTGAGGATGTAAAGGAGAGGGCCTTCCCCACCTCACCCTGGGAGGCACAGGTGGAGAATGAGGACCAGCCATGGCATTTTCACTCCCCTCAGTCAGGATCCCCAGGAGCAGTGGTCTGTGCAGAACCTCTGAGGGTTGAGGATGGCTCACTTTGTTCAATGAGACAGGCAGCTGGGGGACCCCCTTGTCATGTTGAGGCTCTGATCCTTCCTGTCCCAGCCAGCAGGACGTGAAATCCAGAGTTCTGACTTTGCAATGTGCCTCATGTCTGCTCCTCCTCAGTCCACTGCGCTCCAGCTGCCATCATCCCCTGGCCCAGAGGAGCAGCTTCCTCACCTCCCCCAGTCCATCCTCTCTGCACACTGCCAGACTCATTTTCCTAAAACCAGACCATTCAGTAACAAATATTTGAATACCTGCTGTGTGCTAGGACTGGAGTTCAGCAGTGAGCAAAACAGACCCTGTGGAGTTCACAGTTAGGAAGACAGTCAGACAATTACAAACTGATAAGTGCTGTGGAAGAAACATGTATAATATGGGAATCGGATCTTGTCTGTAGATCAGGGAGGGCTTCTTGGGAGAGGCAGTATGTACGCTGAGATCAGAAGGACGAACAGGAGGTATGGCGGGGGCGGGTAGCAGTATTCCAGGAAGAGATGCTGAGACTCGTGGGAGGGCAACTGGTTCCAGGATCTCCGAGAAGGCCAGTGAAGATGTACAGTGAGCGCAAGGCTGAGAGGTGTGAAATGGGCTTGGAGAGGTGAGGCTGTGGCAAGGTCTGGCTTTCATCACACAGAGCCATCGGAAGCCAGCAACAGGTTCTGAGCAGGAGGGTGACATGTCAGACACATGTTTTTGAAATGAGCATCCTGGCTGCTGGTGGAGAGGATCTGAGGGGAGCACAGTAAGGACTCATCCATGTGAGAGACAATGATAGGAGTGGACAGACTCTAGAGAGATGTAAGAGGTGAAACTGACCAAACTTGGTAATGGATTTCGGATGAAGGTGAAGGAGAGAGTGGAGCCATACAACTCCTGATTACCAGGAAGGGTGTGGGAGGGCGGGAACCAAGAAACCCATGTTTAGGAGGAGACATCATGAGTTCTGTTAGGGACATCTTGAGTTTTAAATGTGCCTTTGAAACTGCCGAGAGGTGTTGAGTAAGTTATTGGAACCCAGAGGCTGGAGAGGGAAATTTCAGAGTTATCAGCAAGTGGCTTGTCCATGAGGCCATGGCAAAGAGGAAGTCACTTTGAGAGGACATGCAGAAGAGAAGAGGGCCCAGGACCAAGCCTCGGGGGCTCAACATTCAAAGGTGAAGAAGAAAAGGCTGGCCACGCAAGGTGCAGAGGAGGAAGTAGGAGTCCTTGCTTTGGAGGCGGAGGGACAGGCCAAGAAGGAAGAACCAGCAGGTCCCGCTTCCCGGAAAACAGAGAGGGAGACTGAGCCAGCCCCTTGTTGTTAGCCATGAGGAGGTCGCTGGTGACTTTAGCAAGACCTGAGTTGTGTGAGGGCAGATTCCAGATTACAATGGCTAGAGGAGGGTGCGAGCAATTCAGGAAGGTTGACGATCTGGAGAAATTTAGCTGTAATGGAGAGGAAAGAGAATGAGAGAGGATTTTTAAGATGGCAGAGGCTTGAACAAATTTGCCAAAGGGAAGGACACTTACCTTCAAGTCTGCGTACCGGGAGGAGGGCAGGAAGAATGGAGGGCCGAGAGTGGTAGTGATGGAAGGTAGAGCGTTCCTTGGAGCAGGGAAGGTGGCTGGAGTCCAGAGCATGAGTGGGAATGGGCCGGTGATGGGCGAGGGACTGCCCACGGCGAAACTGCAGAGGAGAGAGTCAGGCCGAGGCGCGCTGGTGAATGTTTAACAGCCACATCTGGGGCAGGGGTGAGGCCGGGGGCTCCGATTCATAGTTTGCTGATACCTGTGATGTAGTCTCTCGCCATAGCCCATTTCAAGGTACCGACCTGACTTCACTGAATGCAGGAGTTGGGGAGATTTTGACCACCGGCTCTCACTAGCTGTCCAAGCCAGTTGGGGTTCAGAAACCGGCAAATGGTGCCCCTGGCCATGGGGTCACAAGAGGGGCCAGGCAGGCGACATAACAGAGAATTGGACAGGTGGGACAAAGGAGAGTGAAGGGGCAGCGTCCAGTTGATGGGGACTTGCAGGAATGCAGGCCCAGGGAGCAGATGTTGCACCTTTCTGCCTGGTCGCATGCGTGTCCCCACCCTCGATTCCTGCATCACTTCCTGTTTCTTACTTAGTTTCGGGGTTTTTATTTTCTCCCTCTTTTCTCTCATACTTCCCTTCTGCTCTGTGCCGGCCACTGGCATATCATAGATGCGCAAAACAGTTCTCACCCTGAAGGAACTCATAGAGTGATGGGGATCCCACTCGGGACTCAACTTGGTGCCAAGGAATCTGGCGGGCAGCACCCACCACCAGCACCAAGCGGGGGGCAGGGGAAGGAGGCCAGAGGTGGCTTCTCAGACACTTGGAGCCCAGGCAGGGACAGGGAGCAAGGGCAGTCCTGGCAAAGGAAGGGCACTGCCCAGGCAGAGGTGGTGAGGTGCGACAGCCTGCCAAGGCGCTTCTGTGCAGCCAGGGCTAAGGTGCCAAGGGGTGCGGTTTGGGATCAAGTAAAGCTGAAGGGAAAGCAGGGCCCAGGCTCCACCTGGCTTTGCAGGCCCCATGAGGAGCTTAACTTTATGCAGAGATGATCAGGAGCAATTGAAGGGTTTAGGACGGAAGAGTGACATGGTCAGCTGTGCATTTTAGAAAGATCTTTCTGGTGGCAGTCTGGCCGGAGAGAGGGAGTGTCCAGAGTGGAGACAAGGGGATGTGGTGGGGAGGCTGCAGTCAGCCAGGCAGAAGGTGATTGATGGTGGCCTGGGCTGGGGAAGCTGGTGGGAGGAGAGGAAGTGAGCACAGTTGACGTTTTCCTGAGCTGAGCGCTCACTGTCTTTAGGCCCTGTTTTAAGTACAATAGATGTATTATCTCGGTAACCCTCCAAATGACTCTTGGAGACATACGCTATTATCATCTACATTTTACAGGTAAGGAAACTGAGGCCTGGAGAGATCAAAGAGTCAGGTCACACAATATGAGGGTGGCAAGAGCAAACTGAAGGGCTTGCTGATGGCTGCTGAGGAGGTGAGGCAGAGGAGGGCATCTGGGAGATTCCAGTCTCTGGCTTGATAAGGTGGGGGCACCATCCATGAGACCCCAGCTCTGAAGGAGAATGGGCCAGGGGTTGGAAAGAGGAGTTCAATTTGGACATGTTGTCTGGGGGCCTTTGTGACATCCAAGGAGAGATGTCCCCTGCAGAGTTGGATATTCAATTGAGCCCGCAGCTCCGGGAGAAGCCAGGCTGAAAGTAGAGATTTGGGGATCAGGGGCACAGCAAGGGTGCTTGAAGCCAAGGGCATGGACAAGCTTGGCCAAGGAGCACGTGGAGAACAGCCGTAAGGAGCCCCCGTGTCAGAAGCCAGGAGGAAGAGCAGTGGCAGAGACACAGCTAACGGGCAGCCTGGGGGCAGGGGAGAGGCAGGTGAGCCTTGAGGGGCCTCAGAGCATGGGGCAGGGGAGGGGAAGAGAGGATGTGAAATGTCCACAGCATTTCACGTTGCAGAGACCGGGCAGAGAAGTGTCCACCAGGCACAGAGAACAGGGGCCATTGGCAGGCCTCAGTGGGGTGGTATTCGTGGGGCGGTGGGGCAGGAGCTGGAAGGACTGAGGGGGAGACGGGGCAGTAGGGCTGGAGTGGGCCCACCTTTCCATAGCTGGGCCATGAAGGTGATGGGGAGAGCGGGTGGAGGTGGCTGGGGACTTAGTGTTGAGAAATGAAGTTTTTCTTTTTTTTTTCTTAAAGATTGGCACCTGAGCTGACATCTGTTGCCAATCTTCTTTTTTCTTCTTCTTCTTCTTCTTCTTCTTCTTCTTCTTCTTCTTCTTCTCCCCAAAGCCCCCTAGTACATAGTTGTATATTCTGGTTGTACGTCCTTCTGGTTGTGCCATGTGGGACACCACCTCAGTGTGGCTTGATGAGGTGCCATGTCCACGCCCAGGATCTGAACCGGTGAAACCCTGGGCCACCGAAGCGGAGCGCACCAACTTAACCATTCGGCCACAGGGCGGACCCCAAAAGTTTTTCTTTCAGCGTATCTGAAAATTTCCCATTTACAGCCTTGATTTTAATTAATTTGTGGGGCTTCGGTAGCTTAATCCTACTGGGGACCCAAAAGTACAGTAAAACTTCAGCTATCCAGAATTCTCGGCAAACAAGCCACTCTGGAAAACCAACATTTATTTGGATAAAAATATTTGAAATAAAGGATTTCTTACTTTTTAAAAACTTTTTTTTATGGAAAATATCAAACATACAAAAGTAAAGAGCAGAATATAACAAACTCCCATGTCCTCACTGTCGAACTTTGACAGTTATCAGCACAAAGCCAGTTCTGTGCCATCCACACCCCATTCCCCCCAAGCTCTGAGATATTTGGAAGCAGATCCTAGACATTATAGCAATTCATCCAAAAGCTTTAGTACATTTCTCCAGAAGACAAAAGACTTTTAAAAAAACGTAACCACAGGGGCTGGACTGGTGGTGTAGTGGTTAAGTTCACAGGTTTGGATCTCAGGCGTGGACCTACACACTGCTCATCAAGCCATGCTGTGGCAACCTCCCACGTACAAAATAGAGGAAGACTGGCACAAATGTTAGCTCAAGGACAGTCTTCCTCAGCAAAAAGAGGAGGATTGGTGGTGGATGTTAGCTCAGGGCTAATCTTCCAAAAAAAAAAAAAAAATTAGGCTCCAAACAAGGCCCACATGTTGCATTCATCTGCTCTGTGTCTTAAGGCTCTCTTTCTTTTTTTTCATATGATCTATTTCTTGGGGAAACCAGGTATCCTGGAGGCATGAGAATTTGGGAACATGGGAGAGAGCTGAGCACCACAGCAGAGAGCAGGACAGGGGAGGGTGGGGACATCCATCTTCGGGAAGGAGGCAGGATGTGGAGGCCCATCCCCCAGAGCAGGGAAGAAAGGTCAGCTGCTGAAGGGTAGGCCTATCCCAGGAGTCCCCAAGGCCCCTCAGCTGCTGGAGCCGAGGAAGGTAGAAAGATGGCCCCAGCTGAGTCAGGTTGGCAAGGGGTCTGGCTGCCCCCATCAGGCTGGTGGTAAGCGGGGCGGGGCCTGAGGTCAGGCCTGGAAAGAACAGGATGTCTGTGTTGGGGAGGAAGGGAGGGAGAGGACAGTGCCAAAACCCAGCTCCTGGCCAATCCCCAGCTCCTCCCCACTTGGCCCAGTCCCAGGAGCCCATCCCTGGCCTCTCAGCTACCAATCTACCCTGGGGCCCGGCTGCCAGATCCCTTCACCATGCCGGTGGTCAGTGGCCCTAAACCCTTGCTCTGCCTTCTCCTCTTTCTGCTCCTGGACCCCTACAGCCCTGAGGGGGGTCGTCCTCCTCAGCGAAGGTTTGAATACAAGCTCAGCTTCAAAGGACCACGGCTGGCTTTGCCTGGGGCTGGAATACCCTTCTGGAGCCATCATGGAGGTGAGGGATGGGGTGGGGACCAGCCATGCCCAGAGCTCCCCAGAGTGCCGGAGGGGCTGATCAGCACTGGGTGGCTGTGACTTGGTGGGAGCAGGCCTACCAGTACTAGCCTCTGCCTAAGATGGGGCCAGGCCTGGGGCAGGCAGTGCCAGGGGCCCCAGGACCCCTCCCAGGCTTGTCTCTTGCTCTACCACCACAACCCCATCCCCAGCCACCAGCCTCAGTTTCTCCTCTCTGCCCCTCTCCTTCTCCGCCCTAGGACTTCTCTCTTCTCCTTTTCTCTCTCCTTGGGCCCCCTCTCCTCCTCTGCCTCTTGAACCTGTGAACACACACACACATACAGATACACACACACATGCTCACATGCTGAGTCCCAGACAGATGGACTCGAGGCAACTTGGACCAGCACAAACCTCCGCTCTCCTGGCTCCGTGCTGTCAGGCCTTTGGCTGTCCATGAGCACTGGGGGGCTGCCTGCAGGGAACCATCCTCACAGCCAGCTGTTTTGCCAAAGAGGGCGCCAGCCCTGCCCTGTGTGTGTGTTGGGTGGAAGCAGGCATGAGAGCACAGGTTGTGTTCTGGACTTTCTAAAGCCAGAACTAGAAAGAGTCTGTCTTTTACTTAGTCTTGTTCACAAAAGGATTTTTGAGGACTTACAAGGACCTATGCAATAGAGAGGAGCTTAAATTAAGAGTGAACCAGAAGAATAAGACTTAGGGTTACAGCTGGGGCATGAAATCAGTCTAGGAATGTGGCTTGTTGCCAAAACATATGCTACAAGGTCTGCCCACCCTTCAGAGTTGGGCCATAGATCTGGTTCAGAGCCTCCTAACAGGCAAAACAAAGAGAGAAAACAGATCAGTCGTGTATTTCTGATGTCTGTGAGATGTAAGTTCTGCGAAACGGCATGATTCCTAAGTGAGAATAGAACAAATATCCCTTTAAGATGGGAGACCCCGTCAGCAGGGTCTTTGGCCCAGTCTTCCTTCACAGAGGCAAAGGAGGGCACTGTCTCTCACAGCACCAAGCCAGGCCCTGCCTCAGGGCCAGGATGGCAGGGCTGGTACCGTCCTCACTGCTCTGGGCCTTGCCACGTCTGGGGTGTCACAAACCATCTAAGGGAGCAGAGGCACATTCTCCAAGATCACCCAGTGATGTGCTCTTTGTCTTTTCATTAACTTATCCTTTTATTGGATTCCCGCCCCCCTCCCCCGTGCCCCTCTGTGCCCAGCCCAGAGACAGAGGGCTGAGTCAGGCCCAGGGAGCCCACAGTCTGGGGCGAGGTGCCATGAACAATCCACATAAGGTGCATGCATAAGTGTAGCAGACAGTGGGCAATCCTTGCCTCCTGAAAGTCACTTCAGAGGCAAGTCCTTGGTGGCTTCCAAGGCCACAAAGACTTCTGGCCTTGTAGCCTCTGAGCCTCCCCACCCCCAGCCCTGGCCTTTGCCAAGCAAACAGGGTGGATTAGCAGTCTCCGGAAAGTCCTGGCAGGGCCTGGGCCCTGAGCCAGGTTCCAGGCTGGCAGGCCAGAGGGGTGGGGAGCCAGCTGGAATGGGGCCTCTGATCTCCCTTTCCCTGGTTCCTGCCAAGCCTGCCTCAGTTTCTCTCCCCTTTCTTCTCTCCCACCAAATATTTCTCCTTTCTCCCCCCTCACTGCCACCAGCGATAATTCTCCCACACACACTCCCTCCTTTGCCTTTTCCTAACAGTCCTGCGGTCCAGGTCCCACCTTTGCTTTCATGCTTTCCTCTCCTTGGAACGCCCCCTTGGGCACCCCCAGGCAGCCCTCAGCCTCATTTGTCCACCTTGCAGTGTCCTCCGTGCTTCCACAGCCCAGAGTGCTGACCCTCCACATAGTCCTTCTCTCAATGTGCCCCCCTGTGTCCTGAGGTCTCAGGCATGTCCTTCCCTCCTAGGGCCTGCTTCCTCATCTGAGAGAAGGAAGGGTTGAACACAAATCTCTCTCATGGTGGAAAAAGCTTGTACTTTGGAGTCAGATGGACCTGAGTTCCAACGCACTTAGTTCCTTGACTTTTCTGAGCCTCGGGTTCCCCATCTGTAAAATGGGGTCTTATAAAAACAGGCCACACAGACTTGTGGTGAGGCTTAAGTGGGAATGCAGATAAAGTGCTCCAAGTGGGTCTGGTGTTAGTTGCCCTCCCCTGGCAAAGGCCCCTCCAGCTGTACTGGGCTCCAGTTCCCGCTTCTTCAGTGGATTCCTGCACCCGTGATTTCATGGCTGGCCTGGAGGTTACCGCCTTCCTCCTCTGGGACCCCAGCCCAGGCCAATGAGAGAGAATGATGGGGGGGCCAGGGGATGGTGGGGCCTGGGCCTTGAGCTGCCCTGGTCCACAGATGCCATCCCAGGCCTGGAGGAAGTGCGGCTGGCGCCATCCATGCGGAACCGGAGTGGCGCCGTGTGGAGCAGGGCCCCAGTCCTCTTCTCTGCCTGGGAGGTAGAGATGCACATGAGGGTGACCGGGCCAGGGCGCCGGGGAGCTCAGGGCATGGTGAGTGGCCCCCACCAGAGCCCGGGAGAGGGGTGAGTCAGGGAGGCAGGCAGTGAGCCTGGGGTTCCAGGGTCCTGCAGGGACCGCTGAGTTGAGCAGCTGGGGACCCGCAGGCTGTGTGGTATACCCAGGACAGGGGCCAAGTAAGCTCTGTCCTGGGGGGGCTGGCCTCCTGGGACGGCATCGGGATCCTCTTCGATTCCTCGGCTGAGGATACCCAGGTGAGTAGTGGTCTCGTGCCTGCCCTCCCGCCCACACCCTCACCCTCCTCCCTGTGCACATGGCTCAGGCTGCTTGTCACCTCCCATGCAGAGCAGCCCTGCCATCCGTGTGCTGGCCAGTGATGGGCACACCCTCTACGAGCCGCTTGGGTAAGGGCCTGTTTGGATTGACCCCAACCTGATTCCTGGGCTGCAAGGGGCTCAACAGTTACCCACACTGCCCACTCGTGCCCCTGTCCCAGCCTGTGACAGAGAGCCCACCCCTCCTAGGGCTGTGCCCTCCTTGCTGGATTTTCATCGAGCTAATGGCTGCCACCCTGGAACTCCCTCCCACTTGGTCACAGCTGTGCATCCTCCTGGCTGAGACTAGAGTTTACTTGTTCTCCCTGGGAACTGCCCCACTGAGTCCTCAATTCATTCAACCAATGTCCCCAGGTCATGGGGGTAGTGAAATGACACAAGGTGGGGCCTGGGCTGAGTGTTTTCACTCACATCATCTCATCTGATCCCCAACACTCTTGAGAAGTGGGGATTATTAGTCCCTAGTTACAGGTGAGGACATTGAGGTGCAGAGAGGTGAAGTGACTGGCCCGAGTCACACAGCCGTGTGCAGAACTGAGATTTGAGGCCAGACTTCCTTGTGGAGGCTCCACGCCCTCTGCCTGTGCAGTCTGCCTGCCTGCCAGTGCGCTACCTTTCTCCCAGATGACATGGCTTCCCAGCCCTCCGGCCTGGCTGCCTCCTCAGTAGCTGGGCCGGTTAGTCAGTGTCTCTCCGCAAACACCCCTTAGCTCATAACAATTAGAATAATTGCTAATGTTTATGGAGCAGAGCTTACTGTACACCAGGCATGGTGCCAAGCACTTTACATTCATTTTCTTAGCTCACCCTCATAAGGACATTATGGGACAACTTCAATTATTATCCTCATTTTAAAGATGGGGAAGCTGGGGTTTGGAAAGGGGAGGGAACTCGCCCAAGGTCACACAGCCAGGAGTGCAAAGGCAGGTGGTTGCTCTGAGCTGGCTTCTCCCTGTTCTGTGCTGGCTCCCTCTTGGCTGAAGGTGGCAGGGACAGGTGCTGTGGTGTGAGCAGTGTCTGTGTCCCCCTGTGCCCAGAGAAACTCAGGACCTCTCAGCTCAACGCCTTCCTCCTAACTCCCCAGAGCCTGCTGCGCTGCTCCTGTCGGGGAGGCAGGCTGGTCATGTTGTTCTTGGCTGCTAGGACGTTTCTCGTGTTGTCTGTCCTGAGTCTGTCCTGCTGCAGTCCAAGCCTGGCAGAAGGGAGAGGAAAGACAAGCCCCACCCAGAGGCGCAGGGGCACTTGGAGTTTAAGGGAAGCGGGGGAGGGAGGGCAGCCAGAGGAGGTGTGGCCTGGGGGATTGAGGGGCGGAAACCCCACTCTTGGTCCATGTTCTGACCCCTGGGGAAGAGCCACAGGAGGCCCTTGGCCTCTTCTATAAACTCCAAGTGCCAGTACTCTGCCAGGCAGGGCTTGCTGTCCTGCTCCTCTCTCTTCTGCTAAGGGAGCAGACCACAGCAAGGGAGACTCAAGCTAGACAACAGGGACGCGTCCTGTACCAGTGAGGGGGAGTGGCACTGCACGCCTGGGCAGAACAACCTCTGGGGCCTCCCCCACTGGCCAGGCCTTGGGTCCTGTGTGGCCCAGCTGGATTCCAAGTGCCCACAGGGATGGAGCCAGCCGGGTGCTGGGCTCCTGCCACCGGGACTTCAGGAACCGGCCATACCCCTTCAGAGCACGGATCACCTACTGGGGGCAGAGGCTGCGCGTGAGTCACCCCTCCTGCTTCTGCAGGTCCTCTGGGTGGGGAGGGCAGATTATAGGGCTTAGAGCTACAGAGTTGCTGTGTGAGTGCCCATGATCCCAAGAGACTCATGCCAGAGACACTACACAGGGTCCCTGGTACAATACAGGCAACACCCACACAGGATCCTCCTCCCTACACAGAATCCTAACTTGCCTGAGCACATCCTTGTGAGGGTTAGCGTGAGACCAGGTGTGCAAGCCCCTCCACGCCATCCTCACACCAAGCCCTGTGGCTGCCTTCCCTCCTTTAGGGCCAGGGAGCCAGTGAGTCAGAATTGGGGTCAGGGGAGATGGAGTGGGCTCCACCCTCAAGGGGCTCTTTCCCTCCATGCCCCTCAGGTGTCCGTGAACAGCGGCCTCACTCCCAGAGACCCAGACGAGGTGTGCATCGATGTGGGGCCCCTGCTTTTGGCCCCTGGAGGTTTCTTTGGGGTCTCAGCAGCCACCAGCACCCTGGCAGGTGAGGGCCTTCTGGACCGGTAACAGCAGAGGAGCAGTCCCTAGCAAGCCATCCTGAGCATACCTTCCAAGGGAGCACAGGGTGTGAGGCCAGCTACTTCCTCACCATGTGACCTGGGCAAGTCACAAGCCCTCTCTAGGCTCCGTTACCATCTGGAAGGTCATGTCTGCCCCCAAGAAATGTTGAAATTCTCAAATAGGATAAAACAGGAGAAGCTTTTATTCCAGTGTTGGCCCCATAAGTGCCCCTAGCTGGAAGCTGTGGGGCAAGCGGAGGAGGGAGAGCCAAGAGGGACATTTAGGGAAGCGGAGCGAAGGGATGTGATGTAACGGAGAGTCCATGGAAGGACCCACGGCTGGGAAGCAGGGTGCAACCAGAGGGTGGGAGTCCTTGAATACCAGGACTTTGGTCTTTAGACCCTGGGCACTGGGGAGCCATAGAAGGTTTCTGAGGAGAAGAGTGGCATGGTCAAAGCCATGCTGAGGAGGTGGCCACTGCATGGTTGCCTCTGCCAGCAGCAGCTGTGCTCTTGGGGCCTGAGGGTGTCACGCTCAGTCTGCTGCCAGGGCTCTAGCCCAAGGCTGTCCAGTTTTCCCACTCACTGGGGTCCCACCTCTGGCTGTGTGTGGAGTTCAGCCCTCACAGCCCACCCATCTGCTTGTCTGACCCTCACCTCTTTCCTGTGAAGTGAGCAAGACAAGGGTCAGAGCTGCCCAAAGTCCCCCAGATCTCTTGCCTGCCTGGAATACAAGAGCCTGAGGGGTGAGGGCTGAGTTAAGTGGGCTGCTGGGTGGGGGGGTCTTACCTTCCTTTCTCTACCCCCCTTTCCAGATGACCATGATGTCCTGTCCTTCCTGACCTTCAGTCTGAGTGAGCCAGGTCCAGAGGTGATGCCAGTGCAGGGCCTGCCCTGTGGGGAGGGGCGGCCCTGGGACCCTTCCCTCCCCAGATGCTTCTGCTCACGTCATGGTGCTGTTAGAGCTGTCATTCCAGCCTTGTCTCTACCTGATCTCTGAGCTCTGCTCAGGCCAACCTTGTACTGGGCAGTGCTGGGGGCCAGAGGTGACCCAGAGTCAGGCCCTGTCCTCAAGGACCTCCCAGGCTGGCGGGAGCTGTGGGAGCACAGAGGAGGGGTCCTAACCAGCCTGGAGGAGATGAGCTTGAAGGAGCTGTGTGGAGGAGTGGAGACCTGAGGCCTGTGAGAGCTGCGGGGTCTGGGCCGCAGCGGGAGGGAAGTGTGTGGGGATGGGCAGTGGAGCAGGGCTAGGGAGCTGAGACTGCAGGGCCTGGCAGCTGAACCGAGGGACAGCCAGCTGGCGGACTCTTCCCTTGCTGGCATGAATGTTTGTTCAGGGCAGGGAACTGAGCTCCCGGGCGCCCTGTGGGGAGGCTCCCCTCGCCCCCGGGTCTCCTACGGGTTTCAGACTGAGTTTTTGTCCTTCTCCTCTAGCCTCCCCCCGAGGCCTTCCCGGAGATGGAGCAGCTCCGCCTGGCAAGGCAGCTGGAAGGTCTGCAGGCAAGGTTGGCCCTGGGCACCAAGGAGGACATGGTTCCAAAGCTGAAGTCTGAAGCCCAGGAAGAGGGTAGGGACCCAGGGAACACCAGGTGGGGCAGGGACCCATTTAGGTGTCACAGGATACTCTTCCCTTTGAACCAGGAGTCCTTTAACCAGTGGGAAGATGGAAGCCTGAGGAGGCATATCTAAACAGGCCCTGGGGCCTGGGTGCTCTGTCCTGTCCCTGCCCCACCACCCAGACGCACCTTCCCGGAGAGAGTATTGGAAGCAAAAGCCACGCCTTTCTGAACCCCCCCTCTCAAAGAAGCTCCCAAATGATAGAATCTATTGCCCCACCCCAGCTGGCTGCCTGTCCCAGCTCTGCTCCAATTCCCAGGGGAAAGGATCTTTGCCCTGGAGGAGACGCTGGGCAGACACAGCCAGATCCTGCAGGCTCTCCAGGGTCTCTCTGAGCAGTTGGCCCAGGCTGAGAGGCAATGGAAGAAGCAGCTGGGGCCCCCAGGCCAGGCCAGACCTGAGGGAGCCTGGGTGAGTGACCCCTCAGGCACCCAATGGTCCACCTGCAGGCCTGGAGAAGCTGTCCTCCCTAGGCACTGGGTCCCATGGCACCAGTGGGCTCCCTTTGTCCAGAAAGAGGAGCAAGCACTATTTGTGAGAACTAGTGTCCCCCAAGGTCTGGAGGGAAAGGTGGATAGGGGTAAAATGCTGCACGTGACAGGATGGGGTAGAACCTGCCAGGTGGGGGAGCATGCAGGAGGGCAGCTCTGCACAAGGAAATGCCCAAGGAGCCACATGGCTGGGGCTGGGGAGAGGAGATGCCAGGTATTTGTATGTGGGTCTGCAGACAAGTGACAGAAATAGACTGGATGCTAATTTGCATGTAGCTCCACATGTGATTTGATTCACATACGGCTTGCTTAATGCTCAGATGCACCAGAATCTCCTGCCATCCTGGCTCCTCCCCCAGGAATCATGCCCCATGTCATCCCCAGCCTAGGGCCTGAGAGCTGAACTCAGTCAAGATGTTAGATGCTAGGCAGAGGAGGCCAGCAGCTCCTGTGGGCTTTGCTGGGTTCTGGCAGCTTGGGACTGAGTCTTGCATCCTTAGGCCAGAGCAGTTAGAGCTGGACTGCTGGGGTGGAGCAGAGGGGAGGGGCACCGCACTCCAAGCTCTCTGATGCTGCTTCCAGGCCCAGGACCCCTCCTGTCAGATTCCACCCACCCCACAGAGGGGTGGCCACCTCTTTCAGGTCACTCAGCCAGACAAGGGCCCAAGCACTGGGAGTTGACCAGCATTGGCCCCAGCTTGGACTGTGCCTTGGGGGAAGTGGGAAGAGGGGACTGGACTGGGCCTCTTCCTCCTTCAGGGGCAGAACCACTTCTGGGAAGGGGAGGGACTTTGAGAAAGCCCAGGAGTAGCCACTGTTGTGGGGGTGGGGGGAGACCAACACCCTCAGGGAGAGGGGTTTGAGAGGAGGGAGAATCCAGATGCCCACATGGACAATGTGTCCTCAATGTGTCCAAAATGAGGAGGGCCCAGGTAATCTGGTAAGGCCTCTGGAAGTAAAAGGGCTGCAGTGTCCCCGGGGAAGGTGACCTCTGAGGAGAGAGGGGCTGTGCCCTGGGCCCTGGGGAAGAGGCTGGCACTTCTGCAGGACTCTGCCAAAATCAGCACCCTGCTCCATGGACAGCAGACTCTGCTCCAGGACCTGCAAGAGATGAGGTAAGCCCAGGGAGAGGAGGGGTCCTGCGAGACAGGGACGAGAAGTTCCCATCCACCAACTTGCTTCTCTGCCTGAAGCTCCTCCATCAGCCCTGTATTCCTTTCATCATTTCCTGAACACCCAGCACAAAGCCTGGCGCACACAGAGGGGCTGGGGGCAGAATTAGGTTTGTCGAGTTGACTGAATTTAATTGAAATCCAGTTTAAAGTTTTGAAAGTCCTAGTTTAAAAGCAACTGTCCCTGGGAGAGGCCCCGCCTGAGGCCCCCTTCAGGCATTTCCGCCCCAGGGAGGGTCAGTAAATCTGAGCTTTCCTTCAGTGACAGCTCCTGGAAGGAGGAGATGTTCTGATGGGATTCCTGGAGGAAGCATAATCAAGATCAGGCCAAGTTGGAGGAGGCAGTCCCTGACTACATTTTGCCCCGCTCCAACCTCCCAGCATCCCATTCTAGGCCAGGTCTTGGGAGCTACCTGTAGAGCCCTGGCAGCAGGGGGGTCACTTTGATGCCATGAAAGAGGGAGGCTTCAGGCTGGATGCTCGATGCTGGATCCCCTGCTCACTAGATGCTTGGGGTGGGGAGATGGGAAGAGGGAGAGGAGTAAAATCCCCTGGGAGCTGGGAATGGAAGGCAGAGCAGAGAACCTGGGGTTGGGACAGCTTTAGGGAGACCCTTCTCTGAGCTAAAGGAGACTGAGGATCCAGGAAAAAGGTTTGGGGTAAGAAGACTAGCCCCCAAGAAGGTGCTGCCTCTGAGGATTATGAGAAATGGTTAGGAGGTCTGGGTGCAACCAGAAGGGATAGAGTCAACTCCCTTGGTTTCTATCCCCCACCAGGGATGCAGCTGCCCACGTGGTCTCAAGAGCCCAGGTCTTCTACCTGCCTGTAGGCACCAAGCATCATTTCTTAGAGTTGGCCCAGATCCTGAGCCTCCTGCAGAAGGACCTTCGGGGCCCAGTGGTGAGGGGGAAGGTACCGTGGGGGCTCCATCCCTGAAGTCTGGGTTTAGCCTCCTTCTTCCAGCACTTCTGCCTTTACCCTCTGCTCCCGGGACCCCTAGTTGGCACACCTATGTCTGTGTCTCTGTGTGTATGCACACGCGCACACAGAGACAGATGTCACCTTCTCTCTGCCCTCCCTGCTCTCTAGAGAGTCCCACAGACTGTCAGTGCCAGCAGGGCCCTGGAGACCACCTGGTCCGATATCCTCAATGACCAGAAGGGAAATGGGAGTGGGCCATGCCCAAGATCCTTTAGAGCTCCAGGGTGAAGCCCATGCTTCCTGTGCCCCTGCCTCATCTTGCTCTTTCCCTTGCCCTCACCATCACCCTGTCTTTTGCTCTCTACTTCTCTCTCTCATCTCTAGACCCTTTGGCCTTCTGACTATCCCAGGCCCCAGGCCTTCCCAGCTGTTCCCACAGATGGAGCTGTAGGAGCTGGGGTGGGGGGAGGGCAGCTTTGTCCTCTGCCCATCTCCAAGTGCCCCAGATGAGAGCCAGGGTACCCCAAGCCTGGGAGAGGGAAACAGAGCCCACACATGGCCTGGATTCCAGGTCCCCTCCCTCCTGTGTAAGAGACTGGTCCAGGGCCTTACAATGTCCTCTTTCAGAAAGCAGGAGCCAAGGACCCTCACCCACCTGGCTGGCTCCCAGGGGCCTCCTCATGCCTGCGGCCAGGCATCTTCCTGTTCTTCCTCCTCATCCAGACTGTAGGATTCTTCTACTATGTGCACTTCAGGTGGGCCTTCTCATGGGCAGGACTTCCCACACCTACCCGGCATCTCTTGGTTCTACGCCATAGCCATCTTATTGGAAAGAGGCGCCACTAAGGCCCAGGGGGAACCTGCCTGGCCCACCAACTGGCAAGGAGCAGTGCCCAGGCCAGGATCCATTTTTCCAATAGCCTCTACTGACCACCTGCTCAGCCGCTGGTCCCATCTGGGTCCTGTGCTCACAGAGCTCATTCTGTAGTGTGAGAAACTGACACGTAATTGATAGTCACATGCTATGCGGTCAGTGCCATGATGGCAGGAAGCTCAGGGGCAATAAGAGTACAGTAAAAAGCACTTAACCCAGCTTGGGGAGATGACGGAATAAACCTGGAAGGGCCATTTGATGTGGGTCATCAAGTCCGACCAGGGGTTTTTCCAGCCTTGCAAGATAAGTAAAAGGCATTGATGCAGAGGGAACAGCATGAGAAAAGGCATGGAAGCATGAAAAAAAGCATAATATTTTGGAGAAAAAAGTGCTAAGTTCAGTACTGTCAGAGCAAAGGATGGGACCAGTTTGTGAATCTGGGCAAAGAGAATTAAAAAGGTTGGGGAGAGGTCACTATTTCTGCTTGGTGGGTATTTGTTGAATGAATGAAACATTTAGAGATATAGGGTGTGCTAAGGGGCTCAGAAATGGGACTGACAGTCCTTGTTGGTGAAATTCCAAGACAAGAAGAATCATTGTGGGTGGGGTGGTCCCAGAGGAGGAGTGAAATGTGCTGAGCTTTAAAAAGCAGAGTAGGAGAGGACAGCCTCCAGGTGAAGAGAGCAGCAAGGTACAAGGTGGAAATGATGACAGGGCTATGTATTACATAGGAGTGTAATGGTGGCTAGAGCCACCTGGACAGACCTTGAATGCCAGGGGGAAAGTGTGGTCCTGATGGGGAGGCCAAGGAAGCCATAAAGGTCCCATAGCAGGGAGGCTGTGGTCCGTGAGCATAGGGAGATGAGCGTGGGAGCCTGGTTTCAAGAGCCCAGTAGGGAGAAGTCCAAGTAACCTTCTTCTCCTCTCCCTGGCAGCAGGCAGGAGCAGGACCAGAACCGTCCAGACTATTTGTCCACAGGCAGCCTTCCTCTGAGTCTGGCACCACCCATCCCTAGGGCCCTGGGGGTTCTAAGGAGGCAGCCCCTCTCTCCCGGCATGCATGCATGACCCACCTCAAAGCCCTGAAGGAATGTCCACTTCTCATCACTGGGAAGTAAACAGTGTCTAGCTGGGCGGAGGGCTTGGCCAGTATCCTCTCCCTCTAGGTGCCCAGCAACTACCCATACCTTAGCTTCTGCAGAGCTTCCACCTTATTAAAGATGACTTCCCTCTCCCCATGCTGTGCTATGCTCATTTACCTTCCAGCTGCACCTTAATCTCTCTGAAGACTTCCCCCTTTTCTGGACAGGTAGCTGAGAGTGGGCTCCAAGTACACAAGGAGGCCAAGAGCTGGCTTTAATGCCAAAAGACCAGACACCCCACAGGCCTTGAGTCCTGGACTATGGAGGGAGAGAGTCACAACAGTATAATTCTGTCCCTCCAATTCACCCAGAACAAGAAGTGGTGTCTCCAGGTGCCCTTCCTAGCTCAGCCAGCATCACCTTGAGCAACTCTGTCCCGCCCTCCCCTCCTCCCCGCTCAGTTCCAGGGGTCAGCAGGGCAGGCACGTGACCAAGAACTCTAAGAGGCAACCCATGGAGCCATGATTGGGATTCCCGCTCTCTGGTCCCCGCTCCCTTCCCCAGCCTCAAGCTCTTTGGACAGCTGCTGGGGAAGCAGGTTGGGGAGAAGGATGGGGTGGGGCCCAGGGCTGGATCTTTGTCCCTTGCTTTTACTCCGATCTCCCAGCTGAAATCCTATCAGCGACCTGGGAAAGGAGGAAGTGGGCGGAGAGTAGGAAGAAAGGTTCAGGGCACGAATCAGCGAAACCCCTTTCCCAGGGGAGCGACCCCACCCCCAAAGGCCCTAATCCATTGTCAGCAGTGCCCGGCTGAGCTTGGGGTTGAAGGAGGCACGTGGGGTAGGCGGGAGTGTGGGGCCGGCACGTGGTCCAGCCTCCTCGGCCGCGTGCAGGCCCCCCGCCCCCCGAGAGGAGGGGTTTGGGGAAGTAGGGGCGGGCCGGGCGGGGGCCGGCGGCGGGAGCTGTCCGCGAGCCCTAGTGCTGAAGTAGGCTCGGACGAGCCTGGCGCCTGGTGCGTAGAACCCGGTGCGTGGTGCCCAGGCCAGAGAAGACCATGGCATTCATGGTGAAGACCATGGTGGGCGGCCAGCTGAAGAACCTCACCGGGAGCCTGGGGGGCGGCGAAGACAAGGGGGACGGGGACAAGTCGGCGGCCGAAGCGCAGGGCATGAGCCGAGAGGAGTATGAGGAGTATCAGAAGCAACTGGTGGAAGAAAAGTGAGTGGGATCCCTTCCCGGCTCCAATGACCCTCCCCCTACACCCCGCCCCCACCCAACAGTCACCTGGCCCACCCCTAGGGCAGTCTCAGACCCCGAGCCCTCCTCCCCTACTTTTCCAGACGCGGTAAGAGATGTGAAATGTGCCTCCTAGGCTGCCCCCAGAGCCACCCCATCTCAAAAACAAGACCCTGCCCCAGGTTCGCATTCGAGCCCAGAGGGAATGGGGACAGGGGCGAAAGGGTCCTAGGACGGTGCGGGCACGTGCATTTCTGACGAAACAAGTAATCCCTTAATCCGATCTGGTCCCAGCCGTCTGTGTCTTCCAACTGGAGCTCCTCCGAGCTTGAGTTTCTGAGAAAAGTGCTGTAGCTAAGAGGGGCTCAGAGTCACAGAGACTGTCCCTGAGAGGGGAGGAGTCATAGATACTGAGGCTTGTCATATGCCAGGAGTGCTGGGGCAGAGAGCCAGCCAGAGGGGAGTTCAGGGCTGGACTCCACAGCTAGGCTGCTTGGGATCCAGAGCCAGGCTTTTCTTCTTTTTAACTGGGTGACTTTAGGCAAGTTACTTAACCTTTCTGTGCCTCAGTTTCCTCTTTTGTAAAATGGGGATGGTGATCATAAAACATGCCTCATAAATTTATGAGGATTAAATTACTTAGTGCATATAAACTGCTTAGCATAGCGCCTGGCACGTGATAAATCATTAAATGTTAGCTATTATTATTTCACTTAATCCTGCCAACAGTTTTTTGAGTTGCAAAATCTTATCAGCATTTTACAAAAGAGGAAGGTAAGCGACTTACCCAAAGACAACCAAAAGTGGTAGTGGAGCCAGGATGCGAACCTAAGTCTGTCCTTAATACTTTGCTCCACATGACACAATCTGTCAGGGAGGGAAAAGACAGACCGAGTCGGAGGCCGCGAGGGACATATATCAGGGCCTGCAGAGAAAGACATACTGACGTCCCCGCCCGGAGAGCTCCGTCCAGCGGCGGGTGCGCAGACGACAAAGGGCGCTGTGATGCGGGGCCAGACAGCAAAGACTGATCGTGGCCGGTCTGGTCCGAGCACCCTCCCAACACACAGGCCCGCGGGCGGGAGAGATGCGGTTGCCCTCCAGGACGCGGAGACCCCTCCCGCCCCTTCCTCGCAGACCCTGCCCGCCCGTTCTCTCAGCCTTCGCTATGACTCCGCCCCCGGTGCCCCCGCAGGATGGAGAGGGACGCGCAGTTCACACAGAGGAAGGCCGAGCGGGCCACGCTGCGGAGCCACTTCCGAGACAAATACCGGCTCCCCAAGGTAAGCTTACAAGCGGGGCTGCGAGGCACATTCGGGCTCCGGACTCCTTTGCCTGACTCTGGGCACCGCAACTCTCAGCCTGTAAGACTCATGGAGTGCTTGGTTACATCCTTCGTTCTCTCACTCGTTCATTCATTCACTCATTCATGGTTAATTGGCTCCAGCCAAGGGCCAGGGCTTGGCGCTGAGGGGAAGCCCAGTCCGCTAGAGACTGATAGGTTTGTGTTTCTGGAGCCAGTCCAGGGCCCTTCTCTCCTCCACACCCCACTCCCCCAACCCCCGAGGCAGCCCGGGGCAGATGAAGAGATGGAAGGCAGTAGATTTTACCGCAGGGTTGAGTGCTCCTGGGGCTTCTGAACCCTCGGGGAGAGCAGGGTGGAGGAGAGAAGGTGGAACCTCTGTTGATCTTCATGCCCCTACCTAACCTCTCAGTAACTGCCAGGTAGCTATCACCCACATCTACAAATAAGGAAACCGAAGCTCAGAGAGATTAAGAGACTTGACTAAGGTCATACAGCCAGAGAATGATGGAGCTGGGGTCAGAGCTCAAGCCTGTGAATGCTGAGCCTGCGCTTGCTCCAGGCCCCCTGGCTGCCTTCCAAGGTATGGAGTCTGTCTGCAGAGAGCAAAGAACCCCTTGGTTGGCCAAGCAGCCAGGAGGTTGTCTCCCCTAGGCACTGCAGCACCAGAGGGGCATGTAAGTGTTGGCTAAGGAGGGAACTGAGGCATAAGCCACTCCCAGTGTCCAGAACTGTGTGAGACTGAGGGGAAATGGAAGTACAGGGCTATAGCACTCCTGACCTTGATCTTCCACTTGAATTGGAAGATCAGATACATGGACATCACATTCATTCATTCAACAAATGTTTACTGAGCCCCTGGCTGCTTCTGACTCCCCACAGGGCACCAGTCTTCTGGAAATCTCTCAAAAGGAAAACCAGTCCAGAAAGCCTACCTTTCTGGAAAGTTGCTGAGTTAAACCCAGCTAGGGATGGAGTCGTTGCTCCAAAGCTTGCACAAAGGGTACGAGAGGCATAACTCCTGCCATCAGGCAACTCTGAGTCCAGTAGATGAGGGAAGACATGGCTGTAAGTGAGTAGGACATAAAGTGGAAAGCCCCAGCGTCCCCAAAGGGACAGAGAAGTGCAGTGACAATCAGCAGGTGCCATGCAACGAGAGCAGAGATTGGAATCCGTGAGGCAGGTTTAAATCTAGCTCCTTCACTGCCTAGTTGTGTGACCTTGAGCAAGTTACTCACTTAAATTGGCTGAGCCTCAATTTCCTTATTTGTAAAATGGAAATAACAATACCTGCCTCAAGAGTTATTGTGAGAATTAAAAGCACTTAGCTCAATGTCAGCCATATAGTAGGTATTTGATAAATGGTACCCATCACTACTATCGGTGAGTCCTTTCGTATAGTTAATGGTAGTCACCATATGGCTTAGCTCACTGGAGCAGTTTGACTCCTAGGTATTTTCATTTCCTCTGTGCTCTCTATGCTAGTATCTTACCTTCAGTATCTCAGAGTGAAGTAAGGAGGTATAAAAGGGCAAGGTCTCCATGCCCAAGTGTCAGAAGCTTGATCCTGGAATATGGGAACCCCGTCTAGGCCTCCTCCCTGCCCCCTCAACTCTGGGTCCTCACAGACCTCCAACCCCCTCCTCTCTTCCCTCCAGAATGAGACAGATGAGAGCCAGATCCAGATGGCAGGTGGAGACGTGGAACTGCCCCGGGAGCTGGCCAAGATGATTGAGGAGGACACAGAGGAGGAGGAGGAGAAGGCCTCGGTCCTCGGGCAGCTGGCCAGCCTCCCTGGCTTGGACCTTGGCTCACTCAAGGACAAGGCCCAGGCCACATTGGGGGACCTAAAGCAATCAGCTGAGAAGTGCCACATCATGTGACGACTTTCCCTGGAGTTGCCCACTGGGGTGATCAGAGGGCTGGGCCCACATGAGGGCTAAGAGCATGTCTCAACTTCCAGGGACCTATACCCCATCTTGGCTTTGTTTTCCCTGCTCCACACTAGCCTTAGGATCCTTCTCATCCATGGCCCAAGCCTACTTTCCTAGTCTCTCCCTCTCCACTGGGAGCGAAGTCCTCATTTCTCACCCTACCCTCAGGACCCCGACTCAGCCTGGGGAGGCCTCCCAAGATTGTAGGAATAGGCCCGTGCTCTCTGGCCATAGCCCCAAGTTCTTGCACATAGGAGCACCCACAGAGAGACACACAGAGGCACATGGGAACCCTGGGATGTGCAGAGGCATACACCACAGATGCATCCTGGCACACAAAGACACACACACCCAGGCCAGCTGCCCTGTGTGCCTCACGCCTCCAGACACCAGCCCTCAGAGATGCTGGGAGGAGGCTTTGGACAGACGCCCTCAGCAAGCAGGAGGCCTGAGTTCGAGTCTCCACATGTGTTCTCTTTGAACGCCACTGCTCTTTCTGGGCCTCATTTCATCATCTGTAAAATAGGGGTGGACTGGGTGATTTCTAACACTTTCTAGCTTGGCCTCCCTGGCCCTCAGAGCCAATCCTACACCCTTCCTTCAGCAGGGCAGCAGCTGCAGCCATAGCCTCAAGCAGCTGCCATTGTACTGTGGGCTCTGGCTCCTGGAGCTGAGCGATGCTGTGGGAGGGCCTGAGTACCAAGGATGAAGCTGGCACTGAACATTAGCCCGGGAAGCTCCAGGCCTCCTCTGGGCCCAGGCCCAGGCAATTTGTGTTCTGTCCCTGTAGAACTCTCTGGATTCCATAGCTGGATCTCCTCTCTTGGCTCAGTGAAAAATAAAAATTCCAAATGGCATGCCTATCCTCCTACTTCTTACTGACCTCCAGGAGTCTTGGGGTTCCCTTACCTTTGGAGGGGTGTCCCTTACCTCCTCACCCACAGCTTCATAGGAGCGCCAGCCCTTGTAAGATGTCAAACTCTACCCTCTCAGGGCCCTAAGTGAGGCAAGGTCCAGCCTGGGGCCAGACAAAATAGATCTGGGCTTTGAGGAAAATGTGGCAGCCAGCTGGATAGGGATGCACCTGGGCAAGGTGGGCCTCTGGGCCATTACCTGAGACCACAGGAAGGGTCACGGCTCAACCACAACTGTCTCTGGCACCTGTGAGATGAAAGGTGTTACAGGAGACAAGACAACTGCGTTCCAGCCCTGGCACTGCTATGTGACTTTGAGCAGGTTCTTTTCCCTCTCTCAGCCTGTTACCCCCCTATAAAATGAAGATCCCCTTTACCCAAAATAATAATACTACATGTTTCAAAGGGTGACCATTTGTAAATCCCTTGGCACATAATAGACCATATCAATAAATGGTAACTCATTCTTAAAAAAATGGAGAGCCCAAATCTCACCCTGCTCACCTGTAAAGGGTCCAGGAAACCAACCAGGAGGCTCCACAAGCAGGCCACCCCAGGGGCCTGAGCAGGAACAAGGTGCTACAGGCAGAGCCTGAACCCCCTTGGCACTAGCCTCGGGGAAGCTAGCCAAGATGTACAGGCAAAACTGCCATGTGAGGGTCTGGTTTCAAGGGGCAGAGTTTCCACTAGGCCTCCTTTGTAAAATAAGGACAAGGAACATACAACGTGTGCAGTAGATAATATGGGAAGGGACAGGAGGAGGAGAGAGGAAAAAGTGAGGACAAGGAATTAGGAGGGTGAGGGCAGGGAGGGACGCAGACCCAGGATGGGGGCAGTGCTGCTCAGGCTGTCGAGCTGGGCCTTGTCTCCTGAGCATCCCCGGGGAAGGTGCCCAGGCCTCTGAGCTGCTCCTAGGCTGCCCCCCTGGGTGATCGCTGGACAAAAACCCCTCCTGACCTTCCTGGAGCTGGAGAAGACCCATATGGGGGCCCCAGGCTGGGTAGGGGGGGCCATGGGCTTCCTCAGCAGCATCAGCAGCAAGGCCCACGTCAGCACTCCACCCTCCAGGGGCCTTCTGCCTAATGGGATTGGACAGGCCCCTTTCCCCTCAGTGGTTTGCAGGACCCAGAGTGAAAGAGGCAGGGAGGCGGGCTGTGGGGAAGCTAGGGGTTAGCATTCACTGACCCCTCACAAAACGGGCTGGTTGGGGCCTGGGGTCAGGGAGTGGGAGGGGACTGAACCCCCACACTGGTTCCCTCCTCACAGCCTGGGAACACCAAGAAGCCCTGACTTGTCTGCACATCCCTGGAATCGAGGAGGGGAGGTGTAGACAGAAGGAACAGCACCTAGGCTCAGGCAGAGACGGCCAAGAGGGTAGGCTGAGGGGTCCCCAGGCTCTGCTGGCCTCGCCCTGCCTCCCCCCTTCCTTTCCCTGCTCTCCGGGCTTCTCTGTCAGTCCACATCCTTCTCATCTGTGTCCCCCAGCCCTCAGCCTCATTCCTAGTTCATACCTGTCCTCCACCAGGCCCTCAGCTAGGGGCCAACCTGGCCAAGCTGGAGCCTCCTCTGTGCCTGCCCCCAGCCCCGAGCCCTCAGGACCTGTGCATGTCCACCATAGCTCACTGCTCTCTTCCCATCCTCTTTCTACTCCCGCTTATTTAGACAATCACTTGCTCCCTGTCGGTCCACCCACCTGATGTGATGTGAGGGCCATAGGGAAAGCCACTTGCCACCAAAACTTCCATTTTCATGGTGATTAAAGTCCCACCACAGGGCACCACAGTTTAGAGTGAGGAATTTACCTCTCCAGGCCTTCTCCCTCCCTCCTGTTCTTCCTTCCCCCTTCTTTCTTCTTTCTGACCCTTGGCGGCTGTCTAAGGATACAGGAAATATTGAAAGGTGAGGGGATAGCCCCTCCACCACCACCCCCCCTTTCAGGAAGAGAGATATGGCAAAGACAGCTGGCCTGCTCCTCCTCACCCCTGCAATACAGGGGAATTCAGGGAGATTGGTAGCAAGCCCTGGCCTCTGCCTGGCTCCAGTCCCTTCTCCTGCCTTCCACCCATCCAGACAGCTGAGGCCTAGTTCCCAGAGGGACTAGGGTACAGAGAGAACAAGTGACTTTCCGGAGGCCAGTTGGTCCTTGGGAGGACCTGGGGACAGTGAGGGGTTTGGAGGTCAGAGGATCTCCCCTTTCCCCAATGGCCAGATGGTCCCTCCTCAGATACTGCAGCCGACGCCCCTCTCCCCTGCCAGGACCGGCAAGCAGGCGCTGGGGACTTCTGGGGGAATGTTCATTTGCTGAGACTGAGCTGCTGGCAGTGCCTATTGACCCAGCTGAAGCCTGAGGCTGGGTTAGGAGTGGGAAGCCCCTGTGAGGAGAGTGGGAAGGAGCCAAAGAGCCAGCCTGCTGTCCTGCCTCTAACCCCATGCCTGCCAGGCATAGCTGTTCCCAGAATCACTGAGGCTTGGGGACAGCAAGGGAGCCAGGCCGGCTGGGTCAGGGGAGCAGCAGCATTGAGGCTGCCTCACCCTTATTCAGCAGGACCCGTGCCTGGGGATGTGTGTGTATAACCATGAGGTTAAGTCTGTGTGGGATCTGCGTGGGGCTGTGAGCTTGTATGTGACTTTCAGTATTTTTGTATGTGTCTGCTGCCTGTGGCCTGTTAGTGTCTGTGTCTGTGTGTTTGTGTGTCTGTGGGATTTTGAGTATACAGGTGTGGATGTGAGTTATTCTGGGGAAAGTGGTCCTTGACATGCCCCCTTCTCTCATGCCCCAGCCTCAGGGTTGGGCCCTCCCCCTCTCAGGGAGGGCTGGGATGGCAGCTGGCTTCTGGGGACCAAGAGACCTTCTAGATGACATCCTACAGGAACCAAGGCTCTATGTCCTTCCCCACTTCTGCAATTAGCAAAAGAAGGGGTAGACTGTGCACAGGGACACCTGGGTCCCTCATTCTGCTCCAGAAGCCCATCTGCTTCTCCCAGGGCTGGCCCCTTGGGAGAGAGGGGCCTGGGCTCAGGTGTTCCCCCAGCTTGGCCCAGTGCTGGCTCTGGGCTTGGGGACTGAGTGGAGCTGGGAGGACAGGGCGAGTGAAGCACCCAGACATTGCTGGGGATTGTCTGCCCTGCTTGGGCATTTGCAAAGTGTAAAAGGTGAGACTTTCGCCCCAGGGAGGAAAAATTTATTTTTTAAAAAGCAGATTAGTATATTTCCCAAGGCCTCTGCCATTGGAAGAGAGAGAGAGAGAACACTAGCCCCACACCCTCTGGCTGGGCTGCCTCCCTCCTTGGCAGGTGGCCTGGACTCAGGACCAGCCTGGAGGCCATCTATACGTTTTGCCCAGGGAGACTCCTTTCCCAGGTCCTCTCCACTGGCCTCAACTTCCCAGCCCTTTCCTGTACCCAGTCCCCCTAGGGGGCCCCTCCTCCCTGCACCCACGTGTATAGGAATTTCAGGTGCCTGTTCTCAGCCAGCCAGTGCAGATATCACAAAAAAAAAACTGAGGTCTGTGGGCCAATCCTCCAACCTGTCATCCTCCTAGCCCGTCAGTCATTCAGCCAGTCCCTCCTCATTCCCGCTCTCCCACCCAGTCTTCTCCATTTGTCACCCACCAGCTCCATTCATTCCTCTCCTTCCTTTCCCTCATTTTACTTATTGAGGCTTTTTCATCTAGCCCATTCTCAGAGATAATCTGAAGTACATTTCTCTCCCTAGATCTGAAAATAACATTTTATTGAATTCTTATGTGCCTGCCTCATGTACAGTAACTCATTTAATCCTTACAAATTCCCATGGGGCATTTTTATCTTCATCCTTGTTTTACTGAGAAACTGGCTAATCAATGGGTCCCGAGGTTCTGGGCCAAGTGGCAGAGCCAGGATTTTAGCTGCGCCTCCCGCCTTCTGGACCACTGCTCTACACTGCCCCCCAACGACCAGGCTTCGGGGAAATGAGGTCTCTCCTAGCGTATTTCCCTCTCTGTACAGAAGCCCTTTAATCTTGGTATGGAAGGCTGAGCATGTGGTGGGCTCTGCTAAGCCGAGGAAGGAACTGCTGCCTTGGCGATGGACTGCCCCTCCCTTAAGTCCCCAAAGATTCTCCTGAGTGCTGTTCTGACCGAGAGCTGGGTAGGAGGGTGGCTGGGTGGGGAGAAGGGCCTGCTGGAAACGACCCCAGTTTGGGGGTCCTGGGGGGCGGGGTATGAGCACAAGACACCCTAGAGGATGCCCTTTTTCCCAGTCCAGTTCACTGCTCACTCAGCAGCCCAGGAGGCCAGGGGTCTCTGTCCAGGTCAAGGGAGTATGTGGTGCGCAGAGCATGAGGAGCGTTCACAGAAGCCTACCCTTCTCCAGGTGCAGAGGAAGGGCCTTGCGCGCGCTCCCAGGCCTATGCTTGCCGGCTCCCCAGTGGTCCCCTGGGTGGTAGACAGGAATGGTGGCTGGTCAGCCTGACTCTCCTTGAGCCCTCAGGAGCTGCGGGCAGGAGGCAGATGTGGCTGTTACTGCCTCCACCCCCCTCCCCCCCACCCCGTGGCCTCTCCAGCCCTTCCCCAAGTTACCCAGCTTTCCCTGGGGCCCCTCCAGTCTCAGCCTCTGCACAGGGGCCCCCTCTCCTTTTTCCCCCAGGGCAGGAAGAGAAGCACACCGTCAGAAAATAATTTAATAGAGAAACAATGAATTACATTCTCCAAGCCCAGCCACCTGCAGGGCAGAAAGACAACTCTTGCCCCAAGGAGGCTTTTAAGGGCAGAGAGAAATCTCACACACACACCCTCTGTGATTTTTTAAAAGAAACCCCTAAGTAACTCCAGGTGCGTACATTCTTCTTCAGATTAAAGTCACCCTCTCCTCCTCAGAGTCCCTACAGGGGACTGAGGAGGTATTCACAGCCCCACTGGAGACGTGGAGCTCCAGGCGGAGAGGGGAAGGGCCTTGCCGGGCCACAGTCTGATGGTCAGGCCACCCCCATGCCTCCTCCCAGGCCAGAATCAGCTCTGTGGCAAGTAGGGTGTTCCCCAAAGAGGATGGAGGTGGGAGGGATGAGGATTGAGGACCCTCCCCTTGCACCCCCTGGGCCAGGGCAGGAACAAAGCATGGGTTTCTCAGATTGGTCCTACCCCTAAAAAGAAGATTATTTTCATGCTTGAAGGATTATCTTAGAATACAGAGAGGGTGGACAGGGCTCAGCTCCCAGAAGACCAGTGAGTTCTACAGGGCTGAGTACATACTGTGGGGTGGGTGGTCCCTGAGGGGTCTTGAAGTGCCCCATTCCAGTGCAAGGAGGGAGGCAATAAGGGCTCCCAGGAAGGACAGGGGTGCAGCTGCCAGCTGGCAGGGAGGGGGTGAGAGCCCCTTGCCTTTTTCTCAGATCAAAAACAGAAGGCTTGATGCTCCCAAATCGACAGCCTCAGGGCCCAGCCACCACCAAGTAATACAAGTCACATGAAGGAAACACTCTTCTCACAGAGCCCTGCTCCCCTCCCCCAGGGCCAAGGCCCAGCGCCCCCAGCACACACCATGGGCCATCTGACCCGCGAGGGGTGCTGGGGACCCTGGGATGTGGGGGACTCAGAGCTGCCCATCTAGGAAGGCTGCTCTGCAGTGTTGCAGAGGGCCACGGAATTCTGGGCGTCAGCCTGGGTGACTGTGTCCCCAACTCCAGGGGGCTCGCGGTCTGTCCAGTCATCCTTCTGAGGTCACTGCAGGGTGCAAGCTGTGGAGGGGTAAACGGGGAGGGTCAGTCTCAGGTCTCTGGCAAGAGAGGCAGAATCCAGGGCCACCCCAGCCTTCACCCCTCCCTGGGTGGAGCATCAGACCCCAGGGCAAGACTCACAGCTACGAACAGACTCTAACAGCCCCTCTTTGTCCAGGGTCTCGGCTTCCCAGCGAGACTCCCTCATCTGTGGAACATAAAGGCAGCACAGTGGGTGAGAGGCAGCCAGAGACACGGACAGGAGCCAAAAGGAATGGCCGCTGAGCAACCGAGTACGCGAAGGACAGAGACAGCGATGGAGAGGCCTTCAGGAGACTGGAGGCAGACACACACAGCAGAGCGGGCGACAGAAAGCCACAGGCAGAGGGAAGCAGAACCCATACAGCTTCATCCCAACATGGCCCCCCATATGCCCACCTTGACCTGCTCCTTCAAGTATTCAGCTCGAGCCATGAGGTTCTGAACCTGCCAAGGGAAGACATGCCCATGGGTGTGGGGGGCAGAGGGCCTTCAGTGGGAGTTCCCTCTCACCCCTGATGCTTTCCAGAACCCCAAGTCCTTCATCTGCACTCTTCCAGGAAGCTCCCCAACTGCAGCAGCCCAGCTGCCTTTCTGGGGCCAGCTTCCCAGATCCTGCCTGCCCACTGCCCTGACCTGAGCACCCGAGCCCCGACAGAGTGCACGGGACCACTGACTTATCAAGTCTGGGAGGTCTGACTCCTAGACATGGAACACCCCAAGGGAACCCGAGAAGGTTCCCCAGATGAGAGCAGGGTAAAAGGGGAAGGAGGAAGCCTCCCAACCCTCCCAACCCTAGTGGGCACCTCAGTGTGAAGCAGCTCCCGCCTCCGGCCTGGGGGCTCCGCTGCAAAGAGAGGGAGGGCGCAGTGGTGAAGGCAGGGCAGCGGGGCTCGGGGCTGTGGTGATGTGGGCGGGGCCTCACCTGCCAGCAGCAGCAGCAGCTCCTCCAGGCCATGCTGGTATAGGGCCAGGGCATCCTGCTCCCCACCAGCTTCCTCCTCCTGCAGCCACAGGGACACAAGGTCACTTAGGGTCATGACCTGGATTGCCCCCTGCCCCACCTGGATCCCTCCCGTTGGGTACAAACCTTGGCCATGGCAGCTGAAGCCACTTCTAGAGCAGCAAGGAGGCGTGGCTTGTCCCGGGCCATCTCTGAGGAGGGGCAAAAGCTCAGGATGAGGGGAGCAGCCTGTTTTTTCGTCTCAGGGACCCTACCCCAACCTGCCTCCCCTTCAGGCTGGAGGGAAGTCGCTGGGGGCTGGTGGTCAGCCAGGAACTAGGCCTACCTCTGAGCAGGTCTCGGGCAGAGGCCCCTTGCCTCAGCAGGGCCCGATTGGAGGAGGAGACGATGGCCTTGAGCTCCTCAGCCCGGGACACGTACTGCCCCACCTGCAGGAGGACAGGGGGCTGAGGAGGGGCTGTCCTAGCCTGCCTCCCTCGCCAGCACCCTCCTCCAAGTTCTTCCCCTGGGTCTTCAGTGACTGCCCCAACCTGTAATGTCAGTGGCCAACCGAGGCCGGCCTGGCCTCTTCCCAGGAGAAGTTCCAGTTCTAAGAGAGCCAGTCCACAGGGGGCCCAGGATCCCTCGCCCTCAAGTGGACTCTCACTCACCCACCTTTGCCTTAATTGCCTCCTTCCGCTGGGCATCCACTTCGTCTGCAGAAAGTGAGGGTTTATGTGAGGAATGTGGAGCGAGAGGACCTCTGCCCACACCAAACCCTCTGGAATCCCCAAAAGCACCAGTCCAAGATTTACCTTCTGCCTTGTCTCCCACAAAATTCTGGATGGGCAGCTGCTTCTGGAATCCATCCGCTGCAGCTATGGCTGACGCCCCCTCCCCCCCCGCCACCGCCACTGCCGCAACCAGGGGCTCCAGACACTCACAGTGCAGTGCAGGCACGAAGAAGTCCAGAGCCTTACAGTAGAGAGACAAGGCAGCTGCAGCATCCCCCTCCTGGTCCTTCTTCACAGCCTGCACCACCAGGGCGGTCTGGGGGACGGGCAGATCAGGAGTCATGCCCACTCCCATGCTCACCATGAGGCAGGAAGAGAGGTCTCCTGAGCTCACCCTCTGCCTCCTGTTGGGCAAGTCACCTGTTCACCACTGAAAGGGGTAGATGAGACCCACAACCCATCCTCACCCCACCCCATCCCCATGGGCCTGCTCACTGCTTGTGCCAGGCTCTCCCCACTGGGCATGTGTTCCAGGTCCACCCAGGGGTGGGCGAAGAAGTCCTGGAAGGAGATGCGACGGCTGGGGTCCCGTTCTAGGAGCCTCTGCAACAGGTCCCGGCAGTCTCGGGAGAGCGGAGGCCGCAGGGGGAGCTGTAGGGAGAGGAGGGTGGGGGACAGATCACACTGGGCTCCAGCACCTCAGCCCCCAGCCCAGGGCCCCGTCAGGCCCACCCTGTCCTGGGATGCCTCTGAGGTACATGTTTGACAGGTGGAGAATCTGAGACCCAGGAGGAACAGTGACAGGCCAGGGTAATGGAGCAGGGGAAAGGCAAGCCTCCTCCCCCTGGCTCCTGCCCATGCCCTCAGTGGAACACTCAGCTGTCCTAGAACCCTGTTTCCAGGTGCTTGCCCCTCCCGGGATTATCCTCCTGGGAAAGCTGGGTCTGGCTCTGTGTTGGCCTTCTCCCCAGGGGCGTCTGCAACAATCTGGGGGACAGGCCCTTTGCTCCCTGTAATGGACTAATCTGGGTCCCTGGAACTGAATGTAGCCCTGACCAGTCTAGAGCATGCCCCCAGCACCACAAAGGTGGCCTGGAGCCCGCACTCCACACCATTCTGGTGGAAGTGAGGTCTCCAACCTCAGGGCCCTGAATCCCTCTGTCCCCCAACCCTGCAGGTGCCAAGGCTCTGCAAGACCCACCTCAATAACCCGGTTGCTCCGGATCTTCTCTTCCAGCTCCGAGAACGACCTGGAGGCAAAGGGGGGCTGCCCGAAGAGGGCTTCTGTGGAAGGGAGGCAGAGGGCAGGCTGGGAGGGGACAGGGTCGAGCCTGGCCTGGCCCACTCCTGGAGAGGCAGCCTAACATCCCTCAGAGCAGTGGTCCTGGGCCAGCATTCTCATTAGAACCCTTCAGGAGTGGCCCAGAGGGCACAGGCCTGAGGACACACCATGCAAACCTCGGGCTAGGGCCAGGGGACAGAGCTCTCACCATATAGGATGACCCCCACAGACCAGAGGTCCACACGGGCGTCGTACTGCCGCTGACACACCATCTCAGGGGCCATGTAGAGGGGGGAGCCACGGAGCACATGCTTCTCATCCCAGGGGGACATGTGCTGTGCAAAGCCGAAGTCTGCAAGCAAGAGGCCGGAAGCAGGGCTCAAATTCCAGCTGCTTCTGCTCCTGGCCTTAAAGCTTCACCCTGGGCTCTAGCACAGGGCTCCTCCATGCCCTCTAGACTCACCAGGATTAATGCTACTTCCCTACTGTGTTCATGCTGTTTCTCTCATGATTAGCCTGTAACATCCTTTTACCTCTTCCTTTGGGAGCATAAATCTTACCTCTCCTCCACAGTCCCTTAAGGAACCTTTTTTCCTAGGAAGTCCACCCTGATCACACCAGCTATGAGGATGAGGGGTCACCAGGGGCCAGACCCTCCCTCACTGCTCCACCAAGTTCAGGTTATACCATGCCCTCTGGCCTCCAGCCTCAAGTCAATTGACCAAATCTTATCAGGGCCCATAACCACCTCCTCCCCCACCTCACACCCTCCAACACTGCCATAGATGGGTCATTATTTGAGCCCCAATTCTGGGGACAGACCAAGTTCTGACCCTGGTCACACACTGAGCCCTGAGACTGGTCACACACTGAGTCTTGACTCTGACCCTAGGCCAAGCATGACCCCATCTATTACAATGCTGGAGTCGAGTGTGGGTAGCCTGAGAAAGGTCCTACCTTTTGGTGATGGGGACCATCCCTGGATCTCCCAGCCTGTTGCCATCTGATGACTCAACAGAGGGTTCCATGAGAACCGGGGCTGCTGAGTAAGCCCAGGCAGAGGCAGACCCTGCACACCCACCCTCCAAACCTCATTTCTGCGTTCCAGACTCACACCTGCCAGTTTAAGGTGGGGCTTCTCCAAGGAGCTCAGGAGAATGTTCTGTGGCTTCAGATCCAGGTGAGAGATGTTCTGTTGGTGCAGGAACTGCAGGGCACTAGCTAAGGAATAGGACCCATGAACAGAAACAGGTCAGAGGAGCCCATCTCTCACCTGCCTCTCGCCTCCCCAGGCTTACGTCTGCCTGCACAACCTTAGTTCTGGCCTGGCTGGTTTCCTGAATACTTTACATTCAAGACCAGCTTCCTGCCACTTCTAAGAATTTGCCCTACCCCCACCCTAAGTGACCTCCTTCCCTTCCCTTGAGCCCCTTCACAAGGCTCCCCTCTTCCCAGAAGCCTCCCTGGATGCCCCAGCTCTTTAGGCTCTTGCCCTTTTCCTTGGTAAAGCACTTGGGTCCCACCCACTGGGCCCTGGAATGTTCTATGAGGTCCTTATATTATGTGCCACGTGCAGATGGGGCTCCTCCCTCTGTCTCCCTCACAGCATCCTTAGGCCAGAGATGGGCACATGGGAAAGATGAAGCCCTAAAGCAAGCTGGGACAGTAGGCAATTGCTAAGAGTGCCTGGGCTCTAAGCCTGATGCAGGGGTGGGATGGGAGGGCAGAGATCACTGGAAGGGGTGTCAGGCTGGGGTCAGAGGCTTTTACCCAACTGCTGCATGAAGACACGAGCCACCTTCTCAGGCAGAATCCTGCGGGTGTGAATGAAGCGAGACAGGTCACCCCCTGCGCAGAATTCCATGATGAGGTAGATGTTGTCACTGTCCCACTGTGGTTAGAGGCAGAGAGGCAGCTTGAAGAGTGTCCCTTATCCAGCCCCCTTTGGGAGTGGCCCCACCCCAGGCCCGCACCTGGAAGTCTTTCAGCTGTACGATGTGGGGGTGTTGAATGCCCTTGAGGATCTCAATCTCTGTCAGGAGGTTTTCCACAGATGCCTTGTTCAGACTCTTCTTGGCCACGCACTTGATGGCTACCACCTCACGAGTGTCCTTCTAGGTGGATAGGATATTTGTAGATTCTGCCTTGAGAGGGCTAGGGCCCATGCCTGGCCAGAAGGGCTCTGGTTCCCTCTGCCCCTCTCCCTCTCACTGGGCCTACCCACTCTCTCCAGCATCCAGGCTTCCCAGCTTCCCCTTCTCAGGCCAATGAAGCACCAGATTCTGAAATCCTAGCTTTCCAACTCTGCCTGCCGTTCGTTCTCCAATCCTCTGCTCAAAAATCTGTCTTTGTATTCTAGACTGCCTCCGCTAAGGCATGTCATTCAATACTCTAGAACTGCCCAGTCTGCTTCCTAATTGGGTCCAGCCTTCTAGAACCCTATCCCACACCCTTCCAGGCCACCAGCTATCCTCCCTGTTTTGAGCCTATTCTTCAGCTACTGACACCAAGGCTCCATCGAGGTCTCCATCTGTCTCTCTACACAAAACAGGGGTGTGTGTGTGTGTGTGTGTGTGTTTGTTTTTAAGACCAACGGGTGGAGTCAGCTCCGGCCTCCTCCACCGAAGGTCAGATTGGGACGTGGCAGGCCGCAGACTCCAGCCTCTCCTCGTTTCCCAGCCCGGCCCCCACCTGGACTTGCTCAGGGTCTGGCAGGCATGGCGGCCGGGCCCTTGGAAGTTCTCGTGCCCCGGATTCCTGCCGCGCACAGGAGCCCCGGGGCGCCCTGGCCTGCACCCACCTTGGCGTAGGCCTTGTACACCGTGGCATACGTGCCACTGCCCAGGCGCTCGGTGAGGATGAAGCCGTCCAGTCGCGGGGGACCCCAGCCGGGCCCCGCCATGCCCGCCGCCCCGCGCCCGACGCCAGGCGCTTCCTGGTTCCCGGCGCCGGGTTCCGGAGGGCGAGCTGCCGCCCGGCCGGACCCCACGCTGCCCCCAGCGCCGCCCGCCGGAAGTGCAGCGCAGAGCCGGGCGCCGGCTCCCCACCGCCCCGCGCCCCGCCCCCCGCCCCGCGCCCCGCCCCTCCAGGTGCCCCAGGTGCGGCTCCTGTGCGCATCCACGGCCTCCACCCCCACTGGAAATCACATGTTCCGCCAGTCCCCGCAAGATCCATTTGCGGATCCTGAGGCCCCTGCGGGCCGAACGGAAGTGAGCAGAGGCCAGCGGATGAGATCACCCAGGGAATCCCGTCCAGGCTGGGTTAGCACCCCAGAGATCGCCCACGTGAGAGCAGGAAGAGAGGAGCCCGGCCCACCAGGTGCGTGTGGTGGAGGGCGGGGGGCACGGGGAGGGGGAGACTCAAAGAGGTGCCCTCCCCCCAAGACCAGCAGCTCTGAAAGTGAAAGTAGTGGGACAAGAAAGTCCCATGGAAGAGGCCAAGCAGACTTCTCAGGAACGGGCTCATCCCCAAGGATGAGGGGCTTGGCCTGCCACAGACCAGCCATGGCGCAGGGTGGCCACGTGCAGCATCTTGACTGTCCCCTCACCCACTGCTGGAGCACCTCAGCCCCGACCCCTGTGAGCCACCCCCATCCTCCCAAGTCCTGCAGACATCAGAACCAGAGTTGTCTGAAAATGTCTTGTTTTTATTTAAGCACAAAAATTGAAACATAACATATACATTTGTACAAGAAAAAAATATCAGAAAGGAGTTTACGAATCCTTGGTTGCTGCCATCATCATTCAGTGGCTCTGGGGCTGCGAGGCTAAGTCTGAGTGAGGGCTGCCTCTGGGTGGGTCCCAGAGGCAGAAGGTTGGCCAGCTTTTTGAGAAGTTCCCTCAGTCCACACACCCACTCTACAGCCTCTGGAGGACAGGGTGCAGGTTTTAATGTGGACTCCCAGGCACCCATCGTAGTGACACACTTCCCAGGGAATCCCCAGGACCAGTGAGGGTAACCTAGGCTCTACTCGGGGGATAGGGGACCCTGGAGGATTAGTCTGGACTCCTCAGAAAGGTGGCTATTCAGTCTAGCCTGAAGGTTGCAGTTCCCCATTGATTCCCCCTGCCCTCCCTCGGAGTCCCGGAAGCTAGACATTGCTGATGGTGCGGGGCGCCGAGTGGGGTGGAATCTGAGGCCAAGGCAAAGACAGCTGGCCCTCAGAAGGAGAGGATATCAAAACAGAACCAAACAAAGCACACCATGACAGTCAGACCCCAACCTCCTAGACACTGCCAAGGCTTGGCAGGACAAGTCAGGGTCAGCGTCCTCTATCCCTCCCCATCCCCAAATCCCAACCAACCCCATTGCACATTCAGTAAGTCACAAGAGGGAAAGACTCAGGGAAGGCCCCAGAGGGCACAAGGTGTTACCCACACCAGTGGGTACAGGGGCTAAAAGGCTATGAATCTGTGAGAAACACAAGGCAGGGAAGAGCCTGGGGCAGCCAGGCCAGAGGCTCTGGAAGCCCCGAGACCAGCACAGAGCGATCTGGGGAAGAGCTGTCCACTCGCCCAGGCTGCAGCCCATCTACAGGAGAGCCGACCCTTGGGAGGCGACCCAAGCCTGGGCAGGAAGGAAGGACAGAACCGTGGAAGCCACAGGCTGGGTCTGTGAAGCCAGCTTCAGGCCAGGCCTGCTGGGGTAGGGGAGGGAGGAGTGGAGTCCCAGGACCCTGGCAGAAATCAATTCCAGCTGGGGTGGGCCCACGTCAGCTGGTGATCCAAGATGTGTACGTGTGTGTGTGAGAGTGGGTGTGTGGCGAAGAGAACTTCAATCCCATTGCTTCCAGAGAGAAAAGAATCCTACCAAACCACCGCCAGAGAAGAAAGCGTTTTGTTCTTTTTCTTTTCTCCTGTGTGGAAAAAAAGTCCCTGTCCCTCCCTCACTCCCCTTCCCTGGGGCGGAAGGGAGAGCTGGTTGCTGAGGAAGGAGGAAGAGCCATGGCAAGACTCTCCCCAGGTCTGTGCTGGGCATAACCACTGCTTAAGGCACCCATGGAAAGTGCAGCTAGAAGGCAGACGAGAGAAAAGGCTGGGGCAGAGGGAGGAGAGTCAGGAGGACTAATTCCCCTGGAAGGCTCCCCGGGCAGCAGACGAGGCAGCGCTGCGGAAGGTCCTGTTGCTGAAGACGCCCTGGGAAAACTCCTCCTGGGCCTGCTGGAAGCTGGCCCCTGTCCGGCGGTACAGGGAGTGCACCTGGGGAAAGAGGCTGGGGTGAGAGAAGCCCACCCTGTGGGCCCACCAGGAACTGAGCCATTCATGTTATACTCCCAAGGGAGCCACCAGGAACCCAAGCCTGCCTGGCCTCTCACCCAGAGCCTTGGATAGAGCTGCTGGACCTTTGGAGACCCAGGATGCTCAACTCCTGTAGTGATGAACATCCTCATGGCTACGGCAGGAGAGAGGCACTTGCTTCCTCAGGTTTGCTGTTGGCCCAGCACCCACCACTTACCCGCTTCAAGAGGAAGACCGAGAGCACAGCACAGAGGGTGAAGAACCCAGCCACCACCATCATGATGATCGACAGAGCCAAATGTTTTGGTTGCAGTGTAGACACGGCTGCGATCCAACCACTACAAAGGGAGGAGGAGGCCAGACGGGGAGAGTGAGAGTGGGCCTCAGAGGTCCCTGAGAGGGAGTCTTCTCCAAGTGGCTGCTGTATGCTGACCACCACCCAGGCATCTCCCTGCAGCACAGAGCTCTATGGGCCAGAAGCCCATGGCTATGAGAGGCCAGGCCTCTGTGAAAGCCAACAGGCCCCAGACTGCCCATGGGGAATCTTCCGGCCGTGTGAGGTCTGGAAGGGAGAACGTGGCTGCTTCCCTCACAGTCAAGAGTAGCACTGGGTAGGGCCATTTCCTGCTGTTTTGGGGATTTGGGGACCCCCCCCAAAGCCTGGAAAGCCTGGCTGCTTACTCCTAAGTGCCCACTCTCTGGGAAGGAGGATCACTGGACAACCCACAGCGTGCATCCTGTCCCTCAGCTCCTCCCACTGAGGCCTAGGAACTGACCCTCTGCCTCCAGTCAGTCACGTCACCTTCCTGAGCCCCCGTGTCCTCATCTATAAAAGGGGGTCTCTCCACACTTCCTGATTTAAAAGCTTACCATAAAGCTACATTTATCAAAACAGTCTGGTACTCGCATAAGGATAAACATATAGGTCAATGGAATAGAACTGAGAGTCCAGAAATAAAACCATGCATCTGTCATCAATTGGTTTTTGAGAAGGGTGCCAAGACCACTGAATAGGGAAAGAACAGTCTCGTCAACAAATGGTGCAGGGACAACTGGATATCCACATGCAATGACTATCCACATGCAAAACAATGAAGTTGGACCTTTACTTTGGCCACATACAAAAATTAACTCAAAGTGGATCAAAGACCTAATAATAAGAGTTAAAATTATAAAAATCTCAGAGGAAAACAGAGGTAACTCTTCATGATCTTGGATTTGTCAATAGTTCTTAGACATGACACCTAAAGCACAAGCAACACAAGAAAAAGATAAATTGGCCTTCATCAAAATTAAAAACTTTTGTACATCATAGGACACTATCAAGAGAGTGAAAAAATAACACACAGAATGGAAAAAAATTTTTAAATTACGTATCTGATAAGGAGCTAATGTCCAGAATATATAAACAGCTCAGTGAAGAGACAACCCAATTACTAAATTAACAAAGGACTTGAATAGACATTTCCCCAACGAAAATATACAAAAGGCCATCAAGCACATAAAAATGGCCAACATCATTAGAAATTTAGGAAATGCCAACAAAACCACAATGAGATATCATACCTCTAGGTTGGCTATAGCAGAAAAAAGAAGGAAAATAGTGTTGCTGAGGATGTAGAGAAACTGGAACCTTCATACAATGCTACTGGGAATGTAAAATGGGTCAGCCACTATGGGAAACAGTTTGCTGGTTCCTCAATAGACTTACCGTATGACCCAGCCATTCCACTCCTAGATACATACCCAAAAGAACAGAAAACATGAAAACAAGTATCTGGAAACTTGTACACAAATGTTTATAGCAGCACTATTCATAACAGCAAAAAGGTAGAAACAACCCAAATGTCTATGAACTGACAAGTGGATAAACAAAATGCAGTATAACCAAATAATGGAATATTATTTAGCCATAAGAATGAATGAAGTACTAGTACACGCTACATCACTCACCTTGAAAACATCATGCTAAGTGAAAGAAGCCAGACACAAAAAGTCCCATGGTGTAGGATTCCCTTTATATGAAATGTTCAGGATAGGCAAATCCGGAGGGACAGAAAGCAGTTTAACAGTTGCCAGGGACTCAGGGAAAGAGGGAACGAGGAGTGACTGTTTAATGGGTATGGAGTTTCCTTTTGGGGTGATAAAAATGTCCTGGAACTAGATAGTGGTGATGACTCCACAACCTCTGAATGTACTAAATGCCACTGAAGTGTATGCTTTAAAATGGTTTAAGTGGTAAATAAAATGATAAATTTTATGTTATATGTATTTTACAATCAATAACAAAAAAGGGGGGATTATATCCACCCACCTGTGGGTGTTATGAGGTGAGATGAGAAAGGCTGGAGGCTGCAGAGCTCATCTAGGCAGGCCCAGGCAGGGCAGTGAGGGGTGGAGCCAAGGCCAGAACTCAAGCATTCTGACTCCCCGTCCAGGGTGTAAACAGCACTTATTAATCACAGCCCTTCTACCAGGATCTCACTTAGGGTAATGAGTAATGAAATTAGGTCACCACTTAAAGAGAAAAGGAGCCAGATTAGAAACAGCAAGGTGAGGGGCCGGCCCCATGGCCGAGTGGTCAAGTTCACATGCTCCACTTCAGTAGCCCATGGTTTCGCTGGTTCAGATCCTGGGCACGGACATAGCACCACTCATCAAGCCATGCTGAGGTGGCATCCCACACAGCATAACCAGAGGGACATACATCTATGTACTGGGGTGCTTTGGGGAGAAGAAGAAAAAAAAAGACTGGCAACAGATGTTAGCTCAGGTGCCAGTCTTTAAAAAAAACGAAACAAACAGTGAAGGGAGATAGAAGAGGGGTGGCAGGAGGGCAGCATGCACTTGCTTGGAGTGCAAGGTGGGTCAGCCCCCTCCCCACTGCTCTGGACTTGCCAGCTCTACTGGAGGGAGGGGACCAAAATAGTATAGCCCTTCCAGGCTTGGGTTTTCAGCCACATGCCACCTTGACCTTTCTATAATGTTGCATGTGCACTGGGGCAGAAAGGAAAACACCAGCCATCAGCTTTTCTTTTTGAGACTAATTTTGAGTTGTGGACTGCAGCGCCCAGGAAACTCAAGCCAGCTGTATGCTGAGAGAGAGTAGCCAGAAGGAGCCAGTCCATGAGAGGCTAGGCTCCAACTCCTGATGTACAGGGCATCTGGAAAAGTCACAGCTCAGGGTCTGCAAAGGCCAGGAGAGCCATCAGCAGCTGCCCAAACCCAAGGCTCATCTCGGGCCTGTGGAAATAGCACCAGCTTCCAGGAGGGCATGGCAGGAGAAAAGGAAGAGGACGCCGTCCAGTGCAGGACACAGCCCTGGTAGCCTAAGGATTCAGGCCACATTCACCCACAACACCCTAGAAAGTGGCAAGCAAGGTAAGACAGTGAGCGGCCACTGGTGAAGGACTGGAGAGGGAGCAGGAAGGCACACCCAAGCTGGCACCCCCCACCCCCACCCCAGCTCCCTGCCAGGATAGAAGATGAGTCATCTGTGCGGCATCTCTGGGAGTGGGGAAATGGTGAGAGAGGCCAAACCACCTCCAAAGCGTAATTCCCTCTGCGACGCCCCAGGTCTCACCTGTCCCCCAGGTTAGGGATGCCGACCAACTGGATGACGTAGATCACTATTTGACAAAAAAATACAAAGAAGAACACGAAGAAGCTGAAAGAGTTGTCAGACCTGTGGAGAAAGGGGGAAATCAGAAGTCACAAGAGGACTTGGGGCTCATTCCTCGGTATTCCTCACCTGGTATGACATCTCTCCTCACTATGAGCCAGGTGGCAGGATGGGAGAGTAGACAGAGCTCCAGGGGACCAGCCACACTGTCCATAAGGCCACCGACACACAGACACCCACAACTATAATCAAAAAGGGCTTGCCTTTCACTGCCTTCCAGTTTAAGGGGTCAATGCTTGACCTCTTCCTCAAACAGCTAATAAAGTTGCTCACCCAAAGGACAATATCAAGAGCCTAACACTTATCTGCATTTCATAAGAGGCAAGAAAATCTAAGCCAAAGGTATAAATCTCTAATAATAAAACTGTAGGCCTGGGTAGAAGAAAAGGTATTTGAGGAGTAGAGAACACCAGACAAAACTCTATCTCTGTGTCCTTGAGGGCCCGAATACAGTGAGGGTTCAGGTCCTGCCTGCTGAGTGCAGGGGAGGGTTCAGCCACTGCCCTGCCCCCTCCTTCCAGGGCCTGCTGGGCTCCCAGCCCTGAAAGCATCAACTCTGAGGAGCAATTCCAAAAGCTCTAGGGGTCTTTGAGGTGGACCCATTAATGTCCACGGTGTCTATTCTAGGTCAACTGGTTAAGTACTGGCACTCAGCAATGCTCAAGAGTTACTGGGGAGGTGGGGGGAGGCATAAATGAGCATGGAGAGATAAGCAGCTGAGAGCTTATCTGACTCTGTCAGAGAAATACACTCTAGAGCCTCAGAGGGGAGCTAAGAAAGTCCCCTCCCTCTTCGCACTGACTGAAATCCCACTGCACAGACTGGGAGCAGTGGGAGGGCAAGTAAGCTCCTGATCCCCTCTCTACGTTTCCTGTGCCTAGTCCAGGGACAGTGCCCAGAGCAGACCTCAGGCACAACAACTGAGGAAACTGGCTTTTGATCCCTGTCTGCTCTCACTATGTGTGGGAATGGGAAAGTGAATTTCCCCACCATTTGATTCTGCTCTAAGATTGGAATGGAGACCCAGAGCATATGGCCCTTGGCCTGCCACCTAGGATGCCAGCCATACACTCACCCCTTGCCCTACTCACCTAAAAGCCTTATAGATGGGTCGGTACCAACAAAGGAAGGCACAGGGGGTGAACATCACAAACCACAGGATGGAGAGGCCAAAGTCTACTCCCTTGGTGTTGTCGACTAAGAACCAAGCCAGGCAGGCAAGCAGGTTCAGAAACAGAGTCACTGAATGCACTGGGAAGGGGGAAAGGAGAGAGAGATGGGCTGGTACCAAGGTGGCTGAAGGGCTCCCCAACATGGCAGACCACTCCCTGGAGAGGAAATGAGGTCCATGCTGTGAGGGCAGCTGGAGAAATACGAGAGGACCTTGGTCTGTACCTAGGCAGGGTTAGCTCCCAAATCCTGCTTTTCTGGGACCTCAAAACCAGGGACTAAACCAAGTTCCTAAGAGGTGATGGGACAGCCCAGGTATCTGATTGGTGGCGGTGGAGGGGGGAATGCAGACCAAAGGGCTGATCCTTGGGGAATGAAGTCTTCCTCTCAACAACTCTCCCCTGGCCCTGGATGACCCACAGTGGAGCTACAGGGAGTCTTTGATCCTCACTCCCAGGAGCCCAGGGGCCTATGGGGAGGGGAGGCCTTCACCTACAGAGGGCCTTTCAGAGCAATGAGCTCCACAGGAACTCAGAAGCCTCTGGCTAGTCCCACCCTACTTGATCCGTGGTTACTGGCCCTTTCAAGGAGATTCCCAGGACAGGAAGCAGACTGTGGAGGGCCAGTTATGCAGGTAGAAGGTAACCCCCTAGCCTGGCCTAGCACTGAGGAAGGCTGGAGTCTGCCAGGGAGGAGCAGCCACAGCATAGGTAAAGCTCTCAAGTCACATCCCATTTCACCCTTGAGCTCAAAGTGCAGGAGGGGGACTCACACATCCAGAGATAGTAGAGCATCTTGCATATCCGTTGGTAGTCAGCAGGGATCTCTATGGAGAAATCCTGATAGAAGCAGGGCTTGATGGGGCAGAACGAGGGCAGGGGCGGCCAGTTGTTCTCTCTCACTGTGTGGAAACAGGCGACCAGATGAGGCCCAGCCTCAGCAGCAGCATCGTGGAGTGCACATACAGGCCCAGTTTATGGGCCAAACCAGGGCTCGCAGAAGGGTGCCAGGAAGTGGGGCTCAGGGTCTTCATGGGTATGCAGCGGGATGGGAAAAGGGTGATGAAACACCAACACTCACAAGCTCACTCCAAGATAATGGACCCCAAATGCATGGGAAAACACAGAACTAAATGGCCTAAGTGATTATTTTTATGACAAGCAGCCCTTAAGCACAAAAGTTCATCATCACGAGCAAGGAATTGTGGCACCAGTGCCCTCACTCTATCAAAGAATTTCAGAGCTGGGAAGGAGTGCAGAAGTAATCTGCATCCATTAGGATTACACTGCAGGTCTCCTGAATCCCACCTTATTGCTTTTCCCCAGGACCAACACCATTCTAAGATGATCAAGAGCTCAGCAAAGTCCCCAGGCGGCCCCAGGAACAAGCAGGCTCAGGGAACTCTCCTGTGCCAGGCACAGCAGCCCAGGGCCCGCGGGGCCTCCCTTACCATGTAGGTTGGTCACAGTGTTCTGCAGCTCCCGCTCCTTGCGTTCCAGCTCAGCTGCCTTCCTGTCCAGCTCTTCCTGCTGCCGGAGCAGGCTTGCCTGGGCTGCAGAGGCCACGGCCTGGAGGGAACCAGGGAGGTAGAGGGCAGCCAGACACGAGACATAGGGACAGTGTCAGCCTGGGTAGGAAGTCAGAAGGGCCTTGCCCTATGCAGGGACAGGCAGCAGGGAGTCCCAGAGGCAGTCCCAGCCCCACAGTGTCTTGGGTACCTGAGACCACGACAGAGAGGCCAAGGTGACCTGTCCTCTACTACCTCTGTACCACCTCTGGCCCCCTTAGCCATTACCAGGGCTCTCCTCTCCCCTTCATCCCTGAGCTTGAGATAGAACTCTCCCCCATCCTGGAGTCCAGGCAAAGTTCAGGTATCGTGACTTCTGGGGTATCAGCAAAGGGCAAAAGGCCTCACAAGAGACTGACCTGTAGTCAGAAACCCAGAGACCCAAGCCCCACTTGAAGAGCCTGGAGGGCGTGCATGTGAAGGGAAACAGTACCATCCTGTTAGCAGTGAGTGGGGAGGGCGACACTTGTGGGCAGACCGTGTGTAGCTGGAGTCTCTGGGGTCTATATTTAAGCAGCTCCCCCGCTCCATCCCCAGGAGCTGCCACCTGAGGTCCACCTGACCTGTGACCGGCTACATTCCAGGACAGCCCCTTAGGCTTGGCCCTGCCCTGCCTGGCTTTCCTGATGTGCAGAATCCAAGCTTTTTCCCTCTTCAGGCAGTGCAGGGCCTCCAAGTGAGGCAGCTAGGGGACTCGACATGAGGCTGAGCAGAGCTGGCCCTGGCATTCCAGCTGCAGCTGTTGGGCCCAGTTCCTCATGAAGCCTACACTCCTTTTTAGGGAGCAGATATTAAACTGGTCACCTCGCAGGATGACAAGCCAGGCATAATGTATGTACATATGTGTACACACACAAGTACACACTCTCCAAAAGGAGTTCTCCAAGGAGCCGAGGCTGCCATCAGGAGGTAAACTGCAGGCACTGGGGGCAGAAGCAGGACCACTGACTACACTGGACCATGCTGAGGGTCTTAGCCTCCTCTCCCCAAATCTGTGACTTCAGTTGAACAGGACCCCGGTCCCTACAGCCCACCACCCAGCTGAACAAGAAAGTCACCCCTCCCTCTAAGCCTTGCCTCACCTCCACAGGGTTCTAGGGTCATGGGTGGGGCCTAGGGCCGTAGGGTGCCAGGAAGGAGGAAAGCAAGACCAGTCAGACGGTGGGAGCAGTGTGGGACCCACGAGAGTGCAAAGCCCAGCCTGGGCAGGCTCCAGGCACCTGGCCCTCCCTCGTGTTCATCTACACTTTGCCTACCTTCGGAAGCTCTCGCATGTAGCTGTCTCTGAGACTACTATCTCCTCCTAGTAGCATCTGCCTCTCTGAGAACTCGCTCACTGCCAGGAATCTGGTAGGCAGGAACCTGCTGGCCTGTCTAAGCAGGAGCTGCAACATACAACTCCACTGTGGGTCATGCTCACTGGGGGCACAAGGAGTACGGGGGAAGGCAGGGAGGTGATGGCATAGAGTGTCGGGCAGGAAGCCGACAAGATTCACAGTATTTGGTGAAGGGACAATGGAAAATAGGAAGGCAGGCAGAAATAAGTGAGGTTAAAAAAGAAAGACAGAGAGATTCTCGGCCCTGAGTAAGAGAGAATAAACCAAAGGCCCCAGGAGGATCTGGAATGGCACAACAGGCAAAAGCTCTCTCTGAAGACACCAAGGACCCCAGTCTGGTGAGTTGAACTCAGGTTTTAGTGTTGGTAGTGGGATGGGGGGATGAGGATAAGGGTGACAGAGCAGACCCTTCATGTGCAAGTGACCAACTCCAAAGAGATTATCAAAGAGGCCCCTGCAGGAAAGAGTCAGGGGTTACGGCCCTCTGCCCACCCCCAATCTCAGGACTCAACTACTGGTCTGGGTGCTTCCCTTTCTGGAAAGGAGAAGCCAAAGGGATCTTTGTTAACAGTACCTGGGGGCTTGGCTGGGTTGGTTCCACTGAGGGCTGAAGAACCGCTGGCTGCGAGGGCCCAGGAAGCTGTGTGACAGGAACCGTTGTCGCTGCATTTGTCTGTGTGGGCCAGATCAGAGGAGGGAGGTGAGTGGGGCTCCACTAGTTGGCCATGTTGGGGCAAACCCACAGCAGGGTGAGTGTTGTGCCCCTGCCTGTGAGAGGCACTCCCTTAGGACCTGCCCTGGGCCTCCCCCTACAGCTTCTTGGCCAACCAGTCTTAGGCCCCGGGTAATGTGATGCCTAACCCAGCACCCCTGGCCTTGCTGGATCCAGAGCTCCCTGGCACTGCCCTGCCCTCTTCAAAGAGGGGCCCTGTTAATGGTCCCAAGGGGAGAACTGGTGACTTCCTCATCCTTACCCCTACCCCGAGTTCATGTTAGGACTGTCCCTTTGAGGACTGCAGCTGCTTAGAGCTGTCTCTGTCTCTGCCAAGGCTCCTTGCCCCAGAGACCCCAGCACCACCCAGAGGACCTGGGGACTCAGAAAGAGGACATGCTCACCAACCTCTGAGAAGGGGTTGAATTCAGCCAGGCCACCTTGAGGGGCACTGGTCAGCTGGGTCACAGAGGGATCCTAAGAAGGTGAAAAAGAGCCATTAGACACTGGGGAGAAGAGAGAACCTTGGCAAGGGGGGTCATTACTATCTCTTAGCCCCACCCAGGGACACCTGGCTGAAGTGAGGCTACTGAGGGTCCTTCCTAGTGCCCTGAAAAGCCTCTCCTGAAGGCTCCTGTGCCTGGCCCGTGCCACACCACAGCTGCAATTTCTTCTCCCTTTCTGGAAAAGGAGTTCCATCCAGACGACTTCCCAGAAGAGACCCTGAGCAAGCTTTACACTCTGAGGCCTGGGAATAGACACCACACTTGTTCTTGTTAGTGCCCTTTATAGGTTCAAAATGGTTCATAATATTTATTTCCAAGGAGTTTTTCTTTGGTGGGGAGGGAGGGTGGATGGGGTGGTGCGAGTGGAGACTCACTTTTCACTTTACAACTTTTCTGGACTGTTTTATTTATTATTTTATAGAAAGCATTTATTCCTATTATTATTATTTTTTTTTTAAAGATTTTATTTTTTCCTTTTTCTCCCCAAAGCCCCCCGGTACATAGTTGTGTATTCTTCGTTGTGGGTTCTTCTAGTTGTGGCATGTGGGACGCTGCCTCAGCGTGGTCTGATGAGCAGTGCCATGTCCGTGCCCAGGATTCGAACTAACGAAACACTGGGCTGCCTGCAGCGGAGCGCGCGAACTTAACCACTCGGCCACGGGGCCAGCCCCAATTCCTCTTATTTTTTTAAAGGACAGTTTAAGATTCTGGAACACAAACATGGTGCTGGCTGCCAGTGCTGATTTGATTAAATCAGGCACGCTTGCTAGGAATAGAGACACGAAGGGCTCAGATGAAAAGCCGGGAAAATGTTTGTTTTTGGTTTTTTTCCTGGATTCTTTTCAAAAAATGCAAAAATGTCCTCAGAACACAGCGTTTTCCTGAGTTTTCAGTCTTCGCTTTTCCATCTGATCTCTGCTGAGGCCAGCCCTTCTGGCCTAGGGCCTGCACAGGGCTCCCTGCCATCTTCTTCACCCAAGCAGCCTCCCTGCTGGCCTGAGGCTGGTCTGTCTTCACCCTGCCCCTCACCAGCAGAGGTCCTATACACCCCTTCCCCAAACATAATATGGTATGGGGCTCAGGTCCAGCTTGACAGTGATGCCTGGGCTCTGGGAGAAACAGCTGTGAAGGACAGGCAGCCTGCCACTGAACTCTGCCAAGGCCCCTGTTACAAGGCCTCACTTAGGCTCTCCTGTCTGCACACCTTACCCGCCCTGTCCCTCACCACTCGTCCAGATGCTCCTGTCCTTCTGGCCCAGCCTCACCTCCACCAGGAAGCCTCCATAGATTGGATTCTTAAACACACTGTTAACATTAGATAGACCCTCAGAGAAAAGCCCCTCAATTTTTAGATGTGGGAATGGATACTCACCATGGTGCAGTACTTGTCCTTGGTCTCAAAATGGGAGCTGGCTCCCTATAACATTTCTAGAGCTGAGGGTCAGCGCTGAAGGTGTTTTCTGACTTTTTCACGCATGCTAACTCTCATCTTCCCACCTGGGCCATGAGTTCCTAGAGACTGTGTCCAACAGGCCCCACGGCCTAGCCCAAAGCTGAGCACACCACCCCAACTCACTTCTTGTCTCTGGATGGGCCTCATCCCCTGCACTCCCACCCAACCTCCTCTGCAAGGAGGGAATGTGGCTGTGTCCTTTCTGCTGGACACCATCCCTGTGTGGTGGCTCCTACAACTTGGACAAAGTGCCAAGGTGAGGTTCAGGAGGCCACCTGAAGCTGTAGGAACTGGCCTTGAGATTATGTGTTGGCTGAACGACTAGATGATTTCTCCCAGAATTACTGGGCTGACTTCCTGCAAAAAAGATTTGGGGTTCAGTATCTGTACCCCTTTCAGACTCAGTAGACACCAAGCCCCAGTGCAGAGTGTGCTAAATCACTGAAATCATATCCACCATCCAAGGAACTGGTTACTTGAGTCTGAGTCACTACAGGACAGAGGGGGGCTCTGGTAGCAGTTCTGCGTGCTGGCATATACACCCGGCCGAGGTGTACAAGTTTAACAAGCACCTCCAGACCCATGAAGAGATTTCATTTCCTTTACCAATGTCAGCCAGAAGAGGATTTGGGGGAGTGGGTGTGGGGGGCTGACTACCCTATCCACACTGATCCTTTCTTCCTTTTCTAAAATCTTAAAGACCGGGTCCTAGACCCCTCACCAAGGTTCACCATAAACAAATCCTGTCTCCACTAGCAGGCTGTAACTCTGCAGCCAGGTGCTTCTGTGTCCAACACTTCTGGCTCCCTAGTGCTTGGTGAAGGGCCTGATGCAGACCAGAAGTAATGTTTGAGAATAAATGCTGCATGCTGTAGGCCCTCCTCTCCTTTCTCTAGGAGGTAATGCCCAAACGCTAGGGCATGGGGAGTGGGGGCACCTGCATCACAGCGGCAGCCCCAGGCCCAGAAGCACCTTGCCTAGAAAGAGCCTGGACCACTGAGAGATGGGTATCTTCCATCTGGATAGAGTCCACCTGGATTTTTCTGAAAGATGTGTGTGGCTTCAGGAAAGCTTCAAGAGAAGCTGAGGCCTGGTGAGAGAGGGAGTGAGGAGGAGGGACTGAGGAGGGAGCTGACATTTACTGAGTGTCTACTACGTGCCAGGCTTACCATGCAATGATGCTATTGTGAAATTCTAGTCACCCTAGAACTGCCCACTGTGTCAAGCTGTCAGAAAAGAAGGTTCTGGGGCTGGCCCCGTGGCCGAGTGGTTAAGTTTGCGCGCTCCGCTGCAGGCGGCCCAGTGTTTCGTTGGTTCGAATCCTGGGCGCAGACATGGCACTGCTCATCAAACCACGCTGAGGCAGCGTCCCACATGCCACAACTAGAAGGACCCACAACTAAGAATACACAACTATGTACTGGGGGGCTTTGGGGAAAAAAAGGAAAAAATAAAATCTTAAAAAAAAAGAAAAGAAGGTTCTACCAGCCTTTCTCCACCTGATTCTTGACAGAATTAAGCCCCACTGCTCTAAGGCATCCACTGTCTACAATGACTTGACTTCTCTCTTGTGCACCTAGAATGGTCCTGGTTACATCCCATCCTTGAGAGAATGGAGAAAACAGTCACTCCAATCAGTTTCTGTGTTCTGTGGCTCAACTGCAAAGCCCTGGCTGAGAAAAGCTACAACACACCTCCTCATTCAACCTCCCAACCACCGTGTGAGGGAGAAAGCCCAGCTCCCTCGTGCAAAATCTCAGGGCTAGTGGCTGAGCCCCATTCTGATTCTAAGTCTGTCTGTCTCCAAAGACACGAGTGGTAAGCCTGAGAGGACAAGGCCTGGGTCCACTTTGTTCAGCAGGGCATCCCCAGGGTACAGTGCCTGACAAACGTAAGGTGCTCTATCAACATGTGGTTGAATGAACGAACCCACTCTGGAGGGACGCTGAGAAGGGCACCGGGAGTGACCAGGATGATTGCTTCTGCTCGTTTCTTTATTTCTGGACTTCAGAGAAGTCCTTAGTGGAGAACACCCTTGGTGGGACACATGCAGAGAGGTTGCAAGTAAGGACTACACTGACTGGCCTGAATGAGGACCCTCAGCTTTTACTCCAAGTCATAAATGGAAGTCAACAGCAGCATCCTTCATTCCTGCTCACCAAGCATCAACTGGCTCGTAAGTGGGTCAAGTGGTTATTTAAAAGGATGGTGAGAGCTAAGTTTCACCTGCGAAGAAGTAACCTAAAACTCCCTGAGTGCCGAAAGGACTCAGACTGACTAATGCCCTTTACTGAATTTATAACAAATATAAAGCTCTTGAACTCACTTCTTCTCATTCAGCAGTGACAGTGTGAGGGACACACCAAGATGAAGAGGACACAGCTTTTGCCCTTCTGGAGTCCACAATCTGGGGTAGCTGAGATAGGTGCACACAGCACAAGAGCCGTGGGAGGAGTGAAGACAGGAGGGGAGGGGAGGGGAGGCCTGGGGAGGGCTTCGAGGGAAGCAGGGTTCCAAGAGGAGGGGAGAAAGATGGGCAAAGACCCAGTCAGTAAGGCCCACCACAGCTCTGGGGCAGGGGGGCACTTCTGCGTAGCTGAGGTAAGAGGGACCTAAGAGAAAAGAGGCAGAGTTATGTTCGAGCTCTGCCAGGAAGGGCCTTGAAAAACACACTTGTTTTCACTGGTTTAGCAATGTCTTCCCATGCATTTCACAGGTCCTGGCTGTGCTCGAGCTTTCTGTGACTCTTCCTTGTTTTCCCACCCTACTCTCCACCCAAGCTCCAAGCATGGGGTTTATTTCAGGCTCCAAGTAAACACATTAAATAAATACCTCATGGACTAAAAAACCCAGCCACACTCTCCGGGGGGCAGAGAGTCACCAATACTTTGGAACTTCTGTGAAGTCCTATTTGCTTTGGAGACATGGCTATGTGTCATAGAACAAGAAAGGGCAATCAGCCCCAGACTGGCCAGTGGCAGGGTCTCACGTGCAAAAAGAGCACAGGTAACCTTGGTACTCTCTGACCCGGAATCTGAGAATCCATCCTAAGGAAATATGACAAAAATGTAAAAATCTGTATCTGCAAAGATATTCATTGCATCAGTATTTACAAGAGGAGAAAAAAGCAAGAAATGATTTAAATATCCAATGTCAGTGAGCTCAGTATGTTTTGGTGCACATCCCCTCGATGGCCTGAACAGCCATTAAAATCACACCTACGAACACAGGGCAGAATAGGGAAAAGGCTTTGTTACATGAATACCAAATGATGATTTTGTCAAAAGTACCCACATGAAAAGAGACTGGCAAGAAAACACATCAAAATAACAGTGGTTGCACAAGACTGGTAGCAATACGGATGATTTATTTTGTTTTCCAAATTTTCTATATTGTCCTTATGTTATCTTTACTTTAAAAACACACGTACACATATATTTTTTTAAAAGAAAGTCTGAGAACCCACCAAATGAGCAAGGTGCACTCTTGGGCCTGCCGCCCTGCCACAGCAATGATGCACAGACCTGCCGGGAAAAGCGAGTCTGCACTAGCTGGCCTGGTGTTCAAGGCCCTCCCTCACCCGGCACGAGCACTCTTTTCAGCACAGTCTGTCCTCAGTCAGACTGAGCCATTGCCATCTCCTTCCAGCTGCGTCTGTTTACTCCCTACACAAAACCATTCCACACCAAGTGTAGGGCCAGGGCATCAAGAAAAAGCCTTGGTCCCTGCACCCAACAAGCAAACACTACAGAGAACAAAACAGAAGCCAGGGCAAAAGTGATAGCCCAAGGGCCGGCCCGGTGGCGCAGCGGTTAAGCGCACACATTCCGCTTCAGTGGCCCGGGGTTCACTGGTCCGGATTCTGGGTGCAGACATGGCACCGCTTGGCAAGCCATGCTGTGGCAGGCGCCCCACATATAAAGTAGAGGAAGATGGGCACGGATGTTAGCTCAGGGCCAGTCTTCCTCAGCAAAGAGAGGAGGATTGGCAGCAGTTAGCTCAGGCTAATCTTCCTCAAAAAAACCCCCCCAAAACAAAAAAAAGACAGTGATAGCCCATGATCAGTGCTGTAACAAGGTGAGTGCTGTAACAGGGTGAGGGCAAATGCAACGGGGTCACAGGGGAGGGAGGGACTAAGCTGTTGGGGAGAGTCAGGGAAGGCTTTACAGAGGCGGCATCTGAGTTGGATCTTAGGAGACGAAAGAAGTTCAGCAAGCCCTAAGGAGGGAGGCAAGAACAGCATTTGCAAAGACACAGCATCTTTAAAAAGAGCTTACATGTGTTCAGGGAACAGGAGAAGGTTCTGGGGGCTGTGGAGCAGTGTGTATAGAGAGGAGCCAGGAGTGCCAGGGAAGCAGCCTGAAGAGGAGGCCAGGCCAGCCTACAGGAGTTTGGACTTTACCTCAGGGGCATCGGAGGACAAGTAGAGATTGGGAGCAGGGAGTGCCAGGGTCATCTCTGCCAGCAGGGAGGAGAGTGCAATGTGCAAGGAAGGAGGATGGTGGGAAGACTGGCTGGGACACAACAGTCCACTGGGTGACAGTGCAGACTGAATTAAAGCATAACAGCTGGGGATGGAGAAGAGGGGATGGACTCGAGACCCTTCTCAGGTAGATGCCACAGGCTTGGCCACTCTCTGGTTGGTCAGGGTATGGAGTTACTGCAAGGCAAGAGAGAGGGGAAGGGAAGGGAAAGGAAAGAGTTGAGTGTCTGGGGTTGCTAGCTTGGCTAACAGGTGAACAGTGCCCCCACTGAGCAAGTGATCATGGGAGAAGAGAAACAGGTTTTTCAGGAGTGGGTGTGCAGGAGCAGGGAGAGGATCCAAGAAGAGAGCGCCTTGGAAATGCTGGTTTGAAGATCAGGAGACAGGTGAAAGCCAGAGTTCTAGATCTGGGATCGCTGGTATGTGGATGCTATTCTGAAGCCATAGAAGTGGAAGAAATTACTCAGAGTATACAGTAAGAACAAAGTCAAGGACGGAACTCCAGGACCATCCCTAAATGTATGAGACAGCAAGTGAAACCAAGCTGAAGGAGGTGAGAGTTACCAGTGTTAAACAGGCCAAGGACAGAAAGCCTGGCTAAACGAACATGTGTGTCACAAGAAGCAGACATATCCCAGGCCCATGGCTCCCGAAGAGACCACAGGATCTAAAAGTGAGGAGGTGCCTGAGGCTGTGGGGGCGACAGTGTGCACAAGCGATTTTTGGTTCTTGGTGCTCCTTTACCTGAAATATCCTCTCTTCCCGGCTGCCAGGCTTTCTGCTTTCGGCCCAAGCCCCATCTACTACAAGACTCTGCCCTTCCTCCTCAGATCCCTCACAGCTCCTTTAGGCGAGTTTTAACTGCCTCTATCGTACCCACAGTGTTGTCATGATCAGCAAGCAGCTCTGGCTTAGTCTCCTACGTGGGCCCTCGGAGCAACAGGGCTCAGTGATGTGCACTAATGTGTCAGCATCTCAAAGGGGCACTTCTGGATACTCACACCTTGCTAATATGCATGGCACTCTTCTCTGAACGACTGGCAAGTACCCCTTGTTTGTCCTGGTTAAATATTACCATTTCTCCGAACACAGGATTATTCTACACCAAGTGGCTCCAAAGAAAACTTAACAGAAGGGTAGGGTCAAAGTTCACCTATGTCTCTGGCCAAGAACTTTCTAACACCCAGCTTGGCTCCAGGTGCCAACCATAAAGGCAGAGAGACACCCTCCCACCTGGGCAGCTGTCTGGAGTCAGTTAAACTATATGAACATTGCCATTTTCAAATTTCTTGAGTCAATGCTCCTGTTCCACAGGAAAGTTCTACCACTTCCATCTGGTGGTTTTGAGAATTCCCAAAGTTACAGTCAAGCTGGAGCCGATCCTCTCTGAGAAATGGCAAAGTGCTTAGTGTCTGTTCAGGGAACTTCTTGTAACTTTGTTCATACCCACATCACGTTTCTGCCACCACTTTCTCCTCCCACAGGACAGAAATGTTTTAAATCCTTGGGAAGCAGCCAGGCCACTAAGATTATCTTGTAACTGCGAGGAGGCAACATGTGAGAGTGATATTGTGTAATCTGGCAACTCACAAACACTGAAAGGCTTTCTCTGTTCAGCACCACCAGCTAGTCCACTCCCCTCCTCGAGATCGATGCTGCCTGCCTGGGTAATCCGGCAGAAAGGCCAAGGACAACAGCAGCCCCAGCATCTGCCTGGGTGATCTGCTTGTTAGTGGACAGCTGGAAAATAAAATGCACAGTACAGTGCCAACCTATAGCCCTCTACCTCTTCATCACTCAACAAGACATAACGAGAAACGTTCGGGAGCAGACAGGTTGGAATCAGTGCAAAGCAGGGACCGACATACCCAAAGGGTACAAAGCAGATGCGCCATTGTTAACAGAGGGATGAGGGTGTGCCAGTGGAGGTTGTGAAATTGGCAACACTTGGCTTGCAGTTTCCTGCTTCCTCTTAGGAGTTGGTAAAACCTCTGCTGCACTCTTGTGACTTAACTCTCTACTCACAGCTCTTACTGTGCAGGAAGTTTTCTAATAACCCAAATTATAACTATACACAAGGGAGAGGTCATAAAATCCCATGCCCACAGTGTGGGGTCGGGATGGGAGTGAGAGGTGGGTAAAGAACATGGGTAAGGAAGTCAACTTAAAGGCCCACTGGGAGTTTCAGGGGATATTACAAGAGTTAACAGAAAAAGGATTCCACGGTTGAAAAACTCTTAGAAATGCTAGATCAAATAAAGTTGAGCAAATGTCTTTATTGTAGGATTTCTCAGAACCTTTACCCAACAACAACCCTTTTCAATCTTCAAGAAAAATGGACGGGATGGCCCCATGGCCAAGTGGTTAAGTTCACACGCTCCACTTCGGCAGCCCAGGGTTTCGCCCGTTCGGATCCTGGGCGTGGACATGGCACCACTCATCAGGCCATGTTGGGGTGGCGTCCCACAGGCCACAACTAGAAGGACCTACAGCTAAAAATACACAACTATCTACTGGGGGGTTTTGGGGGCAAAAAGGAAAAAAAATAAACTCTTTAAAAAAAAAGAAAAATGGAACTTATTTGACCCCAGAACCTTGAGCAGCTTTCAAGACTGGTATTACTCAAAACATGTGCTGCTATAAAGTACTGTCTTTAAAAGCACAATACAGTCTGCATTATTTCATCCCCACCCACTGGGAAAAGAAAAACTGGTTAGCTAATACTAATTTACTAGTTTCACCACTACCAGTACTCTCATTTCAAGAATGATGACACTGGTGAAGTTACATTGTTTCCTCAGCTGACCTAAATAACCCCAAGGCAGTTTAAGACCAATATCTGAGCTTCAAAAACTTTTAAAACAGCACTGGCCTGGGACTGAGACCCAGGTTTGGGCCCCTTCCTGCTGCTAATTAGCTGGGGACTCTAGCATGTCCCATCCTCACTGGGGTCTTGGTTTCCTCATCTCTAAACTGAAGGGTTGGAATAGATTTCTGAGGATGTTCCTAGCTCTCATAGTCCACCAAGGACTCGGAACACTAAGTATATTTTCGTAACCCACCATGGAGTGACAGAAAAAACAACTCTGCTCTGAAGGCTGACTAGGTGTGACAGTTTCTGAGCCTATCTCCTCCCTACCTGCTCTCTCCTGAGCTCTGTACCAACACCCTGGGTAAATGAAGCTGGGCTCACACCCAGTCACCCAATGTCCCAGCCCTGGCAGTCAGGGAAGCAGACAATACCATCACAAGGAGAGCGAGGGCAGTTTTCCAGAAGAAGGAGCCTGGTGGCCTCAAGTCCAAAGCTCCTTCTCCACAGAAGTGTGTGCCAAGAGGAAAAACCCAGCCCAGGATAGAGAGGAGGAAAATCGTAGGCAGCCAGCCCTCTTCTCCTCACACAGCATTCCCACCAGATGTTGCTGTTTACGGGACCACAGTTGCTTCCTGTCCTGCCATATCCTGGGGCTGCGTGATAGACAGACTCTCTTGCTTGAACGCAGAAATTACTTCTACCACAGTTTGCACAATCATTTCTGGGGCTGAAGATGTGGTTTAAGCCTTTCAAGCTGCTATTAATACAGGGCAGAACTCAGGCCAACTATCTTGCCCACTGCTGGCACTGGGGACAAGTTCTCTGCATCATTAGACAGCATACTGCCTATGACTTTCAGATAGGGGCAGACATTTCATTTCTGACTCTGACAGAATAAAAATTAAAAAGGCAAATCATCACACAGCAGACACACCAAAAGGCTACTAGATCCTTACTAAAACTCAAACTCCAGTATTATACAGCGGTATTGTAAAAAGCAAAACAGTTACCAGAAGACACTGGCAGGAAGAAATTCAAACGTTTTTTCTTTACTCAACTACTAGAGATGACTGCATTACATAAGAGCCGAGGTCTTGCAAAGGTTCTGTCAAGAAGCATTAAGCTACAAGAACGTCTGGAATTCCCTGTTGCAAAGAACAAGCCACCAAAATTTGCCTTGAGAGCTCCTGTTGGCTAAGTCACTTTGACACCAAGAAAGCAGCAGACATTTTTCACTCTCCTGACAGCACATAATTGTTTCAGTTAAGTCTCCTTTGTCTTTGCTCTGACCCCTGAAGGGATTTAAGGTGGGAAAGCTAATGCTGTGAGACACAGGAAGGACCCCTCCAAGGACTTCCTCTATACCTGCAGGAAACTTTGAAACTGTTAATGACCAAAAGAAAGTACAAGCAGGATAAGTTCATGTGCCTGGTGACATCCTGACAGGGCAGAAACCTCGGGGCTCATAAATCACTAGTCAGCACAAGCAAGCTTCCCTAGAACTGGTTTCGAGCAGACATGAAACGAGAGGCACAGGAGCTTTGGAGCTAACAAGAGTCCCAGTCCTACATCAGGAAAAAGGAATACCCCTGTGCGCTCAGCTCAAAGGCAGAAAGGTCTTGGCTTTAAGTAGGAAGATTGTTTCTTTCTCGATCACCTGTTCCAAAGGTCAGGCCAGCTCATAAGTGACTGCGCCTCAACTACCCTGCCACCACACACAGGCCCATCAGACCAACATTACCTGTGCTTCAAGACCCTCAGAGCCCCCTCACTTCTCTTCTCTCCCTAATCTGGGCTGTCCTGTCCGGCCAAAACCCAGTCCAAACTAGACCTATGACCAAGGAGTGGAATTCTTATCAAGGCCACTCTCTCAGCTGGGCTTACCTTCTCACCCTCTCCCAGCCTTCCTTTCCTGACAAATCTCAAGGGCTCTCTTATAGTTTATAGGTCAGTTTGGCTGTTGGGTGGGTGGGTGGGGGGTGTCTTGGGATTTTCCCACATTTCTCCATCCCACCAGAGGCTTCCACTTCCTCATTATGTTGGGGTCACTCCCTCTCGTAAGGTGACTCAAGGCAGGTATCTCCCCAAGACTGCGGGATGCGGTAGCCACACTTCCCCATCAGATGAAGTCGCTTCTCTCCCTGACAGTACGGGATCTCCCTGACCGTACCTACTCCAGTCCCCTTCCCCAGCAGTGTCTAGTCAAAGGGGCTGCGTCCCAGGAGCTGGAAGATCCCACTTCTTCCCAGGCTACAGAGCCCCGCCCCTCCGCAATTCCACCTGCTGCTAGTACCGCCCTCCAGACGCTACGATAGGCCAGCCCTCAGAGCTCGCTGTCCCATTGGACAGACAGCCCATCCCTCCTACGCCACGTCTCCCGGCTCTGGCGAAAGAGGCCCGGGCGGTGGCCCTCGGAACTAGGGAGAGCTGTGAGCTGGTAGCTCTACCTGGAAGGGGTTTACGTCCACTGGGTCCGCAAAGGGGTTGGTATCGAAGGTCGACATGGTGGTCGGGGGCCGAGGGGCGAGCTCCGCAAGCGCTTCTGCCTCTAGGCACCCAGAGCCAGCGGCACTCCTCGGACAGACCCTGGACTTCCGGGAGCTAGGCAGCCGTTCCAGCGCAGGCGCAATGCCCTCCCAGAGGGGCGGGGTCATGCGACGACACAGAGGTCCGCTCCGCCTCCCTGCCCACCCCACTGCAGAGCGGCGGTAGGCGTTTGGTTTCCATCCGCTTCTTCTATATTCCTGTGCTTCAAAGTGGAGGCGGCACAGAGGCACTAGGCAGCCAGAGATGGAGCCGGAGCTGGAGCCGTTCCCAAATGCCTCGGTCTGATAGCTTCCAGCTTTGTGTTGGAAACTCCCCAAAGTGGAACCAGAACTTAACCCCTTCACTTCTCTGGAGGGCAAGTTTGGAAAGTCGCACTGCTTCAGGAAGGGGCAGGACGGTGAGCCTACTTCGGCGGGAGTGGAAAATGGAGTTCCTAATCTGAGAGGACTTCGATCTAGGAAACGGTTCTGGTGGTAGGGGCCGAGGAGAGGGGTTCTTTTCGGAAGAACCGGCCGTGTAGCCGTCCCCTACACTAGCTGACCCCTGCATCTTTTAGGCCTCGCCCCCTGATGCCAAGTTTTATCGTTTTAGGGATGAGCACCCCTGAGCCCAAACAGGTTTAGGGCCTCAGCTGGGATTTGAATCTGGGCATCAAGCATTTATCAAGTGAACGAAGGAATTCAGCAATAGAGCCATCAGCCATGGGGAAGGTGGTTGATTCGCTCCCCACAAACACCTTATTTATTCATATCTCTCTGGCTTTGCTCATCTCCGCTGCCACCGAACCCAGCCACTGTCATTCCTTACCCTGGACTGGTATAGGGCTGCTAATTGTCCTATTGTTCATGTTGTAACCAGAAATCTATGTAAAGGGGACAAAATTATTGTGGGACTTTCGGTTTAAAATCGTTCAATTAGGGGCTGGCATGGTGGCGCAGCAGTTAAGTGCGCACATTCCGCTTCAGCGGCCCAGGGTTCCCCGGTTCGGATCCTGGGTGCGGACGTGGCACCGCTTGACAAGCCATGCTATGGTAGGCGTCCCACATGTAAAGTAGAGGGAGATGGGCATGGATGTCCGCTCAGGGCCAGTCTTCTTCAGCAAAAAGAAGAGGATTGGCAGATGTTAGCTCAGGGCTGAGCTTCCTCAAAATAAATAAATAAATAAAATGATCTGTTTATAAAAAAACAAAATCCTTCAATTATTTTTCCATAAAGGCCCATATTCTTAGTTTGGCCTTAAGGTCCTGCAGGATCGGCCCTCCCCCCCCCCCCCCCCCCTTCCTGTGCCCCTGCATACCAGCCTTCCTAGTGGCTTTTCAGTTCCTCAAACTTCCCGTGTTCCCTCCTACCTCTTTGCACATGATGTTCCCTCTTTCTGATACACTCTTAGCCCATGCCCTCATCATCCCCTAGTTAACTCCTACCTATCCTTCAAATCCAAGCTCAGATGCCCCTTCCTCAGGAGTGGCCTCTCTCCACTCTATAGGTTAGATCAGCCTCCCCTCCCCCAAACCCGGCTGCCCCCACCCCCCAAACTCTCATATTACCCTGTACTTTTCCTTCATAACACCTCTTGCAGATTGCAATTACACACTTGTACAGGGGGTTACTTGTTTATATCTGTCTCTCCCACTAGACTATAAGCTCCACAAAGGCATGGGTGGCACTAATATAGTACCAAGCACATAACAGGTATTTAGTAAATATTTATTGTTTCCCTCATCCATTTCTCTTACCTTCCTCTCCCCTGGGTAAATCTCAATGATCCTTTAGGGTCCAGCTCAACTTTTCTCCAGGAAATGTCCTCAAGTGGGAGGATGGGAAGGGATCCATGTTTGTGTCCCCTTAGCATCCACCTACCCCTAACCCCTCACAGCCACCATCAGAGGGCAATGTAAAGAAAAACTCTTGTGTTTCTCCTTTGCTACTCACACAGAATACTTCTGTGACCAGACATGTGGGTTTTTTCCCCACACTAACCAATTCTCTGACAGTAGCTGGGTATCTCACATTCAATTCAGTTCTGATACTATCTACCTGGAGTTAGTGTCAGATCCTACAGGTTAAGTAAGGGCTCAGTCCCACAAGATTGCTCCCATCTCACATGCCAATTGAAAGCCCCAGGTTGTCACCTATACTTCTGTAAATCAGGGTCCCCACGACCTCCTCCTCAGGTTCAATAATTTGCTAGAATGGCTCACAGAACTCAGGGAAACATGCTTACCCATTTATTGTATAATAAAGGATATGATAAACGATACAGATGAGCAGCCAAATGAACAGATACACAGGGTAAGGTCCGGGTCCTGAACACAGAAGCTTCTGTCCCCGTGGAGTTGGGGTGCACCACCCTTCCGACACGTGGATGTGTTCACCAATCTAGAAGCTCTCCAAACCCTGTAGTTCAGGGTTTTTATGAAGCCTTCATCACATAGGCATGATTGATTAACTCAATCTTCAGCCCCTCTCCCCTCCCAGGAGGATGGGGAGAGGGGCTGAAAGTTCCAACCTTCTAATCATAACTTGGCCCTTCTGGTGACCAAGCCCTTCCTGAAGCTATTGTAGGGGAGGAAGACATTTCCTCTTCCCAAATGTGGGTTCGTCTGGCCGGAGAATGAATTAAATTCACATGAGACAGAATAGCAAGAGAAAATTAAACAAAGTTTTATGAGGAACCATGGCCCGGGGCCTTTCTTCCCAAAGGAAGAAAGGGCACTGAAGAAGTGGGGTACACAGAGTGGTTATATACCCCCAAACAGGATATTTCACATATGATTGAAATGTCCCTCCCACAATACTCACAAGATTGCCCTGTTGGCACAGCTCTTGATGGACACAGCAGGTAGTGGGTCTGCTATCTTGGTGGGTGTAGCAGGAGGCAAGTCTATTGTCTGGAGCTGGGAGGTCACAGGTGAACGCAGCAATCAGTTCCTAGCCTAAGGAAAGATGCTTAATCCTTAAAGAAATGCCAAAGTTGGGAGGGGGAGGGAAGTCAGTTACAGGAGGTTACCAGACAAGCACAATAAACAAATGCAGATTTAAGTCCTTGCCTTTGGCATTGATGAAGAGTTTCTAGAGAGAAGGTCATCTCCTTTCTTCTTCCTGGTACAGAGAGGGAGGCACCTTTTACAGATAGAGATTTACCTTACAAATGTAAATGTGTCCTAACAAAGGGCAAGTTCCATTCCTCAGAGCCTCCTTCCCTGTCCCAGTTTGTCAAAAGCAATCAGCCTCAAATAATTCTGATGCCAAAGAGACATATCTTGGGGTGGCCATTTCCAGGTCCCCACACTATCTAGGAGCCCATTAAGAGTTGCCTCATTATGGGGCCGGCCCCATGGCTGAGTGATTAAGTTCACGTGCTCTGCTTTGGCGGCCCAGGGTTTCGCCAGTTCGAATCCTGGGCGCAGACATGGCACCGCTCATCAAGCATCCCACGTGCTTGGGATCCCACATGCCACAACTAGAGGGACCCACAACTGAAAATACACAACTATGTACCGGGGAGCTTTGGGAGAAAAAGGAAAAGTAAAATCTTTAAAAAAAAAAAAAAAGGAAGAGTTGCCTCATTCAAACAAAGATGCTCCTAGCATCTTTATTGCTTAGGAAATTACTAAGGTTTTAGGAACTCTGGCGAGGAGCTGGTTATTATATCCCAATATCGTAGGCAGCATACAGAGATCTTTGCTGTCTGCAACCCGAGAGAACAGTACACATGACATGAGGCTGTCCTGCTTCCTCCTTGTCCACTCCAGCCTAGTACAGTGCTTGACTAGTGAAAACAGAATGGAACTTGATATCACCAATGTGCAGCCTGCCCACCCATCTGTCTCTGAAGACCCCTGGGATCTGTCTATTTTCCTATGAAAGAGACATCATGCATTTATTCACTCATTCACTTATTCACCAAGGGAGAAGGTATAGCAGATTGGACGCCTATGCCCTTGGACCAGTTCCTTCCCCTCTCCAAGGTATATTTTTCCCATCTCTAAAATGGGGCTAATGACAGTGCCTACGTCATAGGGTTGTCTTGAGAATGAAGTGAGAGAATTCTTGAAAAGGGCTTAGCATAGTATCTAATGCATAACAGACAGTAAATTTTAGCTGCTATTATAGCTTGAGCCCTCAGGTGGGCACTGGCAAAAATGTGAAGCTGAATTAGACATCTAGTAGGGAAGAGAGAGAGGAAAGCAAATCATCACTAGATAATAAAGTGTGATCAGTTCTACTAGGCATAGACAAGAGTTAAGGATAAAAAATTCTAGATTTTCCAAACACCCTAGTTTCCCTTACAGATATATTTTTCTATGTGCAGGGAGGGTGGTGTGGGTTGTGGGCTCTGCCTATCCCAACTGTGAAAATTAATGAACAGAAACCTCATTTAAAATGGAGTTGAGGGGCCGGCCTGGTGGCACAGTGGTTAAGTTCGCACGTTATGCTTCTCGGTGGCCCGGGGTTAGCCGGTTCAGATCCTGGGTGCAGACATGGCACCACTTGGCAAAAGCCATGCTGTGGTAGGCGTCCCACATATAAAGGAGAGGAAGATGGGCATGGATGTTAGCTCAGGGCCAGTCTTCCTCAGCAAAAAGAGCAGGATGGGCAGTAGTTAGCCCAGGGCTAATCTTCCTCGGAAAAAAATGGAGTTGAGAGGCCAGAAAGGGGACCTCTCACACACCTACCACTCAAGGTCAACACAGACCTCAACAGGAAGAGACCTACCTTGCATCTCCAGTAGGAAGTGATCCTACTTTACTACCTCAGAAGGAGAAAGGAGATTTCTCCTTGCTCAGCAACAGCTCAGCGAACGAGTGACTGTCACAACTCAGCCAATGAAAAGCCGCTATACTGCAAACTCCCAGTCTCCTCCAATAGACTCTTCATTTATAACAGCGCCTCCCAACTCCCCCTTCTCCCCTATAAAACAACATAGCTCTCCTTCGTTCTCCAGATTTGCATGTGGTTCATCATAGATTGCATGTTTCAAACTGCAATTCTTGGCTATTCCCAGATAAACTCATTTTGCTGGTAAAATAAATGGCTGTTTTATGTATTTTAGGTCAACACAACCACCTAAGTTCTTCCTTCCGTGTGCAGAGATATTATGAGGAAATGACTCTAACTCTGGCTTCAGTGGTGGTGGTAGTGGGAGGTACTCCAAGAGTCTCCTGTGCTTAAAGTAATCCCTCATTGTTCTCCCAGGAGGTTCACATGGCTAGAGGGGTGGGGATGAAGGGAAAGAGAGGATTCAGAGGTAGAAGGTATGTGACAGGTGCTGTTAGTCTGATTCTTATGTTTTCCACTTTACTATTCTTTAGTGTATAGTGAAGCTTCCTTTGAAAAGCAGGCTGATTTATCTGAGCCAGGGGACCCCAGAGAACGTCACCCTCCACAGCTGGGTAGAACACTACAGAGAAAACAGTACCTCTCTCTCCCTGGGCATGTGTGGTAGAGGCTGTGGGAATCAGGGTGTGTGTGGGGGTGGGAGGGAAGGCACAGTCAGGACTGTAGCCCTTCACTCCAGGCTCCCTGGATCTTTGGTTGCTGTGCTCCTGGACCCCTCCAGCTGGCTACTCTCCTCCTATGCTGTTGACTGAAGAAGTCTGGGTGCCAGCCCGGTGGCACAGTGATTAAGTTCACATGTTCCACTTTGGGGGCCTGGGGTTCACCAGTTTGGATCCCAGATGCGGACCTATGCACCGCTTGTCAAGCCATGCTGTGGCAGGCGTCCCACATATAAAGTGGAGGAAGATGGGCACAGATTTTACCTCAGAGCCAGTCTTTCTCAGCAAAAAGGAGGAGGATTGGTGGCAGATGTTGGCTCAGGGCTAATTTTCCTCAGTAAAAATAAAAAAAATAATAAAATGATAAATAAAAGATAATAATAATAAAGAAGTCCAAATGTCAGAGCCTTTCTCTACAGGATACAGCAAAGTTACTCCACAGCCAAGGCCCAGCCCAGCCTTTGCCATGCAGGGCTTCTGGTGACTCTCCTGATTAATGTGTGTGTGACTTGTGAGCAGCTCAGCCTGGAGGAGGGGCTAGGGTTTTTTTTTAATAAAACCTTCGTTTTTTTTTTTTTTTAAGATTGGCACCTGAGCTAACATCTGTTGCCAATCTTCTTTTTTTTCTTCTTCATCTCCCCAAAGCCCCCGAGTACATAGTTGTATATTCTAGTTGTGAGTGCCTCTGGCTGTGCTATGTGGGATGCCGCCTGATGAGCAGTGCCATGTCTGTGTCCAGGATGCGAACCGGTGAAGCCCTGGGCCACTGAAGCAGTGCGCATGAGCTTAACCACTCGGCCACGGGGCTGGCCCCAGGGGGGTTTTGAGTCCTGCTGTACCTAGGCAGGGAGGATCAGAGGAGCATTGAGCACTGACTGCCTTCCTGAATCCCACATCATCCCATCCGACCCTCCAGCAAGCCTGTCACGTGGCATTATTATCCTCATTTTACAGAGGAAGAATCTGAAGCTCAGACAGATTAAGGGCCTTGCATGTGATATTTGTCATCATCGTCAAGCATCAGTGAGTCCCTGCTTAGATCATGGCAATTCTTTGCTCAAATCCGCTAATGACTGAGATACTCAGAGGAAAACCGGAAGTCCTCACAATAGCCTATAAAGTTCTGCCCACTGCCTTTCTTTTCTGATCACTTCACTTCCTCCTTGTTCTGCTCACTCTGGTCCAGCCACATTGGCTTCTTTGCTACTTCCTCCTGAATATGACAGACACATTCCCACGTTCCCACCTTAGGGTCTTTGCTCTAGCTGTTTCTTCTGCCCAGAACATTCTCTCCTCCTCACCTCCAAGTCTGTGCTCAAATTTCACCTTCTCAATAAGGCATACCTACACAACCTTTTAAATTCTGCAAACTGCCTCCTACTCCTACCCATCCCCCTTACTTACAGTAGCACTTATCTTTCACCATGCTATATGATTTACTTATTTATTATACTTATTTGCCAGTCTTCCTTCCCCAGAATGTAAGCTCCAAAAGGCAAAGGGATTGTTATCTTGTTCTCTGATGTTATCTCCAGCCCTTAGAACAGACTGTGGCATTTACCACGTTCTCAATAAAATGTGTCCCGTTGAAGGAATGAATGAATGTATACTGACCCAGGATTGAGGGTTGGAAGCCTCTGGGTTCAGCAGGGTTCCTCCTGAACTCCTGAACTCCTGGAGGGTGGAAGAGGGACTCCGAATGTGGGGAGCGGCCCGGCCTTTGAGGAGGCGCTCGAGGAACTACATTTCCCATGAAGCTCTGGGCGTAGAGGGGCCGCGGGTGCTGCCGGGAAGGGCATACGTGCGAGAAGGCAGGTTCGGGGCCGCAAGGATGACCGCTCAGCAAGGTGAGTTGTTGGCTGGGGTGCTGGCCAGCGTGTGGGTGAGACGCGTCCTGGGATCTTTCCAGACTTGATAAGCCAGGTCGAACACACCCTTGGGGCTCCGAGGAAAGATGGATGAGCGCTGGGTAGAGAAAGGAGCACTTGCGACAGGGATTGAGCCGTTATTGCAGCCGGCGAAGGAGGTTCTTCAGGGGAGGGGGAGGCATGGAATAGATACTTCCTGTTCGCTCCCCTTCACCTCAGTGCAACTATCTGCCTCACGTCAGCAGAAGATGACTACTGCCCGTTTTACAGATGGGAACATCAAGACCTGCAGAGAAGAGTCTCAACTACCTACAAACTCCTTACTTGATTTTGTCCGCCAGCCAAAACCCTCAGCTGTGTCTAGTTTCCCTGGACAGTAGGGTCAGGTGTCAGGAGTGGAGTGGAAGCTGACCCTCTGTCTGTGCCCCCAGTTTTCCCACTTTCCTGTGTGGTGCAGCAGTATGCCTGGGGGAAGATGGGTTCCAACAGTGAAGTGGCTCGGCTGCTGGCCAGCAGTGACCCACTGGCCCGGATCTCAGAGGACAAGCCATATGCAGAGGTGAGACCTGGGCTGTATTTCACCCCACTTTACCAGCAGCTGAGACCAAGGGACGTCTCCACTCGGAGAGCCTGAGGCAAGTCATGTGGATCAGCTGGAAGAGGGGAGGCAGCAAAGAAGAGACCCTCTTGGCTCTTCTTATCAGTGCATGTTGATGAACCCAGATGGTGGCATCAAAAGAAGAGAGGTTTTGTCATAGTGGGCTGGGATTTCCAGTATCATTCTTCCCCCATGAACTGTCAGCACTTAGTGAATTTTAATTCAGCCCTCTTTGACAATTAAAATTTTTACTTTGACTTTGACTTTTTTTTTTTTTTGAGGAAGATTAGCCCTGAGGTAACTGTTGCCAGTCCTCCTCTTTTTTCTGAGGAAGACTGGCCCCAAGCTAACATCCGTGCCCATCCTCCTCTAACTTATATGTGGGACGCCTACCACAGCTTGGTCTGCCACACGGTGCCATGTCCACACCCGGGATCCGACCCGACCCGGTTAACCCCGGGCTGCTGAAGCGGAACATGCGCACTTAACCGCTGCGCCACCAGGCCGGCCCCAACTTTTACATTTTTAATAACCTAAAATACATATTTCTCCTGCCCTTTAGTAGAGAAAAAACCCAAAGCATAGGAAGACTTTAGCTTCTACTTCTGAGACTGGAATAAATGACTATTAACCCTTCACAGAGCCATTTGAGAGTCAGAACTTTTCAGTGACCTTGACAGTGCAGGTGTCATTCTCCTCATTGGACAGATAAAGAAACTGAGACCCAGAGACAGGAAATAACTAGCCCAAGTTTAGAGGTAGAGCCTGGGTGTCCTGACTCTTGGTGTTCTGTGGTCTGCTGCCTCCCTATATGTGGGTGATGGCATGAGCATTTATACCCAGTCCTGGGAGACCCATCTCAGGACTCAGCTGCCCCGTGAGGAGCATGGAGTGAGTAGGTTTGGGGCAGGCCAACTGGTACTGCTAGGTTTTCCCCCTTTCCGCCCAAGTTTCCTGTTTTTCCAGATGTGGATGGGGACCCATCCCCGGGGAGATGCCAAGATCCTTGACAACCGCATCTCACAGAAGACCCTAGGCCAGTGGATTGCTGAGAACCAGGACAGCTTGGGTTCAAAGGTCAAGGACATCTTTAATGGCAAGCTGCCCTTCCTCTTCAAAGTGCTCTCAGTTGAAACAGCTCTGTCCATCCAGGCACACCCTAACAAGGTACAGAATCAGACTGGGGCACAGAGGTCAGGGTAGAGAAGAGCTTCTGTCAAGGCCCTCCCACGATTTTTGCTGCTACATTTACCCTACCCATGCCAGGCTCCAGCCCAAAGCTAAATCCAGGCCTGACAACTCCCACTTTAGCTCTGCAAGGCCAGATGCTGGTGACACATGCTGGCAACTAAGTCTAAGTAGACAGGTGAACAGCCTGTGCCAGGGAAGCTTCTCCAGGCTCATTCCTGGGATCTTGTTCCTGGGTTCCCCTTACCCAGCCCAAGACCATTTATGTCTGCCATTTTCCCACCTGGCTCTGTAGGAGAGTTCACTTTCCAGGGCAGGGCAGGGCAGGTACCCTAGCTGTTGCCTCAACTCTACCCCCGTAGTCTTTGCGCACAAGTCTCTGAGTCACAGCCTAAGCATTTGTCTGTCAAAACTCTTCATTTCTAGATGAACAAACGAAGACCCAGAGAAGAATGGGGTTTACCCAAAGCCACACAGCTTGTTAGGGTCAGAGCTTGGCCTGGTGTTAGGGTTCCTTCATTCACAGTCCCGGTCTTTTAAAGTCTGCCCAGCTTTCCCCCAGATTTGGCCCATGTCCCTGCCCTGGGTTGGCTGAACCTCAAGTTTCCGCATTATGCTTTGCCTGGGTTCGTTGCCAGAGGTAAGAGGCCACTGCTGTCTGGTGACTGGGGAGGGTAGAAAGCAAGGGCGGGGTGGGACTTTCCAGCTAGGTGAGGGCTGCACCTTGACCATCCTCCTCTTTCCCTGGCCACCCCACAGGAACTGGCTGAAAAGCTGCACCTCCAGGCTCCACAGCACTACCCCGATGCCAACCATAAGCCAGAGATGGCCATTGCCCTTACCTCCTTCCAAGGCTTATGTGGCTTCCGGCCAGTTGAGGAGATTGTGACCTTTCTAACAAGTAAGGTTGGGCAAAATGCTGAGAGCATGCACACTGGGCCTAGAATGCATGGGGGACCCAGGCCAGAGCTGAACAGTGGCAGAGAACAGAGGCTGAATGCCACAGGAACTGAGGGGCTGGTTGGCCTTACGAATTCTTGGAGCCACTGGGTAGGCCTGTGAGACCAGGCTCAGGTATGGTTGCCGAAGTGGGGAGTGGTCAGTTTTCACTACAAAGTTTGCTTAGCATTGCCTGGCTCCATGGTTAGGGATGGGACGAGGAAGATTCCTCCAACTCCCCACTTCTGTGGGTTCCATCTTGCCATTCCTGATGTGGCCCTGGCCTGGCCTTTCTGCAGAAGTGCCTGAGTTCCAGTTTCTGATTGGAGATAATGCAGCAACACAGCTGAAGCAGAGCATGAGCCGTGACTCCCAGGCCACGGCGTCTGCTCTGCAGAGCTGTTTCTCTCACCTGATGAAGAGTGAGAAGAAGGTGGTAGTGGAGCAGCTCAACCTGTTGGTGAAGCGGATCTCCCAGCAAGGTGAGTATTGTCATAAGCCTGGGTGCAGTGCTCCCTCCTGGGCCCCCAGCACAGACACTAGGCTGTGGGGACAGGGTTCTCAACCCCTTTGCTCAAGTGGAACATTAAAATGGGCCTGACTTAGATGGCCTGTTAGCAACTTAGCATTTCTTTCCCAGTCTTTGTGGAGCAGGGCCCTAGGTTGAGTGCTGCTTCCTAACTTGTCATCTTCTCTAGATGGCTGGAAGCAGACTGGCCTAGAAGTCTCTTAGGATATCTTCCACACAGGCATTCTGAGACTTCTCCAGCCCTACAGCTGCTCCCCATGGATGGATTTGTACTTTGGGGCTAGAGAGCAGGAAGGGGACAAAGAGATTCCCCTCTCCTCCAAAGGGCTGATGCCCAGAATTCTCAATTATGAGATCTTTCCTTAAATACTTGCTCTGTGCCCAACCTTGTGCTAACTAAGGAAAGTTCAGGAAATGACTGTGATGGGTGTGGTCCTGTCACCTTTGGGTTAGGGAGTCAATAGAAGCAGCGTAAAACACAAGGCAGTGGACTCCCAGGTATGACCTTATGTGGCACATGGGGCCCCAGCCCTTTCTCCAGGCAACTCCAGAGCTCTTCTGGTTCTTTCTCTAGGCATTTCCCCTGCTACCTTTGAGCCACAAGGAACTATTTACTTTACCCAAGCATACTGTATGTTTTCTTTGCTTGCGTGTCTCTCCCTTTAGGGCTTCTTGCACTCATAGCAGAACCGATTACTCCTGCCCGGAGCTCCCATAACACCCTGTTTGTATGTCAGGTATAGCCCTTAGCACCTGTGAGTCTATATCATCAGGTGCACACTTGTTAAAACTGGGGTTATCTCCAGGCCAGGGACCTGTCTCCTTGACCTTCGTGTCCTCGCAGTGCTTAGCACAGAGTAGGTATTCAGCAGTTGCTGTATGAAGATTCAAAACCACCCTCCAATCCAGACCAGCTAGTGTCTTCACTGTGGCACTGATATACTATGTTTCTACTTACAAACACCCTCCCCCCTTCTCTGCACACTGCAGAAGACTCAGCGCACTGACCTCCCCTCCGACTTCCCATAAGCCTTCCTTCACCACTCTGGCCCAAGCTGAGCTCATCCTCCTCTGGTCAGTCTCCAGGACACATTTTGGCCATTGGAGCATTCTGCCTCATGCTACCTGGGGTGACCAACCACCTCAGTTTGCCTGGGACTGAGAGATTTTTTGAGACGTAGGCTTTCAGTGCTAAAAAAGAGAAAGGCCTGGGCTATCTGGGACAGTTGGTCACCCTACGTGGAACTCTCAGATATCTCCCTAACTAGATTTTGAGTTCCTAGAATAGTGGTTCTCAACCAGGGGACATTGGCAATTGTCTGGAGACATTTTTGGTTGTCAAAACCTTGCTTAGGGGTGCTAATGGTATCTCATGGGTAAAGTCTAGGGATGTTGCTAAGCATCCAGTGCACAGGACAGTCCCCACAACAAAGAATTATCTGGCCTAAAATGTCAGTAGTGCTGAGATTGAGAAAGACTGTGCTAAAAGGACCACACTTTAGCCCTTTTAGTGCCTAGTATAGTGCTGGGCAGATAGACAGTCAAAATGGGAAAAATGGCACCTCTCTGGGCTGGAGTATCAGGAAGCCTGGCACCCAAAGGACTAGAGGTGTGGCTAGGACATGCTCACCAGTTTCCAGATTCATGTGGGCAGGGACTTCCTAAGAGCTCCCTGGGCAAGGTGGGGCTGTGAACACCACTGTGTGTTCCTAAGTGGCCTTGGGGTGTTCTGTGACCCTCAGTGGCTGCTGGAAACAATATGGAGGACATCTGCGGGGACCTCCTGCTGCAGCTGCACCAGCAGTATCCAGGTGATATTGGATGCTTTGCCATCTATTTCCTGAACCTGCTTACCCTGAAGCCAGGGGAGGCCATGTTTCTGGAGGCCAACGTTCCCCATGCCTACCTGAAAGGAGGTGAGCCACACTGCAGCAGTGAGCCCACTGCCATCCCCTTGTGCCTTGTTTCCCCATTGGGACAAAGGTGGAGAGGGTAGTCAAGCAGACCTTCTTTAAGCTCCCATCCAGCTCTGACCCCCCAGGGTTCCTGGGGTCAGCAGGAAAGCAGCTAGTGGGGATGATGAATGCCAGCTTGGTGTTGTACACTGCTTGAATCTTCACACTAACTCCCCTCGTGATACTCTCATGATAAGTCCTGTCAGAACTACAATTTGAACCCAGGCTATACTGGATCAAGGCTGCTGTTCTCCCCAGCATCACACTGCCTTTGCATGTCTGTCCTATCTACCCAGAGATTTTTACATTAAAATACACGTTACCACAGAAGGGTGTCACATTTTGACTGTTGGCTGTTTATCCACTTAGGGACAGGATTCTGTGGTAGAAGTGGAGAATACAGAATCTGGGGAGGGCTGGGGCTCCTCCAGGGGTTAACATGACTCCCCTGACAATAGTGGGTGATGTGTCACCTGTTTTCAGTATCTGATGTCTTTGGCTGGCTCTCCCAGAGACTGCAATTCACACATTTTTACCTACTTCTGCAGGGGGTTCATGGCACTCAGGTTAGGAGGCCCAGCCCTGAAGAGTCAGATTCCAAGGTATCCTTCATCAGCTTAGCACATAACTGTCTGTCCCCAGACTGCGTGGAGTGCATGGCATGTTCAGACAACACAGTGCGTGCTGGCCTGACACCTAAGTTCATCGATGTTCCAACCCTGTGTGAGATGCTCAGCTATACATCCAGCCCCAGCAAGGACAGGCTCTTTCTTCCAACACGGAGTCAGGAAGACCCCTACCTCTCTATTTATGATCCCCCAGTGCCAGACTTCACTGTTATGAAGATGGAGGTGAGTGGGGGGCCATGGTAGGTGTTGTGTGGCATGAAAAACCCTGGCAAAGGCTACAATTTGGAGTATACCTAGGGCTGGGTTTCCTTTCTGTCCAGCTCACTTCCTGGGGGATGGCCACAGGGCCTGCTCACTCCTCTCTGTAACAGGGACCAGATGTGGGCATCCATGCCAACAAGAGCCTGAGAGGTGGCAGAGCACTCCCTCTCACTGTGCTTGGGGTTGTTGTGGGCCCTGTGAGCTACACTATCCTATTGTTTCTTTTTGCCCAGGTCCCTGGCTCCATCACTGAATACAAGGTCTTAGCGGTGGATTCTGCCAGCATCCTCCTAATGGTACAGGGGACAGTGACAGCCAGCACTCCCACAGCCCAGTCAACAATCCCCCTGCAGCGTGGCGGGGTGCTCTTCATTGGGGCCAATGAGAGTGTCTCATTGAAGCTCACTGTGCCTGAGGACCTGCTGATATTCCGTGCCTGCTGTTTACTGTAGAAGCCACAGCCTTCTGGCTCTCTTCTGCAAGTCACCCTAAATCCTAGTCAGCCTCACCTCCGACCCAGGCCAAACCCCTTCCTGCTCTGGACTCTTTGGGTACACCCTGGAAGAGCTGGGGTAGAGGAGTGAGCTTGAAGGTATGACTCCTGAGCAGACCTAGGCTGATCCATCTTCTTCCTGGGAGGAGGGACCCATGTGAGGACTAAGGGCTGACACTCCCCCTTGTATTGTTGCCACACCTGAGCCAGGCTCTCCTCAACACAGGAGGCAGCAGCTCTGTTCCAGCCTACAGCATTAGGCAGGCTGGTGAAATCTATGATTAGCTCAGCATCAGTCACAGCAAGAGGGTAGGTAATTAATTTCTAAGAACAGGGTTCTGGCCCTGAGACTGCCCATTTCCTTAGGTGCAGAGGAGGAGAAAGGGTAAGCCTGTGGACTGATAAATTGTTCTTCATCACCCTCTTGTTCTGTCAAAGCAATTAAAGATCACTTGTGTAGAGGCTGTGGGGTAAAGAGCACTCAGCCTTTGGCATTCTAGTCTCTGAAGTGGGCTGAAAGATGCCTCCCTGGATGTTATCCCGCTTCTGCTTTATTCCTGCTTCACACAGCTTCCTCAAGTGGGCAGGGTGGACTCCAGAGCCCTTTTATGGGAAGGTGTGGGAGAGGCAGCTGGCTTCAGCCTCAGATGGAGAGCTTTCAGACAAGCCTTGGGCCCTCCAACCCTGCAGACAGTGAAAGGTGGGTCTAAAGATACTATGCATTGTCAGTGCAAGCTGCTTCTCTCTAGTGTTTCAGTTGGCTCTAGGGCACGGATCAGCAAGCTAAGGCCAGCAAGCTGGATCTGGCCACACCCATTTGTTTACATCCTGTCCGGCTGCTTTCAGACTATAATGGGAAAGTTGGATAGATGTGCCAGACTATGTGGCCTGCCAAGCCAAAAGTATTGACTGGCCCTTCATAGAGAAAGTTTTGTCAAGCACTTCTCTAGAGCACATTCAGTCATTCTAGATAGAAGGAAGGACCCGGGGACAGACCGATCCAATTCTCATTGTGAAGAGAAACCTAGCTACTTTTTCTAAACTGGCTGCGGAGTACCTAGGAGAGCATCTAGTCTCCCTTTTCCTACCCTCTTGAGGTGGGACACACCTCCACAGGAGGCTGCACAGCTGTCTGCTTTGCCACTGAAGTTTCTGACTGGTAGTCTTAGATCCTGTCACCCCAGACTAAGCAGAGACCTAGGCTATTGGCTCCTTCCTGTGAGGTAAGGGTTTAGACTGGCACAAAAGGATCTTTCTGAGCTGCTGCCCACAGTAGACCCCCTGTACAATGTAATTCCTTCAAAAAAGTTCTGATCAATCTGTTCTGTTTTTATTGGCTTCCAAATTTTCTTCAGCTAAAAAATAAAATAAAATGACCTGGGAAGAAAGGGTCTGCTAAAGGGAACCCATTTTAAAGAGAAGTGATGTGCAAAGGTCTAGTCCATCTGTGGTCTCCAATGAAGCAGGCCTGAAAATGAGGCCCATTGGGAATAGCAGAAAGGAGAGAATGTCCTAGGAGGAATGGTCACAGTTGGGGTTATTAGCCTATTTCTTCATTTCAGAATTCAGAAAGAACAGTGATTTTTGTCTAGGCCTTTCTTAAAAATCCTATTGCAACACAGAGACAGCTCTACTATCATGATTCTATTTATTCTTAGAAACTTACAGAGCTGTAGAAGCATAAGCCAAGAGTTCTGTACTCTGTAAATACCATACAGTGCCACTCCCACCTGTGAGGTAAGCCCAAATACACACCTCTCTCCCCACAGCGGTGTCACTTGCAGAACACCCAGCACTCTGAATTAAGGCAGTTTGGCTCTGGGCACTTTGGTGCCTTTTATTGGTGACATTTTAGGCCGTGGCCTGGGGCCCCAAACAACTATTTCTACCCTGCCTTGCTGCACAGTGTCCTCTGTTCCAGGTTCCTGCAACTTTTTCCACAAAGGTAATACCTCCCACATGGGGTCAACCAGCTCTGAACATCCTCTCCAGGGACAGCTGCAGCCAAATACACCACTGCTGATTTATAGCAACAACTACCCAGAGGGCCTTGGTCTTGGAGTCCTGCTGCCACCCTCCCCCCCCAGCAGCTGCCAAATGTTCAAGCTACTCTGCCTTAACTAACCCCCACAGAAATGTGGCCCCACAGTTAGCTTCCAGAGCCGCTTTCTGGCCCCCACTGGGTTTCCCACTACCACCACTTTTTTTTTCTTTTTACACTGTCCTGCTTCTGAACCCTTTCTTCATGTGCACTCTTCCACATCTGCAGAGACCAGAAAGGCCTGGATGTAATCTCTGTGGGTGGCCAGGGGCTTCAGAATGGAGATGTTCTCACTCCCTGCAGAACTCTCATTCTCATCCCATTCCAGAACAGAATAACTATCTGCCTCCCCTATTCCCCAGACCCCAACCTGAAGTACCTCTGGTCTCTGTTCCCTCTCGCTCCTGCTGTGATGCTGCTAGATTGTAGAATAAAAGTTAGCCACAGCCCCCTGGATACCGTATACTCCTCACAACTTTCTATGACTTGAGAAAAGCACCAAGATAGATGCCAATTGAGCAGTGAGAGGATTATCCTCACGAGGACAGTCGTATGACAAATAAGGCCTTTTTATCGATGTTTTTCAGTCTTCCAATCACCCCATGTGGTAGCGGAAGAGACTGTGCCATCCCTCATATATTCCTGGCAGTCATAGGACATCAAATGAAGCAAAAGACTGGCACTTTCCCATGTTAAGCCTACACCCCAATCCTGACTGCCATGCCCCTTAGGCTGGGAACTCTGTCCACTCCCATTCAGTCCTCACCACAATTCTGGCTGAGGCAAGAAAAAAAGGAACCATTGCAAAACTAAGTTCTAGAAGGAGGCCTGATATAGCAATAGATGTTATCTAGTGGTAATCACAGGGGAGATCATGCCTGTCTTTGCTGTTGTGTTCAGACTGGGGCCTGAGAGAGGCTGTGTTGCACCCAGAGGTTTACTATAAAGCCCAATGCTGAGTATACACCATGAGGCCCATGCAGTGGTCAGAGAAATCTGGAGGGCTGGATGGCATAGAATGGACCACACTAGGATGCAGGAAGGCCTTCTGCAAAGGCAAATTATCTCCTCAGGCAGGGGCCTTGGGACCCGGCACAGGTCTCTCTTCCCCATCCTGTCTCTGGGCTTCCGTCTATGTCAAAGCCCACGTAACTGTGCCAGTGTACCTTTCACCCATTGCTAGTCAAGTTTAAAAAGCTAAACAAACAGGAAGGCACCTGACTGCTCCCTACAGCTCCCTCTGCTGGTAATCAAAAACTGCAGGCTTCTGGGTGAGCTCCAGTCCCTTCAGCCAACCTTTAGCTCAAAGAGCAGGTGGAGAACTAGCTAAGACCAAGGCGAAGAATGGTGACCAAGGAAAGACAAATAAATATGTACATAGTGGAGCAGTTTTTCTCTAACTAGGGATGGCCTGACCAGAGTCACTAAACCCACTCAGACTGTTGGACCAGTTGGGGATGCCCTGGGTCCAGTGATTCTGGAACCTTGATCCTGGTGTACCATCAAGCAACCTGCTATACTCCCTGCCAAAGTCAGACAGGCACAACCAGATGAGAGCCAAAGGGCCCTGCTTTATGCTCTCTCAAAGGTCAAACATGTAACCCACGTTGGAGCTAGGAAGAGGAGAACACATGGAATTTCTTGAACTGGTCCCAAATAGTTAAATTAGCTTTCAAAGATTCCCAGCTGCAAGTCATAAAGTGCTATTTTCTGCCTCCATATAACACCATCCAGCATAGCCTGGGCACAAAAGCTCTCTTTCCCCCTCCCTAGAGTATGATAACAAATACCAGTCAAGAAGTCTGCAGGTGCTTTTCTTAGCCAACTTTGCCACTCACCATAAGATCCACAATTACCTCTGTTCTTGCCCTTATTAAAGTGGTTTCTCCAAAGTCTGCTCCAACAGCAGAGGAAAACTGCAGAATTCCACCCATCACCCCATGACCCAGATGGGGGCCTCTGGCCTGAGAAGCACCAGGTCACTGACCTTCCCAGAGGGTCAGTGCCTCCAGTGATTCTGGGGCTGACAGTAGTTCCCACTGCACTCTGTGAACTATGAATAATGGCCAACAGGGCTCTGCTGACATGGAGAGCAGGGCCCATCTTAGAGGGTTATGTCTACTGGAGGGTACAGGAGGAAGAGTCCCCAAGACAGCACCAGCAGCAGGAGCACGTTGAGGAGGCCATAGGCTTGGGGGGAATGAGATCCAAGTCCTCATCATCTGGAATCTCATCTAGGTGATACCCATCCTGGAGCAGCTGCCGGCTCACATCCTGGTTCACCTGCTAAGAGCAGGAGAAGAGAGAACTATAAGCCAGGCTGCAAAGCAAAAATAACTGCTACCCAAAAGGCAGACCCACATTCCCTTACCGGAGCTTCCTGTCTATGCTCCCTCCTTAGGCCAACCTGGAGGAACTAGGAGGAAGTAACACCTTTTCCTACCTGTGCCTCGTCCAGCAGTGAGGGGCAATCAGGGGCCTGAGCCAGTACTGTCCAGACTGCACTCCCAAGGGAGATGCTCTCACTAAAGAATCCTGAGGCATCTGATGTAAATATCAGATCCCAGATTATGTTTGAAAGTCAATGCCCTGACCATTCCCTATGAAGGCTTAAGACTATGGGGCAATGATACAAGAACAATGGGGTAGAAGAGTAGAGGAATCTGGTTATAGTGGAATGGGGTGGGGAGAAGCTTTGTCTGCACTGCCAGTTAGATGTGCCATCCTTCGATGCCAGCAGAGCTCGTTCCCTACAAAGTGGACCCTGTCAGCCTGGCTTCATCAGTTCCACTGAGCAGAAGGAAAATGAGACTGGGAATAGTGTAGTACTTTCTCTGGCTCTTGGCTAATTTTTCTTCTCTTAGCTTTAACAATCTTAGACACCCAGATATTCAAGGAAGATACAGTTTATAAACTGCCTGGGGGCCAGCCCGGTAGCGCAGTGGTTAAGTTTGCATGTTCCACTTCTCGGCAGCCCAGGGTTCGCCGGTTCGGATCCTGGGTGCAGACATGGCACCGCTTGGCAAAAAGCCATGCTGTGGTAGGCATCCCACGTATAAAGTAGAGGAAGACGAGCATGGATGTTAGCTCAGGGCCAGTCTTCCTCAGCAAAAAGAGGAGGATTGGCAGTAGTTAGCTCAGGGCTAATCTTCCTCAAAAAAAATAAAAAACAAACTGCCTCTACTCTCTTTGGCAGAAACTTAGGGGGTGGCCAAGAGTTTCCAGGAGAATAAGGAAGAAATACCAGTGGTGTACAATCATGTCCCCAGCACTTCACCTCTGTCAAAGGCAGTAAGCTGCACATGTGAGAACTTTATGTCCCTTTGTTTCTGTCTGGGACAATCACTCTGGAAACATGTCCAAAAGGCCAGCCCAGGAGTATCTCAGTCTGAGTTCCCATAGATGGAACAACTGAAGGAACAGAAGTCGTTGGCCTGGAAGTAAGTAAGCTTGGTGGAGGATGGCTGGGGGAGGGACATGAATGCTGACCTGAGAGAAAGGACAATCAAAAGAAGGGAGACTACAATTACTGTGTGACACTGCAGGGCAGGCTTAGGACCACTGAGTCCAGGCTGCAGGAGACATTTCAAATTGATAATCAAGACTTCTCTAAGAGCTACCTGAAGAAGGAATTGTGCATGTGTGTGTATTTGCGGGAGGGCAAGCAGCAAGGCTTCTTGGAGGTAGTTGAGTACCTAATTATAAGAAGCATTCAAGCAAGCAGAAGCTAGTAAACACTTAGCTGAGATATATCAAGAGGATTCCTTTTCTCAGTAGTGACCTGGACTAGAAGGTTTGTGAGGTCATTTCCATCCCTAAGGTTCTGTGGTCTCCTGGATTTTCAACAGCCCTTCTCAGACACCTATACCTCTGTTGGGGGAAGAGGGCAGAGTAGAAGATTGGAGAACAGACCGGAAGTCTGGCACAGTGCCGTGCACACAGCAGGCACCAGACAAGCATTTGGCAGTGGCGGTGACGCTGCCTGCAGCCTGGCCTTGCGCAGAAAGGCGCTCTGGACTTGCCTCTGCAGAGGAATACCCGGAAGAGTATCTGGATTCCAGCTCCCCATCACTAGGAGAAGAGGAAGACAGTCAGTTCAGGGGGATGCCTGTGGAGCACAGCTGCAAATGGCAAGGTAGAGAGCATGCAAGGGGTCTGGAGGACTTGTGAAGCAAAGGCCACACACCATAGAATTCAAGCCCAGTATCTGCTGTGAGTACAAATAGCTCCTTCAGTTCGCTCCAGCAGGGAAAGGGTCACCGTCACTAACAGTACAGACATGATAGGGTAGGATGACTCCCCCAGAGAAGGTTGGTATTCCAAATCCAAGAGCAACACGTTCACCTAGGAGTCTGCTAACCAAGCCTTCCTGGGAAGGGATAGTGCTCTGAAGACAGCCCTGGAACATGCAGGAAGGGTCTTGGAAGAACAGGGAACAAGCAAAGGCACCAAGCTACCTGCAGTTTTACCCAAGTCACTCCCCAAGGGGTATTTCTAAGGAGAGCACTCACCTGTCAGAGTCGAGGGACACCAGGTTTTCATCTGGACTCTGACTAAGAGCAGTATAGCCCTTGTTAAACTTCACCGACCTGAGGGGAGATGGAGGAGAGACCAAGCATAGATGAAGCACCAGTATTTCACAGGGAAAGCCAAAGTCCTCTCCCTTATGGGAAAAGAAGGGACTGCACTACTCCTGACTTGCCTTCTCCCTGGTCACACAGCCATCACTGCCTGCCGTGTACTATCTGGCATTTGCACTTCCTCGCACCACTCCCCCCTAACTGTTCCTGAGGAAAAGCCCCTCCCCCCACCTTACTTAACCAGAGAACAGAAACGGCAAGTCCCTTCACCTCTGAGTTTTACCTCTTATCTGTAAAAGAAGCACTGAAGAAGCTCCAATTCAGCCCTCAGAGTTTACCACTCTGTTAAAAAAAAATAACAGCGCTGGCTGTTCCCACACTGCTCTCCATCCTCACTCCTGGGGACCCAGCTACTCTGCTCCTCCCTAACTTGGTCAGACAGTGATGGATCGCAGGCACCGACTAAACTCTCTCATTCCAAAGCGCTTTCCCTGAGACCATCACATCCTTAAAGGGAAGGAAAAGCTCGCTCCTCTTCCGGTTTTAAAATAGAGAACCTGACAGGCTGGCGTCATGGGATTCACCAGCCTTAACCGTGAGTACTGTCGCCCAGCCTGAGGACCAGGGCCTTCTCTGGAAAGTGCTTGCACAGGGGAGGTGGCGCCTGCTGGACCTTTTCCCGGAAGAATCGGGGCGCTTCGGCGAGGCCCCCAGCATGCCTTTTCTCCGCAGAACGGCCTTGGCCAGGTCCCGGTGCTTCTCTGGAAGTCAAAGGGCCCGGGTCAGCGGGGTCTTCCCCACTCGCCGTGGCTCCCAAACAGATTTTCGGGGGCGGGAGCGGGCTGCAGAGCCCCTCCGAGGTGGCCCAGAGGGGCTCCGGAGCCTGCCCCGGGACCCGGCAGCCCGCCCAGGCACAGACCCGCTATCGGGCCGCACTCACGCAGCTTGGCCTGAATGGAAGGCGCTCGCGTCACCATGTAGGGCCCCCGCTTCTCCACAGCCGCCGGGGTCCGCTCCCCGAGCCTGGGGACTCCGCTGCCCCTTCGCCCAGAGGGCGGACCCGCAGCTCCTGCCACGCGGGCCGGGGTCCCCCCGGGCCGGGCTGCAGGACTAGACGCCCGCGCCGCGTGCACGCCGGGCTCCGCCGTCGCCATGGTCTGGCCCCGCCCCGCAGGGTCTGGGAGCCCCGCCTCATGGCTAACGAGCCGTCGGCCGGGGGTAGGCGGCCTCTCCTTGAGCAAGATGGCGGCGCGCAGGTGCGGGCCGCACTCTTCCGAGCTTTCCGACCCCGCCTCCTGTGGGGTTGGCCCAACTGTTCCGTCCTTCCGGGGGCTGGGTAGTTTCACTCCCTCCTTTCCGGCACACTGCGGTACTTGTAGTTGGCCTGAGGCTGGGATGTGGAGGCCAGTTCTGTCTCTAGTTGAAACTGAGTATTGATATTTATGGCAGGCCGCGAGTGGGCGCCCGCGGGCCGGAGGCCGAGCCCTTTACGCCCTGGCACGCGCGCGCTCTCCGCAGTGTCTTCTCGCAGGTCATCTCGCCACAGCTGGAGCTCCCCAAGGACGAACCCGGGAAAGCCCGAGTCGAACCGAAAAGAGCTGTATGAGAAAGGGAGTTATTAGAGCCCTTCTCCAGAAAAGGAAACAGGCCTGAGAGAGAGGTTCTAGGACCTTGCGGAGGTCACACAACTAGAGACCTCCTGTGCTGATCCATCTAACTGACGCCAAACCCGCGTTATATCCAACACCACGCGGTGCCTCAGACGTTTGACAAGGCCTGACCCTCCCTAGGCGTCAGTTTCCACATTTTAAAGTAGAACTGACGTCACTACCCGCCTTAGAGGGACAAATAAGGGAAAAGTAGGCCTTGAAAAGAAGGGTGAAAGTGCTAGGAGTCTGTTTGTGGCAGGGCACAGAGCTGTCACGGCTCTTGACTTCTCTGGCCCCAAGGGATGTGCTTGCTTGTGGCTAGCTGGAAGGAAACTCCAGATCCTCGAAGGAATTGCCAAATCTCACGAGGCTGTCCCAAGGCTAATTTATTGGCCTCCTCAGGGTAGGTCAACACTGTGCAACTTCTGAGCCCCCAGGACCACCCAATCAGTTGAATAGAACTATGCCTTAGGGAAGATAGGAGAAAAGAATTTAGGGCTGGAATTTTTGAAAAGTCAGAAGCACAAAGGAATGCTAACTGTTTTGGTAGATTCCACCCGTGTTTTTGACTTCTAGAAACAGCAGTTTCCTATGGCTCAACTTAATCTTCCCAGTGAAGCCAGTTGTTACTGCTGTTATGCAAATAAAGACTTAGACTTGGTCAAATTCACCAGTTAAGTGGTAAACCTTGGAATCTGAACCCCAGCTCCCAGTGGACTCCAAAGAAATGGTTCTTCTCGTGGCTATGCTGCCTGTTAAACTGATGGGGACCCCACCAAGGACCAAAGAAAATGCCATCAAAACCCACTTGATGTCACAAAATCTTTTGTAGTGAAAAGAGTCTGAGTGCCCTCATCTATGCCCCTCCTGCGTCTCCCATCATTAGTTTTCAGTTAATTGCTATGTGATTGAACACGGACCCTGAATCCAGATTATTTGCTCTGCCACTTGCAGGAAAATTATTTAACCTCTTTATGTGTCAGTTTCTTTAGCTGAGAAATGGGGATAATAATAGTATGTATCTAATAGAATTGTGAAGTTAAACTGTAACGTGCTTGGAATGGCACCTGGCATATGGTAAGCACTCAAGAATGTACCCTTACAAAGCTTACACAGTGTTCTAAGGACTTAGTGTTTATTCTCTCACTTGGCTTTACACTCCCCAAGGGCAGACTGCCTTATTCATTTTGTATACCTTGTTTTTAGCACAAAGTCATAGTAATACGTATTTATTGAGTGGCTGTCCTATTTCTCCTCTTAACTTTTAGTTAATTTAGAATCATAGAACTTTGGGGCTGGGAGGGACCTTAGAGACTATATAGTCCAAATTCTTTTTTTTTTTTTTTGAGGAAGATCAGCCCTGAGCTAACATCCATGCCCATCTTCCTCTACTTTATATGTGGGACACCTGCCACAGCATGGCTTGACAAATGGTGCGTATGTCCACACCCAGGATCCGAACCAGCAAACCCTGGGCCCCGGAAGTGGAATGTGGGAACTTAACTGCTGCGCCAGCAGGCCAGCCCCAAATTCATTTTATTAATGAAGAAATTGTGATTGCCCAACTGTCCTGACTTGGGTGTGGGCAGTTCTCTTTTCCACTGAAGATATTATGTTCACTAGGAACCTAAGAAAAATAAATTACTCTTCGCTCCCCAAAACAAACAACAAAGAATAAAATCCAGGTTGTGAGGGGCTGAGTCTCCAGGGCAAGAACTGCCACAGCACACAAGGCACAAAACCCCTCCTGCTCACCCCTGCTACTCAGATCCTAACACAGAATGACTGTGCTCACTCCCCTGATGGGCCTGGGGGTCCTCAGGTCCTCCATTCAGCGAAGGTTTATTCATCTCCTAATGTGTGGCAGGTGTTATGCTAGGCCCTGCAGATCTAATGATGAACAGGACAGATAAGGTCCCTGCTAGTACCTGATTCTCCGTCTTGTTTTATTCTTTGTTGTTTGGGGTAGGGGGTGGATTCTTGGCTGTTAAGAGCAAAGGCTCCCGCCCTGGCTTTCAGGTCTTCCTGCCCACATTGGGGAGTTATATCCTTTATCCTTGGCTTCAGGTCATGGAAATCCCACCCAGTCCCTAACCTTTCTTGGTCCTGGGACGCATGAATCATGATCAGTTGAGAATTCTGGTTCTGCTGTCCATTGGAGCCAAATTCCTTCATCTAGGCAGGTATCTGGGATTAGGCATAGGAAGGGATGGGGGACAGTGGTGAATTTTTCTTTTTAAAGCTTTATTAGCAGGCTTTTTTTGGTGAGGAAAATTGGCTCTGAGCTAACATCTGTTGCCAATCTTCTTCTCTTTTTTTTTCCCCCAGAGCCCCAGTACATAGTTGTATTTCCTAGTTGTAAGTCCTTCTAGTTCTTCTATGTGGGATGCACCACAACATGACTTGATGAGCGGTGTGTAGGTCCATGCCCAGGATCCACACAGGTGAACCCCGGGCCACTGAGGCGGAGTGCACGAACTTAACCACTATGCCACTGGCCAGCCCCTGAATTTTTTTAATTGAGGTATAATTGTCATATAACATTATATTAGTTTCAGTGTACAACATAATGATTTGATATTTGTATACACTGTGAAATGATAACCAGAATAAATCTAGTTAACATCCATCGCCATATACAGTTATAAAATTTTTTTTCTTGTGATGATTACTTGTAAGATCTACTCTCTTAGCAACTTTCAAATATGCAATACAGTATTAACTACAGTCACCATGTAGTACATTACATCCCTATGAGTTATTTATTTTATAGCTGGAAGTCTGTCTCATTTGATCCCTTTCACCCATTTCACCAACCCCCAACAACTGGCAACCACCAATATGTTCTCTGTATCTATGAGCTTGTTTGTTTGTTTGTTTTGTTTTTCAGATTCCATATATAAGTGAGATCATACAGTATTTGTCTTTCTCTGTCTGGCATTTTCATTTAGCATAATGTTCTCAAGGTCCATCCATGTTGTCACAAATGGCAAGATTTCATTCTTTTTTTATGGCTGAGTAGTATTCCATTGTGTGTATATATATCTTCTTTATCCATTCATCCATCAGTGGATACTTAGGTTGTTTCCATATCTTGGCTATTACAAATAATGCTGCAATGAACATGGGGGTGCAGATATCTTTTTGAGTTAGTGTTTTCATTTCCTTTGGATAAATACCCAGAAGTGGAATTGCTGGGTCATATGGTAGTTCTATTTTTAATTTTTTGAGGAACCTCCGTACTGTCTTCCATAGTGGCTGCACCAACAGTGCAAAAGGGTTCCCTTTTCTCTGCATCCTCGCCAACACTTATTTCTTGTCTTTTTTATAATAGCCATTCTAACAGGTGTGAGGTGATTTCTCTCTGTGGTTTTGATTTGCATTTCTCTGATGATTAGTGATGTTGAGCATCTTTTCATGTGCCTATTGGCCATCTCTATGTCTTCTTTGGAAAAATGGTCATTAAGTAACTACCCATTTTTAAATCAAATTGGTTTTTTTGCTATCAAGTTGTATGAGTTCTTCATATATTTTGGATATTAACCCCTTATCAGATATATAATTTGCAAATATTTTCTCCCATTTGGTAGGATGCCTTTTCATTTTGTTGATTGTTTCCTTTGCTGTGCAGAAGCTTTAGTTTGATGTAGTCCTACTTGTTTATTTTTACTTTTGTTGTCTTTACTTTGGAGTCAGGTCCAAAAAATCATCACCCAGACTGACATCAAGGAGCTTACTGCCTCTTTTCTTCCAGGAGTTTTATGGTTTCAAGTCTTACATTCAAGTCTTTAATCCATTTTGAGTTACTTTTTGTGTATGGTGTAAGATGTCAAATTTCATTGTTTTGAGTGTGGCTGTCCAGTTTTCCCAACACCATTTATTGAAGAGACTGTCCTTTCCTCATTGTATATTCTTGCCTCCTTTGTTGTAAATTAATTGACCGTATATGCGTGGGTTTATTTCTGGGCTGTCTATTCTGTTCCATTGATCTGTATGTCTGTTTTCATCCCAGAACTGTGCTATTTTGAGTTCTGTAGCTTTGTAATACAGTTTGAAACCAGGGAGTGTGATTCCTCAACTTTGGTTCTTCTTTCTCAAGATTGTTTTGGCTATTCGGGGTCTTTTGTGGTTCCATGTAAATTTTAGGATTGTTTGTTCTATTTTTTGTGAAAAATGCCACTGGAATTCTGATGGGGATTGCATTGAATGTGTAGATTGCTTTGAGTAGTATGGACATTTTAACAATATTAATTCTTCCAATCCATGAGCACAGATATCTTTCCATTTATTTGTGTCTTCTTCAGTTTCTTTCATCAGTCTTATAGTTTTCAGTGTGTAGGTCTTTCACCTCCTTGCTTGATTTTTTTTTTAAAGATTGGCGCCTGAGCTAACATCTGTTGCCAATCTTTTTTTTTTTCCTTTCTCTCCCCGAAGCCCCCCAGTACATAGTTGTATATTCTAGTTGTACGTCCACCTAGTTGTGCTTTGTGGGATGCTGCCTCACCATGGCTTGATGAGCAGTGCCATGTCCGTGCCCAGGATCTGAACCAGCAAAACCCTGGGATGCCGAAGCAGAGCATGTGAACTCAACCACTCAGCCACGGGGCCAGCCCCTTCTTGGTTAAATTTATTCCTAGGTATTTTATTTTACTTTATTTATTTTGTGGTGAGGAAGGTTGGCCCTGAGCTAACATCTGTTGCCAATCTTCCTCTTTTCTTTTCTCCCCAAAGCCCCAGTACATAGTTGTATATCCTAGTTGTAGGTCATTCTAGTTCTTCTGTGGGATGCCACCATAGCTTGGCTTGATGAGCGGTGTGTAGGTCTGTGCCCAGGATCCACACAGGTGAACCCTGGGCCGCTGAAGTGGAGCACATGAACTTAACTACTTGGGCCCGGGGCCGGCCCCCATTTTATTCTTTTTGATGCAACTGTAAATGGAATGGTTGTGGTTTTTTTTTTTTTGAGGAAGATTAACCCTGAGCTAACATCTGCCACCAATCCTCCTCTTTTTGCTGAGGAAGACTGGCCCTGAGTTAACATCCATGCCCATCTTCCTCTACTTTATATGTGGTACCACAGCATGGCTTTTGCCAAGTGGTGCCATGTCCGCACCTGGGATCTGAACTGGCAAACCCCGGGCCGCCGAAGCAGAACATGCGAACTTAATTGCTGTGCCACTGGGTCGGCTCCTGGAATTGTTTTCTCAATAGCTCTAATAGTTAGTTGTTAGTATATAGAAATGGAACAGATTTTTGTATATTGATTTTGTATCCTGCAACTTTACTGAATTCGTTTATTAGTTCTAACAGTTTTCTGGTGGAGTCTTTAGGGTTTTCTATATATAATATCATGTCATCTGCAAATAGTGATAGTTTTACTTCTTCCTTTCCAATTTGTTTGCCTTTTGTTTCTTTTTTCTTGCCTAACTGCTCTGGCTAAGACTTCCAATACTATGTTGAATGAAAGTGATGAGAGTGGGCATCCTTGTCTTGTACCTGATCTTAGAGGAAAAACTTTCAGCTTTTCACCATTATGTTAGCTGTGGGTTGGCTGTATATGGCCTTTACTATGTTGAGGTACATTCCCTCTATACCCACTTTGTTCAGAGTTTTTATCATAAATGGATGTTGAATTTTGTCAAATACTTTTTCTGCATCATTTGGATGATCATATAGTTTTTATCCTTCATTTTGTTAATGTGGTGTATCATGTTGATTGATTTGTGAATGTTAAATCATCCTTGCATCCTTGGAATAAATTTTACTTGATCATGGTGTATAATCCTTTTAATGTGCTGTTGAATTTGGTTTGCTAATATTTTGTTGAGGATTCTACATCTGTTTTCATCAGGGGTGAATATTTTATCATGCTACTTTCCTCTCAGGCTCTCTTTTCTCATCTCATCAGGTTTCAGACTCTAGCCTTCGACTTTTCCCATTGTTGGTAGAACAAAGATAACTGACAGATGAAACTCATTAATCTGCAGGTCTTTCTGGGCTCCGAGGTCACTGGCCCCACCTTCATCCAGATATTAATTCATGTCACCTCTCTCTGGGGAAGAGATACTTCCCAATCCTCACATGGCACTGTCATACACACTTCACATATGTATAAGGAAACTGAGGGTCACAGGGGTTAACTGATTTGCCTAAGGCCACAAAGTTGTAGAGGTGAGAGTTGAATCACCTGCCTCTAATGCCTGTCCTCCTTTTATACCAGTAAGCTGTGTCCTTTTTTTTTTTTTTTTTTTTTTGGGAGGAAGACTGGTTCTGAGCTAACATCCATGCCCATCTTCCTCTACTTTATACGTGGGACACTTGCCACAGCATGGCTTGCCAAGCAGTGCCATGTCCGCACCTGGGATCCGAACTGGTGAACCCTGGGCTGCCGAAGCAGAACATTTGAACTTAACCGCTGCGCCACCGGGGGCCAGCCCCATCAGTGTATTTTATTCTTGTATTTTTCTGTACTGTTTCATGAACATGTATTATCTTTATATTGAGGAAGATCAGTAAAGACATTTTTATTTGAAGGAAAAAAGGCCACCACCAAAACCTAAAAAAAAAAAAGTTTAAAGTCTTTCTTTATTGTGGTGGTGCTTAAAAATATATATACTTTGAGATATTCCAAGCTATTGGTTTACAGATGAAATGACATGATATCCGAGATTTTATTCAAAATACTTGGAGTTGGGGTGAATGAGGATGAAATGACATGATATCTGAGATTTTATTCAAAATATTTGGAGTTGGGGTGAATGAGGATATAGACGAAAAAGAGTGGCCAGGAGTTGATAATTGCTGAAGTAGAGTGATGAATATATGGGAATTTATAATGTTACTCTATCTTGTAAATGTTTGACATTTTCTTTAATAGTTACTCTCCCTTTCCCTTCTAAATATACCTGCTCCTGCAATTTCAGCCACCAGCTTATTTCACATCTGCCTCCAAATGGCCTTCCTTAGAAATCTTACTTTTTGCTGTTTCGAACCTTAAATTCTTCTCTCTAGTCTCAATCTCTTTTCAGAGCTCTAGGCCTACTTTGCCCATTGATACCTGATATTTAACAGGTCCAGAATGAAACGCAGTACACCTTCTCTACCCTGCATAAAGCCCCTCTTTTTGCTGACTCCTATTTTCCTAAGAATGGCACCATCACTCAAATCTGTAAGATGGGCCTTCCAAGAGTTCTCACTCCCTTTCACTTAATTACACCTCAAAAATGTGACTCTCAAAATTAATCTTTCTATTTCTGCTACCACCCTAATTCAAAATCTTAAGTTATAACTACAGTATATAACTTCCTAAATTGTGTCCCTACCTCCAGTTTCTCCAGGCTCTAATTCTGTCTCTGCCGTTCACTGCTCTATCTTCAGTACCTGGCAAAAAGCTTGGTATATAGTAGGTGTTCAATAATTGTTTGTAGCATGAAGACCATCATAGCACTTATTTCACCCTTGTAGATAGTTGTGAACCTATGTTCCCTCCTCAGGCTGCTCCCATAACCTTAAGAGCTGACACCATTGTATTTTATTTATTTACTTATTTACTTATTGAGGAAGATTAGCCCTGAGCTAACTGCCACCAATCCTCCTCTTTTTGCTGAGGAAGACTGGCCCTGAGCTAACATCCGTGCCCATCTTCCTCTACTTTATATGTGGGATGCCTACCACAGCACGGCCTGCCAAGCGGTGCCATGTCCACACCCGGGATCTGAACCGGCGAACCCTGGGCTGCTGAAGCAGAACGTGCACACCCAACCGCTGTGCCACTGGGCCAGCCCTGAGATCAACTTTTTATAAAAGGTCATTTGTGTTAAAACCTTACCAAAACTGATTTTCTCCTTACGTGGTTTTAGGAGAGAAGACATCTCAGTTTCAACCTGATATTGATCCCGTTCCCTGACACTGCAGTCTGAACTGGCTAGACTAGAAGTCACTTAGACCTGGAACCTCTTTATCCAGTAGCTGGTTTCCAGTACTATGGGGCTTCTGAAGTAAGACAGGATTTGTGTATTTTATTAATTCTCTCAAGAAGTAAATCCATTTAATCCATTTACTCAGTTCTTTAAGCAGAAAGTCTCCAAATCCACCAGGTAAATTCTTTTTGTCCAAGGCTAATCCTGCACTTCGAGGGAAGAACAGGCAGGGAAGGAAAGGGGCACTAACGAGCTGCCCACCACACAGCACGTCCTCAAGACTATCTCAGTGACCACTTTTAAACTTTATTTCACCTCTTTTAGGAAGGCACACAATTTGATCTGTCCCCACAGACAACCAATCCCCTAAGTCTTTGGTGCTTGCTGGTCCCGTCAACAAGAAAATTCCATATACGTAACTATTAGCCTTTAGCTAATTTACCAGCCAGTGCCCAAAGTTGTTTAATTAGCTGACTTTCACATCAGATGGTTCCCAGAGAACTAAAGCAGTTCTCTCAGCGCGTAAGGTGGCAACAATCGTGAAATCAATGGCCCTGTAACAGTTTATTTTCTGCTTTTCAATGTAAACACATCAACAATACCTAATTTCCGTTCAAACTCATTTCCCTTTTATTAAAGTCCAAGTTACCATTACATGGTTTGGTACTCAATAAAGGAAAACTTGTTCAAATAAGGTAATATGTTATCATCAGTATTTCCAGGTGACTGTTTACAATCAAGTAGCATTATCAATAAATCCTTGGGAAGCCCATCTGTAAGAGAAAAAAATGAAGAATCAGACAGGATACAAAAAGGAAGAAATCTTACTAAAACAACCTTTAGAGCAAGAGTCCAGGGAAATCACTGCCTCTGTGTAGCCTTTTCTGCTCTTACTTAATCTTGCCTAGAGTCAACTTACAGGGGACTAGCTGTGACTTTTTTGTTGTTTATACACCTGGTACTTACTAGAGTAGTCTTTTCCAATCAGCAAAGTATTGGGGAGTTGCCCTTTTAAAAAAATTTTAAAAGAAATATAATGCTGCTGCAACTAGAATATATCCAAAACACAAAGATCTTCTGAACTTCTTGGAATAATACTTGATAAAATGAAAATTAAGCCCAAATGTTTAGACAACCTTTTAAGAGTCCATTATGGAATATGAACCACAGACAAGAGCTTCAAAAATATAACTAGGAAATCTTCTATTCTCAATAGTTTTCTCCAAGTACTCACAGAAACTTTTAATAACACACACAAAAAAACTCTTTCCATTTATTACAAAGATGAGCTATCTGATTTTAGGGAGTTGGTGACGATAGTGGTAGTATTGGGGTGGACAAAGATAAAATTAAGACTCCTGCTCCAAAGCAAGCTTTAAAAAGAGATCCCAAAAGTGGATTATAAACCTTAGGCATTTTCTGCTCAGTTTGTCAGTAGGAAGACTGAATATAATAGGGATTCTTTGAGTTCCAAGATTTTTTTTTTTTTTTTTTTTTTTTAAAGATTGGCACCTGGGCTAACAACTGTTGCCAATCTTTTTTTTTTTCTGCTTTATCGCCCAAAACCCCCCCTGTACACAGCTGTATATCTTAGTTGCACATCCTTCTAGTTGTGGGATGTGGGACACCGCCTCAATGTGGCCTGACGAGCGGTACCATGTCCGCGCCCAGGATCCGAACCCTGGGCTGCTGCACTGGAGTGCGCGAACTTAACCACTCGGCCACGGAGCCGGCCCCGAGTTCCAAGATTTTTGAATACATGTTTCAATATGTGTTCACTAATGATGTCTTAACCAGGCTCAGTGGTTCTTTATCTAGTGAGGGATTTGATATTAGCTCCGTAAATAATTTTAAGACCACTTTTATTGAAACTTTTATTGATAAGACAGTATTTCCAGTTTTAAAAATAAACTCCCTCTTACTCTTATGAAACAAATCCTCTCTTTAAGCCTCATTATTTACCTCTGAGAAATAAGAGCATGGCCTTAGTAAATGCCTCAATACTAAAATGGTATATAGGACATGTGGCATAGTAAGGACAATGGACTCCGGAGCCAGATTGCCTGGGTTCAAATGTGGGTTCCACTAGTAGTTGTATGACCTTGGACAAGGTGCCTCAGTTTCCTCATTAGTAAAACAGTAAAATGGGAATAATTATAACAATACTAACTACCTCACAGGACTGCTTATGAGGATTGAATGAGTTAATATTTATAGAGCACTTAAAACAGGCCTGACACATAGTAAGAGTATACACAATATGTGTTTGTTAAATAAAATAAAACTTTGAGTTACTGCTTATATTATTTTCTGTTTCACAAAGAATTTTCTGCACACTGCTCACCACATTAATCCTATGGCTGGTTTTATTACCTAATCTGTCCTTCCATAGAGAACAAGGTATCAAATACTTCTTTTTTTTTTGCAAGGAAAGATCCACTCTGAGCTAAGATCTGTTGCCAATCTTCCTCTTTTATTTTTCCTCCCCAAAGCCCCAGTACATGATTGTATATCCTAGTTGTAAGTCGTTCTAATTCTTCTATGTGAGCCACCACCAACAGCATGGCAAGTGACAGATGAGTGGTGTGGTTCTGCGACTAGGAAGTGAACCCAGGCTGCCAAAGTGATGAGCGCTAAACGCTGAACTTTAACCACAAGGCTGTCAGGGCTGGCTCTCAAATAAGTTTTTATTATTAATGAGTACTTACTTGACTATTAAATTCTAACTTGGGCACACAAAAACAAAGCCATCAAATTAATAAAACTCTGCTATTAAAAATAAACAATATGAATAAAAGCAGGCATGATGAACACCTTGTATGCCGTGGATCACCTTTAGTTTGCGGGAGGCTAAAGGGCTGGAATTAAGGAAGGGTACACAGAGGGCTTCAACTCTATGCGAAACCAGTCATTTCTTGGGGGGGGGGGGGGGTGGTGGAACCAAAGCAAATATGGCAAAATAATAATATCTGAAAATCTGGGTGTGGTTACACTTATTCTCTATGCTATTCTTTTTTTTTTTCCTGCTGAGGAAGATTTGCCCTGAGCTAAGATCTGTTGCCAATGTTCCTCTTTTTGTATGTCAGCTCCTGCAGCAGCATGGCCACTGACAGACGAGTGGTGTAGGTCTGCGTCCAGGAATTGAACCCAGGCCACCAAAGCAGAGCATGCTGAACTTAACCACTAGGCCACTGGCACTGGCTCTCTATCCTTGAAATACTGTATATAGATTTTTAATTAAGGAGGTTTTTACTTGCCTTTACACCAGTAAGAGAAGAATTATAACAATTCTAGCTCCTTAAATTTATCATCATTGGTACTCTCTAAACCTCTATGCTCACAGCCTCTAACAAGGCCATTAAAAGGTCTTACTCTGAGAATACTGAAATGTCGCTCATTCATCTCTCTCTAGATTCTTTCCTGCCTTATTCAGTAGTGAGTTGCTTACCCATGGGGTTTACACTTTGTCAAGGCCCAGTTCCTCTGGAGTGGAGATTCCCAGTTCATTTAAAGTTGGTCTAAGTTCCTGGATCACATAGGGGTATATTTCCTTATGAGGTCCTGCTTTGTCCTGACAGCAAAGAAAATATTCACATTTAGCTCTCTGAAAAGCCATCTCTATTACAATGAACTTGAAAATGCTTTTAATCAAATATACAGAGGATAGTGACAGAGAATACAAGTCACCTACTTCTTTTTAGGACTTTTATGGCTCGATGAGCAGTACACAGGTCTGTGCCTGGAATCCGAACCTGTGAACCCTGGGCAGCCAAAGTGCAGCATGCAAACCTAACCGCTACACCACCAGGCCAGCCCCGAAGTCACCTACTTTTAAGTTAACATATTTGTTCAATAAAGAGAACAACTTATGTAGGCACTATTCAAGGTAGGTTTTTAAGATACCTTGAGAATACCTAAGACAATTAAGACTAAATCCAGGGGGAAAAAATAAATATTTTAAAGCCTTGAGTTACTGGAAAAGAAGGTGGTGATGACAGAATTTGGTGAAGGTAATTAAATGTGCCCAGCAGGCAACAGGAATAATTAAGTTAACACAAGAAAAGTTTTTAAATTTGTCTCTAATTTCAGACTCTAACTGAATTAGCTGCTGGTGCTGAACGGATTGATAGCCTACAGAACCCTTAATTATCGTACCTGTTGTAGAAAAAGTAATGTCACATGTTCCCTCTTACAGACTTTGAATCTCTTTCTTCTAGACCATAATATCTTTTCCTGGAGAGCTACGCTTAGAGAACACTTATTTCCAAGACAAGAGAGTTTTGACGAATACTCATTCACTGTGACATATAATTTTATCTATACTGTCACAGGGTACCTCAGGGACAAACATTAAAAAGGCAAATGGATTAACACAGCGCCAAGCTGCTGTTCTTCTGCCTTTAACAAATTCTAAGTCTTTTTAGTTCTATTTTTTTATTTATAAAATTCTTGTTTAAAATGCATTGTATTTATTTGTTCATTACAGAAAAATCAGAAACTATAATCAAATAACAAATAGCACAAAGGTAAATTGTAGTTAAACCTTTGTATATCCTTTTTTTTTTTTAAGATTGGCCCTGAGCTAACATCTGTTGCCAATCTTTTTTTTCTCCTTCTACTTCCCAAAGCCCCCCAGTACGTAGTTGTATATTCTAGTTGTAGGTCCTTCTAGTTCTGCTATGTGGGACGCCACTTCGGCATGGTTTGATGAGTGGTGCTAGGTCCACACCCAGGATCCAAACCGGTGAAACCCTGGACTGTAGAAGTGGAGTGTGGGAAATTAACCACTCAGCCATGGGGCCAGCCCCTTGTAGATCCTTAATTATTTCTTTAAGATAAATTCTCAAATGGAATTGCTGAACAAAAGGATATCAAGCACAATTTTTAAGGCCTTGGATAAATTCTGCCAAACCGCCCTCCAGAAAGATTCTAACTGCAATGTACATTCCCTCTAAAAATGAGAACTGATTAAAAACCACAGAATATGCTGACACCTAATCAACGGCCCACCCACTTCCAGAACTTCTTTAGCATTATTATTTCACTGACCTTGACAACCTCTAGGATGCGAACTGCACTAGCAAAATCATTTAACCGTCTGCATGCCCGCAAAGCAGCATCAATGATTTTGGGTTCTGGAACCAGATCATAGCCAACAAGTGTATTCATCCCTGTCAAATTAAAAAGAGGGGCCATATCAACCTAGAATATCCTTACTTAAACTACAGTTTAATTATCTATATTTGTATTGAAACAGACATGTGATCTTGTCTGTTTAGGCCTCTATTATCTACAAAATGAGAGAATCTGCCTTTAACAAATTCTAGATGATAAGATCATAGTGGATCTTCCAGGGAATTAGTGGAAAGAAAGAAGTATGCAGTAGCATGCAGACTGAAGGGAAAAAAACCCAAAAGTTTTCTTAAATGCAAACACAATTTTCATAATAATTAGCTGGTTTGTTTTCAAACAAGAGGGCTATTTTCAACTCATATCTTTAGATCTTAGTACAATGTATGTACTTTGGTTGCTTTAAAATAAATTTGATTGGAAAGTAATCTAAAAACACCCAGAGAAATGCTTAAGGAGAGTTAATGAAGCCCAAATGAGGACATTAAGGAGATATAGAGAAATATTAGCGCACAGACTCATAAACATTCAACCAAAAAGTGACTGGACATGATTACTTTAGGCTCTGCACAAAATGACACATCATAAAATTTAAGATTCTCTTAATGGGAAAGCAGAATTGCTATTCTTTTCATCACTTCTACTCAAGATTATTCAATAAGAATTTCCCTGGTTGCAGCAAAATTGAGTCATTACATTCCTGCAGAGAAGTTTGAAGCACTTAGGTTTCTTGCTTTTATTTATTTTAAAATATTTAAACAAAGGACACCAGTGACTACAATGCTAGAATACAGTCATAAAGACTGAACTCTTGGTCTGAGATAAGTTGCCTACACTTAAAAAAAGTTATCTACTAGTCTAACTATCAGACTAGTTATCATTTTTTCTTTAACATTTTTTTTTTCATTTTTCTCCCTAAAGCCCCCGGTACATAGTTGTATATTCTTCGTTGTGGGTCCTTCTAGTTGTGGCATGGGGGACGCTGCCTCAGCGTGGTTTGATGAACAATGCCATGTCCGCGCCCAGGATTCGAACCAACAAAACACTGGGCCACCTGCAGCGGAGCACGCGAACTTAACCACTCGGCCACGGGGCCAGCCCCAAGAGACTAGTTATCATTAATACTACTCACGTTAAATGTGCATCTGCAAATTTAGGAAAAACAAATTCTAGCTTACTTAGACTGGGCACTTATTCAGGGCAAGACAAATCATAACTGAGAATAAAAATAACAAAAAACCCAAATTATTACCAAGAAGGGAAGAGAACCAAATGACTACTTGTATAAATTATTTAAAAGGTACAAAACTGTTAACTCTTGCTCACCCTGATCTATCATGATAGCCGTGGTTTTCAATCAGGGGTGATTTTGTCCCCCAGGAGACATTTTTGGTTGTCACAACTTGGGGGAGCTTGTGGCATCTAATGCATAGAAGTTAAAGATTCTATCTAACATCCTACAATGCAAAGGACAGTGCTTGCAACAAAGAATTATCTGGCCCAAAATGTCAATAGTGCCTGCCTTAAAACAAACACTATGGAAGTTATAAACTTTCTTAACTGCAAGTTGCAAGACAATACCCAGTTTACATGATACATGTTTTTAAAATAGTTGCTTTCAACAAAGTAGTGGAAGACTACAAAGCAGTTCATAATTCTATACCAAAATAGACAAATATGGCTATGTTCCAATTACCTTTACGCAATTCCCAGGCATCAATATCTGGCTTGTTGAAGTACGTCACCCAGCGAGCATCAAACTCCTCATCTGTCTCATGTGACCCATGGGAGTAGCAGCGAACCGACTGGACAGCTACAATGGAGAAAGAGCAATAACTTCAATATACAGAAGTAGCATTTGACACGTCTCGTCAGTATAAGGTTTTTGCTTGTTTTTTCTTTTTATTGCATTAAAATTACACACAAAATTTACCATGTTAACCATCTTTTAGTGTACAATTCAAAGGTATTAAATGCATTTGATTTGTATCATTTTGAATCAATTATCTATGTCATGGTAGGAAAATTATTCAGCAGGTCAAATGAAACAAATCTTTTGTATTGATATGAAAAAAATCTTAAAAATTAGGCAAAGAAAAACCAGTAGAACAAAAAGCACTATATATGTATGTTTATGCTTTCTTCCCATTAATGTGTAATGCTAGCTTGAAATTGTTAACAGTGGCTACCTTTGGAAGGAAAAACTTTACTTCTTCATACACTTCCATAATGTCTGAATTTTTGCAATAAGTAGAGTATTAATTCCTAATTTAAAATAATGTCAATTCTAAGTTCCTAAGTAAATTTATAAGATATATATATTTTTTTTTTGAGGAAGGTTAGCCCTGAACTAACTGCTGCCAATTCTCCTCTTTTTGCTGAGGAAGACTGGCCCTGACATAACATCCATGCCCATCTTCCTCTACCTTATACGTGGGACGCCTGCCACAGCATGGCTTTTGCCAAGCAGTGCCATGTCCACGCCCAGGATCCGAACTGGCAAACCCCAGGCCGCTGAGAAGTAGAATGTGCACACTTAACCGCTGCGCCACGGGGCCGGCCCCTATATTTTCTTGATAAAATTTTTTTAAAATCTTATGCCCTCCATTAAATTATATTTAAAAATAAATTACGGGGCCAGCTCAGTGGCGCAGGGGTTAAGTTCACACGTTCTGCTTTGGTGGCCTGGGGTTTGCCAGTTTGGACCCCGGATGCGGACATGGCACCACGTGGCACACCATGCTATGGTAGGCATCCCACATATAAAGTGGAGGAAGATGGGCATGGAGGTTAGCTCAGGGCTAATCTTCCTCAAAAAAAAAAAAAAGGAAGCCAGGTAATACTTTGCCCAGGGCTTAGCACCTTAAATACTCAGTAAATGCCAGCTATAAATTAATTTTATCTAAAAATGTCTTAGTTGATCTTCTATTTATGTTAATCATAATTTACAGAAATAAACATTCTTCAAATTGCATTTCCTGTTACATGAATTAGACAAGCTTAGTATAATTTCTAATTTTTTGGGGGGGGATGGAGCGTGAGGAAGATTGTCCCTCAGCTAACATCTGTGCCAATCTTCCTCTATTTTATATGTGGGATGCCACCACAGCATGGCTTGATGAGCAGTGTGTAGGTCCATGCCCAGGATCCGAACCTGCAAACTCCAGGCCGCCAAAGCAGAGCACACAAACTTAACCACTCGGCCACAGGGCTGGCCCTCTAGTTATTTTTAAAGGCTTAACATATCAAAAAAACAGTAACTACTCAGAAACCTCCACTGCAGTTCTAAGAATACTCCAAAATCTAAATGTCAGGAATATCCTATACATCCTTAATGCAATAACTGGCAGGAGAAAGAGCAGAGAGAAAAAAAAAAAAGAAAAGAGACAAAGATGGAAAACTGGCCAGTCCTGGAGATGGACTGTCACTGCTAGATCAAGGACAAGAATTCTCACTTAAATTACTATTTGAGCCTATAGCAAAATACCTGCCAAAGTCACAGAGGATCACAACACAAGTCCCAATTTTCTCAGAGACCTAAATTAGCTCCACAGTCCAGGCCCAGAACAAAGTGGGAGATGTACATAAATGGGCTGGAATTGGACACCCTTTAATTTCTATGACAAGAAAAAAGAATGGATCCCTAGATCTAAACGAACTTAGTAAGTGCAAACATTTAAACAAAACTATGTGGGTATTTAATAACTCATAAGGACTAATATTCATTTAATATATTGGAAAGCATAGATCACAACAACCCTCTAACCCACTGTTAGCAAAAACTTATAAGCTACCTTTTTCAAATATTAAAGTTACCCTTAGCTGAATATTTAAAGTGCAAATGTAAAATGCTACAACTTTGGAAGACTGTTTAGCAGCTTAACAAGTTAAACACATACCTATTATACTATGCAGTAATTTCACTTCAAAGTATTTACCCAAGAAAAGGGAAATAAATGTATTCCCTCCCCAGAGGTAATTATTAAGCGCACCTTTCCTATCACCCAGAAAAGTGTTTCATGATAACCAATTCCTTTTGCTCACTGCTGGGCATGGATTTCACCAGGTGACTGGTAGCTGGACTTTGTTTTCCAAGTGAAAAAGATGAGCAGCAACTGCAAATCCTAGTCAAGGACATCAATGCATCACCTTCAATGATTTGTTCACCTTCCTTCTACGAGTCCCAAATTATAAACTGGTTGTACTCCAAAAAGACCTAATATGAAACAACTATTTAGAATACCAAGCACGCACCCCTTACAGGAGGGCAAAAACAGACTTTCCCTCATGGTTTAAATTATATTCCTAATTCCAGGAATGGGTAGAATAGGATCTATTCTCCTAGCTGTGAACATGTCCCCCATATGCTTAATGTTTTGATTCTTAGGTAAACTAGATAGGCATTCTTTCCCTCTCCCCACCAACCCAACTTAAGTACAGTGTACAGCATTTCCACCTAGTTTTAAGGCTTGCAGGGCAACCTATCTTGGAAAACAACTGCTCAGAGCTTTTATAGAACCTAAAGTTTCCAGAGCAGGAAAAAGGAAGTAGGTGTAAAAAACAGGGACACACCTACGGCCTCAAACTAAAAAGCAGAAACTGCTTTTTGGCATTCAATTAAGCACTCTATTAAAAAAAAAAAAAGCTAACATATTTAGAAAATTAAGAGGCTCATTAATCTCTCTGGTTTAAGTTTAGTTAAATCAGATAGCTTTCCATCTAATAACTGATCAGCTCAGACAAAGCCCAAAGAATGGTCATTTTGGTGGTAGTAATGCTAGGAGTAAGAGAAAGAAACAAATAATGTGAAGGGCACATGAACAAGCTCAAAGGCAGGGTTGTTGAGGTCCAAGGCTTAGAGCAGCCCTACACCTTGGGGCCCAAAGGCTGGAAATTTAGAAATGTGGAAGTGGTGCAGAAAAGAAGGTTGGAAGGTAATAAAAAGTGCTACTTAAATTCAGCCCTGCACCAAGAAAGGGAAAGAGAAAACTCCCACCCTTCCAGGTTGTATAGGTTTTGAGGGCTGACTAGAGAATCTAACCAATATTCAAAACATTTTAGGGGCCGGCCCCGTGGCCGAGTGGTTAAGTTTGGGCACTGCACTTCGGTGGCCCAGGGTTTCGCCAGCTTGGCTCCTGGGTGCGGGCATGGCACCGCTTGTCAGGCCATGCTGAGGCGGTGTCCCACATGCCACAACCAGAGGGACCCACAACTGAAAATATACAACTATGTACCGGGAGACTTTGGGGAGAAAAAGGAAAAATAAAATCTTAAAAAAAAACACCAAAACATTTTAATTATCCAATTTCAGCAGTTATTGGAAAAAATTCTGTTTCAAGTTGGAGGCTTCTTTACAGACCAAATATGGAATTTGAGTTACTACTCAACTAGAGCAAACTTGAGGCCCCTCAGGTTAACCCTTCTGGAGCTCTCTTTCAAGTATACTCTCATCTGACCTTGGATAGCCTCATCCAAGAACCTTAATCCTTTCTGACTCACAAGTGCATAAAATCTCTTCAGTTTCATACTGATAACAAACCTCAACCTATAATATACAAAAGTGAAAGGCACTATAATAAAGCAAATACGTACTAAGCATTTGTGGCAGGCAAGGTGCTAAGAGTTACATTATCTCATTCAAACCTCACAACTACCAAATATTATCCTGATTTTAGAGATGAGGCAACTGAGTCTTAAGGTTAACATGTCCAAGGTCACAGCTAGAAAGGAGCTGACATAAATGTAACCAATACTGCCTCCTTGTGGCAAATATTTAGGTATATGGGACAAACACCTAAGATAAAGCTTTTTGTTTATGAACTATACTCAAGAGTGGGAATAGAACGCCTAGAAGATAAAACACTATGTCCAAACTTAGTAAGAAAAGAGGAACTCCTTAATCTGCAGTTTGCCAAAAACCTCTGCCATTTCCGAACCTGCCACAAAATGCAGCTATTCTTTTGAAGGGGACCTAAGAAACCTCCCCAAAACGTATCTGTATGAAAAAATTAAAGCAGTATTTGCTGATTTAGCACTTAAATAAGGAAAGAAACAAAAAAACATAAAATCTGACAAACATGAGGATGCGCCGAAAATAACTATAACTAAGAAACAGAAAATGGTTCCATCACTAATAAAGGAGTCCGTTTCCCAGGACGGGCCTCAGTTTCTTTTTCTATAAGGTGGTCTCCATGGTCTTCGAAGTGTATGCCAGCCTCGCCCTTCTATGATAAAGTCTACATTGAATGAAGCAAAACACACTCCTTAGGTTCTCAAGCGTCTAATTAAAACACTCAAAACAGTCAAGAGAACAACCTTACTGGTTTTGAGTTTCTGAGCTCATGTGTTTAAATATGCATGCTTAGGGGCTAAATTTCATAATGTAGCATATACTAACACCATGGACCACGATCAAAGAGCAGCTACAATAATTAAAAGTGCAGTGCTGGGCACAAAGCCTCCTGGAATACATATAAGACAAAATAAGAGACAGGAATCAGCAACACACTTCATAATCAAGCCATCAGGCTTCTAATCCGAAGCAAAAAAGAACCCTTCCCCATGTTTGCAGAACCCAGTATTTCCGGGTCTGTGGTACCCAATCTTCGAAAAGAGTAATGTTCTCATCATAAGACCTATCAATTCAGACTCTCTTCCAGACCCCCGCAAACAAGCACACACATCTATCTATGGTAAACGTGGCAGAATTAGAACGCGGCACAACAGTCTCTAAAAATGACAGTACGGTCTGTGAAAATGACACACAAGACGCCAACCAGGAAATGCATGATAACAAAGTATACTGTGTCCCACACGGAAGCATACTGTATTCTCGGAAGGCGCTGGGGGCGGCGGTGCCCGGGTCCCCGGAGGGGCCACCCCGCTCCTACACTGAGCAGCGCGTCCTGTGGCTCAATGTCACCTTCGCCGAAGCGCGGCGGGCTGGCGGCGGACGCTCCCAGTCAGGTGGCCGCAGAGGTCAGTGCCAGGGCACGGCCACGGCCCGGGACCCGAACGGGTTCGGTAGGCGCCTGAGGTGGGCTGTCCCCTCCGCGGCGCCCACAGCTGGTCCACACCTGACCAGTAAGCGGTGCCCGAACCAGGAAGTCGCGCTGCGGAGGGCCCCCGGGTCACGTCCTCCAGTCCTCCACAACTGAAGGCAGCGAAGAGAGCGGCCAGTGGTCACCGGGTTCGGCCCCCCGCCCGCAGAGCAGGGACTAGGCCGCGGGGCGAACCAACTCTCGAGTGGCGTCGGGGGCCCAGGTCACCGCAAGGACACGCGGGCGCGGGCAATGGCAGGCGGGGGCCTTACCGGCGGCGGGGCCGGGGGCCGGGGCAGAGTGCAGGAGGCTTCGACGGCTAGCCCGGGCAGCTGCGGCTGCTGCTACCGCGCAGCGGCGAAGAGGGGCGCCCAGCATGACGGCGACGGCGGCAAGCAGGCTAAGGCTCAGTGGAAGCCGAGTGTGAGCTCACAGGCCGCTCCGGAGCGCGCGGGGTCGGACTCACGCACCGACGCACAGCGGGCGCAGCGTAAGGTCCCGCCCACTGCGGCGCTCGCGCCTCGGCGGGAGGGGGCCAACATGCTGCCGCGGGCGGACTACGGCGGCGCGATAAGGACAAACTACTTTGGCACCGCCCCACGCCGGGAATCGGGTCTCGTGGATTGCAGCAGCCATTATGGAGCGAGCATGGAAGGAAATCGAGCGGCCAGCAGTGGACGGTACCGTGGTTTAAGTACGCTTCCGGAGGCAACTCCATCACCTACCTCAAAGTGGGAACGACTATAATAATAATGACAATTTAATAAAAATACCTTCTTTGCTTACACACAGCCTCCCCCATACCCCACCCCTTTGACGCTTAAAATAGAACTAATGGGAAAACAACTGCTACATGTAAGGAACCTTATTAGTAACTATTCTTATATCACAAAACTACAAGTGAAACCGGTATACAGTTAGCCATTGTCAATGAAAATAATCCATAACCAATCTATAAATGAAAATTTGGGAGAGTTTATTCTGAGCTGAAATCTGAGGACCATGGCCCGGGGCCTTTCTTCCCACAGGAATAAAGGGCACCAAAGAAGTGAGGTATACAGAGTGGTTATATACCCCCAAACAGGATATTTCACATATGATTGAAATGTCCTTCCCACAATAGTCACAGGATTGCCCTGTCAGCACAGCGCGTGGACACAGCAGGGAGTGGTCTGCTATCTCGGATGGCCGTAGCAGGAGGCAAGTCTATTGTTTTGAGCTGGGTGGTCACAGGTGAGGGCAGCAATCAGTTCCTAGCCTAAGGAAAGATGCTTAATCCTTAAAGAAATGCCAACGTTGGGAAGGGGAGGGAAGTCAGTTACAGGAGGTTACCAGACAAGCACAATAAAATGTAGATTTAAGTCCTTGCCTTTGGCATTGATTAAGAATTTCTAGAGAGAAGGTCATCTCCTTTCTTCTTGGTACAGAGAGGGAGGCACCTTTACAGATAGAGATTTCCTTTACAATGTAAATGTCTCCTTAAAAAGGGGCAAGCCAAGTTCTACTTTTCATTTGCTTTCCTGTCTGCAAAGAAACCAGCCTCAAATAATCATGCCAAAGAGACATATCTTGGGGTGGCCATTTCCAGGTCCCCACATCCTCATCAGTTGTAGGTCCTTCTGGTTGTGCTGTGTGGGACACAGCCTCAACGTGGCTTGATGAGCGGTGCCATGTCCATGCCTGGGATCTGAACTGCAAAACCCTGGGCTCCTGAAGCAGGGCGCCTGAACTTAACCACTCAGCCTCGGGCTGGCCCCCCACCCATTATTAACTGTGATGCTTAGGCAATATACTATCCTACTCCCACTAGGTTCCTCTAGGTAACATCTCCCTAGTGCCTGGGTCACCATGGTAATGGGTGTTTTAGCTGTTTTTCAGGAATTAGGACCCCCTTGTCCAGTTCAGGCCACCTGAGGCCACCAACCAATCAACTAGACCTGTGAAGGTGCGTGAGAAATGACCTTTTTGAGGTCAACAGACTAAACACTCCACGCTCAGATCATGCTAACAGCACCATCTTGTGGTGAGGCCGTGAAGCTTTACTGGGCTTGTGCAGATCATCAGTTACCTCACTTCTTACCCCCAGTCATCTGTCCCCACACTCCAGACCACCTTGCCCACTACCCCATAAATATCCCTGATTCTCCATTTTGGGGGAGGCAGATTTGAGGCTAATTCTCCCACTTTCTCATGTGGCTGCCTTGTGATTTAAACCCTCTCTCTGCTGCAACCTTGTCATTTTGGTGATTGACTTCCTCGGCGACCAGCAAAAGCAAACCTGGTTCGGTAACACAAGAATTGAAAAATGAGTCCAACCGCTTCTCTTTACAGATAGAAAACAGGCTCAGAAATTAGGTTGCTTGGGCTGGCCCGGTGGCGCAGCAGTTAAGCGCGCATGTTCCGCTTCGGCGGCCCAGGGTTTGCTGGTTCAAATCCCGGGTGTGGACAAGGCACCACTTGGCAAGCCATGCTGTGGTAGGCGTCCTACATATAAAATAGAGGAAGAAGGGCATGGATGTTAGCTCAGGGCCAGTCTTCCTCAGCAAAAAGAAGAGGTTTGGTGGTGGATGTTAGCTCAGGGCTACTCTTCCTCAAAAAAAAAAAGAGGAAATTAGGTTACTTGCTGGCAATCAAGGCTCTTTTCGCCAAATCCCCAGTTGTGAGGACTCACTTGGATATTTCTGACCAAACTCCTGGCCCCATTTTCTACAAGAGGGCTCCTATAAGCAACTGCTCTGAAATGAGGTTAAATTCCAAGACTTAACATCTAATCTGGCCTCACCAAACTACATCATGTCTTTGAGCTCCTGGGCAGTGGGGCCACTTTCCCCAGGCCTGAATTATCTTGCTGCCACCCAGAGTTAACGAGACAGTCTGTTTTGTCTTGGTATCCCTCATTCTCTATCCCTGGACTCACTGAGGAGAGAAAAGATGGACATTCAGGCTCCTCTTTTGCACTCCAGGCCCTCTCTTCTGGGTGTCAGCATCTGCCCTTCTCCTTTTCCTCCCTAGAAGTGTGGCTTTAGAGATTATGAGCCCGGCTAGGAAAAGGATAAAAAAGCTTTTCTTTTCAAGCATCTGACCTCACCTCCTCCCAACAACCTAACTAAAGGACACCTGGGGAAGCTTTGACCTCTGTATTTCAACTAATACTCATCAAACTTCCAAGAGGGGGAAGCCCAGGGTGTCAGGGCTCCTGTAATTAAGTATTGGGATATATTGCAACTGAATTCCAACTAGTCTCTCTGCTATCCGTCTCTCCACTTTTCCTACAGTGCCTTAGATTGGCTACTAGAGTGTTCGTGGTGTTGTTTTTTAATACAGTTATGATCATTTATTATCCCAGCTAAACCTCATGACAACTTTGTGAGATAAGCATTTATCCCATTTTATGGATGAAGGAATAGACTCAAAGGACACTTGCCTAAGAATCACACAGCTAATAAATAGTAGTGCTTAGATTTGAGCCCAGGTTTGTCTAATTCCAGAAATTGTTTGCTTTCCTCATCACCCCTGAAGGTAGGCTTTGCTGGCTTCTCAGCGAATTCTGAGTCCCCTGATACTTGCGGGCAGTTCTCAGCCTTTATCACCTGTATTAGTTTTCTATTGCTGCAAAAAATTTACACAAACTAAGCAACCTAAAACAACACTCATTTATTATTTCCCAGTGTCTGCAGGTCAGAAGTCCACGCATGGACTCTACTGGTTCTCTACTCAGGGTCTCACAAGACTGAAATCAAGATGTTGGCCAGGTCTGTGGTCTCATCTGGAACTCAAAGTCCTCTTCCAAGCTTGTTCAGGTCACTGGCAGAATTCAGTTCTTTGCTGTTGTAGGACTGAGTCTCCATTTTTTCTTGCTAGCTGTTAGTCAAGGACCACTCTCAGATCCTAGAGGCCACCTCCTGGGCCTTACCAAATGGCCCCCTCCATAGGCCCTCTCACAATCCCACAGCTTATTTCTTCAAGCTAGCAGGAGAGTGTCTCTCTGACACTTCACCCTTTTAAAGACTTCATCTGATCAGGCACAGGTCAGGCATATCCAAGGTAACCTCTCTTCTGATTGACTCAAAGTAAATGGATTAGTAGCCTAATCTTGGGAATGATATCCCATCAAATTCACAGATTCCGCCCTGATTATACAAGGCATGTACACCAGGGGGCATGAATCCTGGAGACCATCTCTGAATCCCCCCTACCACATCACTTACAGGGGCCACTGCTTGTTCCCAGGTCTGCCTCCAGTTGTGCCTCCAACCTCCAGGCCATTCTGCTGCTTCTGGTGGGTGTTCCCTCCCTGATGAGTTCAGACCAGACATCCTGGATCTTGCCCAAGGCCATCAAGGTCTTTTGTCTCTTCTTACCATCTTCTGCCCCGAAATGCTTTTCTGTCCCTCTGGAGAAGCAGTAGCTGGACTTCAGATGCCTCACGGATCATCATCACTAGTCCATCAGCCTATGGGCTTCCTGTTGCAGCCCAGAGCCTTCATCCTGGAACAGTTGTGATGAGGCATTTCCTCTGATGTCTGCAGAGGGGAGGGATGATGTTACTGAGGAGCTTGTGAGGAAAAGGACACTGTTTCACCATGTGAATGTCTAGTAAAGGGAAGTTCACATTCAAGAAAAGCTCTTATCTTCTCTGGGGGAAATGAAACATGCATCAGGAAAACAACGAATCCTGCCATTTCAAGGCTGGAAGTGGCCCTTGAGGCCATTAGTCTGACCCTACATTGCTTCCATTTCCTCAGGGCCCTACTCACCTTCAATGATGGTGATGTCCCTACTAGACTGCTTTGAAAATGGGGATGAACAAGATATGGCACCTGAGAGAATGACATTCTTCCTGCTGTTGAATTATAGCTCTGCCATATGCCCTTAGGCGAGTTACTCCAATTTCCTGAACCATAGTTTCCTCTTCTATAAAATGGGAACAATAGTGGAACCTATCTAATAGGTCATTGGGAAGATTACATAAGATAATGCATGTAAAACACTGTGTCCTGGCTGGCATACAGTAAGGGTTCAATAAATGGTAACTGTTACTCTGTAGAACAAGTATTTTCCTCTTGTAAAATCATAGAAATTCTTTTCCTAGGGCAGGGTAGGTTGTGAGATGGGGACAAAGCATGGAGGTGGGGTAGACAAACACACCATATGGATCACTTGAGAATCAGGGAGAAGGGTGGCAGAAGGAAACAGTCTTCAAAGGTAATCCTGTGGGGCCACCATCCAACAGAGATAGGAGGGCTCTGATGATACTTTTTCGTAGTTTATTTATATTATTATGTAATTTCCTAAATTATTATTTTTATGATCAGAAAATCATTAAAGGATATAATTTTGTATTGAAATATAACACATACTAAAATTCACCCTTTTGAAGTATACAATTCAGTGATTTTTAGTATATTCACCATGTTGTATAAGCGTTATCACTAGTTCCAGAACATTTTCATCACCCTAAAAAGAAACCCCACACCCAACGGCACCCACCAACCCCACTAGCCCTAGGCAACCACTAATCTAGTTTCTGTTTCTATGGATTTGCCTATTCTGGACATTTCATATAAATACAATTAAATGACGTCTTCTTTCTGTCTGGTATCTTTCACTTAGCATAATGTTTTCAAGGTTCATCCTCATTGTAACATGACTCATTACTTCATTTTTCATGGCAGAATCATACTCCATTAAATGGAGTTACTTAATGGAGTATAATTAAATAATTTCTCTTACCTTTCATCAGTTTATGGACATTTGGGTTGTTTCCACTTTTTAGCTATTCTGAATAAGGCTGCTTAAACATTTGTGTATGTGTTTTTGTGTGGACATATTTTTCTTTATTTTTTTTTTTACAGATTTAATTTTTTTCCTTTTTCTCCCCAAAGCCCCCCAGTACATAGTTGTATATTCTTTGTTGTGAGTCCTTCTAGTTGTGGCATGTGGGACGCTGCCTCAGCGTGGTCTGATGAGCAGTGCCATGTCCGTGCCCAGGATTTGAACCAACGAAACACTGGGCCGCCTGCAGCGGAGTGCGCGTACTTAAGCACTCGGCCACGGGGCCAGCCCCTGTGTGGACATATTTTTCAATTCTTTTGGGTATATATCTAAGAGTATTATACGGGTCATATGGTAACTCTATGTTTAACTTTTTGAGGAACTGCTGAACTGTTCCAAAGCAGCCTGCACCATTTTCCCTTCCGGCCAGCAATGTACACACGTTCCAATTTTTCCACATCCTTATAATTTTTTTTAACAAAAAAAGCTGAGGGCTGGCCCGGTGGTGCAGCAGTTAAATGTGCAGGTTCTGCTTCGGCGGCCCAGGAGTCGCCAGTTCAGATCCCGGGTGCAGACATGGCACCGCTTGGCAGGCCGTGCTGTGGCAGGCGTCCCACATATAAAGTAGAGGAAGATGGGCACAGATGTTAGCTCAGGGCCAATCTTCCTCAGCAAAAAGAGGAGGGTTGGCAGCAGTTAGCTCAGGGCTAATCTTCCTCAAAAACAAAACCAAACAAATCTATGGTGACCTTGAGCTTCTTCAAAGAGTAGTTAGAACTCAAGGGCCCAGATGGGAAGAGAAGCTGTGGTGCAGATAGGTTGGGCCACTGTCCATGGACTGGACCGTTAAGGACTTCGATGTGGCATCAGAACAGTTCAGAAATCTGGCTCAGCCAGTCTTTATTCACTCAGTCAACAGTTCTCTGTGGGCTTCCTCTGTGTCAAGAGCTGGGTAGGGAACAAGGCAGGCAGGATCCATTCAATCATGGCTTCTGCTTTATTGGGGTGACTGACAACCAGAGGATCACATTGAGGGTACAATTACAAACTAAAATCTGTGCTCTGAGAAGAAGAAACCTGGTGTCACCAAGGAGACTCTCCTATGGCTGTATTTCCTTCCTTCCTCCCTCCCTCCCTTCCTTCCTCTTCACTTCCTCCTTTCCACCCTCTCCTCCTTTCTTCCCTCCCCTCCTTTTTTCAATTACCCCTCTCTCTGGGAGACAGGGAGGTATTTCAACATCACAGTGAAATAGAGGGGACTAGAGTCCCTAGTGACTAAGGTGGGCTTAGCAATGACCAAACTGCAAAACTAATGGGGCGTAATGGGGTGGGGGTTGGGAGACTGAGAGAGGGGGATGAGGGAGGTGTGTGAGTGGGTGGGACTTTATTTGACCCAGGTCGTCCCCCTACTGTGCAGTGAACATGCCCTGGCACGTTTGTGGCCAAGGGACAACAGCTCCTAAAGTTTTTACCAATTTGAAGCTGTGGACACTCTCCCCCGCCCCCCGCAATCCCTCTATTGTTTGGCCCTTACATAACATATCCCCTGGGATGCCAGGAAGGCAGGCCAAGTCCTGGCCAGGCTAAGGTTAATGCTACAAGGAGAAGCTCTCCTCTGTCCTGGCTGTAATGGCAGTGAAATCCTACCCAGTCTGGGGAGCTCTCAAATCTGTCCGCACTACCACTGTCCCATCTCTTATCTCTCTTTAGCCTCTGAGATCCAGTCAGGCCCCTTCCAAACCACCTCCTACCAACACAGGTGTCAGAGGGATCTTTTTCAAACACCAGTCAGCCTGGGGCACTCCCTGGCTTCCATTGGCCCCCCACTTCCTTCAGGGAGGCTCCATGTAACCTGGCTCCCACCTGGTACTCCAGTCCCACCTGCCTCTCACCACGTATCCTTCAGACACTTATGGTTCCCATAACAGCAGATGTAGAATCACCTTCTGTGGTCTGCCTGGAATTCCCTGTCCAGTCTTGTCTAGCTGTAACTCCTTCTGGTCCTTGGGGAACCAGCCCCATCAGCACCTCTGGGTATTAAGTGCCCCTTCTTAGAGCTCCCGCCTTTGCCCACTATCATTATATTGTGCTGTAACTTTCTTTTCTTTCTTTCCACTAGACTGGGACATCATTGAGGCAGGAAAAATGTCTAATTACACTGTGATTCTTCCCCCCAGCTCCACCCTGTGCCTACATTAGGACTTGGCACAACAACAAAGTCCCTCAAGGCCCAGCTGGAGGTCCACTGCCCGTCTGACCACAAGCTCTGGCCTTGGATTATATACATTTATTTTCCCAAATGGATTTTTTTTTCCTGAAGAAGATTTGCCCTGAGCTAACATCCATGCCAGTCTTCCTCTTTTTTTTATTATGTGGGCTACCAGCATAGCATGGCTAACAGAGCAGTATATGCCTGCGCCTAGGAACCAAACCGGGGCTGCCAAAGCAGAGCACGCTGAACTTAACCACTAGACCACAGGGGCCAGCCTCCAAATGGATTTTATTGTGTGATATGACAGCTTTGTGGGTGTGAGCCTTCACTGCCACTCCTAGCCTGCATGTGCCCAAAGGCAGGGCCCAGGAAGCTCCTGGATAGAGGCCACAAGAAAGATGGGGTCTCTCAGGGGGGCTTCCCACTCCCTCCCATTCTGCTACTAGTCAGCTCCCAAAGTGGGCGTCTCTGAGGGGCTCCCCTAGCCACTCTCCTCCTTATTCCAGCACTTCTCAGGTTTTCACCTCAGCCTTGGGATGGGGGTGTACAGGTACAGCTATCGTCTTCCTGTGGAGCCTGCTCCTGGGTCAGCAGGGCCAGAGGATCAGTAAGGCAGGGGTGGGGTGCTCACGGGTGCTGGGTTCCATTAGCATCCAAGAGCACCTATCAAAAGAATGGGAACTGACCCTGCTGGGGTGGAGTGGGGGTGCAGAAAAGAAAGCCAGTTTCAAAACCCGCTTTCTGGCATGGGAAGCAGAAACTCAGCCCACCGTGGGGGCAAGTTAATACTCTGAAGGTGAGGAAACAACATGCCCCTCTCCTCCCCATGTTGCAGGATGAGTTTCTAGGCTGGAAAGGGACTTACCTGACTCAAGCCATCAAGAGAAAGCCTCTGCCTGCATAGTCCTCGTGAACCAGCAATCAGGACTTCAGACACTAACGGCCTTGGAAGGTTGGCCCTTTTCCAGAATCAAGACCAGTCTCCTTTAAGCTTCTACCATGCAGGACCTCTTCCAAGTTTTATCATTTACTTTACATATGGAAACCCAGGACAGGCCCAGAGCACGTTACTTGTCCGGAGAGTTTACATTCTCTCTATTCTTCTTGGGCTGCCCCTGCGAGGGTCAGAGAAGCACACTCAAAAACCCTTGGTTCTCCCCAGGGACTCATCAAGAACAAGAAATTGAGGAGCGTGATCAGTGTCAGATTCTAGATGACAGGGCTCACTGATCAAAAGCTTAAGCAGACAAGGGGGTGGGGGACAACTCCCTGAAGGGCCCCTCCTGTCAGCTGCAGAAACCTACTCTTGTCACCAGCAGAATTTATTTCAGGGTTCTGCCAGCAAAGTGACTTACATTTTTCCCTATCTCCTTTCCAGGGGTGCTGTCGAGTTGCATTGGGTGGGCTCTGCTTCTGAGATCCTGGAGCTATGTGCCCCTCCTTCACTTGCTAGAGTTCTTCCAGCACACAGCACTTCCCCCTACTCCCCCCAGTTGACTTGGAGTTGGGCAGCGCGGCTTATGAGGCTGTTATCTTTCCACAGACAGCTGTGCAGGGCTGCAGGCAGCAGCTTATCAGGGAGCCTGCAGTGATTCACAGCCCAAGTCCCAGCTTCTCTGCTGAATAGTAATTTCCAGCAGTGGATTTGTGCTCAGTCTCTCTCCTCCCCTCTCCAAGGGTGTGCTGTCCTTTCTGAGAGAAAGCAGTGAAGGGGAGATCCTACCATGGGGCTCGGGGGGTGGGGTTGTGCCAGCCTTCTGAATAAGGCTGTCTATTGGCAGGAGGCTGCAGGTTTAGGGACCCCAGTGGGGTCTGCCACCCTTGACAGTGTCCCTCAGCAGAGTTCATCAATGCTCGGCTTCCTTCCCCTCCCAGAAAAGCAATGTGCTGCTCCATTTCCCTTAGAGGTAGTGCACAAGGGGACAAAGGCACCCTTTGGGCCACAAGCCCCTGAGGCTAGAACCAGCCAGCAAGGGCTGGGAGATAGGGAAAAGCCAGGAACTAGCCAATGTGTCCCTTGCACCATTTTGAAGCTCTCCAATCTTTGTGCCTGACCCTGAAGACACCAAAAGCTAAGGATTCCAAGCTGGAGAGGACTGAGACACAAGGGGGTAGGCCAGAGCAGTCTCTGCACAGTGGTTAGGAAAAAACCTGGGGAAAGAGCCATTTTTGCATTTGTTTTATTGGAAGCAAGACTCTAGCTGTGGGGCTCAGGGGAGCAGGCATGGAGACTTCTGTCCTGGGTCTCTCCCTCTGAGCCAGCCGGGGGTAGGGGGCTTGTTAAAAGAGCTAGAGGCCATGGAGATGCCCCTGCCACGATTTCAGGATGCTCCTTAAAAGTAGGGGAAGGAAAACTAGAAAGGGAACTGTGTTCTGGAGCGAGGGGCAGAATAGTGCCCCCCCACAACTCAGACTCCCCTCTCCTCAAGCAGTTTCTCAGCCCTTGCCCTCTGCTGCTAGTGGTGGGGGTGATTACAAGAGCTCTCCTGGGCTTCCACACTCAGAGGCCCCCACCTGAATGCTGGGTACCTTTAACCCTCGGGGTCCCTGAGCAAGGCTCGAGTCCCCCTGCCCACCATTCCCTCCTGAAGAAGGTCCCAGTATGGCTCAAAAAAGCTGAAGGTGGAGTTCTGCGTCTTCAGGCAACACGGGTGGAGGAGCAACCAGCCCACGAAGCTTCCTTGGGGTCCCTCTCTTGTCGCCTTGGGGTCCATGCTGCCAGTCTGAGGAGTTGTGTCCAGGTTGTGGGCTCCAGAGTACCGAGGCCTGAAAGGCTGAAGGTGCGTCTCAAGGTCCATCTAGGTGGCCCAGAGCCGGGAATTCTCAGGCTGTCTAGTCCTCTTGCGCAGCACCTGGCTCAGGTTGTGATCGCTTCGCGGAGCCTTCTCCAGCCGCAGGTTCCCCTAGGCTCCTCTTGGATGTGGGCGTGGATGGCTGGGAAGAGGGGCCAGCAAGGGGGTTAGGGGGCTGGTAGCCCGGTTGGCGCGGATCCAGTGCATCCTTGGAAAGTAGGATGGCGAGGCTGGGCACGTTCTTAACTACACTGAGACTGGTAGCTGGGTCGCCAGGCTTCTGACTCGGCGAGGGCCCAGGTGGCTGGCTCTGCCACACCTCGCGCACACTCCGGTAGCGCAGCCGCGTGACCTGGTGCAGGCCCGCCAGGCGGCGCTTGAGGATCTCCGCGCACGTGACGGTCTTGGTGGTGGCCCGACCGCAGCCGCTGAAGACGATGGCGCGCGTGGCTGGCTGCGCCATGCTGGCGGTGGCGAAGGCCAGCAGGTTCCGGATCTTGCTGCCCTCTTTGACCCGCATGTGCACCGCTCCCGGCGCCAGGTCCGCGAAGGGGCCAGAGCCCGGGCCACCCCCATCGGCCCCGCCCCCCACCGGCGCCTCCTCGGAGCGCACCTTACGGAAGTTCTCCATGCGCCGTCGTTGCCAGGACCGCGGGGACGCGAGCTTCGCCATGGGGCCGCCTCAACCCCGGGGCTGCATGGCCGCCAGTCGCGTCCGGCAAGGGCCGGGAAGGGGTAAAGATGCAGGAGACGCGTGGACGCTGGCAGGCGGGCTAGGACGGCGCGATCCTTGTCTCCCACTTCTCTCCAGTGGGCGCTGCTCTACTCCGCGCTCTCGGCACCCTGAGCTCCGCACCTTCAGCGGAGGCCCCGCCTGGGAGCCTGGGAGCCCCCGCCCCTTCCGCCAGGCCCCGCCCTTAACTCGGCCCAGCCTGCCCGGGTCCCAGCCTCGCCATCCTCTCGGATTCAGTCGGGTCCTCAGCTACGGGGGCGTGGGAGCGGTGCACACGCTGGGGCGCAAGGGCAACGCCAGGCGGTGGGTTGTCAAGCGAAGTTCCCTTATGATCTCCATCAGTCGTCTCCGAGCCAACCCTCATAAACGGGCAACCTAAATAAGAACTGCGTTTGTGATGCAAATGCCGCCACAAGTCGGGTCCCCGAGCACTTCCGCGTTCAAATTGAAGGCTACCCCTTGTCCCCTCCCAAGGAGAGATTTCTAAGTAGGCTGCTGGGGCCTCTTTCCTCCAATCCTCCAGAGAACTCCCCTACTCTGTCCCTTCCGCTCCCGAGCCAGTATTCTCGCCTCAAGGACAGCCTGTGCACGGTCAGCAGAGTGCGGGAGGCGCTGGCTCCGGCTGTGCTCCGCGCCTACCCTCGGACGACTATTCACGGCGTGGTCCTCGCAGGGCAGCCAAAAACCGAGATGTCAGCCTCGGTGCGCCTGACCGGAGCTGGAGGCTCCTGGACCCCCGTACACCCCTGCGTGTGGGGAGTGAGGCTCTGCGTCAAGCTGTTCCCTGAGGTGAATGGGAAAAGGAGACCCCCTTCTCCAGGGGAGTTAAGCTCCCTCCACCCATGCCTGAAAGCACACCATTAGAGCTGCATGCTTTAGGGTGAGCCGAGCATGCTTCCCTGCTAACGTGAGTCCCTTCTTCCCAAGTGGAATTCGTTGTCAGTCAGCCTTGACCCCCTGAGACTCAGTGGGATCCTTTTTTTCAAAAAGGAGACGATGAAGGCAGGTTTTGAGAGAGAGAATGGCGGAAGGTGGGAAGTTGAAGCTTTGGGGGTATTATGAAGCTACTGGGTGCCCCTCTCAGGGAACTCCAAGGGATGAGGAAAGTGGCCCTGGATCTCCTCCCAAGAGAGATGAGCAGTGAAGGGAGGGGTGAGGTTGGGATTGAAGGACTGCTGATGAGAGGGAGGGGGTTTGAGAAGGAGCTGGCCCCTCTTTAGAACTGCTCTGGGGCATCGCCCTTCATCCTTCCACCCCTCTCACACACACGCACAGTCAGAAACGAGAGAGTGGGGCGCCTGATCCGGATGGGGCAGACTAGAACTGGGTGTAGCGGGGAGGCGCACGGAGAGCTGCCTTGGGCGGGAAACTCTGAAAGTGCTGGGGGCATACCAGTGCTTGGGGGTGCTGGGCCCCAGTCATGAGACAGGGCTGTCACGGTCCCCCTCTCCATCTTCAGGATCTTCTCGCCTCCTCAGCATCTTGTATCTTCTAGTTCTCGGCCCTTGCTGTTCAGAACCTGGGGCTGACCCCATTACCGCCCCTTGGGAGTTGCTGGAACAGGTGGATCTTTGCGCCCCAACGTATGAGCGACCGCCCCTTCTCCGATCTCTTGCTCGCGCGTTGGGATTAAGGGCCCTCGAGGTCGCAGTCCACTCCAAATATGGACTTTAGCCGCTGCCCTTCTCCCGCGGGCCCCCTGAGGAACAGCCATAGAAGCTGGAGGTACAGCGGCCTTGAGAAGACACAAAGATTGTCTGCAGCGCGTAGTGGGGCGCGGGGAACCTCAGGCTCTGCAAGACCCAGGCAGTTGTGGGACTTAAAGGTGGCAGTTTCGGCTAGGCTCGAGAAAAAGTGCCTGAACGGCTGGAATTTACGGTAGAATAGGCTGGTTAGGGAAGAAGCGAGCTCTCCATCCAAAGGGGGATGCAAGCCTAGGCTGAACGTTCACTTGGAGGGGATATAAGCAGGAGTCTGTAGTTTGGAGGCAAAGGCCTAGAAGATCCAGGTTTGGCGAGGGTAGGGTAAGGATGGGGCTGTTCTGCGTCCGCTTCGGTTGGCCCTCGAAGGCACCTACCCTCAACCCCCCTCCAACTGCCGCCAGCGGTAAAAGACTCGGATTCACTTCGCTCCCCAGTCAGTGAAGGGAGAGCGTGGAAAAGGCCTGCATGCCCTCCCGCCGAATCCCTCCCTTTCCCCCCTCCCTCTGCAGCACTTAAAATGTAAATGTACTTCGTGATTAGCCGCCGGGTCGCTAATTACCGCTGTAGCCATTCATTACACTGTCAGCGCGCGTCGTAGCCCGCCGGCTGTGCACCCCTGCCGGGCCGCGGAGTGGCAGGGCTGGCTGGGAGGGTGGGGGGAACGCGTGGATGGGGGGGTACTGAGAATGAGGGTAATGAGGTTGGCTGGGAGAAAGTGGAGGCGGGAGAGGGGCGGGTACGGCAGAAAACCGGGTGGGCGGTGAAGTACCGGGGCGGGGCAGGGAGGGGGCAGAAATGCCGGAGGCAGCTAGGAATGCGGGCGGAGGAGAGAGCGAAAATGCCAGGGGAAGGGGGCGGTGTGAGGGAGGAAACCCGGTTGAACGGGGAGACGGGAGAATACCCGGGGAGGCAGCGAGGAACCCCGGCGCCCTGGCGGACGCGGCTGGGAGGGGAGTGGAGGGCTCAACTCTGCGAAGGTGAGTAAATACCTTGGAGCATCTGTGGCGAACACCCTGCGACGGTTAGAAGCGTGGAAAGGCAGTCAAGATTTTCTGTTAAAAGAGCCGGATGCCGGCTATACCCACAGTAGGACCGCAAGTATTCTTTAAAAGGGGGCGAGTCTATTTCCGTGTGTGCGTGTTTATAGATGCATATATATTTTTTAAATATCTGCAAGAAAACAGCACACTGTCTCTTACCTCTGAGGCCACATCCAGTTTCTGTGGGCGTCCTTAAGGAAAGAACTACTAAATATGAATCCAAAATTAAGCAGAGTCTTGGAACAACCTGTGTACGTGAGGTACTGACCTTGAAGCCCGAGCTTCATTAGCTTCTTTTTGCCTCTGTGACCTTGGGCATTTTATGCCTTGGTTTTCTCAGCCATAAAGTGGAGCTAACATCAGAACCTACCTCATAAAGTGGTTGTGAGACACATAACAATCTTAGAAACTTGGCTGGTAAGTTCCCAGGAAATATTGACTAATATTATTTTTCATATATTATTTGTGATTAAAATAAATTTTAAAAATTTAAAAAGGGAGGCAAGGGAGAAAAGAAGCTCGTGAAAAGGAAAGGAAATGGACAAAGCCTTGGAAATAGCAATTTTCCTAATATGTTAGGGACTAGTGAGTGGCAAATTAGACTCCTTTTACCCTCAGAGGAGGTGGTGGGGTGGCTAGCCTGGACCCCAAGCCTGGCCAACACGGCACCATCCTCTGCTCTGAAAATGGACCTTTCCAGAAGTATATCCTGCCTCTCGCCTCTAGTGGACAGATCTCCTCTCACCCCAAGACTGGAAGAAAATCCCTGGCGCAGGGCAGGTCTCCTCCTCCTCTGTCTCCAATGGTGGGAAGAGGATGGGAGCTCCTAAAGCACCTGGTCCTGTCCTAGCCTCTCTGGGCAGGGACTTGGGAGCATGCAAAGGAGTCAGGACTGGAAAGTGAGAGGGGACCAGAGGGAGCTCAGATTTATCAGGCATCCACCAGTGCCCAGCACAGGGCCAGTTACTCTCACAGATCTGTTATTCTCTTATTTAATCCTCACAATTTTCCTTTCCATCCTTGTTTGACAGATGTGGAAACTGAGTCACAGAGAGGCTAAGTAACTTGCCCAACGTCCCACAGCTAGAAAGCAGCAACTGTAGATATTTGAATGTATGTGCTCTGACTCGTTTTACTACCTTACCTGAGTATAAGAGAAAAAGAAACTTTTAAAGGATTTGAGCTTCCCAGTAAAGGTATGAGTTGGTTTTGCAGAGAGAGGGGGTTCCTACAGTGGGGAAGATTATTGGTTATCTATTGCTGCATAAAAAATTTACCCCAGGGGCTGGCCCAGTGGAATAGCAGTTGAGTTTGCTTGCTCTGCTTTGGGGTCCCGGGGTTCGCTGGTTCAGATCCCAGGTGCGGACCTATGCACCGCTTATCAAGCCATGCTGTGGCAGGCGTCCCACATATAAAATAGAGGAAGATGGGCACAGATGTTAGCTCAGGGCTAATCTTCCTTAGCAAAAAGAGGAGGATTGGCAGTGGATGTTAGCTCAGAGCTAATCTTCCTCAAAAAGAAAAAAAATTACCCCAAAACTCAGCAGCTTAAAACAAAAACATTCATTATCTTACACCGTTTCTGAGGGCTAGAGATCCAAGAGCACCTTATAGGGGTGGTTCTAGCTCAGGGCCTCTCCTGAGGCTGCAGTCAGGATGTTGGCTGAGTCTGGAGGACCCACTCTCAAGCTTATTCACAGGTTGGTCAGAGGCCTCAGTTCACATGGATCTCTCCTAGATCTGCTCATGACATAATAGCTGGCTTCCTGCAGAGTGAGCAATGAGAGAGGGAGAGAGAACAAGCAGGGAGCCACAGTGCCTTTTATGGCCCAGCCTCCTCCGAAGGGGAGTATTTGGGGGCAAATTTAGGAGGAGGGGGAATCAGGAATCAACATATTGAAGCAAATATGTGGAAAGACCTTGAATCAGGAGAGCTGGACTTATTTCCTGGCATACAGCAAGCAGTGAATAAATGTTTTTTAAATGGATGCATGAGTGACAACTTTTCTAAGATTATTTTCAAGTCATGGGCATAAGAGCAGTCACCGCTTTATAGGGCTCTCCTGAAGGTTGAGTGGGATTATGGCTCCCAGAGCTCTTTATAAATTTAACACTGCTGGGCAATGATGCCTGGAGGTGAACGTGGCTTAGGAGAGAGGGGGAGAGCTCTACCATACAGAAGTCCCTGTCCAGGCCAGATACCTCTTCTCTTAGACTGCGTCTCAGGTCCTGGGGTGCTGCTCTGATTGCAGCTCCCCATCTCTGTCTCCACCTCAGTCCAGCCTCCTCACCATATGTCACCTCCAGTCATTGCTTTTCCCCTTGGGCCAGCCAGGACAAGACCCGGGAGTCCCAATACCAGCCAAGCCTCTGCCTTCAGGATGCTCCTCTTCCTGTGCTGGCTTGGCCCCCAAGATGGGGAATGGGGGTTTGCATTGCAGACCCAGTGATGGTGCTATTTAGGGACAAGAGCCATTAACCTTGCATGAAATTCTACTGCTTTCCTAGCAGACAGGCTAGGAGTCACCTATAGACAGCAGACAGCACCTAGAGGACAGTCACCTGAGTCCTGGGAGGGAGAGGAGGAGAGGGGATACGTGGGGCCTAGAATGAGTGAGGAGAGGGGTAGGAGGGGGAAGGGGAGGCAAAAGAAGCCATTGGAGTTCCTTCTCTAGCTCCCCAAGAGTTGGGTGTCTCCCCAACTTCCTTCCAGACTCCAGAGGCGAGTATAGTAAGAAGCCACCACCTGAACAAAGTTAGAGTTCCCAGGAGAGTGCTTGTCCTCAAAAGACTTCCCAAGAGCCTGCTGTGATGCCTGAAATCCCCCATCATTGCTTTCCCCCTTTGGATCAGCTTTGCCATCTAAAGATAAGGTCATACTCCTAATTCCAAAGTGGGAATTGATCAAAAACAAGAGTCAGGATGTTTGAGAACCTTGGGGTGGGAGGAAGGTATAGAGCTGATCAGGTGAGGGAATAGTTGCCAATTACAGCTGACATTTACTCAGCACTTACTATGTGCCAGACACATACTAAGCACTTACATGTACTAACTCAATTAATACAGCAAGCACTATGTGCAACCGCATTTCGTTAGTGAGGTAGAGCCAGATCCAGAGTCAGACAGTCTGGCTCCAGAGTCTGTTGTTAATCATGGTACCAGACCACCCGCAGGAGGAAGGGGAAGCAGGGCAGAGAGCCATCAGTTGTAGGCCTCCCTGGCTGTCCATAACGAAAGTCCTGGAACTCCAGGGTAGAGTTCTGCTTGGCCAGGTGCTTGCCTGGGTGGGGGTGGGGGGATGGGCGGGGGGCACTGGACGACACCAGAGTGGCTCTTCCTCTGGCTTTGACCTGGGGTAGAGGTGGGGTGCTTGGTTTATGCCTTCCCAGAATTATAGCTATCCTTCGGGGGTGCATTGAGTTTTTGTAAACTTACAAAATACTTGCCCATCTTATACCCAGAAGCAGCTAGTGGGGTGGTTAAGAGTCCATAGATGCTGGAACCCAGCTGCCTGGGTTTAAGTCCCAGCTCTGCTCCTTGATAGCTGTGCTCTTGGTCAAGCTATGGAATCTCTCTGTGCCTTTCTTCTCCTGTAAAATGGAGATGATGATGATGATGATAGTACTCCTTGGAATTGTCTCAGGTTATCCCCCTAGTATCTCCATGGGGGTCATCACTCCCACTTCGCAGATATAAGCTAAATCCCTTGCCCTAGGACTCAGCTGCTGAGCAGTATAGCTTGAGGCAAACCTGGAGGACAGGGTAAAAAAATAGAAAGGCAGAGCAGGTTGCCAACCTCCATGGTGCACCCAGGGCTCATGGGTCCTAGCTGTTTGTTGACAGGCAGGAATGCCAGCCCAGTGGTTTTTATTTTGCTTGTGTGTGATTTAACATTTCCTGCTTCATTTCAATGGAGAGTGATTGTATCAGCTTTTTTGAGTGTTGCATATATATAGAGCCCTTCTCCCATCACATCCTGCTGGAGTCATGCTTATGATAAACAATGTAATTGTGTTGCTATAGAGGCCCCTAAGGTCTGGAGCACTGGAAAGAAGCCAGGAAATGATTCTCTTTTTCCTGTGTCACCTCTCTACCTGGCAATTATGCCGTCCTCACCTCTCCGTGGTGGTGAGAGTGGAAACAGCTCTTTTCACATAACATCTCTGTAACCCCCATCCCCCACCTGCTGGCCCAGAACAGAGCCCCCAAATCAAGCTGAATAAATTGGGGTTCTTCCCAGTTCAGAGAGCTACTTGGTCAAATGCTCTTTATGGCCATGATGGTCCTCTGTCACCACCAGATAATTAATTGTCTTCCCTTCTCTTGAGCAAAAGATGAAGTTACCCAAGTGTGTCTCCCGTCTATTGTTCTGAAGTAAATCACAAGGTGCCCTGTGCATAATGTCCCAGAAGATAAAAGTTATATATTTCAACAAGCGAAAAAGAGCATATTTTGTTTGCAAAAATCCTGGGCGGACTCTCCCTCTGCCCAGAAATTGTGTGTACTTGCTGATTAATGATCTGCCTGGTGAACTTGCCTCAGGAAAGATAATAGAGTTATGATTGGGTGTCACTAGTTCCCATCCTTTCCACCCCTGGAGAGGTCATGGGAGCAGGCAGAACTCCTCCTTTCTCTGAAGCAGTTTTCTTGTTGTACCCACAGATTTTCACTGTGGGTCGTGGGCACACCTCTCAGATTCTGCCCTGAAGTCCAAGTGAGCAATGCAGATCCAGTGTTTTCAAAAAAGAAGCCAATAATTTCTTGTTTTTGTGACAGTTTCAGGTTGTTAAATGTTGTCAACTGTTTCAGCAACCTATTACTGGTAACAAATCACCTTAAAACTTAGTGGCTGGGGCCAGCCTGGTGGCGTAGTAGTTAAGTTTGTGTGCTCCACTTTGGTGGCCCAGGTTCGCTGGCTCGGATTCTGGGCGTGGACCTACGCACAGCTCGTCAAGCCATGCTGTGGCAGCATCCCACACAGAAGAACTAGGACTCACAACTAGGATCTACAACAATGTACTGGGGCTTTGGGGAGGGGGAAAAAAAAAAGAGGAAGATTGGCAACAGATGTTAGCTCAGGGCCAATCTTCCTCACCAAAAAGCATACCTTTAAAAAACAAAAACAATCAAAAACAAAAAATTAAAATAAAACCCTTATGGCTAAAAATAACAATGATTTGTTATTTCCAATTAATTAAATTATCCAGCCCCTGTGGTTTGACTGGACTCCACTGCGCAGCTCCTCTGCTCCATGTGGTGTCTGCTGGGATCACTCATTCATCTGCATTCAGCTGAGAATGAATGCAGGGCTGCATTCATTTACTGGGCTGGAACAGCAAAGATGGCTTCACTCACATGTCTGGTGCCTTAGCTGGTGTTGTTGAAATGGCTGGGGTTCTGGCTGGGCCTCTCTCCACGTGGTCTCTAGCAAGTTCAAGATTATTTCTTGGAGTGGCTTGATCCCAAAAAGATGAGAATGGGGGCTGCAAGGCCTCATAAGGTCTAGGTGTAGAAGTCACACATTATTTCTTCCTCTGTATTCTATTGGTCAAACCAAGATACATGTCCAGCCCAAATTCATGATGCAGGGAAATAAACTCTGCCTCTTGGGGGAAGGCCTGACATGCATATATAGGCATGAGAACCTGTAGAGAGATGGCAGCCATCACTATGGACAGTCCAGTATGTCAACCAACTCATATCTTTAAAACACATGTATCTGCAAGTCAGTGTGGCCCACGGTTGCAACTTCTATGTGAAACTTTTAAGGATTTCACCTGGAAATCTGTCATGACCAGGGACTTTTTATGGCAGGAGGAAGGGGTAGGCAGTAGCAGGGGAAGGAGACCATGGGCTTTCTCTGGGGTTTATGTGAACTCTGTTCATTGGAGGAAAAGCATCAGGAACTAGGCACTGCCCATGCCTGACTATTATTTCCTTCTTATTAACTTACTTTGGGACTACTTCCATCCATCAGCCTGAATCCCAAAGCTACCCAGTCATAACCTGGAGGAGAGAAGGCCAAGTGATTGCTGAGATCTCTTTTAATACCCTGGTGGGCTGACCAGGTTTGACTTTAGCCTATGAAATCATTGCAGGATTTTAGTCAGGCCTGTCTTGATTAGATTAGTACTTCAGAAAGCTCACATAAGATGCTAAGAGGCCTCTCTTCCAGTTAGCAACTGCTGCATAACACATTATCCAGGATTTAGGTGTGTAAAGCAATCATTTATTATGCTCACAGATTCTGTGGGTCAGCAATTTAGGTAGGGCACAGCGAGGATGGTTTGTCTCTTCTCCGCCATATCTGCGGTTCCAGCCGGAAGGCTCAAAGGCTGGGGCCGGAATAATCTGAAAGTTTGTTCACTTATGTGTCTGTTGGTTCTTGCTGGCCATCAGCTAGAAGCCTCAGATCTCCACGTGGACCTTTCCATGTGATCTTTCTGCTTGGATTAGTTTGGGCTTCCTCACAGCATGGTGGCTGGATTCTAGGGCAAGCATCCAATGGCAGCAAGAGAGCCAGGCATAAACCACATTGCCTTTTATGATCCAGCCTTGGGTGTTGCATAATGTCACTTCTGCCACATTCTGTTTATCAAGGAAGTTACTAAACCCTGCCCAAGTTCAAGGAGAAAGGAAGCAGATTCCATTTCTTGATGGGGAATGGCAAGGTTCCGGGAGAGCATGTGGGACTAGAAATATTGCTATGGCCATTTTTTGGAGAATATAATCTGCTGCAGCCTCAAAGAGGGGCGTGAATCCAGTGAAATCATCATTATCCCTTCAAAGTATATCCAGAATCTGAGCACTCCTCTGACCTCATCTCCCACCAACCTCCCCTCACTCATTCCATTCAAGCCTCACTGGCTTCTTTGCTTTTCCTGAAACACGATGAACACACTTCTGCATCAGGGCCTTTGCACTTGCTGCTCCTTTTGCCAACTGATATCCTCTGTCCCTCTAATGTGCCCCCAGCTCTCTCCCTCATATCCTTCAGGCTCTGCTCAAATGTCACCTTCTCCAGAGGCCTCCCTGACCACCCTAAAATAACAGTCCCCCTCCTTTAATCTCTATTCCCTTCTCTGGGTTTATTTTTCTTTGTGGAACTTATTATCACCTGACATAACTGTATTTTTTTATTGTTTATTACCAGTCTCCTCCCACTAGAATGGAGGCTCCATGAGGGCAAGGACTTTGTTTTGTTCCTGGCTGCATCTCCAGCTTGCAGCATGGTATCTGATACTCAGTAGGTGCACAATATTTGTTGAGGGAATGAATGACGGGCTTCTTTGGGTGTGAAGAGTCAGCAACCCACCCCCAGGACGTGGTTTAGAACAGTGGTTCTTAAAGTGTGATCCAGGGATCTTTGGGAGTCCCCAAGACTCTTTCTTGAGGAGGGAGATTGTATGAGATAAAAACTATTTTTGTAACAATACTAAGACATTATTTGCCTTTTTCATTCTTATTCTCTTATGAATGTACAGTGGAATTTTCCAAAGATTGCACTGACATGTGATATTGCAACAGATTGAATGCAGAAGTAGATATGAGACTCCAGCTGTCTTCTATTAAGCCAGCTATTAAAGAGATCTGCAAAATTGTAAACAATGCCAATCTTCTCGCTACTTTTTTGTGTTTTTTATTTCTTTATTTTTCCTTTTTCTCCTCAAAGCCCCCCCCATACATAGTTGTATATTTTTAGTTGTGAGTCCTTCTAGTTGTGGCATGGGGGATGCCACCTCAATGTGGCCTGATGAGCAGTGCCATGTCCGTGCCCAGGATCCAAACCAGCGAAACCCTGGGCCATGGCAGCAGAGCGCGCGAACTTAACCACTTGGCCACGGGGCCAGCCCCCCTTTGTGTGTTTTTTGTTTTGGAGAATATAATTGCTTTAAATTAATATGTATATATATATTTCTTTTTTGGTGAGGAAGATTGGCCCAGAGCTAACATCCATTGCCAATCTCCCTCTTTGTTTGAGGAAGATTGTCCCTGAGCTACCTAACATCTGTGCCAATCTCCCTCTATTTTTTGTACATTGGTTGCTCCCACAGCATGGCTTGATGAGCTGTGTGTAGGTCCACACCCAGGCTCCGAACCAGCAAACCATGGGCCGCCAAAGTGGAGTGTACGAACTTAAGCACTATGCCACCGGGCCAGCCCCCCCAAAATATATTTTTTATGTTAACATGTAATGAGTTTATTATTGTTAAATGAATCAATGCATAAATATTTTTTTAATTTCTTGGTTTTAATTTATAATACAGTAAATATTGGTAAACAACTGCATTTAAAATATTCCATGGGGTTGGGGCTGGCCCCATGGCCGAGTGGTTAAGTTCGCGCGCTCTGCTGCAGGCGGCCCAGTGTTTCGTTGATTCGAATCCTGGGCGTGGACATGGCACTGCTCATCAAACCATGCTGAGGCAGCGTCCCACATGCCACAGCTAGAAGGACCCACAACGAAGAATGTACAACTATGTACCAGGGGCCTTTGGGGAGAAAAAGGAAAAATAAAATCTAAAAAAGAAATATATATATTCCATGGGGTTAAAAATTTTTAAGAATGTAAAGTAGTTCTGAGAATAAGAAGTTTGAGAGGGTAGGAAATAGAGAGGCTAAATTGTTCTCCATGTTACAGGATTGGGAAGCTGATTGTCAGCAGTTCCAGAGAAAGATAAGAATTAGGAGGAGGCTGAGGGGCCTGGACCCAGGGAGGAGTTGAGGTGCACAAAAGAGCCCAGTGTCACAGTGGTCCATGCACTCATGGAGGAACAAGGCCAGGGCAACAATCTCTGAGATCAGGGAAGACCAGAAATGTTCTGGGGACAGTCATGTATGATATTGACTGTTTATTGTTTTAATTGATCCAAAAAGATTTCATTTGTTTGGGAGAATATGCATAACAATGTTTTTATTTTTGTAGTAAGTTGCATATAGTAACAAAAGAATAAAGCAGCTGCCAGATCCTTGAAATCAAAAGTGACAAGCATAATACTGGTACAAATTGCTTCAGTTTCTAAAATTAAAAGTCAAGCAGGGAAAGTAGTATTTTTCTTCTTATTAAATAGTGAATAGCCACAAAATTACCAGTTCATGAAAATGAGGCTGTCTTATAGCAAACTAGCTCACAAGAGTCTGATCAATAAACCAGATACAAACTGGTAAAGAGGCCGGCGGTCACAGCCTCTGAGTAATCACACCCCTAAAAAAGGGAGGCCAGATAATGACAAGAATTATGATTGATGGGTCTTGAGTTAGAGCAAGAGAGTTAGTTATATGACTTACCTGATACCCTTCCAGTAAATATCCTGTCTGCTCACGTTAGCCAGAGTTGTCTTCTTCACGCTTACAGCTGAGAAACGTTGGCTGATCAGGTAGTCTTCAGCACACGAGGGATATTTACTGCCCTGGAAGTGGCTGAAATCATCCAGGGATGGGAGTTAGACAATAGCTTGAATGGGCTGTGGACAGAGGAATAACGGTTTTGCTTTTTATTTTGGGAGATGTTGGAAGAATGAATAGAAGAAAGAAGGAGAAGTTGAAAGCACTGAGGAAAGAGGATAACTGATGGATCAGACTCCCTGAGGAGATAAGAAGGGGTGGGAATCAGAGCACAATTCGGGGACTGGTGTTAGCTTGGGAGAGGGAGGAGAGACAGCTGCCTTGGTCAATTTGGGCTGCTATAAAAAACATACCACAGGGGTCGGCCCTGTGGCCGAATGGTTAAGTTCGCATGTTCCGCTGCTGCGGCGCAGGGTTCAGATCCTGGGCGCGGACATGGCACTGCTCATCAGGTCACGTTGTGGCAGTGTCCCACATGCCACAACTAGAAGGACCCACAACTAAGATATACAACTATGTACGGGGAGGGGAGGGTTTGGGGAGATAAAGCAGAAAAAAAAAAAAGATTGGCAACAGTTGTTAGCTCTGGTGCCAATCTTTAAAAAAAAAAATACCACAAACTGGGTGACTTATAAACAACAGAAATTTATTTTTCATGGTTCTGAAGGCTTGCGATCACGGTGCCAGCATGGTCGGGTGAGGGCCCTCTTCCCAGCTGCAGACTTCTCCTTGTATACTCACTTGGCAGAAAGGGGTAGGGAGCTCTGTGGGGTCTCTTTTACAAGAGTACTAATCCCATTCATGAGGGCAGAGCCATCTAGTCACTCCCCAAAGGCCCCGTCTCCTAATACCTTCACCTTGGGGTTAGGATTTCGACATGTGAGTTTTAGGGGGACACAAACATTCAGCTTACAGCAATATCTCTTCCTCTGAGACAAGTAGTTTGAAAGGATACACAGGGAAGTTGGTTAATTTTTCCCACTGATAGAGTTGAGATTACCTGCTGAGAATGAATGGAATGGGCAATATTGACGAAGAATTATCCCCAAAGGGCTTTTGCAGGTTTCACATTCCAGTCAGGTGACAGAGTTTATTGAAAAAAGAAGCAACACTGTTATTAATCATTCATTCATTCAAAATATCATTGGATCTCTATTATGTAACAGGCACTGTTGTGGGTGCTAGGGATACAGCAGTGAACAACACAAGACCAGTTCCTGCTCAGTGGAGCTCACACTCTAGTGAAACAAAAATAACCCAGTAGATGTGCTCATCACTACCTCCACGGCACTGAGTCATCGGATGAACTGAACTCCCTATTGCCTCTGCAGACAACATGCAGAATGAAGCCCACAGTCCCCTGAATGTGCTCAGTTGGTAGCAGGCTGCTCTCTAGTGTGTTTGTGCTCACCAAGTGTGGCAGACAAGGCTGGCAGCCTCCTCAGTAGCCATTCTCCCCTTCTTCCTTAGTAATACAACTCTGATTTTATTGGCAGAGACAACGTGCTCAGCTAAAAAGCTAAAGTGTGTCACGTTGTCACTTCCTTGCCAAATAGGAGTGACTGTGTGACAGTTGAGGCTAATGAGAGATAAATGGGAATTGCTGCATAGAGCTTTCTGGAAAGATGATTAAATGGGGGTGCAGACTCAGCTGGCATGCACTTTGGCCCTCTGCTCTTCCTCCTTCCAGCTGCCTGCAGTATACCCATGATGGCTGCAGGTGAGAAGCCATCTCAAAAGTGTGAGGGAAAGACTGAGAGAATTGCAGAGACTTCTACCCTGAATCTTTTTTTCTTTTTAGTAAGGAAGATTGGTCCTGAGCTGACGTCTGTTGCCAATCCTCCTCTTTTTGCTTGAGGAAGATTGTCCCTGAGCTAACATCTGTGCCAGTCTTCCTCCAGTTTGCATGTGGGACACTGCCACAGCGTGGCTTGAGGAGCAATGTGTAGGTCTGCACCTGGGATCTGAACCTGTGAACCTTAGGCCATGGAAGCTGAGTGCGTGAAGTTAACCACTACACTCCCAGGCTGGCCCCTACCCTGAATCTTAAAGTCACTGAACCAACTCGCTTATTCCTGGACTTCTCATTATGTGAGAAGAAGAAGACCTGTCTTGTTTAAGCCACTGTCATTTAAGTTTTCTGTTACATGTAGCCAAGCTAAATCCATACCTAATACACCAAGAAGCAGCTGTTTGTTACCTATGGTGGCCATGAGAATGGCTTTTCACTTTTTTCTTTTTTTTTGAGGAAGATTAGCCCTGAGCTAACATCTGCCACCAATCCACCTCTTTTTGCTGAGGAAGACTGGCCCTGAGCTAACATCCATGCCCATCTTCCCCTATTTTATGTGGGACTCCTACCACAGCATAGCTTGACAATTGGTGCATAGGTCCGCACCTGGGATTCGAATTGGTGAACCCCTGGCCACTGAAGCGGAACTTGCGAACTTAACTGCTGTGCCACTGGGCCGGCCCTGCTTTTCACGTTTTTTATTGCAGGGAGCATAATTAGTCAAAGGACCCAGCTGCTGCACTCTGAAATCCATCACTGCATTTGTGCCAAGGCCAAATTTCCCATGGGCTGCTCCCAGCTAATAAATGAGTGCAGGTGGGATATTAAAGCAGTCCACTCCTGGGAGACAGACAAAGGATGGGTGGCTTTGGCTGGAGGTCTCCCCAGTGGCCTTGCTGAACTTTCCTTAGAACTGTACTACAGTCTAAGATGCTTCTACCCAACTTCCTTCCTTCCCTCTTTCCTTCACTCAGGTCAGACTTGTAGCATGGTTTGATGACTCTACCAGGTTCTCCTGGCTCCCTCCTCACTTTCTCTAATAGATGGTTTCCCCTAATAAATGTGTATATTTAATCCTGTCTTGGTGTCAGCTTCTCTGAGGACCCTGAGTAACACATTCCTAAACATGTTAGTGCATTTTGTGCTCGTTATTGTAAGTACAAAATTTAATTAAGTGTAACTAAACCATAGAAATATGAGTGCAAAAGGAAAGTAAATTGTTATTTCTATGAAAACTAACTTTACTGCTTTGGAAAGTTTTGAAAAAGATGTTTCGCCAGTTCGAATCCTGGGTGCGGACATGGCACCGCTCATCAGGCCATGCTGAGGTGTCATCCCACATGCCACAACTAGAAGGACCCACAACTAAAAAATATACAATTATGTACCGGGGGGCTTTGGGAGAAAAAGGAAAAAAAATAAAATCTTAAAATAAATAAATAAATAAGTATTTTTTAAAAAAGCTGTTGAGAGGCCGGCCCTGTGGCTGAGTGGTTAAGTTCGAGTGCTCTGCTTTGGTGGCCCAGGGTTTCGCTGGTTCGGATCCTGGGCATGACATGGCACCGCTCATCAGGCCATGCTGAGGCAGCATCCCACATGCCACAACTAGAAGGACCCACAACTGAAAATACACAATTATGTACCTGGGGACTTCGGGAGAAAAAGAAAAAAAAAATCTTAAACAAAAAAAAAAAGCTGTTGAGTTTGGCTTGGCTAGAACACTGTAAAAGATTTAGAAAACTCTGTAGAAAACCAATAGTCTGCACTTAGATTGCTTTGCAAGTATCCTTAAGCTCTTATCCGCTTTACAGAATCGGGAAGTCTAAACAATTCGTTATGGGTATTGTTATGCAGGAAAAGAAATGTGGAATTCCAATCAGCAGACCCATAAAAGAAAAAGCCTTGGCATTACAGCAAAAGATTGGCAAGTTAATACGCATTTATATGTTTTAAGTTAAAACAAAATGTCCAGATATGTATCATTTTTTATGATACTCCTGAGTTTTTTGTTTAATTGACCAACTTCTGGTATCAATTGCATCAGATAAGAGGGCTTCTACTGAAACAATAATATTAAATGTGACTTGCTGTATCGTGCAGTTACTATATATCCAGAGTGAAAGGCTTAAGTATAGATCCAGCAGAAGGATGGGCAGAAAGGAGAAATGTTCCAGGGATCAGGATTTGGCTGATAAACACGGCTCAGGGAACGATGTCCTTCAAGGTTGAAGGACACGTGTGGGGGTGCAGAGAGTACTGGAAGGAGAGAAGGCTACAGTCCAGAGGCAAGAGGGTAGGGTGTGATTCTTGGGTAAAACCATTCCACATGATGACAAGGCCTATGGTGAGGCCACGGGAACAGGTGGGTGGCTGAAGGAGAGACAAAGGTCACTGGAGTGAGGAGGAGTCAAAAGTCCAAGGCACTGGGTGGGTCATCCAAGGAGCCCAAAAGCCTAGACTGGCTGCAAGATTGGGCCTGGAGTGGGGCTGGCCCCGTGGCCGAGTGGTTAAGTTCGCGCGCTCCGCTGCAGGCGGCCCAGTGTTTCATTAGTTCGAATCCTGGGCGCGGACATGGCACTGCTCATCAGACCACGCTGAGGCAGCGTCCCACATGCCACAACTAGAAGAACCCACAACGAAGAATACACAACTATGTACCGGGGGGCTTTGGGGAGAAAAAGGAAAAAATAAAATCTAAAAAAAAAAAAAAAAAAAAAAAAGATTGGGCCTGGAGAAAAAATTGAGGGCTAGTGATGTGCTGGAAGCGGCTCATCCTGGCTCATGAGGGCCAACTCTTAAATTTTCAATGTTGTGTTCTGGTTGTTAAACACTACCATTATTAAAAATTTAATTATATTAACTTGCAACTAAGTAGCTTATATTAAAACCAAGGTAATAAATATTTAAAACTCATCACTTTCTAATAATTTTATGACATTTTACTATTGTACTCTTGAAGCTTTTACATTTCTTGCATCTGTGTGGTGGAAATACTAAATCATGGTGTGCTGTGGTGCATCTTTGCCCAACTTAGCATTCGGCGACATCGTTTTGGTAGCTCAAAATAAGCCAGAGCGGAAGTATTTGCATCACAAAAATTAGCAAACACTACAAAAGAACTTGACTTATTGTTTTGTTAGTTATGTACACTCATTCATCAATTGTAACTGTAGGTGGCTATGGATATAAGAGTTAAGGAAAAACCAACGAAAGCATTCTGTGAGAATCAATTGACTATGTGGAATTTACAATAAAGAGTATGGTATATTTTGTGAGGTGTAAGTTGTATGTTACACATCCTTTATATCAGCAAAACTTATAATAAATGTATGTGTACATTTATGTATACATTTTTCCCTGAAGAGCTGGTTTTTAAACATTTACCAAACACACCACTTAACCAGGGTCTCCTTTCCTTGAGACTGGCAGCGGGGTGATGGTGAGCAATACAGATGTGCGCTTGCTCCCTCATCCCTGCCCCAAACTCACAGCCTCATGGGGAGTCAGGCACTTAAGTAACAACACAGCAGTGGGTGGCAAAGAGGGAAGATGCTGAGCACCAAGTAGAGCATCTAGGCCAGGGAGGCATCCAGAGGATGTGAGACTCATGTGGGCACTCAAAGGATGAGTGGGAATCAGCCAGCCAGAGGAACAATGTGCGCAAAGCCTAGTTGTTGACAGAAACAATAGGGACAGAGGTGGGAAGTTGAGGGACACAGGGTGTGGTATGCCTGCAGGCAGAAGAGAAACCAGCAGGCCGCGGGGTGCTCCTCTTGGCCCTGTGATACCTGGAGGGTGAGGAAAGAGCAGTTTTTACTCGAGAGGGTTTTTGGGACCCCAGACCTAAGAAGAGTAAGAATTTCTGGGCAAAGGAATAAGGACAGGAGTTAGGTGAGGGGAAGAGAGGATGGAACAGCATGTACAAAAGCACAGAGGTGAAAGAGAATCTGAATTCTTAGACCTGCAAGCAGTTCTGAGTGGCTGGAATGCCTGAAGGGGAGGGCATGCAAAAAATGAGGCTGGAGAAGTGGCCAGGGGCGAGGTCAGGGGTGCTATGAGCCAAGCTAGGGAGAGGGTATGTATCAACAGGAGCAGTGGGGAGCCTCAGGAGGGCCCTAAGTAGAAGAGTGGCATGATTAAGATCTTTGTGGCTGCTTAGAAGAGAATGGCTTGAGGGGTGTCAGGTGGGGAGAGACTAGAGGAGATGATGTCTTTGGGGAGACTATTGCAGAGATGATGGAATAGGGCAGTGGTTGTGGGGATACAAAGAGGAGGATTCGTTCTAAAGATATGGGGAGGCAGAATTAATAGGACTTAACTTCCAGGGATCTGGCTTAGGTGACTGGGTTGGCACAATCATTTTTGAAGAGTACTGGTCAGTTATTTTGTAGAATGAACCTCAATTTGGGTTTGTCTGATGTTTCCTTGTGACTAGACTGAAGTTATGCATTTTTTGGCAAGAATATCACAGAAGTCTGTGAATCATTTCAGGAAGTATATGATGTCAATACGTCTTATTACTGATAACAGGGCCATTTTGGAGGCAGGGTCACAGGGGGAGGAACAAAAATAGGGAAAGGATCTGGGGTTCCAGTTTAGGATGGGGCTTGAGGGCAGAAGAGAATTTGGACCAGCAGCAGAGCTCTGGGAGCGCCAGGCACCTCAGAGGTAGCTGAGGACTTGGGAGGGGTGAGGTTGCTAGGGGAGAAGGTGTTTGGCTGAGGAGGAGGATGGGAGACAGTGGAGGTAAAAGACTGGCTTTGCAATACATCCAAGTGGTCGGGCAGGTGAGGACTGGAATGTGTCCTGTGGATTTGGCATCCAGGGGCTCAGCCAATGCCCAAGGCTGTGACTTGTGAAGGGCATTTTTCTCTCTGGACAGTTAGTGAGAGCCAGTTTGAGTGGGCTCTCCTGTTCTAACTCGACAAGTGAGCAGTGGGTGGTGCATGTTCAGAGCTCATGGCTGGGCTGCAAGAGGTGGCATGGTGACCATGAGCTGTGTATAGGCCAGTAAGCTACCCAGGGCCCAGCACTTCCAGCTGCCAGCAGAGCAACCTCACTGGTGGAGAATTAGCTTTACCAGTGTAAGTCACTGCAGACGTGGGTGCTGCCCAGTGGTCTGTTGGAGGCACTGACAGTAGAAGGGAAAGTGAGGGGTGGCCATTGACCCCGGCGTCCTATATAGGCAAGAGGTTGGAGGTCTGGAATCATCTTGTTCCCTAGACTCAAGCTGCCCCAGGAATCCTCATTTTCTTTATGCTAACAATACTTTACTGACTTATAGTTTGCATGCAATCAAATACACAGATCTTGGGTTTTCAGTTTGACAAGTTTTGATAATTTTATACCTTTTAACTACCACTCAAAACAAGATCTAGAATATTTTCATCACCCTAGAAATTTCTTTTTTTTTTTTAAAGATTTTATTTTTTTTCCCCAAAGCCCTCCAGTACATAGTTGTGTATTCTTCGTTGTGGGTCCTTTTAGTTGTGGCATGTGGGATGCTGCCTCAGCGTGGTTTGATGAGCAGTGCCATGTCCGCACCCAGGATTCGAACCAACGAAACACTGGGCCACCTGCAGCGGAGCGCGTGAACTCAACCACTTGGCCACGGGGACAGCCCCTAGAAATTTCTTTTCTGTTCCTTTCCAGTCAATCTACCTCTCTCCCCAACCAGCAACCCCTGTTCTGATTCCTATCATATTAATTTTCCTGTTTTTGAATTTCATATAAATGGAGTTATATAGTATATATTTTTGGTCTGGCTTATTTTGCTCAACATATTTTTGAGATTCATCCATATTGTTGTATATATCGGTTTCTCATTCATTTTTTATCACTGAGTCATATTTCATTGTATGAATATACGATAATTTGTTTATCCATTCTCTTGTTCATGGCTGTTTCCAGTTTTTAGCTACTATGAATAAAGCTGCAATGGATTTGTAAGACTTTTGTGAACATATGTTTTCATTTCTCTTGGGTATATACTAGAAGTAGAATTGCAAGGTCAAATAGTAACTCTATGTTAAACTTTTTGAGGAACTGTCAGACTGTCTTCCAAAGTGACTGTACCATTTAACATTCCTACCAGCAGGGTATGATGGTTCCAATTTCTCCACCTCCCCAGCAATACTTATTATTTTCTGTCTTTTTGATTATAGCCATTCTAGCAGATGTGAAGTGGCATCCCATTGTGGTTTTGATTTGTATTTCCTGGATGACTAAGGATGTTGAGTATGTTTTCCTGTGCTTATCGGCCATCTGTGTATCTTCTTTTTTTTTGAGGAAGACTAGCCCTGAGCTAACATCTGCCACCAATCCTCCTCTTTTTGCTGAGGAAGACTGGCCCTGAGCTAACATCCGTGCCCATCTTCCTCTACTTTATATGTAGGATGCGTACCACAACACGACTTGCCAAGCGGTGCCATGTCCACACCCAGGATCTGAACCAGTGACCCCGGGCTGCCGAAGTGGAACATGAGAACTTAACCACTGCGCCACTGGGCCAGCCCTCTGTATCTTCTTTGGAGAAATTTCTATTCAGATCCTTTGCCCTTAAAGTGGGTTATTTGCCTTTTTCTTACTGAGTTGTAGGCGTTCTTCATATAGTCTATATGCAAGTCTCTTATCAGATATATGGTTTGCAAGTACTTTCTCCAGTTCTCTGGTCTGGTTAGGGAGAGAAGACAAACAGAGAGTGGGGTGGTGGGGAGGAGGTGTGGAGGAGAGAGGCACTGTACAGGGAGGTCTAGGAGGAACTCTTTGAGCTTCAGGATTGCCCACCTGGGTAGTGAGAGAGGACTGGATGAGCTGCTCTAACATCACCATGGCTCTGCAGGCAAGAATGTGTGTCACTGTACACTCAGTGCTGTGCAATCAGTCATACATACTAAGTGTCAGGGACTTGGCATCTCATAAGACCAGGAGCATGGAGCGGGGTTGGGGGAGTAGGACACTCTTTTTAAAGAAAGGAAGCTCCATATTGCAAACTTTCACAGGACTAATGGGTTACCTTGGAGGCAACATTTTGTGGCTTGAGAGCCAGACAGACTTGGGTTTTGATCTTGGTTGTTAGTAAATGCCACTACATAGTGCCCTCCTCATACCCCTGTAGCTATTCCTGATGGCTTCTTACTGCAAGCCCCTGGGATTTTCTGCCTGAGGGCTTTCTCTGCTCAGAAGGCACACAGGGAACTCTGGAAGTGCCAGCGGCAGCCCTCAACACTTAGTTTCCTCCTTCCTTTGGTGGGACAACTGCATTGTATTCTACACTGTGTCCCAGAGGTCCCCAGTAGGATTGACCACTATTGCCCACAGTGGTAACCTGCTTATGATTGCACCTTGAATTGGTTTCCTTTTATTTCTTTATTTTAACTCCTTCCACTCCTCCACTAGTGCTTCCTGGGATCATCTCTCAAATAGACCATTTGTACTCACATCCTTATCTCAGTGTCTGCTTCTAGGGAAACCCAATCTAAAGATACTGGTTCTTCCATTTCTTGGATACATCATTCTATTTCCTTGGGCAGATCACTTTACTTCTCTGAACCTCACTTTCTGTTGGTTTGTAAACTGACCCCTGTGCACAGAGGGCAAGGAGAGACTAAAGAAAGAGGCAGACCACTCCACATTGGTAGGTGGTAGTTTTAACAAGCAAGGGAACTTATGAGGCCTGTCTTGGGCAGCAACAAGACCGGTAGATCTCTGCACTCATCCACCAGAATCTTAAAAGTTTATACAGAGATCTTAACTGGGTTCAGTCACATACACTATCCAGACGGTCTCAACAACATTTTAATCTCTCAAGGCTATGTCCTTAGAACAGTTACCACAACGGTAGGCAGAAAGTACATTCCAAGGACAAAGGAGTGAATGAGGAGCCTCTGATTGCCTGGGTCCAGTTCTCAGGTCAACCGGTGGTCACATACTCTCAATTGCCTCCTCCAACACTTTCCTCATCTACAAAATGGGGATAAAAGCACTTACTTCATTGGATAGTCATGAGGCTTAGCATCTCATTCAGACATACTAAGGGTTTAGTAAATGCTAGTCCTCTTTTCTTTTCAGTTGTTTACTGGCCTGTAACATACATACTCTTCCAGAGACCCTTGGGTGTACATGCCTCATTCAGCCATAGCTGGGCAGGAAAAGACAAACAGCCTGGAGCTGGCCCTGTGGGTGATTTGGATTACTGCTCTCAGTTACTTGCTCCCTCCCTGCAATAGGATTAAACATCCCCACTATTTGTTATGCCTTGCATCCTCTAGAGGGAGCATGTATCCCTGTCATGCCTTAGTCATAAGACATGCTTTGGTGAATAGCATGTGATGTTCACCACATTTGAGAAAAAGCTTTAAATGTGTTATTGCATGGTTTGGCTTGGGCTTTCTCACTCCTGCCCTCCACCATGAGATAGACATGTCCTCAGAGCCTAGCACACACTATGAACTAGCACTTATTAAATACTTATTGTGTACCAGGCACTGTCCCATGTGTTACATGTGTCTACATGTGTTAATTCATTTCACTCTCATAGGAACTCTAAGATATTGGTCCTGTTATCATCATCCTTATTTACATATGCGGAAAACTAAGGTTTAGTAATGAGTACCTTGCTCAAACTTACATAGCTGGGAAGGGGCAGGCAGTCTGCTTTCTAGGTCCATATTCTTAACCACTTCACTATACTATTTCACATAATAGGTGATCAGCAAGTGCTTGTTAAATAAAACTTTATTTAAATGACTGTCACTACTGAAGCATTGTTCTTTTCCATTTACCCAAATTCCGAAGGCACAATCCATTGGGACAAAGATGGGCTTCTGACTTTGGACCTGGGCACTTTTCCTGCCTCAGTTGTTAGCCAGATAGGAGGCCATTCTGATTCTCTGGATTGGGGGAAAGTCATCTGTGGTCATGAGATGGGAACTCAAACATTTCTCCTGTAGGACTCACATGAACCACAAGATATCTCCTGTAAATTCCATGTGAATCCCATACATCTCCCCTGTAGACTTTAATGTGGACCTCAGACCCCTCTCCTGAAGGCTCGTGTGAACCCCTATATCTTTCCTGAGGCCCACATGGACTCCCAACATCTCTCCCATAGGAGCCATGCTTGATAACCTCCTCAGGTTCCCATTCGTCAACTCACTGGGTCCTCCCCACAGCTCTGTAAATCAGCCAAAGCTTGCATTATAGCAGGGATAGAGCGCAGTGACCATGTGGGTGAACCAGGGCCAGGACTAACAGCAGAACTCCGTTGTCCTGCCTATAGTCCCTGATTCTTCACTCCTGATTGGCCCAGTGGTTAGGTTATGCTTCCTGCTCAAACTTCCACAGCCTCTGTGGCTGCCCCCTTCTCTTCCCTCTCTCGTGCTAGTTCTTGTTTGTCTTTCTTCACTCCCGCCCCCTTTCTATCCCAGCTGTGGGAGTGAAGCCTTACTCCCAGCAGGCTGGAGCCAGACAATGGGCCCTTATTCTGGGCAAAGAATCCCTGCAGTGTCTCCCACCCAGTTAGGCCCCCTTCCAGGCCCAGGATGGTGTGGGCGGAGGGCACAGTGGAGGGCAGGAGCCATTGGCTGGCAGGATAGAGGGTGTCCCTGCTGTAAAGATCCCACAGGAGGTTTACAATGTAAACACACTGACAATAAAAGCTTATCTTTCACTCCCAGCCCCATCTCTCCAAGTGGGTCTCACTCAACAGTCATCAGTCCTGGGTTTTTAAACATTTACTCTGGTCTCTACTCTCTTTAGGTGTTCATCTCTGCATATCACAATCTCTTTCATTCTTTTTTCTGTGTCTCTTTCTCTTTCTAAGTCTGTCTTTCTATTCCTTTGTGTAGCTTGCTGGTCCCTATTTTTTATCTCTTTCTCACTTCATCATGCTCTCTCTCTCTCCTCTTTTTTTTTTTTAAAGATTTAATTTTTTTCCTTTTTCTCCCCAAAGCCCCCCAGTACATAGTTGTATATTCTTAGTTTTGGGTCCTTCTAGTTGTGGCACGTGGGACGCTGCCTCAGCGTGGCTTGATGAGCAGTGCCATGTCTGCGCCTAGGATTCGAACTGACGAAACACTGGGCCGCCTGCAGCGGAGCGTGCAAACTTAACCACTTGGCCACGGGGCCAGGCCCTCTCTCTCCTCTTTTTTTCTATGTTTTTTTCTTTCCAAATCTTGATCTCTCCGTGTCTCCATATCTCTGTCTCTCCATGTTTCTATGTCTATGTTTGTGGCTCTCCTCTCTTGTCTTTCTATGTCTATCTTTCCGTGGATCCGTGTGTCTATGTCACTCTCTGTCTCCTCTCTCTCTTCTTGTCTCATCTCTGATCTTCCATCCTCCATCCCCTCTCTGTCACTTTGGGCCTGTGGATCTGAAAGATCTTCATCAAACACCATGTTCTCCTGCTCACAAATCTCTTTCTCACTCCTTTCTGGTACATCCCAGTGGCCCCTGGGACCGCAGGGGTAGTTATTCTCCCCAATTTACAGATTTGGAAGCTGAGGCTCTGGCTGTTGGCACCAGGCTCCCATCTCTGAGTCTCTTCTTCCACGTCCTCGCGGCGCTCTTGTCCCAGCAGTGCCCATCAGCCACCTGATCAGGCCAGGGCCCAGGAACGTAGCACCTCGGACAGCTCCTGTGAGGCGCGAGGGCGGCCAGGCCTTCCTTCTCGCGAGCGCAGGAAGAGAAGCCCTAGAGGTGGCCCAGGAGTCTCGCGAGAGCGGTTGCTACAGGCTTGGGCGGCGCGCGCACGCGAAGAGCCGGCTGCAGGTGCGCGCGCGCGCTCCCCGCCTCCAGCCCCGGAGCGGCTCGCCGCCGGCTCCGCGCTGCAACGCTGGGTGCAGCTCAGGGCAGCGCAGCGCGGCGGCCTTTCGGCAGCCGAGCGGTAGCGGCGGGTAAGTCCCGGGCCTCAAGTCCCGGAGAAGGGCTTTGCAGGGAAGATGGGCGAAGGGCGAGAGGGGGGTCACCCCCTCCCCAGCTCTGTTCCCCCTACGCTTCACCTTTGAATGCAGGGAGCAGACCACGCTGCTGGAGAGGTAGAGAGTCGAGGTGACTTTCTCTGTTTGGGCTGGGAGAAGAGCGCCCGGGGTGCCCCTAGGCCCCCAACCCCCCACATCCCCATCCCCGGCTGCCTCAGAGGGAACCCGGGTCTTGGGTGACGTCAGACTCCTGGATGCTGGAGCCTGGGCCTTGGGCCCTCCATCCCCACCTGGCGTTCCCTGGAAACTGGCTTCCTCTTCTGCGGATGGCGCTCGCGGACAGGGATGGGGGCGACTGGAGGCGGGTTAACTGTGGCCTTCTTTGGGTCCTTCCTCACAAGAGGCGCCTGCAAATGGACACATGTTGTACAGCTCCAACCTCTCCCCCCCCCCGCACCCTCCACCCCCGCCCCCTCCCGGAGACGGCCGACCTTTGGACGGCGGTCTGAGCCGCCTCAGGGTTGTAGGGGATGGGTGCATTGGCTTGCGCCTGGGGTCCACCAGGACTTTGGGGTGGTGTATTGGCAGTGCCGGATGTAGCACATTCCAGCGCTGGCAGGGGTCGGTCATGAGGATGACAGTGAGGTGTCTGGGAAACCGTCCCTGTCCCTGCCTCCAGGAGCTCCTGGTCTGGGGGTTGGGGGAACCAAGTAGAGACTCAGACTGAGAATTCACCGTCTCAGGCGGTTCAAACTGGTAATGCTCCAGCTCTGGGATCTGGCGTTCATGGAGGGCCAGGCAGACTTTCCTGCGGAAACAAGGAGAAAGGGAGGCAAGAGCCAGTTAATGAGAGACTTCCTGGAGGAGGTGAAATTTGCATGGGAGGAGAGGCAGGGGAGGGCATTCCCTGGGAATGGTCTGGGCAAAGGCACAGAGGTGGGAGTTAAGCACAGCTATTGGAGAACCTGGCCTGTGAGCCCAGCCACGTGGCTGTGGTCATGGAGTGGGGGAGTCTGGAGAATTTTGCAGCCTGTGCCCTACCTGTTCTAACTCCGCTGAGCAGGGCTTTGAAAGAGGGAGATGGTTCTTGCAGGTGCATGACTGGCAGAGAAGTTTTGTTTGGGCTACACAAGTCTTGCTAGTTTAGATTTGATCTAGGCTTGGTGAGCCTGAAGGTGGAAGCCCCAGAGCTGAGAGAGGACTGTCTCTAGTGAGTCGGCCACAGCAAGAGGGTCTTCTTAGGTCTAGCAAACTCCATGGAAAATGAATGGGCTCCTGGGAGGGGAGCTCTGGATAGGGCCCTTGGGCTCTGTAGCTGTTTCTTTAAGCCTTTCCCTGGCTGGCTGGCTATCTCTGAACAAGTTGATTCCCTTCTTGAGCGTCTCTTTGCCAGCACCTTTCTCTAAGGATGAAATAATAGGACTAAGTACTGATTTCTCCTGAGGAAGCTGAGTGTTCTAGTTTAGAACATCCCTCCCCGTTCTCCCTCTTCCTTTTTCTTTCCTCCGCTCCCTTCTCCCTTTTCTCCCCCCCCCCCCCCCCCATAGCATTTGCTCTATAGGCTGCACTTCCTTCCTTGCTGCCAGTGTGGAGTCTCTGAAGGTTTCCTGGAGGAAGTGTGGTACAGCAGGCTTGACAGAAGCTGTGGGCTTAGCCTGATTGGGAGAGGGCATCAGTTGCTCCACTCCCACCCCTTGGGAGGGTGTCCAAGTCTAAAGCAATTCATTGTGCTCTGTGCCCTGCTCTGTTCTGGATCCCTCCTAGAAGCCCATCCATGAGGGAGCAAGGAAGAGATTGGATGAGAATGAATGAGCACTTGGTGCCCAATAACTGGTTTAGAATTTTTTTTTTTTTTGAGGAAGATTAGCCCAGAGCTAACTGCTGCCAATCGTTCTTCTTTTTGCTGAGGAAGACTGGCCCTGAGCTAACATCGTGCCCATCCTCCTCCACTTTATATGTGGGACGCCTACCACAGCATGGCGTGCCAAGTGGTGCCACGTCCACACCCGGGATCCAAATTGGCAAACCCTGGGCCGCCAAAGCAGAACATGCTAACTTAACCACTGTGCCACCGGGCTGGCCCCCTGGTTCAGAATTTAATGAGTGGGATGCATAGCAGGGATGGCTGGAAAGGTTTCCCAGAAGAGGTAGGATGTGAGAAAATGGTAGGACTTAGAGGAGCTGACAGGGCTCTGGTGTAGGGGCACTGGAAGCAAAGGGGGTGGCTAGATGTGATCTCCTGCATGAAGCTGGGTTGAGTGGGAAACAAATCATCCTATGGTACAGAAGCAAAGGGTGCCAGATGGGAATTTGTAGCTGATTGACACAAGGCCTTGAATGCCAGGCACAAGATCAGTAGGGGCTACTGAAGAGTCATCATAGGACAGTGATAGCAATGCCAGGAAAGTGCTGTTTTTTAAGGATGGTTCATAGTTCTGGGACTTCAGGGGTGGGGATGGGATTAGAGGACCAGAGGTAGAGCAAGAGGGGAAACTTCCATCTTACCAGATAGCTGCTCTGGGCAGGAAGGGAAAAAATGACTATTTCTATGCCAAGGATGAGGGGCTCATGATAGGGATGAGGGGCTCATGATAGGGACGAGGGAGGTTGGAGGTCTGGTGAGCAGGGAGCCTTGGAACTAACCCCAGGTCTCTGTCCTGATCTGAGGCCTGGCTTGGCTCCTTTCTTTCTGCCATGGACCTCACTCTCTCCACTGTGGGAGCTTCCGTCCTCCCAACTTCACAGTAAGAAATGGAATAAATTTTATCTGGGTTTTTGGTACAAAATTCAGGTAGTATTTGCTATTTTATTGATAACTAAAGAGGTGCTTCCTTAGGCCTGCATCTTTGGTGGGATATGTAGTGCTCCCCCAAACCCCCGAATATTATGAAAGACTCAATTGAGGAACAAATTGCTAATTCTCCCATTTTGCAGCCTAAGAACTTTGGTTTGTAGAGGCCAGTCATTGCTCTCCCCTGCCCCCCGCTGCCCTCCCCCCCCCACCCCCGCCTCCATCCCTCTCCCTCACTGCCTCTCCCTTTCTCTCTCACATACATACAAGTATAAAGGCTAGCCCTGAAATAAGAGCATCAGAGCCTGGAGGCTTCCATTCCTGTGACCTCAGCCTCCTGCAGCCCTCCCAAGCCTAAATTCCCTCTGGCCTAACCTTCATATACAAGTCTGGCCCTGAGCTCTGGTTTCTCCCACCACCCACACTTTGACTTCTCTGTAACCATGGGCACACTCTTGGGAGATAGCCTGGGACCAGAACAGGGGTCAGGCTGGACCCAGCTTCCTCTTTTGAGGCTCCTACAATCTAGTTATTACCTACCCTTCCCCCACCTCTCTTCCTTGTTTTTCTGGAGAACTTTGGTGCTGGACTACAGTCTTCCACTTCACATCCATTGTCTCATGGGAGGCAGTGCCTCCTTCAGCTACCCTTTCTGCCAGCCACACCTCAGTCTGGTCATCATTGGCATGTGGCCACCTCTGAAATCTTAACCTCCAGTATCCTTCTCTGACCACAAACTTCTACTTTACCTGCTTTGTGACCTCATGGAGCTGTCTAGTTCTCTGACACCTCCATTTTCTCTATCCCATGAGCATAACACCTTCCTTGTCCTTCCTGGACCCCATGGTCCAGGATTTTCACCATTCTCTGGCCCATGCCCTCAATGACTATGCCACTTTGCCTATGTGTCCCGCTCCAGCAGCAGACCCCTCTATTCTGGATTCCACCCTCAGAATGTGGAAAGCTTCTGGGGGCTATCACATACCGGGGCAGTCTGGTTCTGCTTCCAAATAGGGTCTCCAACCTCAGCTGTTCTTCCATCACTTCTAGAAACCCTTCCCCTCTTCTCATCAGCTCCCCATTCCATTCCATGGGAGGAGTATTCCAAACTGGACTACTCTCCCGAAGCCCTTGACTCTCAGAGAGAGTGGTTGAGGGGTGTGTGGGCGGTGGACCCACGCATGTTTCCTCACTTCTCAAATCCCTGTAGGAGCGCTCCTAACCTAAGGCACCCACCCCGTGCTATGAATGCTGGTCCTTACTGTCTCCTGAGGTTCCAATGTCCATCAGCTATTTCCCCCTCTGCTTTATCTTCAGCCCCACCACTATCTTCTCCAATACCTTCCTCCCAGCTTATGAATATGCTCAAGTCTCCTATCTGGAAAAACCTTTCTAACCCCATGTCCTCTAGCTGCTGCTGTTTTAAACTATGGCTTTGTCTTACTGCAAAAGGGATATAAAACCACTGTAGAAATTTTTGGAAAATTATCTTTTTAAGATTATAAGAAAATTATCTAAAAGAAAAGAACCAATTTATAATCTCACTTTCAAGAGATGGCTACAATTCATCCTTTGGTGTGTGGTGTTACAGTGTTGTCACTGATAGTCGTTGTGTGTGTGTGTATTAAAATTTCAGCCAAGTTTTTTGAAAGGCTAGTCTGCTAGACTTGTCCCTTCTTCCTCCTCCTCATCTCTTGGCAGCCTGGCCTCTACCCCACCACTCCCTGAAGCTGTGACCTCTTAACTGCCAAATCAGCCCATGTCACACATGACTGCTCCATGGCTAGGGACGTTGACCCGATTGGCCAGTCATTAAAAAGATTGAGATAATCTGTATTTATTGACATGAAAAATTTTGATGAGATATTGTTGAGTAGAAAAAAACAGGTTATAAGACAGCACGTATAAAACGATCTCATTTTTGTCATATATGCTTATATATACATTAAAAATCAAAACCAAAAACCTGAAGGTCAGACTGTTTAAAGGAGTGGTCTCTGAGAAGGTGGCATTTGGAAGAACTTTTATTTTCTTCTTTATGCACTTTGATTTTTTTAGCTTGCAGGTATTTTTATACATAGCTAAAAAGCAACATATTTTCACTTTATTTTACAGAACTTTGAGGCTGTATTTTTTAAAAGAAGAAGAACAGAATCCTTCAATGGTTCCCAAGGCTCTGAGGATAAACCCCAAATCCTGCCCACGGCCTTCAAGGCCGGGATGACCCAGCCAGTCCCACCTTTCAGCCCTGTTTTTGCCTTTTCTTCCCTCCGCTTTGAGCTTCATCCTTGCTCTGCTTCTTTCTATTCCTTGAATATGCCATGCTGTTGCTTTCCTGACCTTCACATCTGCTTTCCTGACTCTTTCTTGGCCAACTCTTATTCACCCTTCAGAATTCAGCTCCGATATTGCTTCCTCTATGGAGCCCTCCCTGGCTCCTCCCGGACAGACCAGGGAGGTGCTCCTCTGTGTTCCCACAGCTCTTTGTACTTCTCCCAGATCACTTCTCAGGCCATGTTGTAATTGTCTGTTGACTTAACTGGGCCCTCTGCTCTTACCTCCTGCCTCTCAGTTCCAGCCTGTCTCCTGTATTACAGAGAAAATGGAAGCAGATACCCAGGACTCTCTCTGTCCTTTCCAAGGCCTCGAACCTGCCTGCATCAGCTCGCATCCATGTTCTGCTTCTCACCTGTTAGGATCGAGGCTTGTCCCACCTGCTTGCCATGGGACTCCATGCTTCTCTCCTTCTCAGGGGCTTCCTCTGTCAACCTCTGTCTCTATTGTAATTACAGCTGTTCCCTGGATCCTTCACATCTCTAGCTTATTTCCATCTTAAACAAACAACTCTCAGCTGCAGCCCTCCCTGGAGCTCCCCCTGTATCCCACCTGTAGTACCCTATCTCTATTCTCTTCCTAGGAAGGCTTCTTCAAAGAGCTGTCTATACCTGCCCTCAGCTTACCTGCTCAATTATAGCTCTAATTTGGCTGCTCTTCCCACCCACCCTCCCAACCCCTCCATGGCCAACAAAATAATTCTTGCTGGGGTCACAGATGACTTGCTATTGCTGAGTGTAATTAATCTTTTTAGTCCAGCCCTTTTCATGCTGGTCTGCTCAGTGCCATCTGTCACATTTGTCCACTCTCTACTCCTGGATTTGGAGACTCCACACTCTCCTGGATTTCCTCCTGCCTCATTCGCTGCTCCTTCTCATTCTTTGCCAGCTCGTCCTCTTCTGCCTTTTTTCATTTATTTTTTTGAATAGGTAATACATTTGCATGATTCATAATTCAAAAAGATGTCCCAAATTTCATCAATTCTAAGATGAACATTTTGATATTTCTGAAAACATTTTAATGTCTGTCTTAAGATTTTTGGCATCTTACGATTACAAGTTGGCAGTGTTTTTTCTGTCTTTTGGTAAATAAAATAATGATCTATCTTAAAATTGATGGTATCTTGGATTAGATGATATAAAGATACATATTGAAAATTTTTCCTCCCACCTATTCCACATTTATTCAGTTTCTCTGTCCGCAGTGATTCACAATTATTATTATTATTATTGTTATTATTATTATTTTTTTGAGGAAGATTAGCCCTGAGCTAACATCTGCTGCTAATCCTCCTCTTTTTGCTGAGCTAACATCCATGCCTGTCTTCCTCCACTTTATATGTGGGACGCCTACCACATGGCTTGCCAAGTGGTGCCATGTCTGCACCTGGGATCCGAACCGGTGAACCCCGGGCCGCCGAAGTGGAACGTGCGCACTTAACTGCTACGCCACCAGGCCAGCCCTTGCAATTATTTTTTCCTTGATATCTTACTAGAGATTCTTTGTATATTGTATATATTACCAAAGAAAAAAATATATATTTCCCCTTTTTATTTTGAAAATTTTCAGCGCTAAAGAAGTTTAAAAAAAAAGTGCAATGGACACCTGTACTAGGGTACTTCACATAGGTTCACCAATTATTAATATTTTGTGACATTTGCTTTATCTATCTAATTCTTTTTGCAGGACCACTTGAAAGTTGCAGACAAGACACAGTATCTGTAAATACTTGAGCATGCATCTCCTAGAAACAAAGATATTCTCCTGTGTACCCACAACACCTAGGAAATTTAACATTGAACAATGATATCTACCATGCAATCCATATTCAAATTTCTCTACTTCTCCTGAAAATGTCCTTTATAGCTGTGATTTAAAAATCCAGGATCCACTAGAGGATCACTTGTTGCATTTGGTTGCATGTTTCTTTAGTTTCCTTTAATTTAGATGAGTCCCATACCAATTTTTGTCTTTCATGACATTCACGTTTGTCTTGGAGAATTTCCCACAATCTGGATTTGTCAGATTGTTTTTTCATAATTATTTTCAGATTAAACATTTTGGCAACAATACTACATAGATGATCTTGTGTCCTTCTGTGTGTATCTCATCAGGAGGCACGTAATTTCCTTTCATCCCATTATCAGAAATGCTGGGTTTGGTCACTTGGTTTGCCAGGTCCTCTCATTATAGAAGTTCCTTTTCTCTGTTATGATTACTAAGTAATCTGGGCGGGGGGGGGGTGGGGGTGACACTCAGATTGTGTGACTCTCCTCTTCCCCAGCCACCTCTCACTCAGTGGTTTTGGCAGCCACTGATGATCCTTGCCTGTATCAGTTCTTATAAAGGGATTGCAAATGGTGATTTAAAAAAATTCTGTCATTCTTTCTATATTTATTAGGGCTTCCCCTTTCTCCCCTCACTTTCTTTTGTATATCATCATGGACTCGTGCATTCTTTTCATTCAGTGTGTTATAATTCGTTACTGACATTATTCATGTTTTTCTCCAACTTTTTATCTTGAAAACTTTTACACTAAACTAAAGTTGAAAGAATAGTACAAGAGACACTCATACAGCTTCACCGGTTGTTAACATTTTCCACATTTGCTTTGATTCTGTCTGTGTCTATCCATCCATCATTTCTTATTTTATGAACTGTTTGAAGCAAGTTTCAAACTTCATGACACTTGACCCCTCAGCACTTGAGCACATGTTTCCCAAGAACAAGGACGTGCTCCTGCATTACCTCAATACCCTTATCACACCCAAGAAATGTAACCTTGATGCAATAATACTATCTAGTTTAGATTCCATGTTTAAGCTTGCTCTGTTATCCCAGTGATGTTCTTTATAGTGTTTCCCCCTTGAACCAGGATCCAATCAAGGTTTACATAGTGGATTTGGTTGCCATGTATCTTTAGTCTCCATTAGCTTAGAAAATCCCTTATCTTTTTATTTTTAAAATATTTTTGTCTTTTAGAGTGTTGGCAATTTGTGTGTGTGTGTGTGTGTGTGTGCGCTGAGGAAGATTAGCCCTGAGCTAACATCTGTGCCAGTCTTCCTCCACCTTATACGTGGGTCACCACCACATCATGGCTGATGAGTGGTGTAGGTCCATGCCCAGGATCTGAACTCACAAACCTGGGCTGCCAAAGCAGACCATGTCAAACTTAACCACTACCCCATGGGCCAGCCCCTAGAATGTTGGCAAATTTTGACAGTCTAAACCAGTTTTTAGAATGCTCCACAACTTGGATTTGTCTGATTGTTTCTCATGATTTGATTCAGGTTAAACATTTTGGGGCAGGCATGCTACAAAGGAGATGTTGTGCCCCTCTTGGTGCATCACTTTGGGAGTCCCATTATTGGTGAGGTTAAGTTTGATCACCTGGTTAAGGTGGTGTCTGCTAGCTTTCTTCACAGTAAAAGTGCCTGTTCCCCTTTGTAATTAGTAACTCATCTTTGGGCTGGTACTTTGACACTCTGACTCTTTCTCCCCAGTGATCTTTCGCCCAATGGTTTTAGCAGCCTTTGACAATCCTTGCCCGAATCAGCTATTATGTTAGTGATTGCAAAATTGGGAAATTTTCTTTCATTTTTTTAGGAAGATTGGCCCTGAGCTAACATCTATGCCCATCTTCCTCTACTTTATATGTCAGACGCCTGCCACATCATGGCTTGATAGGCAGTGCATAGGTCCACACCCGGGATCCGAACCAGGAAACCCCGGGCTGCTGAAACGGAATGCAAGAACTTAACCGCTATGCCACCAGGCCGGCCCTGGGAAATTTTCTAATTTTGTCACTCCTTCTACACTTATAGCCAGCATTCTTCTGCAAAGAAAAACTTTCTTGCTTCCTTCCTCTTTCTCTTTTTTAAAATAAGATTTGTTACTTTAGACTCATGGATTATTTTTTAAGTTCAGTATGTTATAATATATCACTGTCATTATTATTTTTGATACTTTTTCTTTTTGAGGAAGATTAGTCCTGAGCTAGCTGCTGCCAATCCTCCTCTTTTTGCTGAGGAAGACTGGCCCTGAGCTAACATCCGTGCCCATCTTCCTCTACTTTATATGTGGGACGCCTACCACAGCATGGTGTGCCAAACAGTGCCATGTCCCCACCCGGGATCCGAACCGGCAAACCCCAGGCTGCTGAGAAGCAGAACGTGAGAACTTAACCGCTGCACCACCAGGCTGGCCCCTGCTTTTGGTACTCTTAATTGTCCAGATATGGCTGGTGGTAGCCCCTTCAAACTGGTGTCCTTTTGACATGCCCCCATTAGTTGAATACCTGCTTGTTTCTGGCACCACAAGATGTTCTCGGCTAACCTTGTATTTCCTTGTCCTGGCTTGGGACCAGCCACATATATTTTTTAAGTCATGAGTTCATACAGATACCTCCAGTTCAAATTCAGCATCGAGGGGCTCTTTCTCACCTCACATTCCATATTCTGTCTCCAAACTCTAACAGTGAGAACCCAGGTTCCCCAAAACAGCACATTTACTCATATGCTCTCTCCTGCAGTTACACGTGACAAAGTTTCAGAACCACCATACTAGTACCAAGAGTAACAATAAACCTGCTAATATTTAAGATTTCTTTCCAGTTAGTTTTTTCCTTGAGATATATCCTTCTAGGAGAACACAGAGTACTCTGATCAAGTTATTTGGCCAGTTCCTTTCTCTGTATGATTGTTACCAATTTGCTCTACAGCAAGCTTTATGAGCTTTATTATTATTTTTTGTTTGTTTATTTCATTTTTAGGGTTTTCTTTTCTTTCTGGTGTAAGTTTTTGAATGTGTAAGATATTATATGTATAGAAGTATGTAAAAATCTTTACCCAGAGAAGTCTCACTACTCATTCTAGTCCTTCCATCATGTAGGAAGTCATTTTATTAGTTTCTGGTTTACTCTTCCTGCATTTCTTTTGCAAAAATAAGCAAATTTATATGCATGTTCTTGTTTCTCCTTCCTTCTTACATAAAAGGTAGGATACTATTTATACTCATCTGTAGTTTGTTTTTTTCACTTAGCATATCCTGGAAATCATTCCATGGCAGTTCACAGAGATCATCTTCATTCTTTTTTGCATCTATGCAGTAGTCCATTTGAATAAACCATATAGTTTATTCAAACAGTTGCATTTAAGTTGCTTCCAATGTTTTGCTATTGCAAAATAGTGTCACGTTGAATAATGTGTATTTGTTGTTTCTTATTTGTGAGTAAGTAACCAGAAGTAGGATTATTGGGTCAAAAGGAAAAAATATTTTTATTCTCCTCTCCCCTCCTTCTTTTTTTAATATGAAAGGTAGCATATTATATATAGACTGTTCTTCATCTTTCATTTTTTTCAATGACTAATAGTTGTGGAGATCTTTCAATATCAGTATTTTTTTAAATAGCTGCAGAGCATTTTTAAAAAGAGCTTTGGAGCAGTCCATGGTCTGATTGTAACATTTGTTTAATCAGTCCCCTGTTATGGACATGTTGATTGTCTCTAATCTTTTGGTATTACAAACAATGCTACAATGAATGCAACCATGTATGGATATCATTTCATGTGGGTCTCTGTCATGCCTGTCTTTTTTCCTTTTGTGGTAAATGTTGTTGGGTTTTTATATCTGTGTTTGATTTCATATCACAAAATTATAACCACCAAAGATTATAATTGCCCAGACTTTTAATGGCTCCAATGGAATTTAACTGGAACTCTAGGAGGGTTTTTTTAAGCACACTTTCTTTTTTTCCCCAGGGGAATTATTGGGGGTTTTTGTTTGTTTGTTTTTTGTTTTATTTTATTATTATTATTATTTTTTGCTGGGGAAGATTCTCCCTGAGCTAATATCTGTGCCAGTCTGCCTCTATTTTGTATGTGGGACATGGCCACAGCATGGCCACCAGTGAGTGGTGTAGGTCCACGCCCGGCAACTGAACCTGGGCTGCTGAAGTGGAGTGTGCTGAACTTAACCACTAGGCCATGGGGCCGGCCTGTTATTATTTTTTTCATTGAGGTAACATTGGTTTATAACATTATATAAGTTTCAGGTGTACATCATTATATTTCAATTTCCGTGTAGATTACATAATTTTCAGCACCCAGAGGCTAATCACCCCTTTTGTCCTCCTCCCTCTCCTCTTCCCCTCTGGTAACCACCAGTCCCATCTATTCTCCATGTGTGTGTTTGTTGTTGTTATTATCTTCTATTTATGAGTGAGATCATATGGTATTTGACTTTCTCCCTCTGACTGACTTCACTTAATATAGTACCCTCAAGATCCATCCATGTTCTTGCAAATGGCAAGATTTCACCTTTTTTTGTGGCTGAGTAGTATTCCACTATGTATATATACCACATTTTCTTTATCCATTCGTCCCTTGACTGGCACCTAGGTTGCTTCCAAGTCTTGGCTATTTTGAATAATGCTGCAATGAACATGAGGGCGTATTGACATGCTTTTGTGTTTTCATGTTCTTTGGATAAATACCCAGCAGTGGGATAGCTGGAACGTATGCTAGTGCTATTCTTAATTTTTTGAGGAATCTCCATACTGTTTTCCATAGTGGCTGTACCGGTTTAAGTAAATTCTTTTTTTTTTTTTTTTTTAAAGATTGGCACCTGAGCTAACAACTGTTGCCAATCTTCTTTTTTTTTTCTTTCTGCTTTTTCTCCCCAAATCCCCCCAGTATATAGTTGTATATTTTAGTTGTGGGTCCTTCTAGTTGTAGTACATGGGACACCTCCTCAACGTGGCCTGATGAGCAGTGCCATGTCCGTGCCCAGGATCCGAACCAGAGAAACCCTGGGCTGCCATAGTGGAGCACGTGAACTTAACCACTTGGCCACAGGGCCGGCCCCATAAGCAAATTTTAATTGAAGTATAACACATCGGAAAGTGCACACATCATAATTGTATGCTTGATGAATTTTCACAAAGTCAGCACCTCTGTGTAACCAGCACCCAGACCAGGGACAGACCGTTACCAGATGCTTCTGCCCCCTCAAGGGTAATACTCTCCTGACTTCTAGTTGTTTTTGCCTGGTTTGAAACTTTATAGAAATCTCTGCTCAATGTATAAGTGTTGCATTGCTTTAGCGCTTGGTTGTAGACCATCTTCTGTTTTTTATTTTGCATATACATATATTTATATACACCAAAGTTACCGTTCTAGCAAGATGATTGCCCATTCGCTTCCTTGCCATATGTCACCAACCATTACTTAATGTATGTCTTAGCCCAGGCCTCTCACTGAACTCCTGACTGGAATATTCCCAATGCCTACAAGGCGGCTGCAGCCCTGTCTGGGGGTCTCACAGCACCTCAGACTTGGCATGTCTGTAACGCAGCTTCTTGTCTTCGGCAAGGACCCTGAGCCTCTTCTCATGGTGTTTCCCACGATGGGGTTCTCAGTAAATAGCCCCACCATCCACTCAGTGGTTTAAGTTGGCAAGGAGGCTTCTTGATGGCCTCCCTCCCCCTACTCCCAAAATCCATCTCAGGACCACTTCAAACTTGCCTTATAAGGGCCTCAAGATTCATTCCCTGCCCACCTCAGCTCTCCAGCCTCCTCTCCAGCTGCTTCTGCATTTACACTCCTTGCTTTGGCCACTGTGGCTTTCTTTCCCTTACTCAGAAGTGTGAAGCTCCTTCCTGCATCAGGGTCTGTGCCTGCTTTCCCCTCTGCCTAGAAGGCTGCCCTGCCCCAGGCAACTCCTCTGTATTCTTCAGGTTTTTCACTTACTGCTTACATTTAATTTCCATGACTGCCTAGACTGGGTTAGATCACCTTGATATATTCTGTGCATGTTTTAATAGCAGCCATCCTTCCCTTTTATATTATTTACTGCACAGGTTATTGACTCTTTCATGCAGAAGGCAGGGACTACATCTGTCTTACTCGTGCTGTCTCCACACTGCCTGGCAAATAATAAATCCCCAATAAGTGAACAAATGACTGAAGGCAAAAGCAGGAGGGGAGGGGAGCCCAGCCTGTGAGAGAGGCCAGGGCTCTGCCATGTTCAGAGTTGAGGAATAAATTTCTTCTTACAGAGGTCTATGGTACCCTTGGGCTTTCTCTGTCACTTGGCTTTCCCTGCATGAGGTCCCCTCCCAGGTTCCTTTCCCACCCTTGGATGGAGTTTTCTGAAGGCAAAGGGCAGGAGTCCCTGGCAGGATGTAGCTGGTAGAATGGTGGCTCTGTGAAGTAGGAACTGCCTCAACGGAGTTCATCTCGCCATGGGAGTATGAGGTGGGTCCTGCCCCAGGGAGCTTCCAGCCCACCTGGGGATGAGAGAGAGTCTGGGTTGGGCTGGGTCATGATCCTCATCCTTCTTTGGCTTTTCCTTCCTTCCAGTTCAGGACAAAGAGGCATAGGCAGGCTGCTGGGCCGGCTGCTGCCATCATGGCAGGTAAGGAGAGGGTGGGTCTTGTCGGTAGGATATGGTAGTAAGCATAGTGTGGGTGACCCTCTTCTGGGTCCTTTTATGTCCCCTAGTTTTTGGAGGGCAGGGTCTTTCTGTTCTCTAGTCCCCAGGTTTTCCCTGGTTCCCCACTGAGGTCTGTCTATCCGAGACCCTCACCATGACAGTATCTAGCCCTCTGTCAGACCTCTGACCCTGGGGACCAGGGATGGAACATCTTGATGCCCTGGTCCTACTCTCCATCTGACTGTTGAGTGGCACGGGTGGCTCACTCCTTGTCTCCTCTGTCACCATTGCTCTCTAATGGTTTCTGAATTGTCTGGTTTCCAAAGGCTCAGGTGTACAATGCCAGAGCTGGAGGGACCTTTAGGGACTCTCTAGCTCAGCCTCCACCCTAGTGGATAAACTGAGGTCCCAGGGGTGGTGACTTGCCCAAAGCATGAATATTGGAATGCAGGCTGGAGCCCCCCCAGACTCGCACATCTTGCTTCCTCTGCCCGGAACTGTCTCCCAGCTGAAGAGGGTTCCGCAGCCCTGATGGATAGCATTTATTGTTTTTATTCTTCTGAGAGACAGTGACACTGCCTCAGGGCCTTTAATTACTTTGGGAACCTCACAGCAGACCCAAGGAAGCAGGGATGGCTAGGTGGGGATAGTAAAGTAGCCTGTGGCCACAGGGGCTGAGAAGGCAGCTCAGGCCAGGGAAAGAATGATCATATTGGATTGTTGGGGAGGGGAACATTCAAAGTGATACCATGCAATGTGCCTTGGCCACAGAGAAAGTGAACAACTTCCCACCGTTGCCCAAATTCATCCCGCTGAAGCCATGTTTCTACCAAGACTTCGAGGCAGACATTCCTCCCCAGCATCTGAGCATGACCAAGCGCCTCTACTACCTGTGGATGTGTGAGTGCTGTGGGATGGGGGTGGGCCAGGGTGGGTGGGGTGGAGGAGGGAGGAAGGCTGGTGGGTGCTGGGCATTGGGGTGGGATACCTGCAGGCCCAGCTGTCCTTCAGCCCCACTTGCCGCATCTGCATGGGCCAGTAGGCCTTTCCCTCCCTGACTCCTAGTAGGCTCCTCTCATTGCCTGACTCCCCAGCTGGGCATCAGCAGGCCTCTCCTCATCTATTCACAGAACATCTAGATAGGTCTCTGCCTGCAGTGTAATTCCTCTCTTCTTTCTCTCCCTTCCCCTTCCCACTGGAGTAGTTTTCAGGGGAATCTCTGGTGACTGCCTCAGGATTCTGGAGAGGAATACTTCCCTCAAAGCCTCATTTTTCTTGTTTTCTCTGGAAAATTGCTCACAAAGGATAGCATTCAACTGGGAGTTGGGAGATATGGGAGCAAGCTGGGCTGGTCACTCCACTTCCCAAGCAGCAGGTTCCTCATTCGTAGAAAGAAGGTGTTAGCTTATTGACTGCTGTGGTTCCATGCAGCTCTGTGTTGTGTGGTCTGCACTTCTAAGAGTCTAGAGTTCTAATGTTCTAAGATTTTGAAGTCAGGAATTTCAAGGCTCAGGTTTCTGATGGTGTATGGCAGGTTGGTGGGAAAGGTGTCGTCTTAGAGGGATGGGACTTAGCGAGCCCGGGCTGGTCAAAGGTACCTCTTAGGCATGTGCAAGGAGGGTAGCCTGGCTGTCCAATGCTGGGTCTTGGCCCCGAGGTACCCCAGACACCTGCAGTGTGACCATCTCCAGGGTCTGACATGTGTGCTGTTGCCGTGAGTCAGGCCAGCACTTAGCTGCTTACCTGGGGAGATGATTGGTTGTGCCAGGAACATGGTAAAGAAAACTGTCTTTGTAGCAGGTCCTTCATGGAATGGGAGAAAGAGTATGGGGACAGATGGACTCAGTTTCAAGTCCTGGCTTGGCCTTTGGATGGGTAGAGAAGGGATATTTCCCCTTCTAACATGAGAGAAGGAAAGGATGGGGCAGGTGTGGGTAGGTCTGTAGATGTTGAGAAGAGAATGAGGAGGTTGCCTCTGATGGCTTCCATTTTTTTCCAACAAATATGATGTAGAAGTGGGGATGGGAGCTTTGAGGAGAGTAGGATTAGAATGAGAGCACGTTTGTGGACAGAGAGTGAGGACATTATCCAAAGAAACATGACCCCTAAGATTTCTGGGCCATGCACAGGGTCCTTTTGAGGTTGGCTGCCATGAGTTTATAGTCCTGCCAGGCTTCTCTGTCGGGCTCCTTTTTTCCTAGCAACATTCAGCTCAGGTACAAATGGGAGTTGTGTTCATCCAGGGTGAATGTGACCAGAAGACAGGGCAGGGGAAGGAATAAGAAAATGAGTGTAACGAATTGTGGACTCTAAGTTGGACAAAGACAGTAGTGGAGACAGAAAAACACTGATGGCTAAAGAGGAAGTGGCCAAATCCATGCATGTCCGTTCCAAAGAGGTGGCAGAATAATTGCAGTAGAGGCGCTAGGTCAAGTGAGCTGGAGAGAGATGGGACTGGGAAGACAGATGTGAACCAACGTAAAAACAGGTTAATGTCTGTTCTGTGTAAAGAGCAAATAGAATCAGTAACAGCACCAAGGTTCCAGGAAATTTGGAGGCAGTAAACAGAGATGGAGGAAATACAGCTGAAGAGCACGGGAAGAAATGCTCACTCTCATTAAGAGGGGCCCCGGGATGGGTGTACCTGCGCAGGTGACTGTGTTATCCGGCCAGACTTGGAAAGCACTTCACCTGACCCTGGGCTCTGGGAACTCTGCCCCTGAGAAGATCTCATGCAGGAGCTGGATTTAACGGCTATATATATCCTTCTAAGTCCTCACTAGGCACCTGCCAGATGCTTTGCTCCCAAGGAAATGTGTATAACCCTTGAGATGCTTAAGGGTTCTATTCAGAAGCCAAGGCCATAAATGCCCGGCCCGTTTGAGGCCAAGATTGAGCCCACCTTTCTCTGTTTATTCAGCAGGTCTTTTTGGAGCCTCAAAGGGACTCAGCCTAATGTTTGAGGAAGGGAGTACCGTGATGTCAGAAGACCTGGGTGTGTGTTAGGGCCAGCATCAGAGGAGGAGTCTTTGAGGTCCCTGCTGGCTGTGACTCAGTGATACCATGATTTGGAGGTTCAGCTAGATTATGTGGGCACAGAGGAGAGGGCGCCTGGGTCCTGCTCTTGGGAGCTTCTAGTCTGGTTGATGGGCTGAGATTTGTACTTGGGGAACCTTGAGAACAGTCCAAGGATGGGAGATGAATAAGGTTGCAGTAATAAAGGGAAAGACTTCTTGGGGGAGGTGGCATGATAGTTTTCCAAGAAATGGATTAGATAAAGACTGAGATCCCAGCCACTGCTGCCTGCCCCATTTACCTGCAGGGCAGATGGTAAGACGGCTTGAAGAGATGTTTCCACAAGGCCTTTTACTTTCCCCTTTTCATGCCCCTACCTCACAAGAGATGTAAGGAGGCCATTCCTAGAAGGGGAAGGTCATGTCTACCACTCTGAGTCTTTGGAGCACTTCAACGGGGCTTACTGGGCTGGGTTCCTGCTCTGGAGACTCTTTGTTCTCTGAATTTCTCAGATCCCCAGGAGCAGGTGTGGGGAGGGGAGTTGGTCTAAGCTCCCAGCTTTCTTTCTTACAGTCTGTACTCCCTCTGTGTGTATATGTGTGTGTGTATCTCATGTATCTGTGTGTGTGTATTCACTGATGTGGGTTGTTGACGTGAATCTGTATGAATGCGGTTTGCATGTGTGCTGTGTGTGTCTGCATCTCTCCACTTACACCGTTTGCATGTGTTTGATTGTTTGTCTGTGTTGAGTTATGGGTGTGTGTGTCCATGTCTGGGTGCTTATGTATCTCTGCATGGGCCTGGGTGTCTGTGTGCATGTCTGGTGTCTGTCTCTGTGTGTGCTTCTGTCTGCAGTGAACAGTGTCACGCTGGCCGTGAACCTGGTGGGCTGTCTCGCGTGGCTGATCGGAGGCGGGGGAGCCACCAACTTTGGCCTCGCCTTTCTCTGGCTCATCCTCTTCACACCCTGCTCCTATGTCTGCTGGTTTCGGCCCATTTACAAGGCCTTCAAGTAAGTGGTTGGTGCTGACCCTGGCTCCTAACCCTGTCTCTGCCCATCTCCCCTGTCTCTTCTCTACATATTTTCTCACTGTTTTTTTTTTTTCCGTTCCCCAAACTCACTTTCACTTGTTCAGCCTCAGCTCAGACTGCCAGGTAGGATTTGGGCTTCCTGGGAGCTCTAGGCCAGGGTGAGAGGGCTGGGAGTCAGAGCCTTCCTCTTACTTCCTTCCTTCCTTACTCTCCCTTTGGGTGGGGGCAACATAGAGACCAGGCCTGTTTTTGTTTTGTTTTCTCTAGGCAGCTTCATGTTAAATTTTGCCAATGTGACCACCTGTCTGGATGGAACTGTCCATCTTTGTACCTGTGGGGCTAGCAGATTTGGTGCCAAATGGACCATCTATCCATGTGCCAGTGGAACCAGCCATCCATGTACCACTGACACTATTTATGTGCTAATGAGGTCATACAACTCTGTGCCAAAGGGACTACCCATCTATGTATCACTGGGCTTAGCTATCTTGGTGCCAATGGGTGTCTACCTTGTGTCAAATGGGATTTTCAGTCTTTATGCCGATGGGACTATTCATCCATGTACCAATAGGCTGTCTGTCTTGGTGCCAATGGAGTATCCATCCCAGTGCCAATGGGGCCTTAAATGTCTTTGCCAATCCATCTATGTGCCAATGAGGCTATTATCTTGGTGCCAATAGGGTGTCCATTCTTGTGCCAATGGGACCATCCATCCATGTACCTGTGGAACTAGATGTTTCGGTGCCAGTGGGGTAGTCCATCCTGTGGACAATGGGATTGTTTATTCCTGCCACAATGGACCCATCTATTTCTGTGCCAGTGGGACCAACCATCCATGTACCACTGAGTGGTCCATATGTGAGGAGATCTCTCCCTATGTAATTATGCACACACAGGACTACCACGTGGAAACTTGCAAGGATCAAACGTTGTCCCATTTTGGCCTCTCAGTTAAGGCCTTTAAATGTCTTCTGTCCATTGTGTACTCACTTAAATTTGGAAGGGTTTGGGAGTCTTGATGGCAGGGAAGCCCTGGCTCTCTGCCCAGTGACAGGAGCCATCTCCTCTGCTGCAGGACTGACAGCTCCTTCAGCTTCATGGCATTCTTCTTCACCTTTATGGCTCAGCTGGTCATCAGCATCATCCAGGCTGTGGGCATCCCAGGCTGGGGTGTCTGGTAAGAAACTGGGGTGTCCGTGTCTGACCCAGGGCTCGCATGGGTGGCACCTTGGCTGTATCTTTTGCTTACCTCTGTGTGCTAAGCTGTATAGCCTGTGGGGACACCATAAGTTATTGGAAGTGTGAGGATTCAGGATAGTGTAGTAGACACAGCCATAGAATCAGAGGGGAAGGAGAACCTTGCAGTGGTTTTTGGGGGTACTGAGGGGCGTCAAGCATCATGAGAGAACCTAAGGCAAAGAAGCCTTATGTCTGAGGAGCTTGTCTCCTGAGCCATGGGAAAGGGTTCTTCCTGAACCACTGACACAGGCCCTTTGGATATCAATAAGGTGGTCCCTTTGCATCCAGTGGTATGGTTCCTCCCTGTGACAATGAGATGGTCCCTTGCTCTAGTGGGGCAGCTACCCCTCACCATGGTGGGTAGCCCCACAGCTGGCCTCTTCCTGCAGTGGCTGGATCGCTACCATCTCCTTCTTCGGAACAAACATTGGCTCAGCGGTGGTGATGCTCATTCCCACCATCATGTTCACGGTCGTGGCTGTCTTTTCCTTCATCGCCCTCAGCATGGTACGTGGTCACCTCAAGGGTGAGAGGGTGGCTTTGGGAAGGGTCTGTGATCTGTCCAAGTTATAGGAGGACCCAGAGGTCTTCCAAAGGACTCACTCTGGAATGGCTTGGTGGGCTTTGCTCCTGGTGTACGGGGCATGGGTGGGGTGGGGGGGGATTGGCTTTTACAGTGACTTGTTTCTGGCTCCCATGTCTTTCCTTGGTGGGCTGCCTCTTCCCTTTGATTAACCCTTCCTTGTGCTCCTCCTCCTACAGGTTCATAAATTCTACCGGGGCAGTGGGGGGAGTTTCAGCAAAGCTCAGGAGGAGTGGACCACAGGGGCATGGAAGAACCCACACGTGCAGCAGGCAGCCCAGAATGCAGCCATGGGGGCGGCCCAGGGTGCCATGAATCAGCCGCAGACTCAGTATTCCACCACCCCCAACTACACATACTCCAATGAGATGTGAGCCAGCTGAGCCTACTGGAAGGCAGGGCTGGGAGCCAGTGGGATGGGGGCTGAAGCCACATTGTCTGTTGTGGTGACCAAGCAGGGTTCCCCCTTCCCTTTTCTCCTCCCCAACTTTGTACAAAGAATCAGAGTTATATATATATATATATATGTGTGTGTGTATATGTCCACCCCCAGCCCCAAACACCCTTTGGATTCTGCTCTTGGCATTCTTAGAGCTGTGGGCTGCAAGGGGAGCTGTCCTGTGCGGTAGTAGCTGTGTCTGTGTCCCCTTGTGAAATAGTGTGCAGTGAAGGTCTCTGTTGTTGTGGTGCTAGATGTATGTTTAGAACTAAGCCAGCCCCCCATCCTCCACCAGGCTGCCCCATCTAACCTTGACCCAGGGACCCCTCATGGGATAGGGGGAGGCATAGCAGAGAGCCTGGCCCCCTCCCCAGGGTTATGAACTGAAACTGTTTCCACTTCTGGTCTTCCTGGGAAGCAACAGTATTTAGCATTCATGGGGGTGGTAGGTTGGCGGGGGGCGTGGACAGGCAGGGGATCTTCCCTTGCTCCTTCTGATCCGGGTCTGCTCCCCCTCAACTTCCTCCTCCTCTCCTCTATTCCTGCTCTCATATTCCCTGTGGTCTCTTCTCTCACCCAGGGTCTCTCTCTTCCCCATGTGGCTTTTCTTTGTTTTCCCCAAGGCTGAGTATCCCTGTTGTATCTGCTCCTGAGACTGAGCCCATTCCCATATCAAGGAAGCAGGCTGGGGAGCTGAGCCTTAGCCCTGATGTGGGAAGGCACATAGCCGGAGACACAGAGCCCACCTGGGTACCTGCCTCCCAGGGAATGGAAATGTTGGGTTGTCTCCTTGACTCTCAGAGCTTGGCCTGCCAGGGCAGGCTCCTGTTTTCCCTGCCTTGCTTCCCCTTTCTCTTCCCAGAGCTCCCTCAAGCCCCTCTGCTTATGTCCCTCCCTGCACCCACAGCTGCTGTGGCCTGATCCTTCTACCTTCCCCCTCCATGTGCCAGGTGGTGTCTGCCATCCACAAGGGTAGATTCCACTGCCTTCCCTGAAGAGCTGGATGGTGTCCAGGCAATTTTCAGGTATAAAGGTACAGCTGGAGCAGAGGGTATGTAAATAATTATTGGTTCCTGGGTGGAATTATTGGCCCAAGCCCACTGGGCAGGTGCTAGATGTCTCTGAATGACCATTGGATTCCTGGGAGCAGTAGCTGTTCTGTTTGGATCTGGTAGAAGGGACAGGCTCAGAGGCCTAGGCCTGGAGGGGAAAGCAGAGGAGAAGGCAGGCAGGACCCAGTGAGAGGGGAGCATGCCCCACACCCCCACCCCAGCTTGCTCTTGGTCACAGGACAGTTCTGGGCATTTGAACTCAGGGCCTAGCAAGAAGCACAGGCCCAATCCTATCCACAAGCACAAGGGCCGGGATGGATTTCAGGGTAGGCAGGGTGGGAGGGGAGGCTCTCTGGCTTTTTCTTTTAATGAAGATTACTTGCTCCCTCTGCCTACCAGACTTGATTCTTGCCCTCCCTCATCCTGTCAGAACCCCCTTTCCCTTCCAGGACAGCGATTTCAGGTCTGGGGGGCTGTTACATGCCAAGCATTGTGAGAATGTTGCTGGTGGAGGCCCTTGCTCTCTCTGAGGCTTGTAGGGAAGTGGGTTCCCACCTAAGGAGCAGTTGCCTGTTTCCCACCCCAACTTCTGCCTGGGCTGTTTGGCCTGAAAAACCAAACCCCGCTTGGCCACTCAGGGCTGGCTCCAGCTTGGAACCCAACACCTGGAATTTCAGGTGCCATCCTGAGCTTTGGGCTCCAGGCATACCATTTTTCTGTAAGAGGATCCAGGACCTCTGGAAAGTTCTCTTCTTAATGGTCCCTTAGGCTTGGGCCAGAGTGTGATTGGCTGTCTCCTCTATCACTTTCTCTCTGGAAAGCAATTACAGCCCTTAGTACCTGAAAAGAGATCTTAGGTTTAGGCTCTTTCTCCCCTTCCCTCTCCCCCACCAGAGACCCCTGGCTCCCTTTCTCTTAGTCTGTCTGGTCACTCTAGGAGGCCTGTGGTCCAGCTGCCAGCCCAACATCCACGACCTGTTGGATGCCACTTCCAGTCGATCTCCTATCCTATCTGCCTTTCCTCTTTCCTGGCTCAGACCTATATGGCCATGCCCTGGCTCTGCCCTTGGGAAGGCCTGCTACCTGTGTGTGGCCTGGCTTGTCCAGGCCCTGGGATGCTGCATCTCCAGGCAACTATGCACTTTGAGGGGAGGAACTGGGCACAGATTTATCTTTGCTAGATGGTCTGGCTTGGGGGTTGGGTGGAGGAAGGCCCAGGTCAGTTCTGGGAATCCTCAGGTCTGCAGCCAGCCAGTGACCTGCCTTTGCATTCTGTGGTGCCCACTGCTCCTCCTTGTTTCTGGGAGACACAGACCATTCTCCAATTGGCAGTTGACCTGCCTGAGCCAGTGTGTCTGTCTGTGGTAACTGAGTGAACCATAATAAAGGGGAACATTTGGCCCTGTGTGTCCTGCTGCGTCATGTGTCTTCATGTGGGCCTGTGTGGAGCTTCACCGGGGGCTGTGGGGCATGGAGGTAGGAGTGGTCAAATGGGTCTGGGGCCTGTCATTCCCAGGGGCCAAAAGTTACACACCTCTGTGTGGTTCTTTCTCTGAGGCAGCCCTGAGTAAGCCTTGAAATTGTCACAAAGGCCTCCTGCCTATCAGGAGGAGGAGTTCAGAGCTCCCTGAGGAGGAAGTAGAAGGCTGGATCAGTGGGTGGGGGTCAGTTTGGCCCAGACGGCTCCTGCAGGCAAGGGCAGGGGCAGAGCACAGAAGGCCCCACCTCAGCTCTCATCAATAGAGACTGGCAGCTGATTGAGTAGCCTCACAGAACACAAGGGGACCAGTGGCCTGTGGATGCTGAAGAATGAAGAAGGCAGGGAAGCATACCCAACGTGCTTTCTCCTGCTGCTTTCCCTTTGCCCAATGCCTGTCCTTCATTTGGTGTGCTGTCCTGGTACTCTAAGTTCCTGGTCATCCTTCAAGATTCACCTTGAGTGACTCCTTCTCTGAGAGTCTGTGCTTCCCTGCCTCTAGTTGCATAGTCCCCACTGCTTCCTCAGGGACCTCAGTCCGTAGTTTTCTGTGTCTCTGCTTGTCTCAAGAGCAGAGAAGAGTCCAATTTATCTCTGTATCCTGTGCACTTAAAACATAGAAAAGGCTCAGTAAATATTCAGTATGAAGTGCCGCAGTGATGAGCACTGTGTCTGTGTGGGATGGGGGTGGAGGGTGAGGGGTCGCACGATTACACCAGACCCAGGCTACAGCACAGCAGACACCAAGAACGCGAAGCCAGGGTTCGCGGCAGGATTCCCCCCAGTGGACTACAACTACCAGGAGGCAGAGAAATGGACTACAACTCCCAGAAGGCTGCACGAGCGCGTAGGCTGCCAGAGCCTCTCGTGACGTTGCGTACCAGTAGGCATCACCGGGAGGAGTGACCGAGCTACCGCGATATTTGGGGGCCGCCCCGAGACGCGCCTGGCGCGGGTGAGGAGGCAATGGGGGTCTCCTAGGCTATGTCCTCCTGGCGGGAGGGAGCCTGGAGAATCACTGTTTGCGAGTTTGGGTCAGCCCGACTGTGTGTGTATGTGACGTCACTTTCCGTGGGTTGGGGTGTGTGTGTGTGAGTGACCTGACTTTCCCATGTGTGCCCACGAAGCTGTGCTCGCGACTGTGGGTCGACCGCTGTGTGTGTGTGTGTGCGTGTGGTCTGCTCCAGACCGTTTGTGTGTGTGTGGCGGGGGACCTCCCTTTCCTACCTGTGTGCGTGGGGCCGGAGCATTCGGGAGCCCTTCCTTGCTGGAGCCTGAAGCGAGGGATTTGCATCTGTGCGCTGCCATCCCTGCTTTGTGATGCTCTGAGACTGTCCGGTGCTGTTTCATCTCGTATAAAAGGTGGCCCTGTCAATTCCCCACACCTACTGCTTGTCTTTTAAAAACAGAAACCATCAGTCTGCTTCCAAAAAGGAATAGGGGCTCCCCAAAGTACAAACTATGTTTTTAAAGTTGGTAAAATAGAAAAAGGAAAGCCCTGGAGCGCTAGAATTATCCCCTAGATCCGCTGAAATGTGCTAAACGGCATTTAAAAATTAGCGAGGCCAAATTTTGTCAGAGGAAAACTTTGTACTGACCTTTGAAGTATTGGAGGGCTGTGCCAGATGATGGGCAGGAGAGATTCCCAGGTTGGGGAGGTGGTGGGTGTCTTGGGAGCAGGGGTTTTCTACATCTTTCCCAGTGGTTGAGGTGGCAGTACTCAGTCACTCCCTCGCTAGTAGCCGGTGTGTGTGAATATAATATATATATATTCCCAACATGTGGCTGTGAGGAGGGAGGGTGCCTGTTGGGATTACAGGAGCATCAGAGTCAAGCATGTCTGCCTCTGGTTTGAGAGGAGAGCAGTCTTAGCAGAATGCCAAGGCCTTGAGCTCTCCTGAAGAGTTCCTTGCCTTTCCTTGGGGGAAGGGGTTTAAAGTGCCCCTGTGGCCACGAGACTCCTTTTAATGACTTTGAGTTTGGGGGCAGAGTGACACTTTGGGAGGCTACAAGTGGTTCATTATTACTGAGGCAGAGAGTAGACTGTGTTGATGGGTAGGAGATAAGGCCAGAGCAGAAGCCTGGGGCCTGTAGTGAGGGCCTTTGACATCAGGCTAAAGGATTCAAGCTCTTAATGGATCCTGGATCCTGGATCCCTGCTCATCTCCTCACACCCACCCCAGTGCTGGAGTTTGATTCTGCTTTGTCCTAGGCTCCACCCCCCTCCTTCCTGTGTTTCGCTGGGCTCATACCACTTCTGGCGCTTTTTAGCTCCCATTCTCCCCTTGCTCGACACCTGCCCATATTGTGACTGGCAAGTATTCCGAAACGTTTACTTAACTCCACCCTAATTAAACTCATCAGGGAAGATTTACTCATCACAAGCCTGCCACAAGCTGAGGCTCTTTATCTAGCCCTGTCTTTCTAAAGGAGAGAAGCTGCCATTTTTTGGCTGTGGCTTACCTGGGTGGCGGGTGCCCTGGGAGCTTGAGGCTCAGTAATCATAGAACTCTAACCTCTCTGGTTGCCAACTCTTTCTGCTGCACAAGAGTTCCTATGAGTTCAGCAGAGCCCAGGGAAATAACTGAGGTGCTGTCTGCAGCTACCTTGGCTGTGCAAATAGGTGGTTCTAACAGGAACTGGGTAGAGTAACAGACTTCCTAGTTCAGAATTTGATCACTTTTGAAAGTAAACATAGTGAACTCCTGCCAGCTATCACCCTCCATGGGACTGTCTGATTGAAACAATTTGACCTTGCTTTCAAATGTTGGTTAAATTATCCCCTTTCTGTTCCTCAAGTACATATGCCTCCCCACCCACCGACCGTTTTCTAGAAAGGTAAGTAGGCTTTGGCCTTTAGCAATGCTTGCTCAGTAGGCTGAGTAGTAAATCCTGGGCTGTACTATCTACTGTAGGGAAGTAGTTGAAGTTACCAACATGGATTCCTGCCCCAAGTTTAACTGACTGCTTTAAGTAACCTGTTCCTTAAAATGATATCAGCTTGATGTGGAGGAGATTCAGGGGCTGCAGAGGTGAAGTTCAGCTTCTGGTTTTGCAGGAATCTCCTTGTCATAGCGCTAATTGGCTAGGGTGGGGCAGGGTCAAGGTTTGAGATCTGGCAGGTAGGTTTCCCTAGAGAGTCCAGAATGTGCCTCCATCACCAGTGTGGGCGCTGATCAGCATGCTGATTAGTTCTGGGAAGAACCTGGCAATAGGCCCTCTAGACCTTGCCAGTTGCTAACAGGGCTTCCCAGGCCCTGGAATAGACTCAGTTCGGCTCTGGGCAAGCACGGCCCTGGCTGAGGCCCGCATGTAGAGCCGAGATTGAGATCGCTGGCAAATGGAACTTTGGAGGTGTCTTGCTCTAGGGAACTGGCCTGTGCTTAACCCCTGCTGAGAAGGGTCTGGGCCTCTGGGAGACTGAAGTTGGAGTGGGATAATGGACCCCAACATGATCCTCAGCTCATGTGGGTATGTGCCTGAGTCTTAAAGGAAATACTGGGCAAAGAGGCCCTAGGGAACCAAGGGGTCTGTGAAGTGAAAAGGAGGCCTCTGTGAGTGCAGCCACAGAGTTAGCCATTGGGCAATTCACAGGCACTTCCTCCTCGGGGTCTGCCTTGGTGTCCCCTCCCTCTGCTGATTCTGCCCATTTTGAGTGCATCTTCCAGGACCCTCTTGTACAGAGAGCCCTTGCCATTGTCTTTTATGCATTGACTCAGAAGTTTTCTGCTGGAAGGAGCTTCAGAGATCACCTGGTCTTACCTCTGCATTTTTCAGATGAAGAGACAGGTTCAGGGAGGGAAGTACCCTGGGCCAAGGTCACACACCAGGTCAGGAGCACAACCATGGACAGGGCCCAGGGCTCCTGATTCACAGGCCAGGCTTCTGTCCTCTGCCCCATCCTCCTTTAGAGGGTACAGTTTATTATTCATTAAGCAGTTCAGGACCTAGAAGGTGCCTGGCAGTTGGCGATTAGACCTGGTCACAGATTCAGGGAGCTTGTTCGTGGCGGTGGTGATGGTGTTGGGGAAATGGAGAGGGAGAGGCAAGGAAGCTGAGGAACAGATCGAATCAATAATCACCAAAAAGGTGCATCCCAGAGAAGAACCCATCTCAGATGATTTCAGGTGTGACTCTTGTTTTCTCAACTCATCTACAGATTCCCTGAAGGCATTGGCTGTCTTGCACAATTCTTTTGTCCAGGGTTAGATGTAATTGGTCCTCAGAGGTGGTTGCTGATGGAATGAGTACATTTTGCTGGCCCAACCTGCAGAGTGTATATTTTGGTGTGTCCATCAGCCATATTATCATGGACACTCATTCTAGAAATATCTGAGGTCCAGAGGAAGAAACCAAGAAGCTGCTTTCATGGGGTGGCCTCTATCCCCTTTATGCTTGTCTCTTCCTGGGCTTGGATTAGTAGGGTGGTGCCCAGTCTGATCCACAGGGACAGAGACAAGGAGGCAAATCTCTCAGCTCCCTGGAGTACCCAAGCCTCCTTGTTGCCTAGGGTTCTATCTCAGGCATCCCTGAAACCCGTTTTGTCCTACCACTCTTTTCAGTCAGTCAGCCAGCCCAGCCCACTGCAGTAGCTCCTTCCCCTGCCCCCTCCAATCTCTCCACCACCAGGGCCCTCTCCACACTGTCTCCAACACCAGCACCATCTTTCTAAAATGAAAACTCACCTGGCCCTCACCACCCTTGACACTCTGCCCTTGACCTGGTTTTGCAGCCTTACCTCCTGCCCCCCATCACACTTTAGCATCACTACTAAGCTACTCCCAGTTCCCCAAACCTGCCACCCTCCTTCAGGCTGCTTCACTTTTGCAAGATTGCTCCTTTTTGCAAAGTTATTTCCTTCTTTCTCTAGAAAACTTACTTGTCCTTCAGGGCTCAACCTATATGTCATTTTTGTGGTATCTGATATCCTCAGACTGTTATTCCTGGGCAGCCACAGCCCCTGGTTATAGACTTTCCTCACAGCACTGGCCACATTACATTGTAACTGACTTGTGTGTGACGAGGTGTCTGACCTTCTTATCAAACGGTCTGCTCCCAGAGTGGGGACTGCTGACCACTTAGGAATCCCAGCATCTCGTCCAGGGTCTAACACAGGGTTCTCAATAATTTCAGTCAAATGTATGAATGAAATGGGTACACCTTGTTCTGCTTTTAGATCCTAAATCCTGACAGAGCTTTATGGAGCCCAGTCCTTGCAGGCTCCCTGAACTTGAAGCCGCCAGACCCCACATGGAAGCAAGGGCCTCATGTCCAGCTGCTGCACCCTTGGTGGAGAGACAGTTCCATGTTCTTGTGGGTGTCACTGGGAGTGTTGCAGCTCTGAAGTTGCCTCTTCTGGTGTCAAGGCTTTTGGACATTCCTGGCGTGAGTATCCTTACTAGACAAACGTGGCAGCCTCTGATATTAGACAGCTGCTGCTCCTGGGGCCAGCCCATTTTTGAGTAGTGCACAGGCTTTTCTTTTTCTTAATCGTAGTGTTTGTGGAAGCCCTCTGTGTGCTTTGGTATGTGGGGGACACAGGAGACAGAGACCAGTGTGACAGTATAACCAGGAGCTAGATTAGATAGTGTGGACAGAGTGTGAAGGGAGATTGGGAAAGGAACACCCTGGTAAATAGAGGGTTTGTGTTCCCATATGTTGACCCTGAGATTCCCTAAGGTCTTGGTGTGGGAAGAGGGCTGGCTGGAGAAATGTAGCAAGTTCTCAGTATTCCCTTGCTACCGTGGGCTCACCACCCCTGCTTTGACTCCATCTTGAACACGGCAGCTCTAGTCTCCCTCCTTGTTAGACACCGTGGCTGTCCTCTCAGTCCAAAAGCACGGGAACCTCAGGGACTCCCTGTTGCCCACAGCTCTGGTTTCAGACTTTGCTCTTCAGGTGTTCAGAGATGCCCATGGGCCACCACAGTGTATTTGGGGTGGAGGGTTTAGCCCCCTGTCCTTGGCCAGACCACCTCAACTTTGATCAGTTGTGTTTATTGGGGTTCTGGTGCAGATTCTTTTGCAGGAAAAGTTCAAGCCTTTAAACAATGTGAAAGCCAGCAGGTGATAACCCCACTTCTTCGTCTGGTATCCAGAGCCCTTCACTCGTCTGTCGATCTGCCACTGCCCCATGCTCCACCCTGATGGCCTTTGCTTGGCCGGGCCCCTGCCAGGCTGCACTGTCCTCCCTGCTTCTCTCGGCCTTTGCAAGTTCTGCACACACAGTTCGTGCAAAAGCCTTCCCGACCTGCCTCAGCCAATGCGGTCTTGCTGCCTTCCTTTTAAAACTCACTTGGTGTATTAAAGAAAAACCGGAGCTGGACAGTGAAGTGGTAAAAACAGATTTTATTCAGAAAAACTATTGCAATAAAGGAAAAGATGCTTCCATATAGATAGAATTGAGTTTAATTCCGAATACAGGGAGAAGTGGGGATTTATAGCCAGGAGCACATAGGGGTCAGCGGATGAAAAATTCCAGAGGGAACATCACGGGTCGGGGGATTCTGGCTAAACCGTCCTGGCAGGATTCCTGCTGAAGGCAGGCCAGGTGATCAGACACTATCTGGGGAGTGCTGGGGGATGAGGAGTCTGATGAGATATCCAGCCTGATCAGATATTGAGGGTGGGGGATTCTGGTTAAATTGACTTAGCAGAAATTGCTCTTGAGGACAAGGTTCAAGGAGAGGCCTTGTTGACAAAGTGTCTCAGAGGAGCCTGACTAGAGTTTGGTCAAGGAGAGAATCTTGACCAAGATGTAGAAGCATGGGTTGCCTTCGACACTGCTTGTGTTGTCGGACGCTGGTTTTGTGGGGTGTTGTTAAGTTGCTGGGACTCAGGCGGTGCTTTTTCCTTGCTTTTTTCTGCACAGCACCCAACACAGGGTAGCACAGGTGGATGTTCCCAGCATGTCCAGCAGGGGGCAGTGCTCACTTGCAGATGACCATGTCGAGACTACAGGCAGAGGCGGGAAATCTTTCATTTTTTTACTTTCTACAAACTTCTACCCAGAAAGTCACCCCCTCACCCTACCCCCCAGGCTAGGACAAGCAGTGAAGCAGGCAGCCAGGGATGCCAGCCAGACCAGCAGGGTAAAGGGAGGAGAGTCTCCTGGCTGCTCTGAGGCTAGGCACTGGTGCTGCTGGGGCAGTAGCGCCTGGGGCCTACCACCCCTCATGTGCCCAGAACCGTTGGTAGCAGCTGGCCAGCTGGAGCCGTGAGGGCGGGAGGCCTGGAAGGGGTTGCGGCAGGGACAGCCTTGGCCAGTGCCCCCTGGGGAGGGAGGGAGCCAGGCAGTTCCCTTTTCCCATAGCCCCAGAGCAAGTGAATTTCCGGACTGTGGGTGGTGGGGGCAGGGAGTCCTATCCCAGGAAACAGATGGGCAGCCTCAGAGCGGAGGGAAATGGCAACTCCACCACTTCCTGCCGTCCCACGCAGCCAGCATTATAGGGATGTGAGGAAAGGGTTGCCTGAAGGAGGGAGGCTCTGCAGCCCGCCCCAGGCCTTTTAGCCCCCCTCTTGCAGGGACAGGCCATGTCTGGAACAGGACTTGGCTCTCCCTCCCTGGCTGCAGTTGAACCCTAAAGTCAGGCAGCCACAGGGCACTGACCTGGAGCAGAGGACTCCCTGACTTAGCCTCTGGGAGCCTGCCTTTCTCGTTTTTAAAATAAGTATGATTACTGCCACCCATCACCTCAGGCTCTTGTTAAGGCTGGGGGCAGGGGACACAGATGAAACAGTTTGTTGTCTTGTACCAACAACTGGGTGCAGCACCTGGCATACGGAAGCACTTAATGGTATTTATTTCCTGTCGTTCACCCTCTCCTTTCCCCTTGTTGTCATGTCCTTTGGGCCAGCCACGTGGTGTGAGGTGTTGAGTTGGCGAGACAGCCCCTGTGGAAAGAGCCATGGAGCCACAGTCCAACTGCTCGTGTGGAGGGGCCCGCATCCTTCTCACTTCTCATCCTGCAGGGAGGCAGTTCACCAAAGAACTGGGTTTCCTCGGTAGGGTCATTGTGAGTTTGGTAACCAAGAGGGATCCCTGGATTGCCTTGTGTTGGCCCTGAGGCAGTGGCCTTTCCTCACATTCCCTGATGGTACTGATCTCCCTGTTGCTGCCTTTCTGGCTTACCCTTAGGAGCAGTCTTTGTTCTCTAGAACAGTCATTCTCAGCTCTTTGCCTGCTAAGTCATGGGTTCACATGCTCAGCGCTTTCCGGAGCTCCCTTAGGCATACTGAATTTTGGCTAGCAAACAAGCAGCTGGGGTGTGGGCTGCAGGGAGCTAGGTGATTCTGCAGACCTGGCTCAGAACTAATCGTGGTTCACCAGTGTGTCTGGGCATCCCAGGAGAGCCACTGACCTAGAGCCAGACCAGGGGACTGTGAGGGGGTGATGGAGAGGGGTGGATTTGGCTTCATGCTGCACATAGCAGTTGGGGAGAGTGGCCAACAACAAAGAAATCTTGGAGCTTTTATGTGAGGTGGGGGGAGTTGGACCTCAGGGGCCAGCCCTACCTCAAGAGAGGTAGCCGAGCATAGAGGATTTCTCATGCTGGGATTCTGGGCAAGTCAGTTCTTTATGGCCTCAGTTTTCTTATCTGTGCAATGAAGTGGGGGGTGGGTACTCACATGAGCCATCTCTGAGGCCTCTTTTGGCACTAGTGGTGGAAGATCCTAGATGTGAGGGCAAAAAGGACCAGGACCTGAAGGCAGCCTGGGAGAAGGTCCTGGGGTGCAGGAGCTTCAGGGCATTTTGCAGTGCCGTGACTGTCTTGTAATTGGGTAGCAGTTACAACAGAGCTGTCAGCTCAGTTTCTGCCCTTTGGTTGGCACCCTTCTCACTTGGGAGGAGAAGACAGACACTGCTCTAGCTATTGCCAGAGCAGGTGGCAGCAGGCCTGAGAGCCAGAAGGGGATTTCCAAAGGTGGAGAAAATCTCCCACTCAGGAGGTTGCCAGGCCCTGGGCTTAGAGAAGGATAAGATTCTAGAATGCCTGTCGGGACGTTCAGGGCTGTCATGGGTGAGGGAAAGAGGGCCCCACTCAAACGCAGTAGGAAATAAATTTTGTTTTTCTAGAGGACCATTTGGCAATATCTAGAGAAATCAGAAGTGTTCACAGCCCTTGATTCACCCATAGCATTGAACCCTGTAGGGTACAAAAGTCACCATATGTACCAGGATGTTCATTATAGCATTATTCATCATTTCAAAACAAAGCTGGAAACAAACAAACGTCCAACAATAGAGAAGCTGTGGTGCAGTTGTGGTCCAGCCTCTCAATGGATTATGAGGCAGTGGTTCAGAAGAATGGATGGATCTCTGTGTGCTGATGTGGGACAATCGTTAAGATAGAAGTGAAATGAGCAAGGCGCAGGAGTCAGTAAACCGTAGCCCACAGGCCAGACCTAGTCTCGTTGCCTGTGTTTGTATGGCCTGCAAGCTAAGGATTGTTTTTACGTTTTTAAGTGGTTAAGAAGAATCAAAAGAAGAATATTTTGTGACACATAAAATTACACGAAATTCAAATTTCAGTGTCCGTAATGTTTAATTGAAACACGACCACACTCACTCATTTAAGTACTACCCGTGCAGTCTTGCTACTACGGAGTTGAGTAGTTGTGACAAAGCCTAAAATAGCACCTGGCCCTTTATAGAAAAAGTTTGCCAACTACTGGTATATGGTATGATTCCTTTTGTCTGTTCACATATCTGAGTTACTGCCTGCAATTCTCCCTGGAGGCAGTTACCCTTGTGGAGAGATGGGGGCAGGAAAGGAGCTTGCATTTTTCATTTTGTATCATTCTATTCAATTTTAACTTTTTAACCTCTGTGTCTATTTATTCTATTATTAAAGTTGGTGGGGCTTTTGGTGGGGATATTATGGAACATTCTGTGTAACTTTGTGCTTTTTTTTTTTTTTTTTTTTTTTAAATGCTCACCGAGGAAAGGAGAGCAGGAGAAACAAGGGCTGGTTTGAGGTTTTCCTTTCTTTCTGGGCCGGGGCTGCCCACCTGCTCTGTGTTCCTGCTGTAGAAACTGGTCTTTTCAACTGTAGTGCTTTGAGGCATTTATTTGGGCCTCTGCTGGCTTGGCTGGCCCCTTCCTTCCCTGGCCTGCTCTTCCAGGGAGTGACCTCTGCAGGCCATTGGTCAGAGGGAGCCAGCCCTGGACTGAGGGGTCCTGTATTGTAGGGTCCCTCCCTGACAGCCCAGAACAGTGTCTCCATGGAGGGCCTCTGCAGTCTGCCTGTCTAGTTCCATCTAGAGAATTTTCTCTAGCTGGGGAAGGGCACAGAGGGATGGGCGGCTTGGTGCTGCTTGAATGGCAGGAAGGGCTGATGTGACCAGAATACCAGCTCCCCTAGGAGGCCCGTTTGGAGGCAGATGAGAGAACGACTTCCCCTACAGAGCCTGGTGGGAAAGGGCAAGGGTCACAACAGGGCTAGATGGCTCATCCAATTCAGAGAGAGCTGGATGGGCCCCTGGAGGCCGTATAGTCTAAATGGCTCATGGCTCAAAAGGGAAAACCAGGGCCAGAGAGGAAGAGGAATTCACCCAAGGTCCCCCAGCCCTTGAGTTGGCAGAACTGGCACTCGAGGCCAGGTTTCTTGACTCCCATCAGCAGGTGAACTTGAGGAGCTCAGATCTGGAGCATGGGCATTCTCTGCTCAAGCAAACGAAAGCTGTGAGGATCAGAATCCCCAGGAAATTGTGGACTCTTACCTGGTCTGCCTTGCTTTATGGTCAAGGGTCATATATACCTCACCTACTTGTTAGACTGAGACCTTACTGAGGGCAAAGTTCATGTCTTACCAGCTCTGGCCCCCGTGCATATAGTCCGCTCAGTAAGTGTTTGCAGAGTCGAGACATCATTTGGAGGCATTGGGACACCCACTCAGCCTACCAGAACTCCCTCAGGGATTCGTTAATGAGGCCACCTCCTCCACAGCTCCCTGCCCCACGTGCTGACTGCCCTGGGCACCAAGAGTCCTTACCCCCATGTTCAGCTTTGTGTCAGCTTCTTGGCTGGCCCCCAGGCCCTGGGCACTGCCAGTGTCAACACCAATGTCAGGGGCCTCTGCTGCATGTGCCAGCCCAGAGGCCTGAGCCACCAAATCTCTGGGTTCCTTGCCTTGTGGCAAGTTGAGTCATGGTTGGTGCTTCCTCTTTAGAATCTTCATCAGTCTCCTGTGGAGCCATCATCACACGCCCTAGTAGAAACACTTGCTCTTTTCTGGCCACTCAGCTGGGGGTTTCAGCTGGGGCTTTTCTTTATTTGTATATACCAGAGCTGTGCTATCTAATACAGTAGCCACTAGCCACATTCAAATTTAAATTTAAATAATTAAAATTAAATAAAACCAAAAATTCAATTCATTGGTCACACCAGCCACACCTCAAGTGCTCAATAGTTGTGTGTGGCTAGTGGCTGCCATACTAGACCACACAGGTATGACATATTTCTATCACTGCAGAGATTTCTATTGGATATTTCTCTAGAGTAGTGGTTCTCAACTGGGGCCGTTTTGCCTCTCAGGGCACATTGGACAATGTCCAGAGACACTTTTGGTTGTCATAATGTGGGGAGGGGGTGCAGGTCTCATGGTTATAGTGGGTAGAGGCCAGAGGGGTTGGAGGTGGAAATTCAGGCCATGGGATTTGTCTCATCCTGTGGGTGTGAAAGTGCTTCTCTACAGGTCCCGTTGATAATCTGCCCCAGAAGCAGCCTGGGTCAGACTAAAAGTAGAAGTGGAGGTATCACCCCAAATTGTGTTTGCATTTCCCCCCCGACTCTCCAGGAGCTCCAGATGGGATTGCTGATGTATCTTCAGAGAAAAGGAAACCAGACTTGCTAACTGATTTCAGGAAGGAATCTCTATAAATGCCAGGCAAAATGCAGGCAGCTTATATAACAGGGTCTGGCTAAGCCTTGATCACATCACTCAAAGAGGTTCAGGTTAAACATATTAGATATAAAAACTGTTGGCAGGAGTCTCGCCAGGGGACCAAGCACAGAGCTGCCTCTCAGGAACTCTGTAGTGTGTGGGAGATTGTTTATGCCCAGCCCTGCTTCTACCAGCACCCAGGAGGGTGTGAGAAAAAGCCAAGAAGGGCTCTTGCCCTCGGGAGTTTTCGGCCCCACTAGGGCTCCTTAGCATTTGCTGGGGGAAAGGTCAGGGTGAATGAGTAAATAGTCTGAGTTATTTAGTATGTCAGAAGGTAGCACAACATAGTGTGTGTGTGTGTGTGTGTGTGTGTGTGTGTGTGTATAATGTATGCAAACCCAGGGCCCAGACCTTGGCTCCCAGGACCTTTTGGCATAGTGAATGAAAATGAAAGAACAAAGCCCGTAGGGCTGATGAATCAGATCAAGTGACATCCCTCTAAAACCAGAAAAACTGGCCTGGGCCTGCCAGACAGCACTGGGGTCAGGGTCACTGCTAAGGAGAGGTGGCTGCTTCATCAGGGTCAGGGGAGGGGCATCAGGAAGGATGGCTCATCACATACTCTTTACATTACTCTTTAGGTAAAGACATTGACCCCAGGAAGCGCCCTAACAATGACTAACCTGGGAGAGAAGCCAGAGAGGGATGGCTGAGAGACTGGGGGAGGAGCTTTGAGGGAAGATCTCAAGCAGGGGCTAGTGCCCAGGGTTGGAGGCCTACCTGGACCCCTGGTGGGAACTCCCCAGGGGCCAGGGGAGGCAGTATGAAGGCTGTGAGACCATGAGGTGGATGTAGAAGGAAAGAAAAGGTAGAGCTGGGAGGGAGGAGGGAGCCTCTGAACAGGGCTATTACCAAACTGGCAATGTTTCTGAAGGCTGGCCCTGGGCACAGTCCTCACTTTGAAAACTGGCAGGCAGTTTAGGAGTTGAGGAGAGTAGGGGAACTAGCTCTTCAGGAAGCAGCTTCTAAATTTCAGAATAGAGAGAGGATGAACTGGGACATTCTTAAGTGGTTGGGAAGCTCTTAGAAATGAAGGAAAGCAATCCCTATGAGGAACAGAAGGCAGTGACCGGAGCTGATATGGCTACCTGGGAAGCCCTCTGTTGAAGGAAATTGGAGAGCAGTTAAATGGAAAGGAGGACTTGTAACCACAGAGGAAGGTAGAATATGGTTAGAGGCACCAGGGTGAGCTGAAGCTTGCCGTGAAACTCAGGATGACCAAGGGGCTGTTACATACTTTGGAAAAAGAACAATGAAAACATGCTTTGTCCTGGAGGCCAATGGTGTAACATTAGGAGGGGACAGAAAGAAGTGGGAGGGACTCTTGAGTCCCATTTTGTTTTCGTTTTTTCTTTTGAGCTTGAAAAAGTAGGACAAATGGTGGTAGAAGGGACTTGAAGTTGGGTGATTCATGTCCTGCCCTGGGCACGTTCTGTCTTGGGGTACTGAGGTTGTGTTTGGTGACCTACAGGATGTATGGGAAACAGCAGAGGGGCTGGAGGCTGGAGATGACTAGTGTCCATTTATCCAAAAGGCAAAGGAGATGGGCTCCACAAATTACTGTAGACCAGGCTTGCAAGCACTTAGAAAATGATGTCACTGGGGCTTGATTGGGAACAAGGCATACCAATTTTAGTTTAGTTTTTGGATATTAGACAAAGTATTTTAGATTTAGGTGAGGCCTTTGATGGAATCTTAGGACACCCCCCTGGACTACCTGGTGATGTTGTCAGTGTGTTTATAACTGGTGAAAGATCCTACTTGGAAAGGGTTCATTCTTGATTCTTTCCCACCTGCCACATCCAGCCTGTGGACCTCATGGGGAGGCTCTGCTCATGACCTTGTTCTGTTCATGATTTGGATTCATGTCTCAGGGTGCTGGGTGAGAACAAGCCAGGAAGAACAGGATTGACATCTCAGGAGCTCTCTGTAGACCAAGCAAACAGGGACCAACTCCTGGAAAGGTAGAATTTACCAGGGAAGTGTGAGGGACTGCATTTGGGACCAGAAAGTAACTGGGCAGGTACAGTTGGGGCTTGTAGCTTAGTAGCAACATGGATGAGAAGAACCCTTTTGAGTTTTTGCTGACTGCAAACCCTATGTATAATATCAGCAGGAGAATGTGGCTTCCAGAAGAGTTGATGTGGGCTCAGGCTCCATTGACAGACACTCAGTGGGCCAGGGACTTGGTACTCAGGTGCCCTGAGCCTAAGGGTACAACACCTTCTTAGACCCCTAAAGGCAGAAGCGATGGCTCCCACCTCTGAGTTCTTCAGTTCTGGGAAATTTCTTTTCATTTCTTTCATAATTTTCTCCTCTCTGTTTTTCTGTCCTCTCTTTCTGGAACTCATTATTAGTCAGATTTATTTCTCCAGGGCTGGGTTCTATGAAGGGAGGGCTTTTTACCAAGGCTTGTTCAGGGCTGTCCTAGAGGGGATCCCTCTAGGACAAACTCAGTGGGAGTTTGGTTTAAATGACCTTTAAAAAGGTCCCTGAGGGCCAGCCCTGGTGGCCTGGTGGTTCAGTTCAGCATGCTGCACTTTGGTGGCCTGGGTTCATTCTTGGGTGTGGACTTACACTGCTCTGTTAGTGGCCATGCTGTGCTGGTGGCCCATATACTAAAAAATAGAGGATGTTAGCTTAGGGCAAATCTTCCTTAGGAAAAAAAAAAGAAAAGGTCTCTGAGATTTTATGTAACTTCTGGGGATGGTAGATTCTAAGGAAGAGTGAGAGGGAGAATGGACAGGTTCAGGAGCTCTCCAGTAGAGCTGGGAACGCCAGACCATCTGCAGTTCTTCTGCAGTCTGCCTCTCTGAGATTTCTACTCCCTTGTCCCAGCTTTGCTCTTGGGTGCAGAGTAGAACACTGTCCTACACAAGGCAGGAAACAAATGAGCAGAGTGGGACTTGGTGAGATGATAGGGAGGGGCAGGGACTAGGTTGAATTATCATGGGTTTGCCCCATCCAAGGGCATCCAAAGAGGCGCCATTACTCAATGCCACCAAGTCATTATCAAGTGGGAATGTGGGCCCAGCAGTGCCAGAGCTTACAGTTTTTCAAGAGAAGCCAAGAAATTGGATTTCCTCTGTGAAATCTCCTGATTTGTATGTATTGGCTCAAAAATGTGTGTAACCCCGTGCAGGCCAAATGGCACTTCTGCAGGCTGGATCTTGCCCAGACACTGCCACCCACGACCCTTGCCCTGGTTAGTCAATGATTGTGTCCTTGTCACTCTGGACTCTTCTCCCTCCTAGATAAATGTCCCCCAAAGGTGTGATTTCCTAGACCCTTCCCCTCCCAGCCACTTCTTCTGGGACCCTCTACTCTGCCAGCTTGTTAGTCTGACCTCTCATTTTACAAATGAAAGCAACCCTTCTAGAGCCATTCACACTACTGGGTACTGTTTCTCACAGCCATTTATTCGTTAAGCACCTTAATCATCCTTCTTGTTTGTATTATTAATTTATCTAGTAAATGACCAATGTGAAGGTAAACTTCATTCTTGCCCCTGAGTGTAGGGCACACAGGTTTGGTTTTCCTGGAGCTTGTCTGCAGCTGGAGCCCATGAGGCCTTGTTCCTAGAAGTACGTGAAGGGATTCTGCCTGCTTTCTTGCTATGATGTGAGTGCAGACACGACGTGCAGGGCTCCAGCTCCCCAGTGCCTTGGCCTGCAGTGGGCAGGGCTGAAGCGTGACCCAGAACTCAGGCCCTCTGCCCTCCTCAGGGTGGCTCCTCATGCCTGCCATGGCCTCTGTGGCCCTCTTGCCTTGGGTTCCCTTCCCATCACCTGCCTGCATCTGTCTCTCGTCTCACTCTGCCTGAGCAGCGGGAGCCTGCAGCTTTATATGCACTGGGCAGTTGTTGACTCATTCCTCAGCAGGCCCTCAAAAGGGAAGTGAAACGGCTGCACCTGGGGGGCCTGACCTTTGGGTGACAGCGGAAGTAGCTATGCAGACATGTGGCTCACTGCTGCAAAGGGTGAGCCACAACTAGGCTGTGAAGAAAGCCCTTGCCTGGTCTGGCCCTGTGTGGCCTCTAGCCCGGCGGCTCTGGTAACAGTTTTTCTTTCCCTCCCTCCCCCCGCCTCCACTTTTTCTTGGTGACAGCTGGAAGTAGCAGTAGTGACAACTGAGAGAGCCAAACATTTCTACACTCCCCAGGATGTTCCTGTCACCCTCTACAGCGATGCTGATGAATGGGAGGTTAGTGTTGGGGGCCCCTAGGGCTGAGTCCGATTGCGTTTCTACCAACAGGACAGGACTGTCCTCCCTGCAGCCTCTAGTCCTGGTGGTGGGAGCAGATAGGCCAGGCTCAAGTCAGTGGTCAGGGCCCTCTGGGCAGAGGTGATGAGAAAAACATCTGTCTAGCTTCTGGCCTGTGGGAGGCCTGCTGCTCCTCCCACCCCAGGCGAAGCTCAGCTTTGGCCCTGTGCCTGAGGTTGAGTGTCCTTGTACTTATCTGGGCTGATGAAACCACAGAGGAGCTCTGTTCCCACCACCCTTGTCCACGTGGCTCCCAGTGTCAGGGCTGTCCAGAACGCCTCACTTCCCACGGCCACTGGGCTCTGCATCTGCTCTCCCGCAGAGGGGCGGGCATGGGCCGATTCACCAGACATCGAGTGTGGGCCTCACAGGGGTGCCCTGCCAGGCATTTTTAAACATTCTCAGCCTAGAACATTTCTGGCTGGCCTGTCTTCCTCGCCCCACCCCCTCCATTTCTCACCGCTCCAGAGCCCTTCCACTGGCTTAGACAATCCAAGCATCCGCCTCAAGCAGACAGGCCAGGAGTTCCCTGCCAGATGTCAGTTCTCTTGAAAACCAAACCATAAAGGGAATAGCTTGGAGAGACAAGGGGCGTTTGTTTCCTCAGGCCTGGTTTCTCTCAGGCTGTTGGCTCCACAGTCAATGCTCACCAGCTTAGCTGTGAGAGGCAACTGCAAGTGGATTGATGCAGGGTCACCCTCGGGTTCCTGACTTAGTGTACCTGGCCTGCGTTGGCCCTCCACCTCCCCCTTCCTCCTTCTACACTGAAAGAGTGGCTGGCCCAGTGACCCCCTTCCCTTCTCTCTCCCAGATGTGGAAACGCCGATCTGATCCAGTTCTCCACATTGACCTGCGGAAGTGGGCAGATCTGATGCTGGTGGCCCCTCTTGATGCCAATACTCTGGGGAAGGTGGCTAGTGGCATCTGTGACAACTTGCTTGTGAGTGACTCCCTGTGCCCTCCTCCCTCCCTCGGCCTCACTCGCAGTTTGCTAAAGTACAGACTGCCTTTGTACAAGGTTCTCACCTTGGAATTCTTTTATAGTGGGGCTGGTTTGCTTAGAACACAGTCGCCCTGGACCGCCCCCACCCCGACCTTGGTCTCACCTACGCTCTGGCAAGTGGGCAGAAGACCTGGTCCTGATGGAGTGACTTGACTTGTGGATACTCTCTGAGGGTGTCTGCCTCTCACCTGCCACACAACGCTCAGCTCCTCCTCCGTTGTCCTTCATTCATGGGTTGCCCTTGACGTGCTCTTCTATTGGTCTCCCTACCCAGCCCCATTGCCTGCCCTCTCATCAGAATCTGCATATCCACATGGACAATCTGATAAGAGTATTTACTTCCTCATGGATCCCTCAGGCTCACTTATCTTTCCTGTAGCATTAGCCACAAGGCTGAGATGCGGTTTTCCTGTATATTATGGAAAGCTTAGAGGGGAAGAGAGGAGAAAGACAAAGTGAGAGGTGCAAGCTGATGGATGTGGAAGAGAGGAACAGAAGTCCAGCTGTACAAAGTAGGGATTGTCTTAGGCCTAAGGGACCTCTAGGGAGCTGTTGTCCTTAAAGAACCTTTGTTTATATGATCATCCTGGGAAGGTTTAAGCATGATCTCTCTTCTCTCTCCCTCTCCCTCTCGCCCCTCTTCCCTCATTCATTGAGCTTTTACCTACCCTAAACCAGGCCCCAGGCAGAGGGACACACAAGACACACAGTCTGGAAGGGGAGGGTTTTTGGTCACCCATGCAGGTGAGAAGGGAATGTGCTCTGGTTTGTGGTACAGTCTTAAATGACCCCAGTTGACAATGGAGTCACCACCTTGCACAGAGCTGGGCATATAGTAGGCATTCAATAAATACTTATTATGTGTATGAGGTAATTAGTAATTTGACTTTGGCAAACAACCAGGAGTTTTTCAGAGTTTTATATGGTGAAGAAGTGAATAGCAAAGCGGGGTCATGATTTTTGGAGGTCAGATAAGAGGTTAGTCTCCTCGTATGTTTATTGATGGGTGCTTAAGGTACTTCTTGAAGAGTCTCCTGGTGATTTAAGCATCGTTTGAGTAAGAGCACAGGTGACCAGGAGGAGAGCAACACCCAGATTGTGTGGTCAGGAGCAGGGTAGGGAGTGCAGAGAAGGGCAAGCCTTGGGGCAGTGTTACCAAGAAGGCTTCCCCGTGGAGCTGGTACCAGGCTGACAGGGCAGCTGGAACAGGTGAGGCTCCTGGCCGCTGTTGCCTAAGAGGGTCAGAGTTGTGTGTAACAGTACCATCTCACCAAACCTCCAGGCTTCCCACTGGCTGGTCAGCAGCCAGCTGATGTGGCGAAGCACACTGACCTCTAGGAGGTGACGCCTGGCCTGGAACGGCTCTCTGAGGGCTCCTTCCTTCTCGAAAGCTCTGCTTCCCTTTTTTCTTCAAAGCTGCCATCCTTCCATGAAATCTTTGGGGTTCCCTCCTCTTGAGTCGGCTGAGCAGTGGGGTATGTTCCCAAGACCAGGCCCTAGGCCATTTGCCTCAAAGGGTTTCACTTGAAAGCACAAATATTTCAAGGAATTGCAAATCTTATAAAGTTTAATCTGTCATCATCTTTGGTTTGTGGCTCTGTCCTCTCTCAAAACATGCTTATATCCCTGAAAAGAAGCTCACCCTGCTGCCTCCCTCTTTCTGATCTTTCCCTCTCCAGTGTCCAGAACTTGAGGTGCAGTTAGAGCAGCATGCTAGGTATGAACCTGTGCACCCAGCCTCTGGGACCTTGGCCTAGGTGATGTGCATCTCCACTGCCCTCTGCCCACTCGGGCCCTGCCCCTTCTTTGTGCCAAATAGCCAAGCAGATCCAGAAAGAGGAGGTGACTTCCCTGGGTCATAGTCTAGTTGGGAGCTGGTCTCCTCACAGGGATCCAGGCCTTTTCTCCGCAAAGCAGATTCCCAGGGCCAGAGCCTGAGGTGCTGAACACCACATTGGCTAAACAGAAGTGACCATGGGAACTGGTGCCTCCTCTCATCCCTCCTGCTGCTGGACGGTTCGGAAGAGCTGTGGTTTGTCTAGGAAGTGCTGAGCTGAGGTGGGAAGAGCTAGAGAGGTATAGAACATGGATGTGTTGGGTTTCTGCTCTAATTGGTGTGCTTTGCTTTGAGGACACTTGGAAACCCCAACCCAGCCCCCACCCCACCCCGCACGTAGTCCAGGGGCTCTTCTAGGTACGCTCATGACTTCTACAGAAGCAGCAGGTGGCACAGGACCAAGAGGAAGCATGACTGAAACCATCCACTCATAGCCTGGTTGCCAAATTAGGAGGCCTTGTGGGAAATAAACGCTGGTGTCTGAAACTACGCAAGCAGCCAGATCCTGAGGCTGTGTGCTGTCTCGCTTCCTTCCTGTCCCCAGGAGAGGGCAAGGGCACCAAGGGGAGGCATTGGCCCTAGCCTGTTTGTGGCATTGTTCTCTGGACTCCCCCATCATTTCCTAGACCGGCTCCACGTCAGGGAAGGGGTGTGCCAGCTACTGTCTCCCTGAGAGGCCTACGGCCCAGGAGGAGGTGCTGGAGCAGTTAGAGCACGGGGGAGCTCACTCCTGTGGACCCCAGAGTTTATTTCTCCCCATGGCAGCCCCTGGCCCAGGGAGTCTATGCCTGTGATCATAACAGGGGCTACTGTTTCTGGAGGCTGTATTTTGTGCCAGGCCCTGTGAGACGAGCTTTAAGCATTTTTACCCTCTGTCCTCATGACCACCCAGTGAGCAGGAGCTTTTGCAGAGAGAAAGCTGAGGCTCCAAGCATTAAATAACTTGTCCAAGTTCTCACAGCCAGTAATAGTAGATAGCACAGCCGGGATTTGAACCCCAGTCTATGTGATTTCACAGCCCACAGCACTAAGGACTCTGTGAGCTGGTCAGTCCCTTTCACAGCTGCCTTGGTCTGTGACTCAGTGGATGACCTGAAAATTAGGAGGTAGTGAGGCTGCACGGTGTGGTGGAGGATCACATGGGTGGTGTGCAAAGCCTCAAGCCCCAGATGATTGTCTCTGTGTGAGCTTGGATAACTGCTTACCTCCAGGGAGTGCAGCTTACAGGGTCGCAGCGAGGGTTCATGGGATAATATATGCAAGAGGGTTTTTGTCATGCGTAAGATGTTATTTTCATTGCCAAGCTTTAATTGGCCTCAAAGTAGAGCCAGTATCAGGGTAGATGGGCCGCACCTGATGAGCATTCTGGTCCTTAGCTTTGTGAGGATCTGCAAAGCCTGCTTTCTGCTCTCCAGGGTTGCTTCTCTGTGAGGTGTGGCCCACTGTGAAGAAGCCTTATGCTTGGGCACAAGGAGACCTTTCTGCACAGGACGGAAGGTCTGCTTGGAGGTGGCTGGGCCATTGTGCGCATTGGTGGAGCATCTTCTCTGTATAGGGCTCCATGCAAGAGCCTTGGGAAGGTGGAGAGGGGCCAGGAGACACATCCCTACCTCCTGAGGGACATGAGACAGCTCCCTGCAGATAGCAGTCATCCCGAGCCCATGGCTGGCTACGGCCCAGAGGACGGTGCATAGGATTTGGAAGGGCTGGGGAGGGGTGGCAAGCAAAGCAGCAGACCCACCTATTCCCTACCTCTGGCCCTTCTTCACAGACCTGTGTCATCCGGGCCTGGGACCGCAGCAAGCCTCTGCTCTTCTGCCCAGCGATGAACACCGCCATGTGGGAGCACCCCATCACTGCTCAGCAGGTGGGCCAGCTCAAGGCCTTCGGCTATGTTGAGATTCCCTGTGTGGCCAAGAAGCTGGTGTGTGGAGACCAAGGTGGGCATCTGGTCAGGCTCAAAGCCTGTTCTCACAGCCCAGGGCTGCGGAAGGGCTCAGCTTTGGAGTCGGCTCTGGGTTCAGATCCTAGCCTATAGTGACCTCGGGCAAAACCATTTACCTCCGATATTATCTTTCTCATCTGGGAAATAGAAGTCCTAATTCCTCCCTCTTAGAGGTGTTAGGATTAAATGAGATAGTGTATGTAAAGTGCCTGGTATCATCCCTGGCACACAGCCCATATACAGTTCATGACGGCTACTATAAGTATTCCTGGGGTCTGTCCTGGGGGTGTCTCTGAGGGGAATTGATGGGTCTGGCTCAGGCTGAGACGGTCCTGGCCTTCTCAGGCACTGGGCTCTGGGTGGAGCACTGAGCACTGGGGAAGTACTGAGCAGGGTCGGGGAGGGATGATCCCCTGCCTCAGTCTGCAGGGCCACAGCAGAACTTTGCTCCTAGGTCTGGGGGCCATGGCTGAGGTGGGCACCATTGTGGACAAAGTGAAAGAGATTCTCTCCCTGCACGGTGGCTTCCAGCAGAGTTGAACCCAGGATTTCTGTCGTGTGTGTCCCTCTGCACTCAGCGTGTTTTCAGGCCAAGTTGGTGAAGAAGATGGATGTTGGCAAAATATGATGAAGAGTCCTGCATTTGCTGAGTAGGGGTCCAGCCTGGGCCTGCTCTGGAGCCTCCCGAGGGGTCTGACTTGCCCCAGGTTAAACTAGACCAAAGGCCCAGGTCTCAATTCCTTCCCACTTAGAAGACACTCACTTTCTGGAGCCCCTCCCCACCTTGTCCTGGGATGGGCATAGCAAGCAAGAGGAGCAAGCTGCTGTATTGTCCCTGTGCTCTGGGAGAGGGACCGAGGAGTGACTGAAAAACCTTGATTCTACATTGTGCCCAAGAGCTGCTTTTAGAAACAGCCAAAGCTGGAGATCCCCAGCATGGTGGGCCCCTGGCCAGGCCTTTGGAGCTTCAGCTCCTTGGTAGGGTGCCCAAGTACCATGCAGAGTCAGGGAAGCCTGTGAGTTGGCAAGTCCCTGAGATTCCCCAGAGACCATGCTGTGAGATCAGGGGTACTGGAGAATAAAGTGACCATTTAGGAGACTCTGTCCTTCCTTTATAGCCCCTCTGTGGTCTCAGAGATTGGAGGCATTGCTAGGTATGGCTGGGGAAGGGTCTGGGCTGATGACTGACTGGCACTCCTTAGTCCCCATGTCATGTGGTGGTTAAGGCCAAAGGACTCTGAAGCCAGACAGCCCCTAGTTCAAGTCCCAGCTCTGCCACATACTAGCAGTGAGACCTTGGCTCAGAGCTCAGCCTTTCAGACCCTCACTTTCCTCATATGTGTTATCATCCAACTCTCATGGAGTGTTGAAAGGATTAACACCCCACTGAGTGCCTCGATGTCAAATAAACAGAAGTTAAAGCTAGATATGTATACATACCAGTGAGCTTTCTCAACATTTACTGAAATAGACTGTCTCATTTTAGGAAAAATAAAATCCTGACCCTAGTTGATGTGGCCTTTATGCAAGTGATAGGTGCCCAGCCAGCAAGGTTGGAATCTGCCCTAGAACCCAGGCCCCTTGCTTCCTGGTGTTGTCCTCAGCAGCTTTGCTGTGCCTGAGATGGGGCCTGGGTGTCTGTCTCTCCCCTCCCCCCATGTGAACTGGGGAAGTAGATTCCAGAGAGACACGTGCTCTGCCCTAGAAACCCTCCACTGCCCTGCCTTTGACCCAGTTGCTGTTTGGTGGCTGCGGTGGGGAGGGGCTTCTTTGCTTGTTTGGTGCTGAGGTTGAAGCTGGCTTCCTGCCCTCCTGCCTTCTGGGCCAGGGGTGAGTGGGCACCCCATGCATACCTGTGGACCACTGAGGGTAGAGGTGCCTTTGAGGGGCACCAGGAAGCCTGCTTGCTGGAACCTAGGTCTCCAGCAGCCTCCAAGAGCCTTTATCTCTACAGCACTTGACTTAATCAAATGATCCTTTGGGATAAAAAGCCTTAGGTCACTAAAGAAAATATAACTAAAATAGTAGCATCAAGAACCAACCTCTTTGGCTGGTTGGGGGTCAGGCATGGGGAGGGCCTGGTAACTGAAATCCAGAGACAATCCCAAAGTTCCATTTAAATGGTTTCCAGCTTCCCTCCTCGTGTCCACATCACCCTTCCTCTCAGCAAACTGCTAGTGAATGGTGAGGCTTTCCAGTGTTCACAGAAAGTGCTACCATTTACTGAGTGTTTATCGTGTGCAAGGCTCTGTGCTGGGCACCTTAGGGAAGACAGTTGCTCGGGAGACCTGCTACAAAATACCTAGTTTAAAAGGCCACAGAGGCAGAGAAGTTCACAGGCCTCTGCCTGGTACCTCTGCAAATGGCTGTGGCGGGACTGAGCCTTGCTGGCTGGAAGGAAAGAGATGTCCCCGAAGACGAGGGTCAGCTGGAGGCCCCATCCCTAGGGGTCTGCCATTCCAGTCCTGCATCCCTGTTGCCCATTTTGAATGGGGGTCTGGATGAATTGTCTGGGGCTGAAGAGCCCAATTGTTCCCTGAGCCAGGCTGGAGCTAAGAGGAGAAGGCAGTTAGTGTCTGAGCAGCATTTACCTGGCCCCATCTGCCAGAGAGGCGCTGAGGTGGGAGTGATAACCATGGCCTTCCCCACCACGAGTCAGAGCTCTTAAAGTTGTCATCTTGGGTAGGAGTGTTTCTCAGAGGAGATGCTAGCTTCTCTGATGATTTTTATAGAATTCTGGAATTTTGACAGAATAGAACATTTGGGTCTGAAATCCGCACTCTTGTTTAGCACCCTGGAGCCTCTTTAGGCTGTTGTGGCTGCTGCTGGGCTAGAGGCAGAAGTCTTCGAGCCCCAGCCCAGCCTCCACACTGGGCTGTCTCCAGCTCTTCCTCCACGCTGCTCATGTGTCCCTCTGCTGCCTCCTCACTGCCTCAGGGTAAGGCCCTGGCTCCTGGGCAGTACACACTTGGCATTTGTGATCTGTCCCTGCCTACCTTTGTAACTCCACCTCTAACCACACACCAACCCTGCAGGGCTCCCTGTCCTCTTGCCCGACTGGACAACCTTGACTGAGCCCTGTTGCTTCTCGCTTCTTGCCTTTGCACATGCTGCCACTTTTACGGGAAGGACGTTCTTCACCTGGCTGACTCCTACTCATGCCTCTGATGTACCTGGGGCCACCTCCTTTGGAAAGCCTTCCCTGGCCAACCCAGGCTGGATTAGGTAGTCCTTGCCCAGGTTCCCATTGTGCCTCCTCTTATTTATTATAACACAGAATTGTAACCATCAGTTTACTTTGTGTCCCCCTAAAATTGGGATCTCCTGGGGGGCAGGAGTTATCCTGTTCCTCACAAAACCTAGCAAGTCATTCCAAGCTCCTTGTACTGACAAAATTTTTAAAAAGTGTGTATGGGGGGGCAGTCCTGCTCATTTCTGAGCAAGACACAACCTGGGAGCCATAAGAGCAAAGACTGATCAATTTGGCTACAGAAAAATAAGCAATTCCACCTAGCAATAGCCCAAAGGCAAGGCCAAAAGACAAACAACAAATGGGAAATTATCTGCAGCTGGTACAACAAAGAGCTGATTCCTCTCATATATAAAGAGCTCCTATACATCGATTAGAAAAAAACTAAGAACACAAAAAAATGAGCAGAGAATAAAGACAGTCCACACACACACACACATACGCAAATGTCGTTGAAACATAAAAAGCTACTAAGCCACATTCATGAGGAGAGCAGTGCAAATCAAACTACACTGAAATGAAAGTTTTCACCTAGGAGATTGGCGAGGTGTGGGGAACTGCACCCTCATACATTGCTGGTGGGAGTGCAAATGGATACAACTTCTTTGGAGAACAATCTAGAAATGTCTTTCAAAATTACATATGCACCCTACCCCTTGACCCAGCAATTCTGCTTGTAGGGTTTGTCCCACAAATACACTCATGTATGTGACATGTCTGAACAAGGCTATTCGTTGCGGCATTGTATATGGTAGTAAAAGACTGGAAACACCCTCACTGTCTCACAGTAAGGAGTTGATTAAATAAATTAGAGTTGTTCCTACGCTGGAACACTGCATAGCCACAAGACAGTGTGAGGAAGCTCTCTAGGAACTGATATGGGATGATGTCTGAGACACATTGTTAAACAGAAAATGCAAGATGCAGAATAATGTGTATTGCATGCTAGCTTGTGTATAAAAAAAGGGGAGAAAAGGAGGATGTATTCATATTGGCTTGCATATCATCAAATACCTACTGAAAAATAAACAAGAAACCAGTCTACTGTTTGCCTTTTGGCAGGGAAACTGGGTGGTTGAGAAACAAAGGTGGGAGGCCAACTTCATTTTATGTTTTGAGCCAGATGAATACATTATCTACCACAAAAGCAATAATTACATACATTTTTAAAAGGGTTCCTTCTGCCCTTTATCCGGAGGTTCTTAAAAATGACTTGGCAGGGGCATCTGGAGAGTTCCATCAAAGCCTTTGGAGTAGAAACAGGTCTGTTTTTCTTGTCATGAGCTAGTAATGGAAGATGACTTCTGAATACCCCTGGGTGCTCCTTATAAGCCGTTGAGGTCCCTGATCTCAGGGAGCTAATGGTCTTATGGGAATAAGACTCAAGGATTTAAAACAATTAAAAAAATGAAAGAGAAAATCAAAAGCGAGACCATGTAGCACAGACTCTAAGTGCCATCGTTCAGAATTGAGAGGCAGTCAGGGTGGGCTTTTGGAGGGAGCAGAACTGGGGCTGGTGCTTACTGGAAGACCAGCGCAGTTAAAGGTGGGTACCATGGGTGAAGACGCGCTGCCACACACTTGATGTGGGACACCTGGATGGGGACTTAGACTCCATGTGTTAGGGAAGTTGGGAGCTATTCAGCAGGAGAGGCACACGGTGAGTGTGGAGTGTGGTAAAGCTCAGCTGCGTGGTGTATGCAGGACAGATTGGAAAACTGAGAAGCTGGAGTCAGGGAGGAAGCCAGATGCTAAGCCAGGGCAGCCAGGTTGTGCTGAAGGCCTTGGCCACACCCATGGTTCTGGAAGGGGAGGGGTGCAAAAGTGGGGGATGAAGTGAAGGAGAATCAGCATGATTAGCAAGTGTAAAAACCACTATCCTTGTGGCTAGTGGGGGGAATGGGAACTTCATGACCATTGTGTGCCTGCCTGTTGGTGCAAGACTTATTAACAGTCCCTAGTCCCACCCACTAAAAAGAATTTTGCTTTGCTTACCACAGTGTTTTCTCTCAGGATCGCTAAGTCTTCCCTCATGGTTCCCAGGCATTTTGTGGTGTGGAATTAGAGAAAACAGATTGAGATACAGAACTGAGAAGATAGGAGGAAAAAGGAAAGGAGTTTTACTTTTGGGGTTGTTGTGGCAAATTCTGGTAATGGGTGAAGGGGGTGAGGGATTAAAGCACGGAGCAGAGACTCAGTTAACTCCTTAATGACTCCTGAGAGGAGCCTGGCTGGAGGTGTGGCAGCAGAGCTATGCAGGCTGGCCACGAGTTGGGGTACAGTTTGGGGGTTGGCTTAAAAGAGTCTCTGAGCTGCTAAGGGGTACAGGAAGATGAGGGTGGGAAATAAAGGGATTTTGAGGAATGTTGCTGAAGATTGTGACTTGGACACACTTTCATGTTCTTCAAGAGTCCCAAAGAAAGATTGAGGTTCCTTTTAAACTTCTTTGCCAGTGTGTGCTTCTCTGAGTCGACTCTCTGCAGGGTTGAGCCATAGGGAGCCCCAGATTATATTCAGGTTATGTGTATGTGTTGTGTTCCCTACATTGCTAAGAGTTTCTTTGATCTCAATTCACCCTCCTAACAGGACAGCTTCATGATAGAGTCAACTAGTATATTTAATTCCATTTTATAGACGGGAAGGTGAGGGTCCCCCAGCCAGTTTCTCTTTTTTTTGGAGGAAGATTAGCCCTGAGCTAACTGCTGCCAATCCTCCTCTTTTTGCTGAGGAAGGCTAGCCCTGAGCTAACATCCATGCCCGTCTTCCTCTACTTTATATGTGGGACACCTACCACAGCATGGCTTTTGCCAAGTGGTGCCATGTCTGCTCCCGGAGTCCGAACTGGTGAACCCCGGGCCGCCAAGAAGCGGAACATGTGAACTTAACCGCTGTGCCACCGGGCCGGCCCCACAGTTTCTCTTTTTGCCCTACAGCCACCTCCAAACAAGCTGCTGCCCTCATTAGCATTCACTTCCCTGGGATCCGTGGAAACATCCCATCTACCGCATACCACCACCACCACCAAATATCACTTTTTTTAGTCCCAATTTAGTAGCTGCTTCATTACCTTTTTCTTCCCATAGCTTCCTTCATACATATATTGTGGTTTCTAGGGCAGCACGAAAATCTGAAACGTCACACAGCTGCCTCTGAACAAAGAGCCCTGGAGTCAGATCCTAGTGACTGACAGGTTGTTTACACTGAGAGCTTCCTGGTGGAGCCAAATATTCTACAGTATTCAAGGCAGGTTTGGTACCACCTGGGGCAAGGCAATGGGAAGGATCAGGTCAGAGGAACTGCCAGTTGTCTAACAGCAAAGGAATGCCGGGAGTAGGCGGGTGTGAGGGCAAGAGGCAGATGGGAGATTTGAGCTTCAGGGACTTTGGAGGACATGCAGCTCTCCAGGTGTGATCTGGGAACATGTCATCCCCCTTGCTGCAACAGGTTGGTCTCATGGTGGCTTTGTCTGCTGAGATTACATGGTTACCGTTTGCCTGCTGGCCCAGATAGCTGGTCCCTGGGGATTGGAGGCCCAGCAGACTCCTTTTCAGGCCTCTGGATTCCTGAAGAGGGGAGAGAGTTCAAAGGTGACTTCTGTTCATGTGGGCAAGGTAGGTGAGGGCTGAAGGGTTTCCAGCTCTAGCGATGGGCTTGGAAACAGCCAGTGTAGGCAGAAACACACAGATGCATGCAGGAAGGAGAGGCTGGGACGCCCTCAGAGCCTGTAGTGGAGCTTGGGAATGCAGGTGAAGATCGTTTCTTGCTCTCGGGAGAGATCATGGCTTGGGAGCTCATATGTCACCTAGAACTTCTGAAAAACACTCTCATCGTAGGGGAGAAGTTGAGCTCTACAGCCCCACTCTTGGGGGTAAGTTGGCATGACAGGAACGAGGGAGAGAAGGTCATAGAAGGGAACGTGTTTATCTGACATCTGGCCTGTACCAGACATGTGCTTTGTTATACCTTATCTCATTTAATCCTTCTAATCATCCTTCCAGATAGACATTGCTAACCCTGTTGGAAAAAATAACAACCTGAGGCTCAGAGAGAAGGGTATAAAAATTCTCCTAACTACAAACCAAGACATAGCCTCTTAAAGGGGAGAGTAGAAATGGGTGGTGCTGTTTACACAGGCTGGACCTGAGTTGAGAATAGAAGGAGGTACAGGTTGGCTGACCATGTATTGTTATCCAAAGTGGGTACTTCTGAGAGTGAAAAGGGGCAATAAATATGCCGGGACAATAGGCATCAACTGGGACTGTCCTGGGCAAACCAGGATGTGTGGTCACCCTACACACAGGGCACGAGAGGGAAGTACTGCTCAGAAGCCACGCCCTGTGAAGTAACAGCTACCGTTTAGAACTTAATCCTCATAGCAATCCTTAAGGTGAATATTACTATCCTCAGTTGACAGATGAGCAAATTGAGGCTCAAAGAGGTTACTTAACTTTCTCAAGGTCCCACAGCTTTTCAGTGGGGAAGCTCTGGCTGGCTTCAAGCCCTTGCTCTTTCTGTGGGTCATGCTGCCTCCCAGGCCCCAGGGCCTTTGAAGGAAGACTGAGGAAGAGACCACCTGGAGAAACAGAGCTAGAAGGCTTGGGTCTTGGAGTGTAACAGACCATTTAGCAGGCCATCCCCGCAGTCTCTGTGTGGCCTCTCCCAGGACTTGCATGCAAGCAGTGGCTGGGGAAGGTGAGTGAGTGTGTGGTGGGGGGCTGGGGCAGGGTGGAGGCCCCACAGTCTTCTGCAGACTTCTGTGATCTTCCTGGACCTCCAGTGAGGTGACAGCCAAGGCAGGGAATTTCTAGGATAAAAAAGTCTTCACTGAGTTGCCCCATTTCTATGATTGGTGAACAGAAACACTGGGAGATCTACCGGCAGGTATCTGGGAGCCAGGAGAGTCCTCTCTGGTCTACTGTGGTTCTAGCTCCGTCCCTCTGGGGCTCCCTCTGGGTCTATGATACAGGAATACTCTTGGTTAGGGGCAGAAAGTCTGCAAGATCATGCATGTGTGGAGCCTCAGGGCTAGTTCCTCCCACATTGAGCAGCCAGCCTGGCCTTCCAGAAGTGGGTCAGGAACCATAGCACAGACAGTATAGGGCCCAGTCCAAAGCTCAGATGGCTTTTGCAGGCCCCTTGACTTACCGCATCACAGGTAGATGGGCAGGGAATTGGCTGCCGGTCATCCACCTAGGCAGAGCACACCACCTGTGTGCACCCAGGCCTGGGCAGGTTGCAGGCTGGCAGGACTGACAAGGGAAGGGAATTCCCTGCCTTCAGGGATGACCAGTCTGCCTGGGGCACTTCACACAAGTAGAGTAGCCTGAGGCATCTGCAAGCCAACGTTGCATAATCAAGGGCTGATGGTGTTTCTTCATCATTCATTAAAAAAATTTTTTTTTAATTAATAGACTTTGTTATTTTTTTTTGGTGAGGAAGATTGCCCCTGAGCTAAGATCTGTTGCTAATCTTCCTCTTTTTGCTTGAGGAAGATTGTCCCTGAGCTAACATCTGTGCCAGTCTTCCTCTATTTTGTATGTGGGATGCTGCCACAGCATGGTTGATGAGTGGTGTGTAGGTCCACACCTAGGACCCGAACCCGTGAACCCTGGGCCGCTGAAGCGGAGTGCACAAACTTAACCACTACGCCACTGGGCCAGCCCCTAATAGACTTTATTTTTTAGAGCAGTTTTAGGTTCACAGCAAAATTGAGTGGAAATTACAGAGTTCCCATATACCCCCATCCCCACACAAGCACAACCTCCTCATATTCATTCGTTTTTCAAATTGTATTCCAGACACTGCCCTGGACCAAGGCCTAGCCCTGTTCTCAAGGCACTTCCAGTTCAGTAAAGTAGACAAAAGAGCAGATAGACCAGCCTGAGGAGGGGGTAAGGGATGGAGGTAAGTAAGCTAGGTGCCAAAGGAGCCCTGCAGGACAGCCCGCCCAGTCTGCAGTGGAGGGCTGAGCAATGAGGAGGGGGCTCCCAGGAGGTTCCACCTGGGCTGAATTCTAAAGGAGGTGTAGGTATTGGCAAAGAGGGCAGGGAGGGAAGGAGTAGGGTGCAGTGTGTGCAAAGGCCTGGGACCAGACAGCGCGTCTGACCCTGGTTCTGGGTCTGGCTTTGAGGTTGGACATGGTAGGTGGAGGCAAGAGGAGCCTCATCCTACAGAGCCCAAAGCTAAGGGGTTTAGTTTGAGGAGGGAGGGTCCAGGTGGGCCAGAGCAGGCAGGTGGGGCTTACAGGTGTGGGCGGGGCCAGCACTGGCCCTTGAAAGAGTCTGGGAAAGCTCAGTAATGGATTGTGCAATTTGTGGCTTTAAATGTGTCCTGAAGATGCTCCAAGAGTTTTCACTAACACCTCAAGTGCCAGCCCCTTGAGCACAGGGTAATTTTTCTGATGGCCCAGGGGCCAACACTCCCTTCTCTTCTGCCCAGATACAGCAACAGTCTCACATCTCACAACGAAGTAGATATGGCCCACCTGGTGCAAGTCTGTGCCTGGAAGGGCTTCTCAGTCAGGTCAGGTTTTCTCCATTTATTCATCCCTGGTGGCGGTTCCAGGAAAGAGGACCACGAGAAAAAGGAACCCCTTTCTAATAGAGCCAGCTGACCAAGGCATTAGGAGGGCAAGGACTTTGGACGCCTCTCTCCAGCAAGCTAGAGCCAGAGCCAGAGTTAACTGGCCCCCTGAGCCCCCTGTAAGGGGCAGTGGCCAGGCTTGGAGTTGGTGAGGGTGCCCTGGCCAGAAAATGGAGACGTAAAGTGTGCCCTTTTCCTGTGGTTCTGAAAGAGGGACCAGAATGAACGGGCTCTGGGGCCGTCCAAGAGCAAAGATGGTCCCACACTGGATTAGAGAATTCCCAGAGCAATCCTACCCTCTTCCCCGCCCCCACTGCTCTTGGCCCGCAGCAGAGGACCCTGCCAAGGTGATGAGAACCTCCTTGTTAGAGGTCTTGGGATATGAACACCCTCCTCTCACCAGCATCCTGGAAAGGAGACTCATAGGTTCTGAGCACTGTGTGTCAGGCCCTTCGCATGTGTGACTACTTCGTCTGTCATCCTGTGAGGTGAGTACTGTTACCATCCCCATTTTGCTGGTGAGTAAACTGAGGCTCGGAGAGGAGAGGTGAAGTGACTCAGCAAAGGCACAATCTGCTAAGTGGCAGTGCTGGAACGCAGGCCCAGGTCTGCCTGTCTCCAAAGCCCACGCTCTACACCGCATCCCCTTGCTCCATCTGTGCAGGGTGGAGTGGTGTGGCCATTGAGAGGCATTGCCTAATCAGGTAAAGATCACCGTGCCTCATTCATTCTTTCATTCACTTGATCCATCTTTACTGCATATGTACCCCATCGAGGCGCTGTGCTCAGTGTTGGGGATACAGTGAGGTGCAGAAGCAGATGTGCCTCTGTCCTCAGGGGCTAACTATCTAGCGGCAGAGAGAGACTTTTATCAAACAAGGAGGAGGAGACACTCTCATAAGCACCATGAAGGAAAAGTACAGGTCTTATGAGGGGCTAACCACGGGGTCTAACTTAGTGAAAGGGAGAGCGGAGCTTCGGGTAAGACTTCCTGGAGGAAATGAGCAGAAGAAAGATGAGTGACCAGGAGTTAGCCAGGGGAAGACGAGCCAGAACATTCCAGGCTGAAGCTACTGGATGTGCAAAGGTAGGAAGGAGAGGGCTAGCTGGGAAATCTGAAAGAAAGGTCATGAATAGGGCAGAGGGTAGTGAGTGAAGGGGTGTGGGGTGGGCACAGAGCCAATGAGACAGGCCCTGGGGGGTTAAAGCAAGTGGCTGTGGGAAACCAAGGCAGGTGCTTGTGAAATGAGAGCTTCCTCTCTTTCCCATGAGCTAAATGAGAACACACAACAATGCATATAGCTTCCCCAAAAGTTTGGGCTGCATTAATAGTGGCATAGCATGCAGGTCAAAGGAAGTGATTATTCCTCCTTCTGGATCAGACTGCACCTGAAGGGTTGTGATCCTTTCAGGGCCCCTACTGCCCAACATCAGCAGGAGAAGAGCCAGTGTGCTGAACGGCTGTACAAAAACCAGACTGGATGAGTGGGGAAAAGCAGCCTCAGGGGACAGGAGTGTGTCCTATACCTCTGAGGAATCTCCTGGAGGCAAGGTTCAACCCCTTAGAGAGAAAAGCATCCTGGCACTTAGGGCTTAAGAAAAATGGAGTAAGCTACTGTGAGGTAGTGAGCTCTTGCTCTGCGGATGTCTGAGCAGATGCTGGAGGACCAGAGATGTGGCAAGAGACTCTGCTTGGCTTAATGGGTGGTCTAGATTCAATCCTCAGCATGGATTGAGCACATACTGTCTGCCCGCTCCCTTCCACTCTGAGCTGGAGACTCACCACACATGTCCCCAGAATACAGAGTCTTGGGCCACACAATGGTGGGGCTGACCCTGGCTAGCCTGGGGTGGGCTCTGGCTTGTTCTGCTTACACTGCTTTGGGGAGACCAGGAATTCTGCTGGGAATGTGTGTCTCCAGGCCTGTGCATATCATCCTGAGGGTGGTAGGTTTGAGACACAGTTGGCAAACTCTACACTGCTTCATTTAATGGGGCTCAAGGGGCACCTCCTATGGGCATTGCGTTGTGCTAAGTCAGGTGCGGCGAGGCAAAAACAGCAAGCAGGATGCATCCTTATCCTCCTGCTTGGCTGCTGTTGATCTCATCACCATCTAACATTTCCCAGGGCACCCTTTTCAGAATCCTGAGTGTTTTCTGGTGCCCTGGACCTTCCAGCTGCCTGTCATGTGGTCCCCACTCAATCAGAACCTAAGAGAAGCCAACAGATCTCTCCCCTACTTCCCCATCAACTGTGTGTATACCAAGGCTTCCCAGAACTCCCTGGTTTCCCTAAAGAAAGGGCTTCCCCGTGTCTTGTACCCCAGAACTCTCACTCCTGGTCCCCTCTGTCTCTGATATTCTGTTAGTTCCTGTTAGTCCCTGGGCCTTTGCCTTCTTTCTTGACAAGGGCTCCAACCCATGCTCTCAACTCCTTCCCACTTCCACCTGCAGGCCTCCAGACCTGGCTTCCCCAATGGTCCTGCCAGCTGCCGTCTGCTCCTGACTTGGCCTGTCTACTCTCTGCTGAGTTCTGGGGCAAGGGCCAGTTAGAATTTTTTTCTCTATTGAAGTATAACATACATATATGTATAAACATATCTATATAAAAGTGCACACATCTTGAGTGGACAAGCTTGATGATTTTTGCATGTGCATACACATGTAACCACCACCAAGATCAAGAGAACATTTCCAGGTCCATTCTTTTAAAATGGCTCCATCCTCTAGGTTCCTACAGCTTTATTATTGAACACTTGGCAGGTATTGCCTTTCATTCCAACTAGCTAGAGGATAGGGATGCATTCTGCTTGCTGTTTTTCCTCGCCCCACCTGACTTAGCACAATGCAATGCCCATAGGAGGTGCCCCTTGAGCCCCATTAGATAAGGAGTGTAGAGTTTGCCAACTGTGTCTCAGAATATGAGCCCAGTTGCCCCTCAGAAATGCAGGAGAGGTGACAAAGATGAAAGATGGAGTCACTGGAGTGCAGGAGAAGCCCTGAGCACTGAGTGTCCTGTTTCTTTTTTTTTTTTTTAAAGATTTTATTTTTTTCTTTTTCTCCCCAAACTCCCCCAGAACATAGTTGTATATTCTTAGTTGTGGGTCCTTCCAGTTGTGGCATGTGGGATGCCACCTCAGCATGGCTGGATGAGCGGCGCCATGTCCACGCCCAGGATCTGAACCGATGAAACACTGGGCCGCCTGCAGCGGAGCGCGCTAAATTAACCACTCGGCCACGGGACCGGCCCCTGTGCTATTTCTGCTCAGGTGACCTGCCACCCCCAGGATGATATGCACAAGCCAGAAGACACACATTCTCAGCAGAGGGCTCAGATGTGTGGAACTCCTTGTATAGAATGCCCTTCCCAGAGGGCACTGGCTACAGTGTGGAGTTGGCCAAGCTCCCGTCTGGGCCCAGAGATCCCTGGCTTGAGCACCCACCATGGCAGGTTCAGAGAGCTGAAGGAATAGGGCCAGGCCTGGCTCAGGGGAGCCTTTGAAATCAGAATCCTGGTGCAGAATGCTCTGGGGCAGGGCGGGGCAGATTCTCACTTGGAGACCAAGACCTTACCTGCTGGTTGCCCTTGTCTGAGAGACCCTATCCGTTCCCTCTTTTTGGCTCATGGCCTTGCTTGGGAATGGTACCCTCAAGGAAATAGAGCCTTGGCCTGGGCTTGAGCAGCAAAATAGGGGCAGCAGGGAGTTGGAGGGAGGTGGGGAGGCAGGGCAGTGTGGGTATGTGTTACATGAAGACTAACAGCTGTCCTGGAGAACCATGTCTCCAGGCTTTTGGAAGATTTGAAGATCTGTGCTCTTTGCCCTAAGACACGACCCTCCAATTTCTTTAAAGAGCAGAGAGGGACCCTTTTCTGGGGTCCAGATGCCAGTTGTCAGTGAGGGTCTTCCTCTTGGGTGGGCTCTGAGTCCCTCGGGCCATATTGTTCCCATCTCCTCCCATCTCTTTAGTAAATAGGGGTCTCACCCAAGGCTTGGGGACACTGGGTGAATCTTTGCTGTTATATAATATCTGTTACTTCAGGGCTCAGTGCAGGGCTTGAGTCCCAGATCCACTTGATACCAAGATTTGTCTTGTTAACCACTCTGCTTAAGGCAGCATGGTGGCAAAGTTTTATTATCAGGGCTGATCTGTCCCTCCATGATTTGTAGAGGCATGACCATGAGCATATGGTGTTGAATAGGAAAGGAAAGAGAGAAGGAAAAGAAACGCACATCAATGGTCAATGCAGATGATAAGGATTGACTAAAGTACCTTAGATCAACTTCTGAATGGGGAAGGGTGGGATGTTAACATTTCCTGAGTATCTGTTCTGTGCTAGGCACTTGCCTAACTGTGATCTGCAAGGGTGTATTATTATCCTTATTTTATTAAGAGGGAAACTGACTCGGGATTTACCCAATCAGCCAAAAAGCTGGAAAATGTGGAGGAGGGTTTTGAGCCAGATGTGTCCAACTCCAATGCTGGCTCTTTCTCCTTCATAGAAAGTGATCTCCAGGTGCCATAAGCATGCCTTCAGGATGGGATGTCTAGCCCCAAGACAAAGGACCAATCTCCAGACATTTGAGAGAAGTCTTCAATATGTAAGAGAGTCCAAAACAACAGAAAAAGGAACTCAGAAACAAAGGTCTCAGAAACAAAGATGCTGCAAAGAGCAGAAAAAAACTTCAAAGAAACTATCGATGATAATCTCAGAAAGACTGGAAGAAATACTGCGTCCTGAAACAAGAACAAGATGCCACAAAAGGGGAAAAGTCAAAGAACAAGTAAGAAATTTAAAATGTGATAAACAAGTGGTAGAAAGATAAAGTCAAGGAAACCTTAGGGGCCAGCCCAGTGACGCAGCAGTTAAGTGCACACATTCTGCTTCAGTGGCCCAGGGTTTGCCAGTTCAGGTCCCAGGTGTGGACATGGCACCACTTGGCAAGCCATGCTGTAGCGGGCATCCCACATATAAAGTGGAGGAAGATGGGCACAGATGTTAGCTCAGACCCAGTCTTCCTCAGCAAAAAGAGGAGAATTGGCAGCAGATGTTAGCTCAGGGCTAATCTTCCTCAAAAAAAAAAAAAAAAAAAAGAACTAAAGGAAGGTATGATGATAATATCTCACCAAATAGATAATATCAATAAAAAGATAGACATTCTAAAAAAAGAACCAAATGGAAATTCTGAAATTGAAAAGTACAGGAACTGAAATGAAAAATCCGCAAAAGGGGGCAACAGTAGATTTGAGCTGGTAGAAGAAAGAATCAGCACATTCGAAGATAGGGTTAGTAGAGAATATGCAATCTGAATAACCGAGAGAAAAAAGAATGAAGAAAAATGAACAGAACTTTAGAGAAAAGTGAGATAATGTTAAGTGCACCAACATAAGCATTATAGGAGTACCGGAAAGAGAAGAGAAAGAGAAAAGAATATAAAAACATTTGAAGAAGTAGTGGCTGAAAACTTCCCAAATTTGATGAGAAACATTAATCTAAACATCTAAGAAGCTTAATAAATTCCAAGTAGGATAAATATGAAAAGACCCACACCCAGACTCATTGTAGTAAACTTTTGAAAGTCAAGGACAAAGAGAAAATCTTGAAAACAGCAAGAGAAAAATGACTTGTCATGTCCAAGGAAACCCTAATAAAAATAACCACTGCCTTCTCATCAGAAACAATGGAAGCCAGAAGACGGAAGGATGACATATTCAAAATACTGAAAGAAAAAAACTGTCAACCAGGAATCTTATATTCAGAAAAACTAGCTTTCAAAAATGAAAGTGAAATAAAGACATTCCCAAATAAACAAAATTGAGAAAGTTCATTGCTGGCAGACCTACCTTCCAAGATATACTAAAGGAAGTTCTTCAGACTGAAAGCAAGTGACCCCAGACTGTAATTCAAAACCACATGAAAAAACAGAATACTGGTAAAGGTAATTAATTATGTTATTATAAAAGACAATATGTGTGTATTTCTTCTTTCTTCTCTTAACTGATTTAAAAAATAATTATATAATACAATATGTCTATAATTGTATTGGTAGGTCTATAACATATAGAAATGTAATATGTATGACAATAACAGCACAGAGGAGGTGGATGGAAACAAAGCTGTATTGGAGTAAGGAAATGACAAAAGATCCTAACTTGGAACCACAGGACTGCAGTTAGAAATCAATAAAAGAAAGAAATTTGAGAACTTCACAAATATGTGGAAAATAGGAACATACTCCTAAAAAAACCAATGAACCAAAGAAGAAGGGAAATTAGAAAATACTTTGAAGTGAATAAAACTGAAGACAGAACATATCAAAACTGATGGGATGCAGCTAAAGCAGTGCTTTGAGGGGAATTTATAGCTTTAAATGCCTATATTGAAAAATAAGAAAGATCACAAATCCATAACTCTACTTCCCACCTTAAGACACTGGAAAAAGGAGAGCAAACTAAACCTAAAGCAAGCAGAGGGAAGGAAATACTGAAGATTAGAGTGGAAATTAATGAAATAGAGAATAGAAAAATAAAGAGAAAAACAATGAAACAAAAAAGTCAATTCTTTGAAAAGATCAACAAAATTGAACAAATTTTTAGCTAGACTGACCAAGAAAAAAGGTAAAGAAGATTCACATACTAAAATCAGGGATGAAAGAGAAAACGTCACTACTGACCTTAGAGACAAAAAGGATTGTAAGAGAACGTTATGAACAACTGTATGACAACAAATTAGATAACTTAGATGAGATGGACAAAATTCTAGAAAGACAAAAACTACTGAAACTGATTCAAGGAGAAATAGAAAATATGAATAAACCTATAACAAGTAAAGAGATTGAATTAGTTATTTTGAAACTTCCCATAAGAAGAGCCCAGGCCCACATTCCACTGGTGAGTTCTACCAAACATGTGAAGAATAATTAACACCAGTTCCTCACACTCTTCCAAAAAATAGAAGAGAGAAAACTTCCCAACTCTTTCTATGAGGCCAGTATTACCCTGATACCAAACCAAAGACATTACAAGAAAATAAAATTACAAAATATCTCTTATGAATATAGATGCAAAAAATATCATCAAAATACTAGAAAAGTAAATCTAGCAACATGAAAAGGATTTTACATCATGACTTGTGGGAATCTTCCCCAGGAATGCAAAGTTGGCTCAACATACAAAAATCAGTATACTACACCATATTAATAGAATAAAGGACAAAAACCACACAATCATTTCAATAGATGCAGAAAAAGCATTTGAAAAAATTCAGCACCCCTTCATTATTAAAAAACAACAACAACAACCACTCAGTAAACTAGGAATAGAAGGTAAATGCCTCAACCTGATATAGGGCATCTATGAAAAACCCACTGCCAACATCATACTTAATGGCAAAAGACTGGAAACTTTTCCCTCTGATCAGGAACAAGATGAAAATGTTTACTCTCACCACTTCTATTCAACATGGTACTAAAGTTTTAGCCAGGGCAATTAGCCAATAAAAAGAAAGAAAAGACATTGAAATTGGAAAGGAGTTTCTATTTGCAGAGGACATGATCTTGAATACTGAAAATCCTAAGGAATCCACTAAAAAGCTACTAGAACTAATAAACAAATTCAGCATGTTTGCAGAGTATAATATCAATATACAAAAGTCAACTGTAATTTTACACACTAGCAATGAACAATATAGATATGAAATTGAGAAAATAATTCCATTTACCATAGCATCAGAAAGAATAAAATATTTAGGAGTAAATTTTTAAAAAGAAGTGCTAAATTTATACTCTGAAAACTCAAATATTATTGAAAGAAATGAAAGATGATCTAAATAAATAGACATCTCATGCTTATGAATTGAAAGATTTAATATTAAGACATCAATATTCCCTAATCTAATTTACAGGTTTAATACAGTCTTTGTCAAAATTTCAGCTGGCTTCTTTGCAGAAATTGACAAGCTTATTATAAAATTCATGTGGAAATTCAAGGAATCCAGAATAGCCAAACAATCTTGAAAAAAAAAGAGCAAAATTGGAAAATGCACACTTCCTGATTTCAGAACTTACCACAAATCAATGTTAATCAAGACAGTGTGGTACTGGCACAATAACAGACATACAGATCAATGGAATAGAATTGACAGTCCAGAATTAAACTCATACATCTATGGTCAACTGATTTTCAACAAGGGTGCCAAGACAATCCAATGGGGGAAAGAATAGCCTTTTCAACAAATGGTTCTGGGACAACTGGGTATCTACATGTGAAGAATGAAGTTGAATCTTTACCTCACACCATATACGAAAGTTAACTCAAAATGGATCAAGGACCTAAAAAAAGAGCTAAAACTAAAAAATTCTTAGAAGAAGATACAGGGTAAACCTTCATGACTGTGAATTTGATAAAGTATTCTTAGATATGACACTAAAGGCATGAGCAACAAAAGAAAAAAATAGATAAATTAGACTTCATCAGGAGTGATATCAGCAACATGGTGGAGTGAGCAGTTCCCTTTGTCTCTCCACCTTCAAACTACAACTAAATGGACATTCATTGATCAACGAAGGATACTGACACAGCACCTCAGGATGGCTGAGAGACCTGCACTGCTGTACATCAGAAGGTGGATGGACTACCCCTGGGGAGGAGGTGGAGAAAGGTGAGAACTCTCTGGCTCCCAGACAGTCCAGTACCTGTGAGTGACTGTTCTCTGGCTGAAGTGCTCATAGCACTGCTGCAGCCCTGAGGGTGGGCATGCACCTTGGCATGACTGTGGAAATAGGTGACTGCAGCCCTGAGCCCCCTGTGATTTCTCTTTGGGCCAGTGGGAAAATCCACAGTCCCACCACGGCCCCAGGGAGAGACTTGGCTCTGCCCTGGTGGAGAGGCCCCGCTCACCAAGCACAAAGGCTGATGCAATCTAGGAGCAGATGTGGTGCAGCCGTGAGTCCAGGTAAACAAACCCCCAATTGCCTTAAACGCCCATAGCTCTGCTATGGGCCCTAGGGACAAATGGGACCCAGTTGGGCTATGGGAGCAGGCAGTGACAACCCTGAGCCCTAGCATGATTGCTCCTAGGTCCAGTGGGAAAGTCCACAGTCCGTACAACTGGCAGGAAGCCGTGGAAGCAGATGACAGCTGCCCTGAGCCCCTGTGTGATCACTCTCTCCACCAGTGGGAGAGTCTCCAATCCCACCACAGCCCCAGGGAGTGGCACAGAATCAAACCCAGTGGTGAGGCCCCACCCACCAAGCACAATAGCTGGTACAAGCTAGGACCAGACAGTGGCAGAGGTGCAAGTTTGGGCGAACAAGCTCCTGGCTGCCTTGAAGACTTATAACACTGCTGCAGTCTCTAAGCAGGGAGCATGTCTAGGTGGTCTGTGGGAGCAGGCGGCAGCAACCTGGAGCTCCCATGTGATAGTTCCCACAGTTGCTGGGAGACCCCACAGGGCCACTGCGATCCCAAGGAGTGGCCCATGCTCAGTCAGGAACAGCTGACAGCGATCCTGCTGGGTGTGGATTACACAGCTCCTGCCCCCTCCCCCCAGTAGCAGCAAGTGGAAGCAGTAACCAAATTCTATCTCTCTGCGGAGGCACAAATACACACCATCGAGCAGTAGGAAAAAATATATTTAATCTCCAGAACAGAAGGAAAATGACAAGTACCCAGAAAACAATCCTGAAGACAAAGAAATCTATAACCTAAATGACAAAGCATTCAAAATAGCAATCATTAAAAAACTCAACGAGTTAAAAGAAAATGCAGATAGACAACTCAATGAGTTCAGGAGCTACATCACAAAAGAGCTTGAAACTATAAAGAAAACCAATCAGAAATGTTGGAGAGAAAAACACAATAGAAGAGATAAAGAAAAATCTGGACTCCCTGAACAGTAGGGCTTATATTATGGAGGACAGAATTAGCAGTCTGGAGGACAGGAATATAGAAATGCTTCGGATAGAGGAGGAGAGAGAACTAAGACTAAAAAGAAATGAAGAAACTCTCTGAGAAACATCTGACTCAGTTAACAAATGCAACATAAGGATTTTAGGATCCCAGAATGAGAAGAGAAGAAGAATGGAGCAGAAAGCTTGTTCAAAGAAATAATAGCTGAGAACTTCCCAAACCTGAGGAGGGAGCGGAAATCCGTGTGACAGAAACCAATCGATCTCCAAACTTTATCAATGTAAAAAGACCAACTCCGAGGCATAAGTAGTAAAGCTGGTAAAAGGCAATGACAAAGAAAAAATGTTAAGGGCAGCAAGGCAGAAGAAAATAACCTACAGAGGAACCCCTATCAGGCTGTCAGCAGATTTCTCAGCAGAAACTTTACAGGCTAGGAGAGAGTGGAATGATATATTAAAAATTCTGAAAAACAAAATCTTTCATCCAAGAATACTCTATGCAGTGAAAATATCCTTCAGATATGATGGAGAAATAAAAAGTTTCCCACATAAAAGTTAAAGGAGTTCATTGCCACAAGACCCCTGCTACAAGAAATCCTCAGGAAGGCCCCCATACCTGAAAAAAAATGAAAGGGGTTACAAAACCCTGAGCAAGGAGATAAATAGATAGACAAAATCAGAAAATTGCAGCTCTCCATAAGAACAAGTTAGCAAATGCTTAATTAAAACATTAAAGATAAAGGGAAGGAAAACACCAAGAATAAGTATAATCTTGTCATTTTAACCACAAGCTCACAACACAAGAAGAAATAAGATGTGACAATAACAGCTTAGAAGGGGGAGAGGAATGGGATGGAACTGGCTTAGTCTAAGGTAATAAGAGGCTATCAGAAAATGGACTGTCTCATCTATGAGATTTTTCATACAAACCACATGGTAACCACTAAACAAATAATTAGAACAGAGACACAAATTATAAATAAGGACAAAACTAAGAAAACCAGTATAGAAAACTACCTAACTGAATTGGTAGTCTGAAATACATGGGACGAGAAACAAAGGAAATGCAGGAGAACTGGAAAACAACTGATAAAATGGCAGCATTAGGCCCCCACATATCAATAATCATGCTAAATGTAAATGGATTGAATTCTCCAATCAAAAGACATAGAGTGGCAGGATAGATTTAAAAACAAGACCCAACAATATGCTGCCTCCAGGAAACACATCTCAGCCCCAAAGACAAACACAGACTCAAGAGTGAAGGGATGGAAGATGATACTCCAAGCTAATAGTGAACAAAATAAAGCAGGAGTTGCCATACTTATATCATACGAAGTAGACTTCAAGACAAAACAGGTAAAGAGAGACAAAGAGGGGCAGTATATGATGATCAAAGGGACTCTCCTCCAAGAAGACATAACACTTATAAATATTTATGCACCAAACACAGGAGCACCAAAGTACATAAAGCAACTATTAACAAACCTAAAAGGAGATATCAACAACAGTACAATAATAGTAGGGGCCCTCAACACCCCACTTACACCAATGGATAGATCATCCAGACAAAAAGTCAACAAGGAAATTGTAGAGTTAAATGAAAAGCTAGACCAGATGGACTTAGATATATATAGAACACTCCATCCAAAAACTGCAGGTTACACATTCTTCTCAAGTATGCATGACGTTCTCAAGGATAGACCATATGCTGGGAAACAAAGCAAGCCTCAAAATTTAAGAGGACTGAAATAATATCAAGCATCTTTTCCAACCATAATGCTATGAAACTAGAAATAATTGCAAGAAAAAAGCTTGGAAAGGGGCAAAGATGTGGAGATTAAACAACATGCTACTGGGTCTGGCCCTGTGGCCGAGTGGTTAAGTTCACGTGCTCCGCTGCAGGCGGCCCAGTGTTTCATTGGTTCGAATCCTGGGTGGGGACATGGCACTGCTCATCAAACCACGCTGAGGCAGCATCCCACATGCCACATGACAAACCCTTAGCCAGGCTCATTAAGAAAAGAAGAGTGAAGACTCAAATAAATAAAATTAGAAATGAAAGAGGAGAAATTACAATGGATACCATGGAAATACAAAAGATTGTAAGAGAATACTATGAAAAACTATATGCCAACAAATTGGTCAACCTAGAAGAAATGGATAAATTCTTAGACTGTTACAACCTCCAAAAAGTGAATCAAGAAGAAATAGAAAGTCTGAATAGACCAATCATAAGTAAAGAGATTCAAACAGTAATCAAAAACCACCCCAAAAATAGAAGTCCAGGACCAGACAGCTTCTCTGGAGAATTCTACCAAATATTCAAAGAAGATTTAATACCTATCATTCTAAAACTATTCCAGAAAATTGAGGAAGATGGAGCACTTCCTAACACATTCTATGAAGCCAACATCACCCTGATACCAAAGCCAGACAAGGACAACACAAAGAAGAAAAATTACAGGCCGATATCACTGATGAACATAGATGCAAAAATCTTCAACAAAATATTGACAAACTGAATACAGCAATACATTAAAACGATCATATACCATGATCAAGTGGGATTTATACCAGAGACACAGGGATGGTTCAACATCTGCAAGTCAATCAATGTCATACCCCACATTAGCAAAATGAGGAACAAAAACCACGTGATCATCTCAATAGACACAGAGAAAGCATTCAACAAGATCCAATGTCCATTTATGATAAAAATGCTCAATAAAATGGGTATAGAAGGAAAGTACCTTAACATAATAAAGGCCATATATGAGAGCCAGCATCATACTCAATGGGGAGAAACTGAAAGCCATCCCTCTAAGAATAAGAACAAGACAAGGGTGCCCACTCTCACCACTGTTATTCAACATAGGACTGGAGGTTTGGCCAGAGCAATTAGGCAAGAAAAAGAAAAGGAATCCAAATAGGCAATGAAGAAGTGAAACTCTTGCTGTTTGCAGATAACATGATTATATATATAGAAAATCCTAAAAAAATCCATTGGAAAGCTACTAGAAATAATCAACAATTACAGCAAAGTTGCAGGGTACAAAATCAGCTTACATAAATCAGTTGCATTTCTATACTCTAATAATAAACTAACAGAAAGAGAACTCAAGAATACAATCCCATTCACAATCGCAACAAAAAGAATAAAATATCTTGGATTAACTTTAATCAAGGAAGTGAAAGACTTATACAATGAAAACTACAAGACTTTTCTGAAAGAAACTGATGACAACATAAAGAGATGGAAAGACAATCCATGCACATGGATTGGAAGAATAAACATAGTTAAAATGTCCATACTACCTAAAGCAATCTACAGATTCAATGCAATCCCAATCAGAATCCCAATGACATTCTTCACGGAAATAGAACAAAGAACCCTAAAATTGATATGGGGCAACCAAAGACCCCAAATTGCTAAAGCAATCCTGAAAAAACAGAACAAAGCTGGAGGCATCACAATCCCTGACTTCAAAATATATTACAAAACTATAGTAAACAAATCAACATGGTACTGGTACAAAAACAGGCACAAGATCCATGGAACAGAATTGAAAGCTCAGAAATAAAACCAAACATCTACAGGCAGCTAATGTTTGACAAAAGAGCTGAGAACATACAATAGAGAAAGGAAAGTCTCTTCAACAAATGGTGTTGGGAAAACTGGACAGCCAAATGTGAAAGAATGAAAGTAGACCATTCTTTTATCCCATTCACAGAAATAAACTCAAAATGGATCAAACACTTGAAGGTAAGACCTGAAACCATAAAACTTCTAGAAGAAAATATAGGCAGTATATTCTTTGACATCAGTCTTAAAAGGATCTTTTCGGACACCATGTGTTCTTGGACAAGGGAAACGAAAGAATAAACAAGTGGGACTTCATCAAACTAAAGAGCTTCTGCAAGGCAAAGGAAACCAGGAATAAAACAAAAAGACAACCCATCAATTAGGAGAAAATATTTGCAAATCATATATCCAACAAAGAGTTAATCTCCATAATATATAAAGAACTCAAACAACTCAACAGCAAAAAATCAAACCACCCAATTAAAAAATGGGCAGGGGATAGGAACAGACATTTCTCCAAAGAAGGTATACAATGCCCAATAGGTACATGAAAAGATGCTCAGCACCACTGATCATCAGGGAAATGCAAATCAAAACTACACTAAGATATCACCTTACACCCATTAGAAAGGTATAATAACCAAGACAAAAAATAATAAATGTTGGAGAGGTTGTGGAGAAAAAGGAACCCTCATACACTGCTTGTGGGAATGCAAACTGGCGCAGCCACTATGGAAGGCAGTATGGAGATTTCTCAAAAAACTAAAAATAGAAATACCATATGACCCAGCCATCCCACTACTGGGTATCTATCCAAAGAACTTCAAACCAGCGATTCAGAGAGACTTATGCAGCCCTATGTTCATTGCAACATTATTAACAACAGCCAAGATGTGGAAGCAACCTAAGTGCCCATTGATTGATGACTGGATAAAGAAGATGTGGTATATATATACAATGGAATACTACTCAGCCATAAAAAAATGACAAAGTCGTCCCATTCGCAACAACATGGATGGACCTTGACAGTATTATGTTAAGCGAAATAAGCCAGACAGAGAAAGACAAACACTGTATGATTCCACTCATATGTGGAAGATAAAGACATGGACAAAGAGAACTATTTAGTGGTTACCGGGGGAAGGGGGATGGGGGCTGGGCACAAAGGATGAAGGGGCGCATCTATAAGATGACTGACGAGAGTGTACAAGTGAAATTTCACAATGTTGTAAACTATCATAACTTCCATAAAAAAAGATTAAATATCTAAAAATCTAAAAAAAATTAGACTTTGAGGCCAGCCCAGTGGCGCAGTGGTTAAGTTCTGCTTTGGCGGCCCAGGGTTCACCAGTTCAGATCCCGGGTGTGGACATGGTACCACTTGGCAAGACATGCTGTGGTAGGCGTCCCACATAGAAAGTAGAGGAAGATGGGCACGCATGTTAGCTCAGGGCCAGTCTTCCTCAGCAAAAAGAGGAGGATTAGCAGCAGATGTTAGCTCAGGGCTAATCTTCCTCAAATCAATCAATCAATCAATCAATAAAATATTTTTTAAAAAATTAGACTTCATCAAAATTAAAATCCTTTTTGCTTCAAAAGACTGTTTCATGTTGGTTTCAGCCTATTGATAGTGATGCTAGTTGACTAGAAATGCCTGAGGCACTTGTCTGGGCCCTTCCTACTTGTGGCAAGCCCCCACAGACATTTCCCCAAATGAAGCCAGTGTTGAGGCTGGATTGGCCCTTGTGGTTCTTGTTATGATTGCAAGATTCATCTCAGTAACAACCATCAGGGAACTTTGAAAAACCGAAGTTTATTACACACAGATCCTGGAGGATGCCCAGCTTCCCTGAGGGTCACACGGTGAGGCCACAGGTAGAGAGAGAAAGAGAGACACAAAGCGCAGATCTGGGGTTCTGCCCTTGGTGTTGAGGGTGGGGTATCTAGGGTTTCATGGGTTCACTCTTTTTTTTTTTTTGAGGAAGATTAGCCCTGAGCTAACTAATGCCAATCCTCCTCTTTTTGCTGAGGAAGGCTGGCCCTGAGCTAACATGCGTGCCCATCTTCCTCTACTTTCTATGTGGGATGCCTACCACAGCATGGCGTGCCAAGCGGTGCCGTGTCCACACCCGGGATCTGAACCAGCGAACCCTGGGCCACCAAGAAGCAGAACATGCACACTTAACCACTGCGCCACTGGCCGGCCCCCATGGGTTCACTCTTTATTGGCAATTTTAAAACATAAGAGCAGGAATTAGGGTGTGGGAAGGGGAAAATGGAGTCAATTAAGTGGTCAGTTATCTAGGGTACCCAGGGCTTTCTAAAAGGAGAACTTCGTGGGTGGGGACAGCCTGGCTCCTTATCTATTTGTTTAGTTAGTAGCTGTGTCATACAGCTAGTAATGTTTATTCAAGATGGGTGTCTTTGAAATGGATGCCTCAGCAATTGAAAGCTTAATGCCAGGCACTTACACTACAAGGACACTATATTAATTTCCTAGGTCTGCCGTAACAAAGTACCACAAACTGCGTGGCTTAAAACAACAGAAATTATTGTCTTACAGTTCTGGAGGCTGGGAGTCAAGGTGTTGACAGAGCCACTCCCTCTGACACCTGTAGGAGAGAATCCTTCCTTGCCACTTCCTAGCTTCTGGTGGTAGTTGTCAATCCTTGCCATTCCTTGGCTTGCAGCCGCTTAATTCCAATCTCTGCCTCTGTCATGACATGGTGTTCTCTGGCATCACAGTGACTGGTAACGGATACAGGGTTCCCAGGTGTGTCTTCACATCATCTTCTTATAAGGACACTAGTCATATTGAATCAAGGCCCACTCTACTCCAGTTTGACGCCAGTTTAACTCATCACATCTGCAAGGACTCTATTTCCAAATAAGGTCACATTCTGAGATACTAGGGGTGGGATTAGGACTTCAACATATCGTTTTGGGGAACACAATTCAACCCATGACAGACATCATCAAGAAAGTGAAAAAACAATCCATAGAATAAGAGAAAGTACTTATAAATTATGCATCTGATAAGGGACTTGTATCTAACTACAATATATAAAGCATTCTTACAACTCAGTAATAAAAAGACAAATTTAACCCAATTTAAAAATGGGCAAAGTAGTTGAACAGACTTTTCTCCAAGGAAGACATACAGGGCCGGCCCTGTGGCCGAGTGGTTGAAGTTCCACGTGCTCTCTTCAGTGGCCTGGGTTTGCAGGTTTGGATCCCGGGTGTGACCTACTCCACTCATCAGCTGTGCTGTGGAGGCATCCAACATACAAAATAGAGGAGGATTGGCACAGATGTTAGCTCAGGGCTAATCTTCCTCAACCAAAAAAAGAAACAAAAGAGGAAGATTGGCAACGTTAGTTCAGGGAGAATCTTCACAGAAACAAAAACAAAAATAGAAGATATACAAATGGCCAATAAGTACATGAAAATGGGCTCAACGTCATTAATCATTAGGAAAATGAAAATTAAAACCACAATGATATACCACTTCACATCCATTATAATAAAAAAGACAGATAATAACAAGTGTTGACAAGGATATGGAGAAATTAGAACCCTCATATATTGCTGGTAGGAATGTAAAATGGTACACTTGCTTTGGAAAACAGTCTTGCTGCTCCTTCAAAGGCTGGACATAGAATTACCATATAAATGAGTAAATCCACTCCTAGATATGTGCCCAAGATAAATGAAAACATATGTCCACACAAAAACTTGTACACAAATGCCCATAGCAATATTATGCATAATAGCCAAAAAATTTAAAAACTCAAATGTCCATCAACTGACAAACAGATAAACAAAGTGTGGTATATCCATACAATGCAATATTATTCAGGCACAAAATGGAATGAAGTACTCATACATGATACAACATGAATAAAAGTTAAAAATATTGTGCTAAGTGAAAGTTGTCCGTCACAAAAGACCGCATATTAAATGATTTCACTTATAAGAATGTCTAGAATAGGCAAATCTATATGTAGAGAAGGTAGATTAGTGGTTGCCTAGGGCTGAGTAATTTTGGCGGAGGTGGTGAGTGACTGTTAATGGATACAAAGTTTCTTTTATGGGCGATGAAAATATTCTAAAATTAATTGGAGTGACAGTTGTATAACTCTATGTATACATGAAAAACCATTGAATTGTACAATTTAAATGAGTGAATTGTATGGTAGGTGAATTGTGCCTCAATAAACCTGTTTTTAAAAATGAAGAGAAGATTCCAGAAAGTGACATCAGATCTTATACAGAGGATCAGGAATCAGATCAGCATCAGACCTCTCAATAGCAACATTAGAAGCTACAAGTCTGTGAAGCAATGCCTTAAAAATGCTGAGGGAAAATTATTTTCAACTGAGAACTCTATACCTGGCCAAAGTATCAATACAGTATGAGAGTGAAATGTAGACATTTTCAGGTATGCAAGGTTTGAAAAAATTTATCTTCCGTGGAAGCTACTGGAGCATGTGCTCCACCCATAGAAGGGCACAAGAAAGAAGTAATGGAATCCAGGAAAACCGGAGATCCCTTAAGGAAAGAGAAGAAAGGGTGTTTCAGGATGTTGGCAAAAAGAAGTTCCAAGATGACCGCTGTGTAGCTGATCGAGAGAGCTTTTAGTTCAGATGGAGGCAGGAGAACCAAGGGCTCCGGGGGGGTGTCTCAGAGAAAAAAAATTAAAAAGGAACTGGAACTGATAGTGAAAATGTGTATTGAGAATCATTTTACAGGGCTTTTGCAGGATGTGAGAAGCTTTAACTATGGGTCAAAAAAAAATAAGCAAATAAAAAAAATGAGTCAGTGATTAACTCTGAAGGGAAACAGAAGTTTACAAAGAGAAGAAAGGTATTTATAGCATCTTAGTTGGTTCAGCAATGAACACTACTTACTGATTGTGAATGTAACCAAGAAATGTGATATTATGATATGGAAAGGAAAGGAGAAAGGGTGTAAGTGGACCTCATCTGTCGTGATAGAAAGGCCAAGAGACAGTATCTAAATTGGACCTCTCTGGAGATAACAATCATAGCAATAAATGCTTTATTTAGGAGATGAAAAACAAAAGAAACAACTAAATCCAAGTTGCTTTTGGAGAGCAGGATGGAGTGCGGTGAGAGAGTGCTAATTTTATTATAACCCTTTAGCACAGTTTGACCCTGTAAACAGTTTGCACGGATTACTTTGAGAAAATAAGAGTTAATTGAAAGAGATATGAGGATAAACCATGACAACGATAAGGGTCTTCCTTTTTGAGATTTTCCTGTCCTTTGAAGTAATTTCCCTTTTAAAACTGAGCAAACAGCCCTCTCCATTCTTTCACTTGTCTCATAAAGTGCATTCTTACCCTTAGACGTAGCCCTGGCGGGGGCAGATATTAATAAGTGTCCTTGTGAGGGTCAAAAAAGATGATGTTTTGTAAACTATGAAGTTACATGTAGTTTAGATGGTTGTTAGGCAGGACAGAAGTAAATATCCCCATTTTACACACAAGAAAACAGAGACTCCCCCCCAAATGGGAAGTAACCCCCCAAATCACACAGCCAGGTAGTGGGAGAGCTGGAGTTCTCAATCCTGTCCTGTGTTCACTCAGCTGGCATCAGACCCAGGTAACTCTTAGCACTCGTGCTTCCCTGTCTCCCTTCTCCTCCAACTGACCCCACCTGTTACACAGTTTCTCTGGTTCCGAGCCCCACCTGGAGGGTCATCCTTAATGTGAGGGCCCTTGATGTCATCATAGACAGAGCTCTCATCCTGGTCACATTCTGAGCCCTCATGCTGATCACAGACTGAGCCCCCTCCCTTTGCCATTAACTCCCTTAATAATGTTTACAACTGAGCATGAGCTGGGCTTGGCCTAGAAGACATGAATGGCTGTGTTCCATCCCTCGCCAGTGCTGTCTCAGGGGCAGAGTTGGTGTAGCTGAGGCCTAGCTAAACTCTGACATGGTTTCCCTCCATCCTGGACTAGACCCAAAGCCACAGCCTGTGCCCACTCCACTTCTGTCCCCTCCCACTGGTCCTCCTTGTGTGGGTGGGGGCTTGTGGGGCCCGTGGTGCACTTTGAGCAGAGATTATCTGTGATGAGTCATCCTGGCTCAAAAGAAAGGAGTTCGCCATGGACCGCACTTTTTCTGGCTTCTCTGCTGCAAGGGAGTAACCTCACTAATCCAAATGTTCAAGTACAACCTTGAACTGGCTGTTTCCCACCCTGGACTCTTCACTCCCATCTCTCACCAGGTCAGCATTTCTCCAACATGATTTCCAGGAGTTGCCAGAACACTAGCTTGTTTCAGCTGCTGCCCTACTCTTAGTGATTGGCACCTCCTCCAGGCAGTCCTCTAGGGTCAGTTGGCAGGCAAGGCTGACTTTTTAACCACTCTTATCTCCTGTCAGCTCCAGGAGTGGTGGAAGGTCAGGGGAGGGGCAGGGGCAGATCCTGGTTCTGGGCAACCTAGAGGGGAGAAGACAAGGGGGCAGAAGGGGGCAGGCACAGGATCATGGTCTTGATAAACCATTGAGTCATAAAATGTCAGGGCATCAGGAAGCTCAAAAACTCCCTCTCTTGACCCTGTACTGGACAGATGGAGAAGTGAGGCCCCCAGCAGAGGAACTTTTCTGAGATCCCACAGTGACTTGGGAGCAGAGTAGGGACCCAAAGTGTGGATTCTTGGTGCTGAAGATCAGCCTTGAGCAGAGGGGGCAAACCCCATGGCCCTCAAGGCAGAAGAGGACTCTTGGGGAAGGCCCAGAGAGACAGAGGGAGGGGCTCCAGGGAAGGAAGACCTTCCTAATTATCTGAGTTGTTCAGCCCTAGGACCTCTGGTTGGAGTGGGCACAGGGTCATGAGTTTCTCATCACCAGATGCATAGCAGGCACAGGTTGGACCATATATGGGGATGTGCCCAGTCTTACAGTGCAGGGATCTTGCTTACTCTCTTGGCCATGTTTCCCTTTGTGGGTTTGGAACTCAGCTGTGTTCCCCACAATCCTGGTTCCTCTGCTTGACCTAAGGGTCTCCTCTCCCTTCTGAGCCCTCTAGATTTAGAACAGCTCCCTTGAGTAGCCCCGGGGCTCTGTAGCTACCTCTGGCTGGCCCCAAGGCACTCGAGATGGAAGAGGCACCTGGACCCATGGTAGGAGTATGTATTTGAGGAGAGAAGTTGGAGAGCGTCCTCCCTGGTGGGGGCTGCTTATGAGAGCAGACTGGGTCTGAGAGAATCATGGTAAACAGGTGGGAATGTGCCCTCCCCCAAGCCACTGGGGCTGGGCTGTAGCTTTAGGGTAGAAAGAGGCACTTGGGCTCTTGCCTCAGTGCCGCTCCCCAGATCATCCCTGTCTATGCACCAAAGCCTATTTTGAGGGCCTCTGGTGGCTGTCACCCTGGGCCCAGTCTCCCCAGTTTGGTTGTTTATGTGTCTCTCTGACACCAGGCTGGCAGCTCTTTGAAAGCCAAGTGTTGTAGGGTGGGTTCTCTGGGAAGCAGACTGTGACATGCAGGATGTTTATTAGGGAGAGCTCTTGAGATTAATGCCTGTAGAAGGGAGGGGGATGAGGCAGAACTGGGCAGAAGGAGAAGTCTAACTACAGTGCAGGCCCTACCCCAGCCTCCATTGTCCTACTGGGGGCTCTGGAGCAAGAATGGCCTATCACAGTCCTGCATTGGGTCGAAATAACTGGGCCTTTATACTCCAACTGGATTAGTCTTTGGACATAGATTGCCCAGAGAAAGGCATGACCTAGGATGAGGAAAATGTCTGCAGCTGAGGGAATCCTCAGAGGAGCTGACAGTCCATGGCACTCCTGTTGCTGGGCAACAAGTACTTCCCTGAAGGGGGATATAGGCATTGCGTCTCTGTATCTACTGTCCTGGATTTTAGTGGGCTTTTGAGGAATGCTTGTTGAATGAATGAGTGAATGAATGAATGAATGAATAGGGCTTCTTTCAAGATGTTCTGAAACATCTTGGCCTCACCCTCCCCATCTATTAATTGGGTATATTGTCTACTCTTATGCTGTCAAAGGTAAAGCTCATTATAAAAACCACGTCCCATGGATGCGTGAAGCCTCTCCAGTTCTCTTTCAGTTGATGCCCCAAGGGCACTGAGGGGTGGGGTGGGGAGTGGAGGGTAGGTGAGGTGGGCTTGGGAGTTCGTGGTTGCCGCTTCAGGGGAAACCACATCCACCTCTTGCTCAGGGCTGTCAGTGAGGCCCAGGGGAGGGGAGAATCACATGCAGGGCAGGCCACAGGCACTGAGTCACCACCCAGAGGAAAACCACAGCTTCAAGAGCCCCAAGGCCCAAGGAAGGGCGGCAGGTGAGCTGGGCAAGAGCCAGCACTCAGGAGTGGGGTTTGACAGCCTCCTCACCTCAAGGGCCAGCCCTGTCCCATCTTGCTGGGCAGCACCTACTATATGCCATGAGAAAGCCTTCCTCAGTCACATATCTCTGTGCAGCAGGACAAAGCAAGAGCTGGGTGACTCTAGAAAAAGAACTATCCCTCTCTGGTCTCCTCCTCCCTGTTCCCTGGGAAAATGGGACAAGTCTTGAATTTGAGAAAATTCATCTAGGATATCCTCATGTGAAGACTCATAGTCTGTGACTTTGCTCTATGATAAGTTTACCATCATCATGATTGTCTAGAGTGCTGCTATCTGTCACATTGAATTCCTCTATTGATTCCTCTAAGAATGTGAAATGCCTTCCTCTGTCAATCTTCCTCTCTTTCCTCTTTTATTTTTTTTTTAAAGATTTTATTTTTCCTTTTTCTCCCTGAAGCCCCCCGGTACATAGTTGTGTATTTCTAGTTGGGGGTCCTTCCAGTTGTGTTATGTGGGACGCTGCCTCAGTATGGCTTGATGAATGGTGCCATGTCCGTGCCCAGGCTCTGAACTGGAGAAACCCTGGGCCGCCGAAGCGGAGAGCATGAACTTAACCACTTGGCCATGGGGCCAGCCCCATCTCTTTCCTCTTTATAGGAAAATGAAAAGTTCTGAATTCTCATCTGTGTGCAATGAAAGCTAAAAAAACCAGAAAGGTGATGTCTCCAGACTTCTTTTACACCTTCTTGAAAGGTGGTCTAAGCTTTGGATGAGACAATGGGAAAACCAAGAGATGGTGCAATAGTAATGATTCATGTCACTATTGAGTCACCCTTCCAGCAATTCCATCATTCTCCTGTTTTCTTATTATTTTAGTCTCTTTTTTTAAAGCATAGTTTGGAATAATTGATAAATAATGAAGAAATAACTCCTAGGAGGATGAAATAGCAAAATGTTTTAAGATCTAGGAAAATAAGATCACTACGGTCCCATAATATATTTTAGATTTATAAAGGCTCCAGTGGATGTATGTGGTAATTGTAAGATCAAATAAGCTTCATTCTATTTATTAAAAAAGTGAAATTTCTGTTTGGTTTTTGAAAAACCTCTGTGAAAGAAGAAAAGTTATAAAATATCAATCCTTACAAATAGTTAGAACTGCTCAAAAAAGAAACTTAAAAATTAGGATTGGGTATAATAAACCCTGATGGTATGCTGAAAGTTAAAATGAAATTCCCCAAAGGGGACTTAGCTGAAGGTCCACCTCCCCCTGCACTCAAACGGGGAGAAATAAGTAGAGACTGTGAATTTGGCATAAAATAAGACCCCAAGCAAATGACAAATGTCATGTAAAAAGATGCAGATAAACATAAGTGAGGACAGTATTGAAGGTCCTGGTGCTCCTGATAGACATGGGTACTGGCTCCCTCCCTCTGGGTGAAGGGTAGTCCAAGAGAGCTGCCCCTCCTCCTCCCAGGGTCTCTCGCACAGCTGCTCTGGCTGGGAGACTAAGGCCCAAAGGCTGTTCTTACTTCCTTACTCCTTCTTCCAGCCACCCACAGAGGCACCTGTGGTCCACTGGAGGCCTAAGGCTTGGCACTCCAGCCACTCTGCTCTCCCTGCTGCTTGGATGCTGGGGCTGGAGTGTGGCACTGGGTGCAGGGCCGTATGGGGTTAGGACAGCAGGGCATGGTAGATGGTCCTATGGTACTCCCTAACCTCCTTCAGGATCTGTCTCCTTCTCTCATACCCCCCACTCCCACACCATATGTTCAGCTTTTCTCTTCTTCACAGTTACCACAAACTCATTGTTTCTACCTCTTCGTCTTTTAGTTTGCTGGGCATGACCTCAGAGTCCAGACATAAGTTTCATGGCCTCTCTGTCACACACCGTTTCAAGTTAGCCTCAATCTCTCAAATCCCTGGGGGAAGCACTTCCAGTCATGGCAGAGTCATTGGTTTTAGACTAAACCCTCCATGGTAAACAACTATAAATACTGAGCAGAATATGTACAACAACGGTTTGCAGACACTGGACAGAAGCCCATGCAGGGCTGTGATCTTTGAGAGAAGGCGTGCACACAAGGTGAGCCCCACAATACTTAGCTTTCTCTTTGAGGTCGTTTTCCAAACTGAGGTGCTCAGAGCTGAACTAAGCAGGAAGTGACAGTCTCACTGGGCCAAGCAGATAGATATCTGCAGTTGGGTTTAGAGTGCAGGATGCAAAAATTTTTGTAAAACTTCTCTTTGGTTCCTTGGCAAACTCCTAACCTGCACATGATCAGGGTAAGACTCTGGAAGACCTAGCAGAGAATAGCCACTGAGAAGCTGAAGAGTTGGCAGACTTCAGAGGCTAAACCTGGAGAGACTTTGGAATTCAGCCCAGACAGAGGGGGGAGATCTTTGTGAATACCGCATGGCTTCAGTTAGGATCTAGAAGGGTACACCCTAGTAGTAAAGGTTATACACTAGGAGAAAGGGGAAGTCTGAAATGACCCACGCTAACAAAGCCTCAGACCAAGCCTCTATAGATAAAGGTGACCCGCAGGTAATTTAAATGCTTGCCAGAACAAAATCTAATACTCTTTAGAGGAAGATAATATGATTCACAGATTCTAAATGTAGCAACTACAATCAAGAATTACTAGATACGTGAAGAAGGAGGAAAACGTGACACAAAATCAAAAGATAAAAAGAGGTAATAGAAACAGACTGAGAGATGATTTAGATGTTGGATTTAGCATGCAAAGGTTTTAAAGGAAGTAAGGTTAATATGTTAAATAGAATAGAGTAAAAGATGGACAAAATGGGTGAAAAGATTGAGTACTTAAACAGAAAGTTTGAATCTATAAAAATGAAAAAAATTGGCACTCTAGACTGCAAAATACAACATGTGAAATTAAAAACTCACTGGATGTGTTTAGCATGAGACAGCAGAAGACAAGATTAGTGACCAATCAATAGAAATTATCCAAATCACAGCACAGACCGGAAAAGAATAGAGGAGTAAACAGAACTGAGCATAAGAGATGTGTGGACATGCTCAAAAGGTCTAACAGATGTGTGTGGAATCTCACAAGGAGAGAAGAAAGAGAATAGGATAGAAATATTAATTTGAAGAAATAATGACCAAGAATTTTCCAAATATAATGAAAAGCCTCAAGTCACAGATTCAAGAGTATCAGTGAGGGGTCAACCCTGTGACTGAGTGGTTCCGTTTGCCTGCTCCACTTTGGCAGCCCAGGGTTTGCTGGTTTGGATCCTGGGCACAGACCTATGCACAGCTCATCAAGCCATGCTGTGGTAGTATCCCACACAGAAGAGCTAGAATGACCTACAACTAGGATATACAACTATGAACTGGGGCTTTGGGGAGAAAAAAAAGGAGGAAGATTGGCAACAGATGTTCGCTCAGGGCCAATCTTCCTCACCAAAAAGCATACTTAAAAAAAAAAAAAGAATATCAATGAGCTCCAAGCAGGATAAGTATAAAGAAAACTACACCTAGGCCCATCATAGTTAAATTCCTGAAAATTAAAGACAAAGTAGAAAATCTTTTTTTTTTAATTTTTTTATTGAGTTCATAATAGTTTATGTCAATGAGAGATTTCAGTTGTACATTATTTCTTGACCATCATCACATAAATGCTCCCCTTCAGCCCCTGTGCCCACCCCCCACCCCCCTTCCCCTGGTAATCACTGAACTGTTTTCTTTGTCCATATATTTGTTCATATTCCACATGTGAATGAAATCATCTGGTGTTTGTCTTTCTCAGACTGGTTTATTTTCCTTAGCACAATTCCCTCTAGGTCCTTCCTTGTTATTGCAAATGATGAATTTGTCTTTTTTTTCTGGCTGAGTAATACTCCATTGTATATATATACCACATCTTCTTTATCCGTTCATCTGTTGATGGGCACTGGGGTTGCTACCATGTCTTGGCTATTGGGTATAGTGCTGCAGTGAACATAGGGGTGCATATGTTACTTTGAATTATTGATTTCAAATTTGGGTAGATACCCAGCAGTGGGATAGCTGGGTCATATGGTAGTCCTATTTTCAGTTTTTTGAGGAATCTCCATACTGTTTTCCATAGTGGCTACACCAGTTTGCATTCCTACCAGCAGTGCATGAGGGTTCCCTTTCCTCCACACCCTGTCCAACATTTGTTTTTTTTTTTTTTTTTTTTGAGGAAGATTATCCCTGAGCTAACATCTGCCAATCCTCCTCTTTTTGCTGAGGAAGGCTGGCCCTGAGCTAACATCCGTGCCCATCTTCCTCTACTTTATGTGTGGGACACCTCCACAGCATGGCTTGACAAGCGGTGCCATGTCCATACCCCGGATTTGAACTGGCAAACCCCAGGCCAGCAAAGCGGAACATACGCAGTTAACCACTGTGCCACCGGGATGGCCCCAACATTTGTTATTTTTAGTCTTAGTGATTATAGCCATTTTAACGGGTGTAAGGTGGTATCTCAGTGTAGTTTTGATTTGCATTTCCCTGATGATTAGTGATGTTGAACATATTTTCATGTTTTTATTGGCCGTCTGTCTATCTTCTTTGGAAAAATGTCCATTCATCTCCTCTGCCCATTTTTTGATCGGGTTGTTTGTTTTTTTATTGTTCAGTTGTGTGAGTTCCTTACATATTATGGAGATTAACCCCTTGTCAGATATATGGTTTGCAAATATTTTCTCCCAATTGGTGGGCTGTCTCTTTGCTTTGATTCTAGTTTCTTTTGCCTTGCAGAAGCTCTTTAGTCTGATGAATTCTCACTTGTTCATTTTTTCTTTTGTTTCCCTTGTCCGAGAGGACATGGTACTTGAAAAGATCCTTTTTAGTTCGATGTCAAAGAGTGTACTACCAATATTATCTTCCAGGAGTTTTATAGTTTCAGGATGTATCTTCAAGTCTTTGATCCATTTTGAGTTTATTTTTGTGTATGGTGTGAGATAGTGGTCTATCTTCATTCTTTTGCATGTGGCTGTCCAGTTTTCCCAACACCATTTATTGAAGAGACTGTCTTTTCTCCATTGTATATTCTTGGCACCTTTGTTGAAGATTAGTTGCCCGTAGATGTGTGGTTTTCTTTCTGGGCTTTCAGTTCTGTCCCATTGACCTGTGTGCCTGTTTTGTACAAGTACCATGCCATTTTGATTACTTTGGTTTTGTAGTACATTTTGAAGTCAGGGATTCTGATACCTCCAGCTTTGTTCTTTTTTTCTCAGGATTGCCTTAGCAATTCGGGGTCTTTGGTTGCCCCATATGAATTTTAGTATTCTTTGCTCTATTTCTGTGAAGAATGTCATTGGGATTTTGATAGGGATTGCATTGAATCTGTAGATTGCTTTGGATAGTATGGACATTTTAATTATGTTTATTCTTCTAATCCATGAGCAAGGAATCTCTTTCCATCTCTTTATGTCCTTATCAATTTCTTTCAGTAATATCTTACAGTTTTCATTGTATAAGTCCTCCACTTCCTTGATTAAATTTATTCCTAGGTACTTTATTCTTTTGGTTGTGATTGCAAATGGAATTGTATTCTTGAGTTCTCTGTCTGTAAGTTCATTATTGGAGTATAGAAAAGCAACTGATTTTTGTAAGTTAATTCTGTACCCTGCAACTTTACCGTAGTTGTTAATTATTTCTATTAGTTTTCTGATGGATTTTTTGGGGGTTTCTACATATAAGATAATGGTGAAACACAAAGTAGAAAATCTTAAAAGCAACTATGTTTTAAAGATTTCTATTTTTCCTTTTTGTCCCCAAAGCCCCCCGGTACATAGTTGTATATTCTTCGTTGTGGGTCCTTCTAGTTGTGGCATGTGGGACGCTGCCTCAGCATGGTTTGATGAGCAGTGCCATGTCCGCGTCCAGGATTCAAACCAATGAAACACTGGGCCACCTGCAGCGGAGTGCGCAAACTTAACCACTCGGCCACGGGGCCAGCCCCTAAAAGCAACTATGTTTTAAAAAGAGAGGGAGAAAATATCAACAATATGATTGATGGCTGACTATGGAAGCCAGAAGACAGTGAAATGACATCTTTAAAGTGCTAAAAGAAAAAACTCTGCCAATGTAGAATTCTATGCCCAGAAAAGTATCCTTCAAAAATGAAGGCAAAATAAATGTGTTCAGATGGACAAAAGTTGAAAGAATTTGGTTTGTCACTAGTACACATCTACACTACAGATAATTCTTAAGGGAATTCTTTAGGCTGAAAGGAAATGATCCTTGATGGAACTCTGGGAAGAAATAAAGAGCATAGCAAAGTATGTATATACATGTATATACAAATGTATATAATTATTAGTGAATATTGACTATTTAAAACAACAGTAATCTCTCATAAGATTTTTAACATAAAAGTAAATATATGACAATAGCACCAAATATGGGAGGGGACTAAATGGAATTAACTGTTTTAAAGTTATTGCATTAAGTACTAACTGTAAAAGCACTAATTTAAAGTAAATTAAAACAAATCAAGGATGCATATTTTAGTCTCTAGGATGACCACTAAAATGATAATCAAAGAAGGTGCAATTAAAAAGCTAATAGTAGAGCTAAATAAAATAATATGTTTTTAAAAAACTTCATTAACCCAAAAGGAAGTGAAAAAGGAGGAATAAAAGTAGAAAGGATCACGGGGCCTGCCCAGTGGCACAGTGGTTAAGTTCTTGTGCTCTGCTTTGGTGGCCCAGGGTTCGCCAGTTCAGATCCCAGGCACCTACACACTGCTCATCAAGCCATGCTGTGGCAGGCATCTCACATATAAAATGGAGGAAGATGGGCACAGATGTTAGCTCAGGGCCAATCTTCCTTGGGAAAAAAAAAGTAGAAATATCAGTAGAACACAAATAGCAAGATAAACCCAACTATGTCAGTAGTTATAATTAAAGTAAATAGTATAAATATGCCAATTAAAAGATAGGGATTATCAGATTAGATAAAAAACGAAATTCAACCCTGCTGTTTATACAAGGCACACTTTAAATAGAGAGACACAGAAAGGTGGAAGTGAAAGATGAGAAAGCAACGTGTTGTGTAAACACTAACCCAAAGGAAGCTGATATGGAAACATTAATATCAGAAATGTGGACTTTAAGTTAAGAGGTATTATGAGAGAAAAAGAGGAATATTCATAATAATCAGATTCCTAGGGGACTATCTGTCCCAACTCATACAACCAGACTAGGTTCCAGGTCACTACCAGCTGTGAACTGACTGCCCTTGCCCAGCCCTAGGATGCACTGGGACTGGGAGAGCTGCCCTTTCAGCAGTGCTAAGGGGAAAGGTGTGGGACTCTTGCCACTCTGGTCACTCTTTCTAGTTTGCTCCTGAACTCCCCATGTTTGATATCCAAAAGGGTACACGGGTATGCGTCCCTCATCCTAGGCGGGCTCTCAGCTGCTAGGGACTCAGCCTGACTCTGAGGTGTACAAACACCCTGAGCTTGACTTTGAGCTGCAATACAGCTAGGATTCCCATCCCAGGGCCTGTGGCCTGATAGTGGGGGTTGACAGTCCTCCCTGAAAAATCCCATCTTGTTGGCCTTAGCCGCTGTCTCCATGGACAGTGAGCACATGGACTCCTGACTGGTGGCTCGGGCTTTTCCCTCGCCTCAGTGGACAGGCAGGTCTTTGTCACCTACTTCTTGGGTAGGCTGCGTAGGGCAGGACCTGCAGCTCCCCAAGAGGGCCTCATTTCATGGCTGATATACCTAAGCACACCATCACTCAATTTCTATGACCTCCCTATTCTAGGCCACAGAGAAAGCAGTGAGAGAGGGCAGGCTACACCACGTCTGGGTGTCTCTGTGGACCTAGGTGTAGCTCCTGCCTCAATTACTAGCCCTGATCCCTAGTACTTTCTTCCTTCAGACACCATTCCATCCCTCCAGCTCCAATTGCTCTTGCTCCATCGTTGGGGTCCCTCCCTCTGAAAGAGGAGGTGGGAAACCTTTCACGGTTCTCCATCTCTGACTCTCCTTCCTCCCACTCTGCTGCCCTTCATTGCCCTGCTCACATGGCATGATAGGCCTCAGCCACAGCTCTTGCCCACTGGCCAGTCCCTAGCCCTGCTCACCCAGGTAGATCCTGACCCACTCCAGGTCATGACCTGGGCAAGTTTGGGTACAGCCACCACTGTATTCACCTTACCCACAAGGTTCTCCCAAGCAACATTATCTGTCCTGTTGGAGTCTAAAGTTCTCTGTCAGGGCCAGCCCGGTGGCGCAGCTGTTAAGTGCGCACATTCCGCTTCTCGGTGGCCTGGGGTCCGCCAGTTCGGATCCTGGGGTGCGGACATGGCACCGGTTGGCACGCCATGCTGTGGTAGGCGTCCCACATATAAAGTAGAGGAAGATGGGCACGGATGTTAGCTCAGGGCCAGTCTTCCTTGGCAAAAAATGAGGAGAATTGGCAGTAGTTAGCTCAGGGGTAATCTTCCTAAAAAAAATAAATAAATAAAATAAAATAAAATAAAATAAAATTCTCTATCAGACTTCATCAACTGTGGCAGGTGCATGGTACACGATGGTTACAATGAATGATATTAATTACTTTGAAGCTTGTTCAGGGTACTATGGAGTTGAAGAGTATGAACTCTGCAGACAGGCCTAGGCACGAATCCCATCTCTGTGATTCTCAGCAAGTGACTGAACCTCTTTGAACTTGAGCTTCCTTATCTGTAAAATGGGTTAATATATACCTCCTAGGAGTGTTGTGAGGAATAAATAAGTGTTGTATGTGAAGGGCTTAGCACAATGCCTGGCACATAGATGATGCTTAGTAGCATAGATGGTAGATTGTTATTTCTGAGGAGCTCAACTATGTTATAAATATTCTATGCACCGAGACCATGTTTTTATTTTGTTGTGGTTGGGTTTTTCAATTCTTTTATTTTTTAAATTATGGAATATATCATATATACAAAAGAGTATGCCTTATATAACATATATGTACAGTTTAAATAATAACAATAAAATTAACATCTGTATACCTATTACCCAATTAAAAAGTAAAACATTCCAGTTCCTTGAAGCCTCTGCTGTCTCCTCCCAAATCATATCTTCTTTGTCCACTCCAGAGGTTACTACCATCCTGAATAGTATGGTCTAAGTGGAGACCATGTGGGGAAAAGTAAAGAGTCACACCTACCCTTCACAGCCAAAGAGGTAGCAATGGAGGTCTAGTAGGAACCAGAACTCCCGTGCCCTCCCAGCAGTAACAAGTAGGACCCCATCTCCAGAGTCAATGGAGGCTGTCATGAACGGAATCGTGTCCCTATCCCCTAATTCACATGTTGAAGCCCTAACCCCCAATGTTACTGTAGTCCTGCATTGCTTAATGACGGGGAATACATTCTGATAAATTCATCGTTAAGCAATTTTGCTGTTGTGCAAACATCATAGAGTGCACTTACACAAACCTAGGTGGTATAGCCTACTACACACCTGGGCTATATGGTGGTAATCTTATGGGACCACTGTCCCATATGTGGGATATCAAACATCATTATGCGCACATTATGCAACTGTATGTGGAGATAGGGCCTTTAAAGAGATAGTTAAGGTTAAATGAGGGGCCGGCCAGTAGGGCAGTGGTTAAGTTCTTACATTTCGCTTCGGTGGCCCAGGGTTCACCAATTTGGATCCTGGATGTGGACCTATGCACCGCTTGTCAAGCCATGCTGTGACAGGCATCCCACATATAAAGTAGAGGAAGATGGGCACAGATGTTAGCTCAGGGCCAGTCTTCCTCAGCAGAAAAAAAAGAGTATTGGTGGCCAATGTTAGCTCAGGGCTAATCTTCCTCAAAAAAAAAAAAGGGACCGGCCCAGTGGTGCAGTGGTTAAGTTCGCATATTCTGCTTCACTGGCCTGGGGTTTGCTGGTTCAGATCCTGAGTGTGGATCTAGCACCACTTGTCGAGCCATGCTGTGGCAGGCATCCAACATATAAAGTAGAGGAAGATGGGCATGGATGTTAGCTCAGGGCCAGCCTTCTTCGGCAAAAAGATGAGGATTGGCGGCAGATATTAGGTCAGAGCTAATCTTCCTCGAAAAGAAAACCAAAAAACAAACAAACAAATCTCGAAGGGGCTGGCCTGGTGGTACAGCAGTTAAGTTTGCATGTTCTGCTTCGGCGGCCCAGGGTTCACCGGTTCAGATCCCGGGTACAGACCTGTGCACCGCTTGGCAAACCATACTGTGGCAGGTGTCCCACATATAAAGTAGAGGAAGATGGGCACAATGTTAGCTCAGGGCCAGTCTTCCTCAGCAAAAAAGAGGAGGATTGGCGGCCAAGGTTAGCTCAGGGCTAATCTTCTTCTTCTTCAAAAAAAGGTTAAATGAGGTCATAAGAGTGGGGCTCTACCCATAAGACTGGTGTCCTTATAACTAGAGGAAGAGACACCAGGATGTACATGCACCGATAAAATGCCATGTGAAGACAGAGTGAGAAGGCGGCCATCTGCAAGCCAAGAAGAGAGGGCTCACCAGAAACCAGACCTGCCAACCTTGATGTTTGACTTCCAGCCTCTAGAACTGTGAAAATATAAATTTCTGTTTAAGCCACCCCATTTGTGGTATTTTGTTCTGGCAGCCCTAGCTGACTAATACAGAGGCTGCGTGGGGAGCCTGGACCTCTAACCCCTGCCTTGCCATAATGAGGCAGCACCTCCTCTCCTCTGCTGGACTGGCGTCAGAGGAAGCCAACTAAAACAAAAGTTTTAAATAAGATCTAGAGTCTCATAAGATACTACCTAAAATGCCCAGGTTTCAATAGAAAATCACTTGTCATTCCAGAGCAAGGAAGGTCTCACACTGAATGAAAAAAGAAATGAATAGATGCCAACCTCAAGATGACAGAGGTGTGAGAATTATCTGAGGAAGATTTTAAAGCAACCATCATAAAATTCTTCACTAAGCACTTGCGAACACACTTGAAACAAATGAAAAAAGACAAAGTCTCAGGAAAGAAATACAAGATATAAGGAAGAACCAAATGGAAATTTTAGAACTGAAAAATACAATAACTAAAATTAAAAACTCTGTGGATGTGCTCAATGGCAGAATGGAGGGGGACAGAAGAAAGAATCCATGGACTGGAAACTAGAACATGAAAAATTACCCAATCTGAACAACAGAGAGAAAATAGACTGAAAAAAACGGTGAACAGAGCCTCAGAGACCTATGGGACTATAACAAAAGATCTAATAATGGTGTCATTGGCATCTAAGGGGAGAAGCACATGTGGGATGGGATATATTGTGATGGCCATCCTTGGAAAATATAATTGCCTATATCCATGTTGATGCACGGAGCTATAGTTTTCTGTTTCACTTCAATATCCTGTTGTGTGATTGAACCACAATTGATTTAGTCATTCTAATGTAATGGACATTTGGGTTGTTTCCATTTTTTTGCTATTATAAATAGTGCTCTGGAAGTATTCTGTTCATGTCTCCAGGATTTATAAATGATAGCAATTTACTGAATTCCAGGAGTGGAATTACTGGACTACTAAGTATATGAATGTTCACCTTCAACAAATAATGCGAAATTGTTCTTGGATGTGAATATACTAATTTCTAGCCCCACAGCAATTTACATTTCACCAGGATTTTGTCAATCTTTTAATTTTTTTCGAAATCAGTGGGCATGAAATGGTAATTTGTGGTTCTATTTGCATTTCCCTTTTTACTAACAAGATTGAGTATATTTTCATAAATTTAATGGGTCATTTGTGTTTTCTCTTCTGTGAAATGCCTGTTCACGTTTTTGAAAATTTTTTTATTGTATTATTTGTCCCCCTAATTGATTTATAGGATCTGGCTAGTAATCTTTTGTTTGTTTGTTTTTATGTGTGAAAAATTCTGTTAGGATTTTATTGGAATAGTAATAATGCTATAGATGAATTTTGGGAGAAATACAATTTTACAGTATTGAATCTTTCTATACATGAACATGGTGTTGCTCTCCATTTGGTTTTCTTATTGCCTTTTAATAAGGTGCTATATTTTTCTACATAAAGATTTTGCATATCTTGTGGTAGATTTCTTTTCAACTACCTTATATTTTTCATTGCTATTGTAAATTTTTAAATTGCATTTCTAACTTTATTGCTGGTGTTTATAAATTCATTAGACATATTTATTGGACATTAAATTTATATTTTTTCCCAGGCTGTGGATTGCCTTTTCATTTTGTAAACAGTGTGTTTTGAAGATCACTGGTATTAAGCCATTTGGTTATGATGTAACTTGGTGTAATTTTCTGCATGTTACTTCTGTTTGGTGTTCATTGAGCTTTTTTGTAATTATTGGTAATTTTCATCAAATTTGGAAAATTTATGCCATTATTTCTTCAAACGTTTTTCTGTCCCTCTCTCTCCTATTCTTCTGGCACTGCTATTACATGTTTGGTGTTATCCCACAGCTCACTGATATTTGGCTCCTTTTTTTTCAGTCTTTTTTTCTCTGTATTTCATTTTGGATAGTTTCTACTTCTAGGTCTGCAAATTCCCTAATCATTTCTTCTTCAATGTCTAGTCGGATGCCAATCCCATCCAGTGTATTTTTAATCTCACATATTGTATTTTTCTTATCTAGTTATTATATTTGGATTCTTAGAAATAGATTTCATGTCTTTTATTATGCTCAGGCTTTTGTCTACTTTCTTGAAGATATGGAATACATTTATAATTGCTGTTTTGATGTCCTTGTCTACTGATTCTATTAGCTATGTCATTTCTGGGTCTGTCTTATTGACTTGTTTTTCTCATCATTATGCATCGTATTTTCCTACTTCTTCATGTACCTGGCATTTTTTTTTCTTGAGAGTATGTCAGATTTATTAACTTGGTAGCAAGGAACTAGCAAGGTGACCAAACAAAGTACGCTGCTTCAGAGAGGGTGGAGGAGGAGGGGTGAGATAGTGCAGACACAGACACTTGCTCAAGCAGAACGTTGCCTACACTGGAAAGAGTGCAGGTCTTTTGGCAAGATTGTAGCAACATCACTACTGTATCAACTTATCAATTGTCACAGGGAAGCCCTCTGTGGCAGGTGGCCTGGGGTGGCTGTCATCAGGAGCAGAAACATGATCAGGACACATTTGTGTGTGAATTGGAACCACAAGACTCATCCCCCCAAAGTTTATCTCGTGGACCAACTAGCAGAAGGCAGGAACTGATGTCACCCCATTCCAGCAGCCAGCCTCAGTGGGTCAGGAGGGAATTATAAACAGGCACAGACAAGTCTCTGCATTTTCTCAACCTCAGAGATGCAGCTTACATAGGTTCCCATCCCGTAATTTGTGGACAAGCAGATCTTCCTGTGCAACTTCATTTCTTGGTAGGAATTCCTAGCTGTGCATCAGCATAGGTGCATTGGAGAGGCTCTGATGCACCACAGCAGCCCGCTCCTGTCGGTTTCACCTCCATGTGGCTTTCTTGTTGGCAGCCCTCTGTGGTCTGTCATCACTTTCAGGGTGAAGGCATTAAAGCTTCCTCCAGTTCTGGCTCCAGGCCAGATACAGCGGCTCTCGCTGTGCATCCTTACCGTGTTCCTGGCAGCGTGCACTTCCTCTTTGGGAGGTGTCTGTGGATTCCTGGGTAGGCTCTCCCTAAGTGCTGCACCAGTGTCACCCTCTCTGTGCCCCCCGCCCACTTTGTATCACCCTTGTTATAAGTTAGAATACCGTCATCTTCCCTCACTGGCCTGGGGACCACTAGCAGGCAGGCTACATGGCACAGTACCTGTCCAGTTTAGGTATTTAGTAAGTGAACAAGGCTTTTGCTATGCTATTGTATGGACAGCTGCTCTTTTGACTTCCTGTTGGGACAGGGGTGTTTGATGAGCATGTGTAGGATGTTTTATTACTATTCCTAAGGACCTCTTTTCTGTTGTGATAATACTGTCTGAGAAGCCTTGATTCATCTCTGCCTTTTTCTTCTTCAGCCTCACCATTTTTTCTCTAAGTCAATCCCTCTCTCTCTTTCTTTCCATCCCTCCTTACTTTCTCCCTCCTGTCTTTCTTTCTCCCCACTTTTCTATATCTGCTACTACTCCTTGGTTCAGGCTCTTCCTGCTTACAGCTTCTAACAGGTTGCCGCATCCACTCCAGCTTGCATGCTATCTTTCTGATGACCCCTCTAAAATATCACTACTAGTGATGTCCACAGTACAGCCTTGCTCTGACTATGCCATGGAATTTCTCGCTGCTTTCCAGCCTGACCTCTGTTCCACTCAACCTGGCATCCTCCCAGTCTCCCCAGGAGCCAGGCCCTTTTCCTACTCCTTGCCAGTCCTGAGTTGTCCTTCCAGACCAGCCCACATAGAAGTCTTCTATGAACCCCATGGTGGTTGTAGTCAATACAGTGTAGCCCCCGAGGGTCTCCAGTTTCTTTTTTTCTTTATTGTATTAAAATATCCATAATATAATATTTACCGTCCTCACCATTTTTAAGTGCACGGTTCACTGGTGTTAAATCCATTCACATTCTTGTGCAGTCATCACCACCATCCACCCCATAATACTCTTCATCTTGTAAAACTGAAACTCTGTACACTCTAAACAATAACTCCCCATTCTTCCCTCCCTCCATTCCCCGGCAAGCACCATTCTACTTTCTGTCTCTATGAATATGATTATTCTAGGTACCTTATGTAAGTGAAATCATGCAATATTTGTCTTTTTGTGACTGGCTTATTTCACATAGCATAATGTCCTCAAGGTTCATCCACGTTATAGCATATTGCAGAATCTCCTTCATTTTCAAAGCTGAATGATATTCCGTTGTGTGTATGTATGTATGTATGTATGTATATATATATATATATATATATATAAAATGTTACATTTTGCTTATCCATTTATTCATTAATACACACTTAGTTTGCTTCCATGTTTAAGCTATTGTGAATAATGCTGCTTTGAAAATGGATGTACAACTATGTCTTCAAACTCTACTTTCAATTCTTTGGGGTATATACCCAGAAGTGGAATTGCTTTGTCATATGGTAATTCTATTTTCAGTTTTTTGAGGAAATGCCATACTGTTTTCCACAGCAGCTTTACAATTTTACATTCTTTTTTTTTTTAAAGATTTTATTTTTCTTTTTTCTCCCCAAAGCCCCCCGGTACATAGTTGTGTGTTTTTAGTTGTGGGTCCTTCTAGTTGTGGCATGTGGGATGCTGCCTCAGCATGGCTTGATGAGCGGTGCCACGTCTGCGCCCAGGATCCGAACAGAGGAAACACTGGGCCGCCGAAGCGGAGCATGCGAACTTAACCACTCAGCCACGGGGCCAGCCCCACAATTTTACATTCTCACCAATAGTGTACAAGGATTTGACTTTCTCCACATCCTTGCCAACAGTTTTGTTGTTGTTGTTGAGGAAGATTGGCCCTGAGCTAACATCTGTTGCCAATCTTCCTCTTTTTTTTTTTCTCCCCAAAGCCCCCAGTACGTAGTTGTATATCCAAGTTGTAGATCCTTCTAGTTCTTCTATGTGGGATGCCACCTCAGCATGGCTTGATGAGTGGCGTGTAGGTCTGTGCCCAGGATCGAAACTGGTGAACCCTGGGCCGCTGAAGTGGAGTGCGCAAACTTAACCACTCAGCCATGGGGCTGGCCACTTTTTTGTTATTTGATAGTAACCATCCTAATGGGTGTGAGGTGGTACTTATTGTAGTTTTGATTTGCATTTCCCTAGTGATTAGTGCTGTTGAGCATCTTTTATGTGCTTGTTGGCCATTCATGTATCTTCTTTGGAGAAATGTCTATTCAAGCCCTTTGCCCATTTTTGGATTGGGTTGTTTGTTTTTGTTGTTGTTTTAGGAGTTCTCTATATATTCTGGATAGTAATCCCTTATCAGATAACTTATTTGCAAATATTTTCTCCCTTTCTGTGGATTGCCTTTTTAGTCTGTGGAGTGTGTCTTTTGAAGCACAAAATTTTTTAATTTTCATGGTTTATTTTCATGAACTACATTTGATTAAGTCTATTTTTTTGTTACCTGTACCTTTGGTATGGTATCCAAGAAATCATTGCCAAATCCAATGCTCTGAAGCATTCATCCTATGTTTTCTTCCAAGAGTTTTATTATTTTAGGTCTTACACTTCAGTCCCTGATCCATTTTGAGTTAATTTTTGTATATGGTGTTAGGTAAGGGCCTAACTTCATTCTGTTGAATGTGGCTATCTAGTTTTCCCAACACCATTTGTTGAAAAGACTGTCCTTTCCCCTGTTGAATGGTCTTGATTCCCTTGCCAAAACTTATTTGACCATATATCTTAGGGTTTGTTTCTGAGCTCTCTATTCTATTCCATTGTTCTATATATCTGTCTTTATGCCAGTACCACATTGTTTTGATGACTGTAGCTTTTCAGTAAGTTTCAAAATCAGGAAGTGTGAGTCCTCCAGTTTTGTTTTCCTTTTTCAAGATTGTTTTGGGGGTTCAGGGTCCTCTGAGATTCCATATGAATTTTAGGATGTCTTTTTCTTTTCTTTTTTTTTTTTGAGGAAGATTAGCCCTGAGCTAACTGCTGCCAATCCTCCTCTTTTTGCTGAGGAAGACTGACCCTAAGATAACATCCATGCCCATCTTCCTCTACTTTATACATGGGACGCCTACCACAGCATGGCTTGCCGAGCGGTGCCATGTTGGCACCCGGGATCCAAACCAGCGAATCCCACGCCACCGAAGTGGAACATGAGCACTTAACCGCTGCGCCACCGGGCTGGCCCCATAGGATGTCTTTTTCTATTTCTGAAAAAAAGTCATTGGGATTTTGATAGGGATTACATTGAATCTATAGATTGTTTGGGAATAGTATTGACATTTTAATAGTATTAGGTCTTCCAATCCACGAATGTGGAATGAGTTCCATTTATTTAAGTCTTTAATTTCTTTCAGCAATGTTCTGTAGTTTTCATTGTAAAAATCTTTCATCTCCTTGGTTAAGTCAATTCCTAAGTGTTTTATTGTTCTTGAGCTATTGTAAATGGAATTGTTTTTGTAATTTCATTTTCAGATTGGTCGTTTGAGTATAGAAATGCAACTGATTTTTTTATGTGTTGACTTTGTATCCTGCTATTTATTGAATTAATTTATTAGATCTATCAGGGTTCTTTTGTGGAATCTTTAGGGTTTTCAACATATAAGATCATATAATCTGTAAATAGAGATAACGTCACTTCTTCCTTTCCAATTGGGATGACTTTATTTCTTTTTCTTGCCTGTGTTGAATAGAAGTGATGAAAGTGGGCATCCTTGCCTTATTCCTCATCTTAGAGAAAAAGCTTTCAGTCTCTCACCATTGAGTATGATGTTTGCTGTGGATTTTTCATACATGTCTTTTATTATGTTGAGGTGGTTTCCTATTTGTTAAGTGTTTTCATCATGAAAGGGCGTTGAATTTTGTCAAATTCTTCTGTGCACCACTTGAGATGATCACGTGCTTTTTTTTTCTTTCATTCTGTTGACGTGAGTATTACATTGATTGATTTTCTTATGTTGGACCATCCTTGCATTCCAAGAATAAATCCCACTTTGTCATAGTGTATAATCCTTTTAATATGCTGCTGAATTCTATTTGCTAGTATTTTGTTGAGGTTTTTTTGCAGCAATGTTCATAAGGGATATTGGTCTGTAGTTTTCTTTTCTTGTAGGGCCTTTGTCTGGCTTTGGTATCACGGTTATGCTGGCCTCATAGAATGAGTTAGGAAGTGTCCCTCCTGTTCAGGTTTCTGGAAAAGTTTAAGAGGGATTGGTATTAGTTCTTCTTTAAATGTTTGGTAGAATTCAGCAGTGAATCCTTCAGGTCCAGTGTTTTCTTTGTTGGTAGATTTTTTTATTCCTGATTCAATATCTGTACTAGCTATAGATCTATTCAGATTTTTCTATTTCTTCATGATTTAATCTTGGTAGGTTTTGTGTGTCTAGGAATTTTTCTGTTTCATCTAGGTTATCCAATTTGTTGGCATACAATTTTCATAGTACTCTCTTACAGTCCTTTTTATTTCTATGGAATCAATAGTTATGTCTCCATATTCATTTCTGATTTTAGTTATTTGAGTCTTCTCTCTTTTTTTCTTAGACCATATAGCTAAAAGTTTGTCAATGTTGTTGATTTTTTCAAGGAACAAACTTTTAGTTTCATTGATTTTCTCTATTATTTTTCTATTCTCTATTTTGTTTGTCTCTGCTCTAATCTTTATTATTTCCTTCCTTCTGCTAGCTTTCAGTTAATTTTTTTTCTTCTTTTTCTAGTTTCTTAAATTGTAAAGTTAGATTGTTGGTTTGAGATCTTTCTTGTATTATAATGTAAGCAATTGCCACCTTAGCACTGCCTTCTCTGTGTTCCACAAGTTTGGTACACTGTGTTTTTATTTTCATTCATCTCTAAGTATTTTCTAATTTCTCTTGTAATTTCATCTTGTAATTTTTTTTAAGATTGGCACCTGAGCTAACATCTGTTGCCAATCTTTTGTTTCTTTCTTCTTCTTCCCAAAGCCCCCCAGTACACAGTTGCATGTCCTAGTTGTAGGACCCTCTGGTTGTGCTATGTGGGATGCTGCCTCAGCATGGCTTAATGAACGGTGCCATGTCCATGCCCAGATTTGAACTGGCAAAATCCTGGGCCGCTAAAGCTGAGCATGCAAACTTAACCACTCAGCCACAGGGCCGGTCAATAATTTCATCTTTGATCCACTAGTTTTTTGAAAGTGTGTTGATTGAAAGGCCATCCCGGTATCCTAGTGGTTAAGTTCAACGTGCTCTGCTTCGGTGGCCTGGATTTGGTTCCTGGGCATGGACCTACACCACTCATCGGTGGCCCTGCTGTGGTGGCAACCCAAATACAAAATGGAGGAAGATTGGGGCCAGCCCTGGGGCCGAGTGGTTGGGTTCACTCACTCTGCTTCAGCAGCCCGGGGTTTCACCGTTTGGATCCTGGGCATGGACATGGCAACACTCATCAAGCCATGCTGAGGCAGCATCCCACATAGCATCACTGGAAGGACCTATAACTAGAGTATGCAACTATGTACTGGGGGGCTTTGGAGAGAATAAAAAGAAAAAGAAAAAGGTTGGCAACAGATGTTAGCTCAGGTGCCAATCTTAAAAAAAATAGAGGAAGCTTGGCACAGATATTAGCTCAGTACGAACCTTCCTTGGCAAAAAAGAAAAAAAAAAAGCATGTTAAGTTCTGCAATTTTGTGAGTTTTTTCAGTTTTCTTTATGTTATTGATTCCTAATATTCCATTTTGATCAGAGAAGATACTTTGTATGATATCTATCTTTAAAATCTATTGAGACTTAATTTGTGACCTAGCATATGATCTGTCCTGGAAAATGTCCCATGTGCACTTGAGAAGAATGTGCATTCTGTTGTTGGGTAGAGCGTTCTGTGTATGTGCATTGAATCTGGTTGCTTTATTGTGCTGTTTAAGTCCTCTGGCTGTTCTATCCATTGTTATGAATGGGGCATTGAAGCCTCCAACTATTATTGTAATACTGCCTATTTTCCCTTCACTTCTGTCAGGTTGTGCTTCATATATTTTAGTGTCTGTCAATAGGTGTGTAAATATTTATAATGGTTACATATTCTTGCTGTATTGAATCTTTTTTTTTTTTTTTTTGAGGAAAATTAGCCCTGAGCTAACATCTGCTGCTAATCCTCCTCTTTTCGCTGAGAAAGACTGGCCCTGAGCTAACACCCATGCCCATTTTCCTCTACTTTATATGTGGGATGCCTATTACAGCATGGCTTGCCAAGCGGCACCCGGGATCCAAACCGGTGAACCCCAGGCCGCTGAAACGGAACGTGCACACTTAACCACTGTGCCACCGGGCCGGCCCTGTATTGAATCTTTTATTAATATACAATGTCCTTCTTTGCCTCTTGTAACCTTTTTTGATTTAAAGTTGGTTTTGTCTGATATTAGTATAGACACTTGTGCTCTCCTTCAGTAACTATTTGCATGGAGTATCTTTTTCCATCCTTTCACTTTCAGCCTGTTTGTATCTTTGGATCTCAAGTGAGTCTCTTGTAAACAGCATATAGTTGGATCATGTGTTTTTATCCATTCTGCCAATCTCTGTCTTTTGATTGGAGTTTTCATCCATTTATATTTAAAGGAATTACAGATAAGGAGGGACTTGCTTCTGTCTTTGTGCTATTTTTTTTCTATATGCCTTACTGCTTTTTTGTCTCTCGTTTCCTGATTTCTTGTCTTCTTTTGTCTTTAGTTGGTTTTGTGTAGTGAAATGTTTAAATTCTTTTATCATTTCCTTTTGTGTATATTCTATAGCTATTTTCTTTGTGTTTACCATGGGAATTACATTTAACATTTTAGTTGTAGCACTCTAATTTGAATTTATACCAGGTTAACTTCAATAACACACAAAAACTCTGTTCCTTTATAGCTCTGTCCCCACCTCTTTTGGTTGCTGATGTCACAAAATTACATCCTTATACGTTGTGTGCCCAAAAACAAACTAATAATTCTTTAAAGACAGGGGCTGGCCCTGTGGCCAAGTGGTTGAGTTCACGTACTCTGCTTTGGTGGCCCGGGGCTTCACTGGCTTAGATCCTGGGCGTGGACCTAGCACTGCTCATCAAGCCATACTGAGGATGCATCCCACACAGCAGAAGCAGGAGGACCTAAAACTAGAATATGCAACTATGTACTGAGGGGCTTTGGGGAGGAGAAGAAGAAGAAAAGGAAGATTGGCAACAGATGTTAGCTGAGGTATCAATCTTTAAAAAAATAAATAAAATAAATAAATAAATAAAAATAAAGGCATTAATCTTTTAAATTATGTAGAAAACAAGATTTGGAGTTACAAACTGAAGTTATAATAATACTAGTTTTTATACTAATATTGCTTTTTTTCTTTAAATGTATTCTCTCTTAAATCATGTAGAAAACAAAAAGTGCACTTACAAACCATTGTTGCAGTGATACTAGCTTTTATAATTGTTGGGAAGTTTTCGGCCATTATTTCTTCAGGTATACTCTCCACATCTTTCTCTCTTCTCCTTTCTGGACTCCCAGGAAATGTGTGTATGTCCACTTGATTGTGTCCCACAGGTCCCTTAGGATCTGTCTGCTTTTCTTCAATCTTTTTTTCTTTCTTCCTCAGACTGAATAATTTCCATTGTTGTCTCTTCCAGTTTGCCAATTCTTTTTTCTGCCTGCTCAAATCTGCCATTGAATCCCTGTAGTGAATGTTTCATTTCAGTTATTATAATTTTCAGCTCCAGAATTTTTTTTTTGGTTCCTTTTTAGGTTTTCTATTTCTTTATTGATATTTCCATTTTGTTCACACTTTGTTTTCTTGACTTTCTACACATATTCCTTTAGTTCCTTTAGCATCTTTAAAATGGTTGTTTTACAACAGAATCAAAATGGAGTCACTTATGCTAAGCTTCACCAAGACTTAATACCTGGGGGCCAGCCCTGTGGCCAAGTGGTTAAGTTTGCGTGCTCCACTTTGGCAGCCCAGATTTCACTGGTTCAGATCCTGGGCGTGGTCATGGCACCACTCATCAAGCCATGCTGAGGCTGCATCCCACATAGCACAACCAGAAGGACCTACAAATATGGGGGGGGGGGGAGGGGTGGAGAGGAGGATGATGAGGAGGAGGCAGCAAGACTTAGTACCTAACCTAATTGCAGTTTCAGCCTCTCCCAGGAGTAGAATTTTAAACCAATCAGTCTGGAATTTCCTGATCAACACTAGTGAAGTAATCTGCCTGATAAGACCCCCTGTCTTCCCCTAAGGGAAGATGACATTGCCTGAAATAAGCCACTCTTTTAACTTCTTTCTCCCATCCTCTTTCTTCCTATAAAAACCTAAATTTTGTACAACTCCTTGGAATTCCTATCGATTTGCTGGATAGGATGTTACCCAATTCATGAATCACTAAATAAAGACAATTAGATCTTTAAATTTAAATAAAAAGACAGTTGTTTTAAAGTCTTTGTGTAGTATATCTGCCATTATGTCTTTTTCAGGGATAGTTTCTGTTTTTTTTTTTTTTTTCCTTTGGGTCACACATGCTTTCCTGTTTCTTTGTATACCTTGTCATTTTTTGTTGAACATTGGATATTTGAATATAATAATATGCTAATTCTGGAAATCAGATTTTCCCCTTTCCCCAGAATTTGCTGGGTTTTGTTATTGTTTTTGTTTACTGTTTTCATGTTTTTGATTGTTGCCTGCTGTCTTTGTGCTGAGGAACAGCCTGAGGTGTAAACTTAATGTCTTCTCATATCTTTTCTGAGCCTTTCCCTGGGCCTACATGGTCACTTTCTAGTTTTCCCTGTTATGTGCAGTTGTTTTTGAATGTCCTAATCTTTAATGTCTTGCTCCTGAAAGGGGAAAAAGAGAAAAATGAAGGGGAAAAAAGGATGTCATCCCTTTAAATCCTATGGAAGTCACTTCAGCTGGAGAGGGAGGGGCTTGCAACAATGGGGAAGGTGCAACAACAATGGCTGCCCACCTTTTGTCTGTACCTCTGTGATCAGAAGCAGCAATTAGTGAGCAGAGTAGAGATCCCTGATATTTGGAGGAGAGAGTCTTTTCTGCCCATCCTTTATCCCAAAAGCTGTGTGCAAGCTGCTGCAGGAATATGTGCACAGCTGCCTGCCATGTAGCTGAGGGTTGGGAGATGGGTAGCTGCTACTCTGCTAAGAACTGAAATTGACTGAAATTAGCTGCAATTTACCATCCAAGTCTTTTCCTGGAAGTTGAAAGCCTTCAACAGACTACAGATTTCCAAGATATTCACATCAGATTGATTTTGCCAGTGCAGTTCTTGCAGGGAGACAGATTCTGGGTTTTTCCTACTCCTCCATCTTCCCACAATCCTCATCTATACCTGGTAATTTTTTATTGAATGCCAGACATTGTAATTTTAAATTGTTGTGTTCTGGAGTTTTTTGTATTCCCTTAGTTTTGAGCTTTAATCTTGGGTGCAGGTAAGTTATTGGGAAACAATTTGACCCTTTTGAGACTTGCTTATGAGCTTTTCTACATGAGTTTGGAGTAGTCTTTATTCTAGGGCTCATTGGCCAATACCCTTCTGAGACCTCTGTCTGATGCCTGGTTTTTCAGGAGGTTTTTCCATTCAGCTGTTGAGTATGTGACCTATTCCCAGCTCCGTGGGTTCTGGTGACTATTTCCCCTGTCCTTTGCAGTGGTTCTTTCCTTGGCCTTGGTCGCTTCCTCACAAATATGTGCTGATCAGTACTCAGCTGAAGACTTCAGATTACTGGAGCTCTCTTTCTCTCTGAAGTTTTCTTGCCTGTAGTACTCTGCCCTGCAAATTCTAGTCACCTTCTCCTTCCCAAATTCTCAACTCTGTCTCCTCAACTTTGGTATAAACATTAACATACAGATTTTTTTGTAGATATATGTTTTCATTTCTTATGGGTAAACACCTAGGAGTCATCTCCCTAGGTCATATGATAAATGTATGTTTTACTTTATAAGAAACTGCCAAAGTGTCTTCCAAAGTGCCTATTCCATTGTACAATTCTACCCAGCAAAATGGTCACACTATTTTACAATCTTACCCAGTAACACATAAGAATTCCAGATGCTCTTTGTTCTTTCCATTTTTTTTTTTTAGCTATTCTGATAGGTGTGTAATGGTATCACATTGTGGTTTTAATTTACACTTCCCTAATGACTAATGATATTGAGCATTTAAAATGTGCTTATTGCCGGGGCTGGCCCCGTGGCCGAGTGGTTAAGTTCGCGCGCTCCGCTGCAGGCGGCCCAGTGTTTCGTCCGTTCGAATCCTGGGCGCGGACATGGCACTGCTCGTCAGACCACGCTGAGGCAGCGTCCCACATGCCACAACTAGAGGAACGCACAACGAAGAATACACAACTATATACCGGGGGGCTTTGGGGAGAAAAAGGAAAAAATAAAATCTTTAAATAAAAAAAATAAAATGTGCTTATTGCCATCTATATATCTTCTTTGGTGAGGTTTATGTTAAAATCTTCCCCCCATTTTTTAAGCTGAGTGGTTGTTTTTTTTTTTTTGACTTATGATTGAAGATTTTAAAAAACTTCTGTAATAAAGTATGATTCACTCATTGTAAGTGTAAAGTTGTATGACCATCACCACAATACAGTTCTAGAACATTTTCATCACCCCAAGAAGTTCCCTTGTGCCCATTGCTCTCAATCTCTGCTCTCACCCCAATGCCAGGGCAACTACTGATTTATGTCTTTATAGAGTTGCATTTTTAATTTTGTATAAATGGAATGGTAAAATATGTAGTATTTTGTGTCTGGTTTTATCCATGTAGCATAATGTTTTTGAGATTCTTTGATGTTATAGCATTTACCAATAGTTTATTCCTTTTTTATTGCTGAATAGTATCACATTATAAGGATATACCACATTTTGTTTATCTGTTCATCAGTTGACAAATAATTTGGATTGTTACCAGTTTTAGGCTATTATGAACAATGCTACTGTGAATATTTACAGACAAGTCTTTGTGAACATGTTTTCATTTTTCTTGGGTAGATAACTAGGAATGGAATTATCTGATCGTACAGTAAGTACATGTTTAACTTTTTTTTTTTAAAGATTGGCACCTGAGCTAACATCTGTTGCCAATTTTCTCTTTTCTTCTTCTCTCCAAAGTCCCCCAGTACATGGTTGTATATTCTAGTTGTAGGTCCTTCTGGTTCTGTTATGTGGGACACCGCCTCAGCATGGCTTGATGAGCAGTGTTAGCTCTGCACCAGGATCTGAACTGGCGAAACCCTGGGCCACCAAAGCGGAGCACGCAAACTTAACCACTCGGCCACAGGGCGGCCCCCATGTTTAACTTTTTAAGAAACTTTCTTTGGTGAAATATCTATTCAACCTTTTGTCCGCTGTTTAACTGGATTTTTTGTCTTCCTATTGTTGAGTTGTAAGAGCTCTTTTTGTGTTCTGCATACAAGTCCCTTAGCAGATATATGATTTGCAAATAATTTCTCCCATTCTCTGGGTTGTCTTTTCACTTTTTTGATAGTGTCCTTTGAAGCCAAATGTTTTTAATTTTGATGAAGTGTAATTTATCATTTCTTCTTTTGTTGCTTGTGCTTTTGTGTTGAATCTAAGAAGGCTTTGCCTAACCCGAGGTCATGAAAGTTTATGCCCATGTTTTCTTCTAAGAATTTTATAGTTTTAGGTATTACATTTAGGCATATGATCCATTTGGAGTTAATTTTTGTGTAGATGTAAGGAAGGGGTTAACTTCATGCTTTTGCGTGTAGATGTCCAGTCGTCCTAGTATCATTTGTTGAAAAGGCTATCTTTTCTTCATTGAATTGTCTTGGCATCCTTTTTGAAAATCAATTGACCATAAATGTAAGGGCTTATTTCTGGAATCTCAATTCTGTTCCAATGATCTACATGTCTATCCTTGTGCCAGTGCTACACAGTCTTAATTACTGTAGCTTTGTAGGAAATTTTGAAATCAGGAAGTGTGAGTCCTCTGCCTTTGTTCTTTTTTTTTCAAGATTGTTTTGACTATTCTGGGTCTCTTGCATTTCCATATGAATTTTAGAATCAGCTTTTCAATTTCTGCAAAAAAGGCAGCTGGGATTTTGATTGGGATTCCACTGCATCTATAGACAAATTTGAGGAGTGTCAGTGTCTTAACAATATTAAGTCTTTCAATCCATGAACATGAGATATCTTTCTATTTATTTAAGTCTCCTTTAATTTCTTTCAATGATGTTTTATAGTTTTCAGTGTACAAGTCTTGAACATTTTTTGTTAAATATATTCCTAAGTAGTTTATTATTTTTTATGCTATTATAATTGGAATTGTTTTCTTAATTTCATTTTTGGATTTGTCATGGCTATTGTATGCAGTTGGTTTTTGTGTATTGATCTTGTACAGTGCAAACTTGCTGAATTTGTTTATTGTTTCTAATGGGTTTTTTTGTGTGGCTTCCATAGGATTTTCTATATATAAGATTATGTTACCTGAGAATAGAGAGAGTTTTACTTCTTCCTTTCCAATATGAAACCCTTTTCTTTCTCTTTTCTTTTGTAATTGTCCTGGCTATTATCTCCAGTACAAGGTTTGAATAGAAGTGGTGAAATTGTGGGGCCGGCCTGGTGGCACAGCGCTTAAGTGTGCACGTTCCATTTCTCGGCGGCCCAGGGTTCACTGGTTCAGATCCCGGGTGCGGACATGGCACCGCTTGGCAAAAGCCATGTTGTGGTAGGCGTCCCACATATAAAGTAGAGGAAGATGGGCACGGATGTTAGCTCAGGGCCAGTCTTCCTCAGCAAAAAGAGGAGGATTGGCAGTAGTTAGTTCAGGGCTAATCTTCCTCAAAAAAAAAAAAGAAGTGGTGAAATTGAACATCGTTCTCTGGTTCCTCATCTTAGAGGGAGAGGTTTCAATCTTTGACCGCTAATTATGGGTTTTTCATAGATGCTATTTATCAGATTAAGGATATTCCTAGTTTTCTGAGTATTTTTGTTATGACAGTATGGTGGATTTTTTCAAATAGTTTTTCTGCATGATTGAGATGATCGTATGGTTTTTGTCCTTTATTCTATTAATATAGAGTCTTACATTCATTGATTTTCATGTTGAGTCAACTTTGCATTCTTGGGGGAAATCTAACTTGGTCATGGTGTATAATCTTTTTCAGATGTTGCTAGATTGAGTTTGACAGTATTTTGTTGAAGATTTTTGCATCTATATTCATAAGAAATATTGGTCTATTGTTTTGGTTTTTTTCTTGTGATGTCTTTGTCTAGTTCTGGTATCAGGGTAATATTGGCCTCATAAAATGAGTTGGGAAGTGTTCCCTCTTCATCTAACTTTTGGAAGAGTTTGTGGGGAATTGGTGTTAATTCTTCTTCAGACATTTGACTGACTTCAGCAGTGAAATCGTCTGTGCCTTGGCTTTTCTTTGTGGGAAGTTTTTTATTATGTACATCCATCTTGCATACTGTGACCCTGTTAAACTTGTCTATTAGTTTTTCTAGTTGTTTGGTTTTTTTTTAAGATTGGCACCTCGGCTAACAACTGTTGCCAATCTTCTTCTTTTTTTTTTCCTTCTTATTCTGTCCAAAGCCCCCCAGGTCATAGTTGTATATTCTAGTTGTAAATGCCTCTGGTTGTGCTATGTGGGACGCCGCCTCAGCATGGCCTGATGAGTGGTGCCATGTCCACACCCAGGATCTGAACTGGTGAAAATCTGGGCCGCCAAAGCAGAGTGCACAAACTTAACCACTCAGCCATGGGCCAGCCCCAGTTTTACTAGTTTTTAAAGTACATTCCTTAGAATTATTTACATACAGAATCACGTCCTCTGTGATTAAAGACAGTTTTACTTATTACTTTCCAATCTGCATGCTTTTAATTTCTTTCTCTTCCCTTATTACACTGGCTAGAACCTCTAGTACAATGTTGAATAGACGGAAGAGAATATCCTTGCCTTAATCCTGATCTTAGGGCGAAAACAATTAGTTTCCATTATTAAATATCAAGTTAGCTGTAGGTTTTTTGTAAATGATGTGTCCCCTCTTTCATTGCTGATTTTGGTTATTTTTGTATCTTCTCTTTTTCTTGGTCAGGCCAGTAAGCTTTATCAACTTTGTTGAGATTTTTAAAGAACCAACTTTTGGTTTCACTGATTTCCTGGGGCTTTTTCTATTTCATAGATTTCTGCTTTTATCTTTATTATTCCTTTCCTTCTTACTTTGGATTTGATTTGCTTTTCTTTTTCAAACTCTTTGCAGAGAAAGCTTAGGTTATTGATATTAGATTTTTCTCCCACTCTAATATAAGCATTTAAAACTATAAATTTGTCTCTAAGTATTGTTTTAATGACATCCAATAAATATAGATATGCTATGTTTGAATTTTCATTCAGTTCAATTTATTCTCTATTTCCATTTTGTTTTCTTTTTTGACTCATGAGTTATTAAGAAGTGACTGCTTTAATTTCCAAATAGTTGGAGATTTCTCAATTTTCTTCCTTTTAAAATTTTTAACTTAATTTTATTGTGTACAGAGAACATACTTTGTATGATCTCAATCTTTTTAAATTTCTTGAGTTGTGTATAAAACATAAAGGCCTAAAATTTATTGAGTCTTGTTGTCTGTCCTAGAGAATGTTACATGTTTGCTTGAAAATAATGTGTATTCTACTGTTGTTGGTTTGAGTTTTTAATAAAAGTTAGGTCAAACTGATTGAAAGTGTTTTTCCAGTCTTCTATATCCTTACTGATTTTCTGATTACTTGTTCTATCAGTCACTGAGAGAGGCATATTGAAATCTCCTCCTGTAGTCGTTGAACTGTCTGTATCTCCTTTCAATTCTGTCAGTTCTTTCCATTTTGCTTCATAAATGTTGGGGCTCTGATATTAACTGCATATTTATTTATTTATAATTGTTTTTTCTTCCTGAGGTATTGATTCTTTTATCATTATGGAGTATCTCATTGTCTATAGTAATGTTTCTTGTCTTAAACTCTAATTTTGTCTGATGTTAATTTAATTATTCCCACTGTTTTATGGTTACTATTAACATAATATATCTTTTTCCATCCTTTTTACTTTCAACCTATTTATACCTTTGATTTAAAAATGTGCCTCTTGTAGACAGCATCTGTTTGGATCTTACTTTATTATCCATATATCTTTTAAGTGGAGTATTTACGCTACTCACATTTAATGTAAGTATTGATATGATTTGATTTATGTCAATCCATTTTGCTATTTATTTTCTTATGTCTCATGTCTTTTTTGTTCCTCTGTTACTCTTTTACTGCCCTCATTTGCGTTAAACAAATATTTTTAGTATACTATTTTCATTCCTCTGTTGATTGTTTTAACCGTATCTTTAAAGTTCTTTTCTTTTTTTTTTTAATAGTTTATTTTTCCTTTTTCTCCCTAAAGCCCCCTGGTACATAGTTGTATATTATTAGCTATGGGTCCTTCTAGTTGTGGCATGTGGGACACTGCCTCAGCATGGCTTGATGAGTGGTGCCATGTCCGCGCTCAGGATCCAAACTAGTGAAACCCTGGACCACCGAAGCAGAGCCAGCGAACTTAACTATTGGCCACGAGGCCAGCCCCTAAAGTTATTTTCTTAGTACTTGCTTAAAGGATTAAAATTCTAACTTATTATCTACTCTTATACTTACTTAATTCTGTTAAATATAGCAACTTTTCTCCAATACAGCTCCATTTCCTCTCTCTTCTTTGGTGCTATTATTTTCATATATATTTTACATTTATATATACTATAAGCTTAACAATATAATGTTATAATTATTGCTTTATACAATTTTTTAAAAGAAATTAATTGAAATAAGCCAGTCATAAAAGACAAATATTGTCTGATGCCACTTATATGAGGTTCCTAGAGTAGTCAAATTTGTAGAGACTGAAAGCACAGTGGTTATTTCCAGGACTGTGGGAATGGGAGAATAGGGAGTTAGTGTTCAATGGGTACAGAGTTTCAGTTGGGGAAGATGAAGAACTTCTAGAGATGGATAGTGGTGATGGTTGCACAACAATGTGAATGTACTTAATGCCACAGAAGTATGCACTTAAAAATTGTTAAAAGAGTAAAATTTATGTTTTACCACAATTTTTTAGATCTTTTAAAAAAGGAATTCAGAGAAGAAAAGAAAGAATAGAACTAGTCTTTTCTATTTACCTAAATGTTTACCATTTCCAATACTGTTCATTTCTTCTTGTGAATTTGAGTTACCACCTGCTATCATTTACTTTAAACCTGAAGAACTTATTTTATTATTTCTATTAGAGTGAGGCTGCTAACAGTTCTCTGGGTTATTTATTTATGGATGTCTTTATTTTGGCTTCATTTTTGAAGAATAATTTTGCTGGGTGTAGAATTTTTGGTTGACAGGTGTTTTCTCTGCCATCACTTTGAATATGTTATCTTGCTGCCTTCTGACTTCTGTTGTTTCTGAGAATTCAGTCATTATTTTTATTATTGTTTCTCTGTACTTGAGGAGTAATTTTCTTTTCCTGCTTTTAAGGTTTTCTATTTTCAGTTGTTTGGCTATGATGTATCATGGTGCAGATCTCTGTCTGTTGATCCTACTTGGGATTTGTTGAACTTCTTGGATCTGTAGATTAATGTTTAATCAATTTGGGGAAGTTTTCAGCCATTATTTCTTTAAACATTTGTCTGCCCTTTACCCTTACTTCTCTTCTTCTGAGAGTTCCATTACATGTATGTTCATAGGCTTAATGTTGTCACACACATCTCTGAAACTGGGTTCATTTTTCTTCAATTTTTCTCTCTGTTTTTCAGATTGGGTCATTCCCTGTTTCTTTGTATATCTCATAATTTTTTATTGATAATATTTTATAGAAACTCTGGGTTAAGATTTTTATTTTTCCCAAGGGTTTTTTGTTTGTTTGGTTTGGTTTAGTTTTGATTTTGTTTGTAATTTGCCTGGACTTAAACTGCAGATTCTGTCTTCCCTATGGTTACATCCACCAGTGTATCTGCTTAGGGTGTTTTTCCTTTCTTTCTTATTTTCATGTTTATCCTGGCTTCCTAGTGATTGCCCTGAATCAGCATAGCTTAGTGATCAGCCAATAATTTGCACAGAGGGTGTGCTCAAACACCTCGGATCTGTAAGGTTTCCATTCTGCCAGTTGATCTGTGTGTGGTTTGTGGAGTTTCTCAAGACTACCTTGGCTTTCCCTTTCCACTAGGGCTCTCATAGATCTCCACAAATGTGCCTACTTTCCCAGTCAGCCAGGCCTGTATGGAGAGTTGATCTAGCCCTTCTACGGCTCTCTAATTTCCAGGATCTCCCTACTAAATTTCTCACTGGTCTGCTGCTCACCCCAACCAGGCTAGCAAATCTGCAGCTTTTTCCCATTTGTTTCCCACTTTTACTGACAATACTGCCAGCTGAAGTTTTCACCTACTTCAATCCAAGTGTCTCCCGTCTCGTGGATCTGCTTCTGGTTTTCATGGCTGGCCCCACCCTGGTAACGTTATCATTCTCTGTGACCCAGCTAGGGGACAATGGGAGCAGCCTGCAGCAGGAAGACTGCAAAGTTCCACTGTTCTCACTCCAAGGTGGAATATTTTGTCATGAATAAATTCTTCTCAATTTGTTGTTTGATTTTGGTTAATTTCCAGAACCCTGCAAAGGTTGTCTTCTGAAAAATAAGTCCAGATTAACACTTTGCTGGGAGAGTCTTTGCCAACCTCTTCATGCCACCTCAGCCAGAAGCCCCCCTTCCTGTTATTGACTTTTGAGAATTCTTTATACATTCTGGATGCTAATACTGTATCAGATATGTGTACAGTATTGCCAATATTTTCTCCTAGGCTGTGGCTTGCCTTTTTGTCTATTTAATAGTATTTTGAAGGGCAAAACCTTAAAATTTTTATGAAATATAGTTTGTTAATTTTTTTCTTTATGGATTATGCTTTTTGGTGTAGTATCTAAGAAACTTTTTCCTGACCCAAGGTCACAAAGATTTTTCTACTATGTTTTCTTTTTTTTTTTCCTTTGAGGAAGATTAGCCCTGAACTAACTACTGCCAATCCTTCTCTTTTTGCTGAGGAAGACTGGCCCTGAGCTAACATCCATGCCCACCTTCCTCTCCTTTATATGTGGGATGCCTACCACAGCGTGGCTTTTGCCAAGTGGCGCTGTGTCCGCACCTGGGATCCGAACTGGTGAACCCTGGGCCGCCGAAGCGGAACGTGTGAACTTAACAGCTGTGCCACCGGGCCGGCCCCCCTACTATGTTTTCTTTTAGAGGTTTATATTTTTAGGTTTTACATTTCTTTCTATGGTCCATTTTGAGTTAATTTTTTAATATAGTGTGATTTATGGGTTGGGGTTCTTTTTTTCTTTTTTTAAATGAATGTCCAGTTGTTCCAGTGCAATGTGTTGAGAAGAATATTGTCTGTCCATTGAATTGACTTGGCACCTTTGTCAAGAATCAGTTGACCATATATGTGTGAGTATAACTGGACTGTCAATTCTGATCTGTTAAAAGATAAACTAAAGTACATTAAGTTGTGGGAGGTTTATTTGAGCAAACATCAATTCAAATTAGGCAGCACCAAAGTGAAAGTGGTTAGGAGTGCTCCACCAGCAGGGCTACGGGGAAAGGCTTTTATAGAGCAGAGGGGGAAGCAAAGCAGGGAAATTATTTGATTTGCTATAGCTTAAGCAATTGCCTTATTTGAGAAACCCTAGCTGGCTGTTTGTGATTGGTTATTCTTAGGTTTCAATTTCTTAACCTTGAGGTATTTGTAGGAATATACTCTGGATTGGGTTTTGGTTTGCTCACATAGGGTGCCAAAGCATTAGAGCCACCTCAGTCTAATGGCCTCCTTGTTTATTTTAACAGTTCCATTGACATGTGTATCTATATTTTGTTAATACTGCACTTTTTTTTTTTTAAGATTTTATTATTTCTTTTTCTCCCCAAAGCCCTCTGGTACATAGTTGTGTATTTTTAGTTGTGGGTCCTTCCAGCTGTGGCATGTGGGATGCCGCCTCAGCATGGCCTGACAAGTGGTGCCATGTCCACACCCAGGATTCAAACTGGCAAAACCCTGGGCCACCAAAGCAGAGCACGTGAACTCAACCACTTGGCCATGGGGCCAGACCCTACACTCTCTTGAATATTGTAGCTTTATAGTTAGTCTTGAAATAAATTAGGGTAAGTGTTTTTTTGTTTCTTTCTAAGTTGTTTTGGTTAAAGCCTGCTGGGATTTTGATTGGGATTGTGTTAAATCTATAGATCAAGTTGGGAAGAATTGGCAAGTTAACAATATTGATTTTTCCAATCCATAAATGTTTGTTTGTTTATTTGTTTTTGGTGAGGAAGATTGGCCCTGAGCTAACATCTGTTGCCAGTCTTCCTCTTTTTTTTTTTTCCTCCCCAAAGCCCCAGTATATAGTTGTATATCCTAGTTGTAAGTCCTTCTAGTTCTTCTGTGTGGGATGCTGCCACAGCATGGCTTGATGAGCAGTGTGCAGGTCTGCACCCAGGATCTGAACCAGCAAACCCTTGGCTGTCGAAGCAGAGCACATGGACTTAACTGCTGCGCCACTGGGCCGGCCCTCCATAAACATTTACTTAGACCTTCTTTAATTTCTCTTATCAATGTTTTCTTGTTTTCAGTATACCGAGCTCGCACATATTTTGTTAGGTTTATACCAAGTATTTCATGTTTTTTGTGCTATTGTAAATGGTACTTTTTTTTAAATTTCCATTTTAATTTTTCATTGCAGATATATAGAAATACAGTTGATTTTTCTGTGTTGACCTGTAACTTTGCTAAACTCACTTATGATAGCTTTTTGGTAGCTCTTTGTGATTTTCTACATAGACAATTATGTTTTTGCTTACAGAGCCAATTTTATTCCTTCCTTTCCAATCTGTGTCCTTTCTATTTCTTTTTCTTGACTTATTGCATTGGTTAGAACTTCCAGTTAAATGTTCAATACGAGTGGTGAGAGTGGACAGCCTCGCTTGTTTTTGAACTTAGAAAGCATTCAGTCTTTCGCCACAAAATATGACAGGAAATGTAGGTTTTTAGTGGATGTCGTTGAATTGAAGAAGTTCCTTTTAATTCATAGTTTCCTGAGAGGTTGTATTATGAATAAATGTTGAATTTCTTCCATGTCTCTTAACTTGTATTTCACATTTCACATTGTTATCATTCATTACTGAATCTTGGTAATTTCTTAAGCTTTATATTTCAATTTACTAATTCTCTCTTCAACTTTGTCTATTCTGCTTTTGATCTTGTCCTTTGAGATTTTTAATTTTTATTATTACAGCTTTCATTTCTAGAAGCTTTATCTGATTCATATTCAAATATGCCTACTTAATTTTATTAGTTTATTGCTCTGTCATCATATATTCAATATCTTTTTTAACTTCTTTAAACAAATTAAAATACTTATTTTATACTGTATCTTATCATTTCATTTTATGTAGTATTTGTGGGTCTCACCCTGCTATGTGTTATTTCTGCTGATTCATGATCCTTCTGGTTTGTTTCCTCATGACTTTATTACTTTTTGGTTATAAGCTTATGTTCCTTGGAATTCTTTGAAGTCTATATTTAAAATGTATTCTTCCAGAGAGGATTTTTGTTTGCTTTTGCCAGCCACCTAGGGGTACTTCCAACTCAGAACCAGTTTTAAACAAATTTTTGCCCTGGGGGTTTTCCAGTCGCACAGGGAATTTGATCTGGGGCTTCTCTCTGCATGTGTCAGGAATCCCAGTGGACTTCTTTTATTCCCTGTGTTCCTGCTCCACCCAGAGCTAAGTGGATGCAGGAAAGTCTTCTGTGAGTGAGTTCCTTTTTTCCCTGTTTCACCCCTAGAGCCTTGCCTTTTGAGAAGTTCCAAATTTGCAGAAGAGGAGAGGTGTTTGATAACCTCCCTCCCAGACCCAGACTAAGGCCGTTTCTTCTCTTTCCTGCTTTGTTTTGGTTTTTCTAAAAGCAGAGCTTCAGCCAAAGGCTTGCATGTAGTTAATTTGGGAAGTTATCTCAGGGAGCAGGAGTGAGGCATGGGGAGAGTGAAACAAAGAAAGAAGAGAAGCCGGTGCAAGGTCCCCTTATCAACCTTGATATGTTCTTGATTCTCTAAGGATCTTCTGAGGAGCCTGCTGAAATTGGGACTAAAGGGAGGAGCATTTATTATTTGCTTCTGTCACCCACTGATCAAGAATGTCCCCACAGAGGCCAGCCATGGCATAGTGGTTAAAGTTTGCTGCGCTCTGCTTCAGCAGCCCAGGTTCGCAGGTTCAGATCCTGGGAGTGGATCATGCTGAGCCGGTGACCCACATACAAAATAGAGGAAGATGGGCACAGCTGTTGGCCCAAGGCTAATCTTCCTCAAAATAAAAAGGAAGATTTGCAACAGATATTAGCTCAGGGTGAATCTTCCTCACCGGAAAAAAAAAGAAAAGAGTGTCCCTACAGACATTAACCTTCCTGGTTGCACATGTGTGAAGGTCCAAGAGATTCCCAAGGACGTTGTACCCTGTGGAGTCAGAGTAGACTCAGACAGGAAGTGAGAGGTAGACCACAAGTGCCCAAGGTGAAATGGCACCTGCACAAGGCTGGTCAAAGTCCACACAAAACTGGTCACCTCTGCAGTGGCCGGAATCAGAGGGGGCCCAGAAGGACTGAAGTGGTGCCCAGGAGGTGTCACTTACAACCCAGGCCCTCAGGGGAGCACAGGCTCTACTGCCGGCTTCCCCTGGTGGGATCATGCTCTCTTGTTATTCCGGCTTCTGACTGGCTCTCTTACTTAACACCACTTCATCTGTGCTTTGATATACAAGTTTCTGATATTCAGCATTTTTAGGGAGGGATTTCACTACTCAATTAGTCTGCATATTGCCAGATACAGAAGTAAATGTCAGGGCTGGCCAAGTGGTTAAGTTCACACGTTCTGTTTTGATGACCCAGGGTTTTGCCAGTTCGGATCCTGGGCACGAACATGGCACCACTCGTCAGGCCATGCTGAAGTGGCGTCCCACATGCCACAGCTAGAAGGACCTACAACTGGAATATACAACTATGTACTGGGAGGCTTTGAGGAGAAGAAGAAGAAGAAAAAGAAGTAAATGTCATAATGCTGACACACGTACTTTAATATTCCTTTTAAAATTTATTGAATGTTGAAATCAAGCATCTCTTTCTGGAGTTCCCAGAACCCACCTTTGTGCCCTGTTTTGAAAACAGGCCAGTCAGTAATAATAAAATAAACAGCTACCTGTTTTCTAAGACTTGCTATGTGCCAGGCACTGTGCCAGGCACTGTGTTAATTTTCAGGATTAACTCAGTGAATCCTTACAACCATACTAGGCTAGTCACTTTGGTCCCCCTTTTATAACTGAGGAAACTGAGGCCTGGAGAGATTGCCCAAGGCCACATAGTGTATAAGTTTTTGGGCCAGGATGTAGCCCAGAGCTTCCCTCCTTTCACTACATAGTCTGCCTTTCTATGCAAAAGCCTTCCCTTCTCCCCATAGCACTTCTCCCAAAACACACCCTCGACCCCAGGGGAGAGTCCCTTGGCAGCTGACTGGGAGTGGCAAGCTGAGCTTGAAGGAGCCAATAGGCACACACAGAGCTTTCCCACCCGTCCTGGAAACGTACAAGGGCCCAGATAGGCCTTTGAAGGCCAATGCTGACAAATCCCAATTCCACAGGCAGATCGTGAACCCCTCAACCTTGCAGACTAGTTCCTGTCTCCACCGGAGCTCTGAGGAAGTGGACGGGGAATCCAGGCCCAACGAGCAGGTACAGAGCTAGGGCCAGCTCCCCCTTCACCTCAGCCCAGGGCCCACCTGGTGAGCATTTCACTCTCCTCAGGTTGATGTAGTCAAGGTAAAAAGCAAGGTTGAGCCTGAGGGCTGTGTTTTCAGAAGGTGTAGGGTTCCTTCTGGCTAAAACATGTCTGTGTGGTGGTGGGTGGGCGGCAGATCACTGGAAGATTCCAGGGGAACTAGAGCATCTCTGGGATAACCCCTTTCTTGGGGGGTCTCCAGAGTTCCTATGAATTGTGTATGTACATTGAAAACCATAGAACCTTATTGTCAGTGTGGGCAAGGACCTTGGGGACAGGAACATTAAGGCTAACATCTTATTTTCAGATCAGTAAACTGAGGTCCAGAGACCAGTGGCCTAGTGAAGGAGCTCAGATTCAAGTGCAGGTCTTTTCACCCTCAGAGCAGAGCCAAGTCTCCTCTTCTGAACCACCTCTGTATACGTATGTGGCAGTCAGTGGCTGTGCATGACTGTGTGTGTAAATGTGTTTATTAATTTGAATGAGTGTGCTTTGTGTTTCATGAGTGAATGCGCAAGTATGTGCATAGTTGGGGGCTGGGAGGGTTATATTACCAGGCTGAGCAGACTGCAACAATAGGACATGTATCCCTCTTTTGGGCCCAAGCCATATTTAGGGAAGACAAGTGCTGTTTCATGCACAGGCACCAGGGGAGGAAAGTGACCCCACATGGCTGACCCACATGGCTGTGCTGACACGTGCTGTAGACCATGTGAAAGCTTGTGGCTGGCTGGGGCCTTGGAGTACCATTATCCTCAGCTACCCCGTGGCCACCTTAAGTGACAGCTATTAACCTTCCTATGCACTGGGGCTGCACTGCTCAAGTCCCCAAGGCCCTCTGGGATGGCCAGAGATGTCTGTCCTCCTCCACAGTGCCCTCAAGTCTTCTCTGACCACTTTGGTCTCCCGACCCCAGCCCTTGTTATTTCAGAAGGAGGAATCTTGTCTCTCTACCCGGACCTTGAGCTCTCAGAGGCAAGAATCACTTCTTGTATGGCCCCCACAGACCTTGCATTTTAATCAAGGATGGTGGATTGATAAATGTGTATCTAAAGGAGGGGATGGCATGGAGGGGTATGGAGCTGCAGAGCCACAAGACATGCCTCTAGCCCAGGTGGCCCAGCCTCAATGTTGACCCCAAACCTGCTCCTTTTTTTCACAGCAAGCAAAACCACTGTCCATATAACTCTGCAAGTTATAAAACTGGGAGTCAACCTACCTCCGTAGCACTGCTGACATTCAATCAATCACCAAGCACTACTGATGCAGAAGCGCCTGTGGAAAGTGGATCACTCAGGGTTTGGGACAGGAAGTGTAATGGATGAGTCATAGACATCCTGTCATAGCATAAGATGCTATGAAACACCACCAGGATCGTGTCGAAAGAACACAGGAGCCAACATGAATACACTTTCACTAGCCAAAGGCAGGATTATTTGGGTATCACTGAGACAAATAACTTTAATGGATTGATTGAAACCCATCAAATGTATTTAAATCCACTGATTCATATACATTTTTTAAAATAACTCATTTGTCATTTTTAGGGCGATTCTAAGCAATTGGTAAATAAAGGGAAAGCATCAAATATTTATCATGTCTTTGTATATGATCTCTCCCTCAGGGTAACTAAATAAACAATGTGGGGAAGTTTCACTTTGTAAAAGTATTTCTGCTAAAAAAGAAGAAATGATATGCTTAAAATATCACTATTTTGCAACCCCTCGTGAATCTTGCCAACAATCATCAATGACTGCAAATGTCACAAAAAGAGAGCCAGCCAGAGATTAGGTGCCTCCTGATGGAAGCACACGTCACCACCTAGAGTACAGTCACACATCGCTTAACAGTGGAGATACCTTCTGAGGAATGTGTCGTTAGGCGACTTCGTCATTGTGCAAGCATCATGGAGTGCACTTACACAAACCTAGATGGTGTAGCCTAGGGTACGCCTAGGCTGTATGGTACTAATCTTATGGGGCCACCGTCATATATGCAGTCTGTCTTTGACAGAAACGTTGTTTTGTGATTCAAAAAAGTTGAACCTGAATTTGTTCAATTTACAGAAAATACAGAAGACACAAGAACATTTTAAATGGTACCACAGGGATGCAATCAGCCAAATCCTAACTGTGGCAAACTACGAGGATGAATGGCCCAATTTCTTCAACAAAACAGTGTTGAAAGAAAGGAAAGAGAGGTGGGGGTGGGGGAACTTACAGATTTAAGATTTGTCGAGTAAGCACTATACATAGATACTATTTGGATCCCAATTCAAACAATTATTAAAAAACCGAAAATGAGGGGCCAGCCTGGTGGCATTAGTGGTTAGGTTCACATGCTCCACTTCGGCAGCCTCGGGTTCATGGGTTCGGATCCTAGGCATGGACCTACAAACCATTCATCAAGCCACACTGTGGCAGCATCCCACAGAAAATAGAGGAAGATTGACGCAGATGTTAGCTCAGTGACAATCTTCCTCAAGCAAAAAGAAGATTGGCAACAGATGTTAGCTCAGGGCCAGTCTTCCTCACACAAAAAAAAGGAAAATGAAAGACAAGAAAATTATAAGATAGTTGAAGAAATATCAACACTGACTGGATAGTTGTTCCTATTAATGAATTATTATTGATTTTTTAATATAATAATATGTTGTCTTCTTTCGTTGAATTCCTTATCTTTTAGGGTTACATACGGAAATATTTATAGATGAAATGGTATGATGTCTTGAGATTGCTTCAGAATAAGGCAGAGTTTGAGGGAGGAGTGGGCAAGGGTATAGGTGAAACAAGATTGGCTAGGGCCGGCCTGGTGGCGCAGAGGATAAGATCACACGTTCCACTTCTCAGCGGCCCAGGCTTCGCCAGTTCAATCCCGGGTGCAGACATGGCACTGCTTGGCGAAAGCCATGCTGTGGTAGGCGTCCCACGTATAAAATAGAGGAAGATGGGCATGGACGTTAGCTCAGGGCCAGTCTTCCTCGGCAAAAAGAGGAGGATTGCCAGTAGTTAGTTCAGGGCTAATCTTCCTCAAAAAAAACCAAAAACAAAAACAACCCACCCAAGATTGGCCATATGACACAGGAGTACCCAGAAGAGGATCATTATACTATTTCCTTTACTTTTGTATATGTTTGAGATTTTCCATAATAAGTTTGTTAATACCTCTGTATTAGTCTGTTATAGCTACAATGTGGCTGTGTAATAAATGACTCCCCAAAACTCAGAAGCTTATCCACCATGGCACAGGCACTAGACTACCAGATGATTTGGCCCTCTGACATCAGCCAGTTCAGTCACTGGCCACTCTGATGCTGGCACAATGGACACATGAGGGAAGCAGCCACAGTCAAAGGGATGGAGGCTATGCATGGACCCAACAAACAGCATAGGCTCCCAAACCAAGGCTGACTTGGCTACTGTTGCTAATGAATGTCCAACCTGCCAGCAACAGAGATGAATACCAGGTCCCCCATGTAACACTCTTCCTCAAGGAGACCAACTGCCTCCTTGGTGGTAAGTTAATCTGGGGACAAGTTAACTATTCTGGGCCCCATCCATCCTGCAAGGGCCCGTGATTCATTATCACAGGGTAATATTTATTCCAAATGGCATCTTAACCAAATAATCCCAACCAGTAATAAATATATTCGTTTCAATCCCCAGACTCAAGTCACTCCAGAAAACTATGCTAAGAGCTATTGATCGTGTTTTCCTACTGCGATTATACCAACATCCTGACGTGAACTACAGCTGAGGTCTTAGGCTGTTATGCTCCCATCTATGAAATGATCTCCTGGGATTCTTTACTCTGCTTTCACTAGCAGTCTGCACATGAATTTAATTATCTCAGCACTCTCCTGACTACCTTTGGAGCATCTTCTGTATTTGGGGGTTATATTTTGCTATATGGCAAGCTTTGCTGTCAGCAAAATGATGGTTAAGGATGTAAAAGCCCACTAAATGCTGTTATAAAATGATTATTTGTGCTATATCAAAAACAAACAAACAAAAACACCGGAAGCTTAAAACAATAGTCATGTATTATCATACTCATGGGTCTGCGGGTTAGCTGTGGCTTGACTGATTTAGCTTCAGGTTCAAGCTACAGGTTGAGTTCAGGTGTGCTCTACATGTCTCTCATTCTCCTTGGACCAGTGGCTGTTCCCATATGGTCTGTTCCCAGAGACTCATTCCAGAACCCAGACTGAAGGAGCAGCAGCTACTGGGGCATGTTCTTATCATGGCAGATAACTGCAGCACAAGAGAGCAAGTCCTACTGAGCAAGCACATTTCAAGGTTCCTCTCGTCTGATTCACACAGTTCCTATTGGCTAAAGCAAGTCACATGGCCAATGCAAAGTCAAAGGTGGCAAAGTATTCTCTGTCCACTATGACAAGGGTGTGGATAGAGAATTCTATTACAAGGGAGCAAAGATTTGGACCAATATTTCAGTCTATCACAGCCCCTTCAGCTCCATGCCACTGCCTTGGTTCAAGCCGCAGCATTGGACAATAGGAACGTTCTGCTAGGAGACTTCCTTGCCTCAAGTCTGGTCTCTCCAAGCCTTGCTGCGGCCAGAGTGATTTTGTTTCACCAGCTCTCCTTCAGGTTTTTTTTCTAATTATGGTAAAAAACACAACATAAAATTGACCATCTTAACCATTTCTAAGTGTACAGTCAGTAGTAAGTATATTTACGTTGCTGTGCAACCCATCTCCAGAATTTTTTCATCTTGCAAAACCAAAACTCTGTACTCATTAAACAATAACTCCTCATTTCCCATTCCCCACCCCGCCCAGGTGACCACCGTTCTACTTTCTGTTTCTGTTAATTTGACTACTCTAGATACCTCATATAAGTGAAATCACATAGTATTTGTCTTTTTGTAGGCTTATTTCACTTAGCATAATGTGCTCAAGGTTCATCCATGGTGTAGCATGTTGCAGAATTTTTAAGGCTAAATAATATGTCATTGTATGTTCCACATTTTGCTTATCCATTCATCCGTCGATGGATACTTGTGTTGCATCCATGTTTTAGCTATTATGAATAATGGAGTTATGAACATGGGTATACAAATATCTCTTTGAGACCCTGTTTTAAATTCTTTTGGGTATCTACCCAGAAGTGGAATTGCTGAATCATATGGTAATTCTATTTTTAATTTTTTGAGGAACTTCTATACTGTTTCCCACAGTGGCTGTACCATTTTACATTCCTACCAAACTGTACACAAAAGTTCCGATTTCAGGGCAGCCCAGTGGTGCAGCGGTTAAGTTCGCACGTTCTGGTTCGGCGGCCTGGGGTTCACTGGTTCGGATCTTGGGTGCGGACATCACACTGCTTGTCAAGCCATGCTGTGGTAGGTGTCCCACATATAAAGTAGAGGAAGATGGACATAGATGTGAGCTCAGGGCCAGTCTTCCTCAGCAAAAGGAGGAGGATTGGCAGCAGCTGTTAGTTCAGGGCTAAACTTCCTCAAAAAATAAATAAATAAATAAATAAATAAAAAGAAAGGGGAAAAAAGTTCCGATTTCTTCACATCCTCACCAACACTAGTTATTTTCTGGGGTTTTGTGGGGGTTTTTGATAGCAGCCATCCTAATGGGTGTCAGTTTTTTTCTTAATTAAATTTTTTATTTTGAGATAATTGTAGATTCATATGCAGATTCATATGTGAATATTCACAATATCCACAAACAGGAAATTGACATTGATACAATCCACTGATCTTGTTCAGATTTTACATCAGGGTGATCTTTTTTTTAACAAGTGAATCTGATCTTATCCCTTATGTGTTTAAAACCTTTCCGGATGTTCATTGCATCATTGTTTAAATTAGTAAAAAAAATTTAGAAACAACCCAAATGTTCAGCAATAGAGGAATGGTTTAACAGATCACATTACATTCATAAAATAGGCTCACAATGCAGCCATTAAAAAGAATGCAGCAGCTTTGTGGGTACTGATGTGGTTCCTGTGGTCCATTCTTTTCTTACTGAAAAGAACCAGGTGCAGAATTGTGAGTACCTTTTGGGTAGAAATACATAGAATGTGGAGGAAGGTAAGATATTGGCCACAGTGGTTGTCTTTGGAGAGAAACAAACTGTAAGCTGAGATTCGGGAGTGAGATGAAGACTTATTCATCCTCTCCATTTTTCAGTGGATCTCAAACTTTTTGGTTTTAGGACCCCTTTACACTCCTAAAAAAATTTTTTTTTTTCGAGGAAGATTAGCGCTGAGCTAACTGCTGCCAATCCTCCTCTTTTCGCTGAGGAAGACTGGACCTGAGCTAACATCCGTGCCCATCCTCCTCTACTTTGTATGTGGAACACCTACCACAGCATGGCGTGCCAAGCGGTGCCATGTCCACACCCAGGATCGCAACCGGCGAACCGGGCCGCCAAAGCGGAATGTGTGCACTTAACCACTGCGCCACCGGGCCAACCCCTCTGCATTTTTGAAAATCTCTTTAATGTCTGGCTTAAGAAAACAGCTTGATTCTCATATCTGCTTCTGCATTCAATCTGTTGCAATATATTGTTTTGGTTGAAGTATGTGAAGAAAATTCAGTATCACAAAGATATATAGTTAGAAAAAGGAGGAGTTTGTTTTAATAGTCTGTTTTGGATATGCTTCTTTGATAGCATGTCAAAATTCAACGAGTGACAGTTTCTTAAAGGTTAGTTGCAATGTAGAATCTGAAACCATAGCAATGACATTTTTATACTCTGTTACAGTAAAATCTATTGTTCTGTCTTGCACTTTGAATGAGCCTTTTATGTGTGCATGATTTTGTAACATCGTGCATTTGTCATTTGGAAAATGTTGACTGACTGAGTTATGCAGCTCTTCCACATTTTAACGCATTTCATCATGCAATATTAAAAAATCACGTTTGTCACTATCACTAATCTCATCAGAAAAGTCTTTAAGTACTAGTAAAAGAAAAACTATTTCCTCCCTACTCACAACACTTCTGACACTAAATGTGTGGGGTTTTTTCCCCACATCAACCAATTCTCTGGACACCAACTGGGTGTCCTACAATTCAGTTCTGACGCTAACTGCTCGGAGTTAGAGCAAACCCCACAGGCTCAGTCCCACAAGACTGTCCCCCACTACAGATGCCAGCAACAAGTCCCAGGTTGTCATCTGTACTTTTGACCAATCAGCTATAAATCTGGGGTTCCCACAACCCTTTTCAATTTCCATAATTTGCTATAACAGCTCACAGAACTCAGGGAAATACTGGTTTATTATAGACGATAAAATAAAGGATACAGATGAACAGCCAGATAAAGAGATATATAAGGCAGGATCTGGAAGGGCCCTGAGTGCAGGAGCTTCCGTCCCCATTGAGTTGGGGTATGCCACCTCCTAGCACATGAATATTTTCACCAACACAGAAGCTCTCTGAACCTCTTTGGTGAGGTTTTTTATGGAGGCTTCATAGGTAGGCATGATTGATTAAAGCATCGGCCATTAGTGGTTAAGCTAATCTCCAGCCCCTCTTCCCTCCCCAGAGGTAGGGGATGGGACCAGAAGCTCCAGCCTTCTAATCACATGATTGATTCCTCTGGCAACCAGCCCCCTTCCTTCAAGAGTCGCTCCATTAGTATGAACTCCCGTGTGGTTGAAAGGGGCTTTCTATGAGTGACAAAAGACGCTCCTCTCAGCCCTGTCTCTCAGGACTTGCCTAGGGTTTTAGGAGCTCTGTGCTGGGAACATGGAAGAAGACCAAATACATATTTCTTATTATATCACAGTATCATAACTAGGAAGCTGTCAGGCTCACAGTGGTGGACACAAGTTTTCCAAAATTGTAACTTTTGCTTGAAATCTCAAATTTTATCATAAGCAATACATACTGTCAGTTTTTCATGGAGTGACAGGCTCACTTTATTCATTTTCAAGAAAATGGCTGCCAAATATCAGAGTCTGAATCACCTTTGTTTGTCAGTCTTTCTTTCAAGTAAAAATGGTATTCCATGAAAAAAGCAGCTAGTTCAGCTGGCAGCTCAACGAATCACACAAGTGCTTTTCCTTGAGACAACCAGCATCCTTTGGCAGCAGAACTGCTTTATGCATATTTCCCCCTTTTTTACACAGAATATTATTATTATTTTTTTTTTTTGAGGAAGATTAGCCCTGAGCTGACATCTGCTGCCAATCCTCCTTTTTTTGCTGAGAAAGACTGGCCCTGAGCTAACGTCCATGCCCATCTTCCTCTACTTTATACGTGGGATGCCTACCACAGCATGGCGTGCCAAGCGGTGCCACGTCCACACCCGGGATCTGAACCAGAGAACCCAAGGCCACCGAAGCGGAACGTGTGTACTTAACCGCTGTGCCACTGGGCCGGCACCTGTATTTCTTTTACTCTTTTTTAAGTGGCACCTGAGTCAACATCTGTTGCCAATCTTTCTTTTTTCCTTCTTCTTCTTTTCCCCAAAGCCCCCTACTACTTAGTTGTATATTCTAGTTGCAGGTCCTTCTGGTTGTGCCATGTGGGATGCCACCTCAGCGTGGCTTGATGAGCAGTGCCATGTCTGTGCCCAGGATCCAAACCAGCGAAATCCTGGGCCACCAAAATGGCATGCGCGAACTTAACCACTCAGCCATGGGGCTGGCCCCTCTAGCCTTTTATATTCAGAATCTGGGGGCCTGTGAATTAAACTAACAAAAGACAGATTAACAGGAGAAAAGGCATATAATTTTTAGTAATATTTACATGCATGGGAGTTAACAGAAAAGAAGTGAAATTCAAAGAAGTGGTTAGACTTGGGGGCTTATATACCATTCTAACAAAGGAAAAGGGGTTTGGCTTTGGGGGATAATAAACTGTGGGAAAGTGGCTAGGAAATATATAAGGGAACTAATGGAAGCTAAGGGTTATTTTAGTAAGGTCTGTCTGTGCAGACTCACCTTGGTGTCCACTCTCCATCTCCAGTGATGAGTTGCTCTTCCCTTCCTGGTACTAGGGGAAACATTTTCATAAGGGGACATTGATGCCCTGCTTTTGGGCAGATAAAGGGAAGACAAAGAACTCTTCCTGCATCTGTTGACTCTCAACTGCCTTTAGGTCAAAATAATCCTTATACCAAAGTGGCATATCCTGTTCCTTTCAGGTGCCACTGCCTTAATTGGTGCTAAGGCACTAACAGTTTTCCCCACCATTGCTTTTGAGCGATCAGCCAAAGATAACATAGTGAAAAGGGCAAATGATGTCTTAGTATTACCATGAAAACACTGTTGGCTTGTAGATCTCCTGAGAGGATCTTGGAGACCTCCAGGGTCCATGGACCACACTTTGTGAACACTGCCCTTCTGTATTGCATTACGTGTTTGTTTACCAACAAATAAATCATTTTAAAGCCTCCCTTCCATGGCTCCCCACTCCTGAGGGTGAAGCACATGCCTTGGCATAAAATGCAAAGCCCTGTGACTCGCCTTTGCCCCTCGCCTCCTGTAGGTCCTCACCCTGTATCAGAACACTCGCCATGCTAAAGGAGTTGCTTGGAATTGCCAGAATGTAGTGGTATGTGTTGCTTTCCTCCTGTCCATTTCTATTTTCTCCAAAGCATTCTTTAAGCCTTGGCCCCACAGTCATCTCCCCTGAGTCCCTCAAGACAAAGCTGGTGCCACAGTGCTCAGTGAATGGCTGTGGATATCCAAGTGGAGTGGGATGCAGTGCAATTGGCCAAGCACATTCCTGGGGCCTAGTCTGCTATAGCATCTCTGGTGTCAGATCTGAAAATCTGGGCAGGGCAATGGGGCAAGTGTGGCGAGAGGGGAGGCCTGTCGGGAACTCTGGGGTGTACCACAGAGGAAGGCCACTCCTTCCTGTTGCCAAGGCCCTGTCTCTCTCTATGCTTAGGGAGTGGGTGTTAGGGGATGGTCCTTATGAGTGGCCACTGTCCCCTACTGGGACAGGCCTAGGGCTGCCAGATAAAATATAGAATGCCCAGTTAAAATTGAATTTCAGATAAGCAATGTATATTTTTTAGTATAAGGATATCCCAAATATGGCACGGGACATAGTTAAGCTAAAAAAATTATTCAGTGTTTATCTGAAATTCACATTTAACTGGGAGTCCTGATTTTTATTTGCTAAATCTGGCAACCCTAGGCAGGCCGTTACTATTCAGTGCCCTGAGCAAGCTAAGCCCCATTTCACACACTGTGTCACCTCTGTCTTTCCTGGACCTAGTCCTTGCTGCCTCCACAAGAAGCTTCAACAGCTTACTGAAATGAATCTTTTCAGTGCCAAAGCTGTATGGAACCAGAGGACAGAGGCAAACTGTGGGCTGGGATGGATACCAGGGGTAAAGCCTTACCTTTGGGTACCTCTCTCTCCCTGCAAAACGGGCTTTCCCTTACAGCTGGGCCTTCTCTGGCACCTATGGGGACTCAGTCTCCTTCCTTAACCCACCTCTGCTCCCCACTCTCCCCACCCTCCCCCCAGTCCTGGCTCTAGCCTTCTAGGGCTGGTGTGTCTGCAAACTCTCCCCGACAGGACTGGCCACCACTCCCCACACAGCAGTGGAAACTGGTCCAGCCTCCCACAGGGCTTCTGCCTGATTACCCTGGTGGGTGGGCTCTGGTCTGAGGTTGGGGATGGTGATGGGTCCTCCCTCCCAGCCAGTAGCTCTCCACCAGCCACAGCTGCCTTTGGTTTTCTCCTTTTAAGGACCTGAGGGTAAACTCTCCTCCCTACTGGGAGGACTTCTTCCTTCCAAAGATCCCAGAATGGGGGGTGTACCCTCCAGCTTGCTTAAAGCTCTGATTTTCCTCCGACTAACATGATGACCCTCTTGCCTGTGGAGAAGATTATAATCTTCTCCCCACCGTATTATGCTGAAGATGCCTTTCCCTCCTTCCGGCTTGGTGTCCCCAGTGTCCCCACAGAAACTGAAAATGCCTCCTGCTGAACCTTCTGATCAAATGGCTCAAATCTGCCCTCTCCTCCACTCCAGGGCTCCCCTGTGAGAAGGGGGCCACAGAGGGAGAGGTTTAGATGAGCCAGCCCCAGCCGTGGGCCAGTCCCTAGGAGAGGCTGTGTAGAGACAGGCCTGAGACCCAGTCAAACAGCCCTAGGTTGTGAAGTCACGCAGCAAACAGCTCCCATTGTTGGGCACTACAGCGCAGATCAAAACCAGCACAGGTTTACCCCTATGGAGGCAGTGATGGATATATTCTGGACGGGGCTGATGAGTTCTCCTAGAGAAGGTAACAGGAGAGCTAGGGCTTGTCTGAGGCAATGTGGTCATTGTTGCTGGGTGTAGGGGAGTATGCAGAGGTTTTGGGGGCAGTCCTTCTAGCCCCACTCTCCTGATTCACAGATGAAGAGTGAATGAGGCCCAGAAGAGAGATGAGTTCCCCAAGATCACACCGTCATTGAGTCAGGCCTAGAACTCTGGGCTCTTGGTCAGGAAAGGGGGCCTCATGGACATGTGGCAGATTCTCCCTCTGCTCCTGGAGGAGAAAAGGTGGGGCTTCCTGGTGAGTCTTGTGCCAGAAGGAATTCTCAGGCTAATTCAAACATTCCTCTCTTCTGAGACTTACTTGGTGTGATCCTGGCATGTACCTGGCTGCTGCTGTTGGATTCACAAGGTCAGTGCTTAGAGTCTGGCTATGGGGTCCTGGCTGGATGCCTCTGGTTTAAACAGAATTGTTTCCCACAGGTGTGGATACCTTGATCAGAGGAAACTGGGTGGCACAAGACTGCCACCTCCCCTAACATTTGCAGGCCTGGAGTAAGAGTGCGTATGAAGGCTCCTGCCTGTAGCTGGCTCCCCTTCTCTTCTGTGGCATATTGTATATTTCAAAGGTGGCCCTCACAATATATCCTAGTCCCTATACTCTCCTTACAATGCACTGTTGGGGACTGGAATTGGCCACCCCAAGATATGTCTCTTTGGCATGAGGATTATTTTGGGCTGGTTACTTTTAAAAACTGCAGACAGGAAAGAAACTCTGAAAAGTAGTAGAATTTACTTACCCTTTGTAAGAGACATTTACATTGTAAAGGAAATTGCCATCTGTAAATGTGTCTCCCTCTCTGCACCAGGAAGGAGGGATGACCTTATCTCTAGAATCTCTTACCAATGTGGAAGGCAAGGACTCAAGTCTGCATAATAACCTGACTCTTGTTTACTGTACTTGTGTGGTAATCTCCCATGATCGACTCCCCCAACCCCCAACATCCTCCTTTGTCTTTAGCTGAAGTTGATATTTAAGGTGGTGGCTTCAGCCATTTTGGTGAGTTGCTCAGGTTGCCTGAGCCTCTCCCGTGTATACATCTTATAAAGCTTTGCTTAATTTTCTCGTTATTCTGTCTCATGTGAATTTAATTTGTTCTCTGGCCAGAAGAACCCACAGCAGGTAGAGGAAATGTCTTCCTCCCCTACAGCACTTTGACACTTGTCCGATTGAGCAGTGGAGCCCAGGTGCCCTGCCCTCTCATTTGGGCAGCTTTATGACTACAGCAGAAATGATGCTATGTGACTTCTGCAGCTGAGTACAGAAGATGATGTAGCTTCTGCCTGATTCTTTTTGGGGCTCTTGCTCTTCTACCTGTGTTGCCATGCTGTGAGAAAGCCCAGGCCTACGCCAGGTAGGTGGAGGTGCTCTGCCCACAGCTGGCATCTGAGTGAGCAACTTTTGTATTGATTTTCGACCCAGCCACCATCTGACTGCCACCATATAGGACACCCCAAAAGAGAACCACCCAACTGAGCCCAGTCAAACTCCAAAACCCTAGGAGATAATAAGAAAATGATCCTTTTTGTTTTATGCCACTAAGTTTTGGGGTAGTTTGTTACACAGTAGTGCCTGCAACTCCATCCTGCACCGTGAGTGGCCTTGGGTTCATGTTTGTGGGCACCCCAGAACATCTGTCCAAATTCTCTATACTCTCCCCACGTCCTCTTGCACAAACAGCCACCACTGGCCACCCCTTGGGCCTAGAAATGCATATCCTTGCTGCCCTCAGGAAGACAGAGGCCAGGTCTGTCTGGAAAGTGGGCTTGAGGACTTGGAGGCAAGGGACCTAGAGTGTAGTCTAGAAGGAGAATGTGGGCTCCAAGTGAGTTCCACCCTTTGTCCCAGTGGGGCAGGGAGCAGACAGGGAAGGACTAGAGGGAGGCCCTCTAGAGCACAGTGCCCAGGCAGGGGCCTCGCTGCACAGTTAGGGCCATGCCGGCTTTGCACTTCACATCCACCATCTCTCGACCCTCCCCTAGCCCTGCCCTGCTGGGCTGATTATCTTACTTTGCCCACAAGAGAACACTGAGGCTCACAGGAGGTAAGTCCCAGGGCACAGGCACATCATCTGCAACCAAGGCTAGGCTCTCTCCATTATACCACATTGCTCCCAAGGCCGTCCACAGCTCAAAGACAACTGATTAAGCATTTCTTAGAAATATAGTCTACTTACCTTCGTGTTAAAACAAAACTGTAGCAGCTTTAGACTAAAAGAGGAGGCCCTGGGAACCTGAAACAGGAGGACCCAGCCTTGACCCTGGAGGATGAAGCCAGAACTCAGAGGGCTGGAGGCGTCCAGCTGCTGCCCAGCCAGGAGCCCAGTCCCGTTGGAGGTCACCAAACCAGCTGGCAGAGACTCATTTATCTCTTTAGCATGCCACCAAGAGATCTCTTTTTGATTGCCCAGTCTTTAAACTGAACGTCTACACCAAGGAGTATCTTTTAAAACCGTTTGGCCTTGAAAGAGGCGGTCTGCTCCTTATCTCTCTGTTTTGTTCTGTGTTGGCTTCCTGGCTGGTTATCAGGCGAGACTTTGGTTTCTCTGTCTCCTTTATCTCCCTGCTGGGTTTCAAAGCTGTCCTCCCAGCAGCTCCTGGCCTGAGCTTGTGCCTCACCCTGCAGAGACCAGAGCCAGGGCTGGGGGAGCCTTTCCTCCACTGCGTCCCCTGAGTGCAGACTCCCAACTCCAGGAACTCGCCTGCCCCCGGATCCCTGGGCTCTCATCGAGGCTGGCTGCATGTCAATTGTGGCTTCTCCAAGAGGGAGGCCCCATGGAGCCTAGATTTGGGGAGTTCACAGAGCAGCCTCTTTTCTTTAAATTAGGGAAACCAATATTAGGCTTCTCACTTCACTTTTGTGTACTTGTTTGCCAAATACATTACAAAAAGCAACTTCTTTTATTTCTTAAGAAAGAAAGGACATTTTAATTCCCAATGAGTAGGAAGGCTACAATGTCATATTAAATGATTGTGTCCCCCTACTCTCAGCCCCACGCCTTGCCAAGAAAGGACAGCTGGCCGCCTCACAGGATCCCTGAGGCCTGGGAAAACATTGTCTGGGCTGCATCAGCCCCTGGGCAAGGATTAAGACCCAGATCTGAGGAACAGAGGCTCTAGGAATGCCACAAAGCTGCCAGGTCCTTGCACACATGGGGCTGGTTCACAGCCACCACCACTGCTCGTGATGCTTTCCCTTCCTCTTCCCTGGCCCATTCAAACTCATCCTTCACACTCAGCTCTGGAGTCTCTTCCCTCTTTGTGGGTGTGAGATCTGTGCAGTCATACAGGGCTCTGTGGGGAGAAGGCCCTGTGCTTGGTTTAATGCTCTGTATTGTCATCTTGAAATCTGAACAAGGGCCTTGCATTTTCATGTTGCACTGGGCCATACAAATTATGTAGCCAGTCCTCCCTCCACAACATCTGTCCGATGTCACCCTTCACCCTAAGCTGAGTCTGGTGCCTCCTCTGGGCTCACACAGCCCCTAGCCTTGCCCCGATTCCAACAGTCCTGATCGTGCCACACTGTGTTAAAAAACCAAAATTCAATCGAGTAAATTTGAAGGTCTGATTAGCTTTATTAAACAATTCATGAATCAGGCAGCATCCTCTTTGGCAAATAGAAGGGAACTCAGAGGAGCTGTACAAAATGGAAGGTTTTTATAGGCGGAAGGCAGGTAGGTCAAGGACGTTATTAGCAAAAGAAAAGAAAGGATAGTTTCAGGCCAGGACATTTTCTTTTGGGGGGAAGGGAAGGGCAAGGGGGGTGTCGCTGTGCTGACAGAGCAGTCTCGTGACTGTTGTAAAAGGGACATTTCAATCATATGTGATACATACTCTTTGACCGTATATCACCACTCTGTACACCCCTATTTCTTTGGTGCCCTTCCTTCCTTGGGGAAGGAAGGCCCTGGGCTATATGGTCCTCACTTTTGGCTCATAATAAACTCATCCCAATTTTGACTTATAGATTGGTTATGGATTATTTTCATCAACAGTACTTTACCATTTTCTAGAGCAATTAAAGCTGACTAATGCAGAATATCAGAACCTTCTCAACTCTCCAGAACTGGGTGGGGTGGAGTCGGGTGAGGACCAAAATACCACCTCCAGAGGACTAGGGCCCTGCTGAGTCATGAGGGGCTCCAACTGGGTCCCAGACATGAGGAACTGGTGAGTTGTAGGCAGTCCACACTCCTGTATGTGTGTGGGTTGGGGGAGTGGTGAGTGCTGAGGCTGGATTTCACAGGAGCCAGGAAAGGAAGGGTGTGGCTTATACCAGTTCTGCCAAATCCACCATGCAACCCCCTTACAACCTTTCATTCATTTATTCATTCATCCACTCATGCAGGGGATGCGCTAGTGAGAAAGACTGACAAGTTCTAGTCTTTATGATGCTTAAGTTCCAATCTTCTTTGGAATAAAGCATAGTCCATAAATAACATGGGGGAAACAAGCCACTGATGCTCATGTGGCTCCCTGCGCCAGACAAAACTTCCACAGAGCACCCTCTGGGCTTTTGTTGTCTTTAATGGCAGCCCTCTCCTTGCTCTGGGACCTAAGCCCAATCCAGAAGCTGGGTCAGGGTGAGTGGTTATCTGAGTGTGCAACAGCCAGCACCATGCTGTGCTCTGAACTTCCCCAACAGGCCCTAGGGCCCTCACTTCTCTCCTCCCTCCCTGAGTTTTCACCCAGCGGGCTCTGGGCCCCTTCTGACCAGTCGCTAGTGCAGGCCAGAACTGCAGTCACCAGGTCTCCTCTGCCTGCCCTGGAGGCCTGGGAGGTAGAATAGGCCATGGCCCCCAACAAATACTGCAACTCCCTCTGGGCACCCAGCTCTGGGCTCAGGCACCCTGAAGAAGGTGTATCCAGCTCCAGAAGGGAAGGGCCCTGGTCTGCTTCTAAAGACTTGGTCTCCATTGTGGGTGCCTGAGAAAGAGTTGTTGAAGAAATGAAAGATCAGGCCTGGGCAGACTCTAACTTCTGGACAATCCGAACTGGAGTTTGGGCACAGTAGATCAGTGTTTGGCTGATAAGAGAGGGGAGAAGTTGGGAGTGCGTAGGGAGGGGAAAATAAAACTTTTCTATTCTCTAAATTAAAGAAAGGAAAAGACTTCTGGGCCCAAGTCCCAAGTTAAGAACAAGTCACTACAGACCCATTTTAAACTGGCCCAAGTAACCACTGACAGCTTTACCTCAGTGCCCTGAGAGCCGGCCAATCAGCAGCCTCACTCCCCAGCCAGTCCACTTCTGAAAGTCAGCCAGTCCTGAAACTCCAGGGCTGAAAGTCAGCCGATCTGCAAACAGTCCAGCTTCTGAAAGTCAGCCAACTGCTGAATGGCATGCTTTCCATACCTTATATAAGATCAGCTCAGGAGCTATGTGGGTTCTGTGCTTCCTTTGTAAGGAATTTGTTGGGTTTTTTTCCTGCAAGTAACGCATTCAGCTTCATTGTTTTAGATACGTTGTATCCTGAGGAAGGGGTCCTTGTACTCAGAACACATGTCCCAGCGGCCTCTGAGGGGCTCCCTGGTTCTGCCCTCTGCCCCCAACTCCTGGCCTCCATATACAGAACAGTCTCCCAGGGCTGGCGACAGCTGCCTCACTGGCGGTTTCAGGGCCTCCTGGCCACTTCTCTAAAATCCTATCCAGTGGTGTCTTGAGAACCAGAAGGTACGCTGTGGCTGAGGTGGGGTTATGGCGGTGAGGGGACCACAAGTGAGGGGAGGAGCTCAGCCTAAGGGGGAGCCACTCAGGGGGAAACACAGCCTTACTCTACCAGGGCTGGTATCAAAAGGACACTAATGGATGGGGGGACACATTCCATGCTATCATGTCTGGTTAGGGTGACATGATTTGATGGGGGAGGCAGGACACAAAAGAGCACTCAGCAAAACAACTCTGAAGCTCCCAGGCCACACCCAGTGAGGCTTCTCTTCCCTGGGCACTCACTGAGTGTGAGGCAGGATGGGGAGGAGAAGTCAAGGAAGGGCTCCCACTGGAAGCAAAATGCCTCCCAAGTCCTGCTCACATTAGTCCCCAGTACTTGGGTCAGGGAAACAAAGAGGACAACACAGCTCCCCCTACTCGGTCTGCTCCCACTCCTGTCCCCCAATATCCCACAGGCTAAGCCTCTGATGGGGTGAGCCCAAGGCAGGAGATCTTTTCAGAAGAGAGTTTCTGTGGGCTTCTTGGAAGAGGGGACCCTGTGGACCTGGAAGGAGGGCTGGATAGGGCGCTTGCAGTGGCTAGTGCAAAAAACGCAATCAGCCTGTGTGAAGATTCTGTCTCCTCTGCCTCCTCTGCCCCACTCCTCTCCTCCCTCGAACACCTGTCCCACATCTCCCCTTCCCATCAGAGCCTCAGCCTTCCCTTTGTGCAGTGAGTGCTGCACCACTCCTGCACCCTCCCCGCAGTCCACCCTCCCCTCCCAACCTTCACCTCTAGCAAACCTCCAAGAGGCTGATTTGCATAACATTTGCCTGTGTTTGCGTGGGGGTTCCTCTCTCCCTTTGGAGCCAGCCGGGAGCTCCTGGGTTCTGGCACCAAGGAGCTGTACTCCTCCTTGCCGGCCTAGTCCTGATAGAGGACTAGGTTCCTCTATCCCTCTCCCTCGAGGTCAGGGCTGGGACTAGGGTAAGGCCAGCAAGGTGCCTAGGGAAAAAAAAATTTAAGGAGATGCTGACCATACACTTGCTTGAGGGTAGTGCCTCCTTAAGTTTTACAACCTAGGTGCCTCACTTGCCTCACCTGAGCCCCTGGTGGGAGTGTTCTAGCCTCTGGCTGGGGTCTCAAACCAAATCTCGTAAAATATGCTGTAAAAGCTGTTAGTCCTGAGTCTGTCCTTGAGCTGGCCTGGGCACCCTGCCCTGCCCCATCCCCCCCATCTTGAGGGGGGACGCTAGAAGAAGTAAGATCTGAGGTGGGTGGGACTGTGAGATCAATATGAGGATAAGGATTGGAGGGGAGCCCCCGGCCCCCTCGGGAACTGGAGACCATGTTGAAGGAACCTCAGAGTGACCTGCCCACAGGGGGAACCAAGCAGGCCAGGCTGTGGTTGAGACCAAGTGCTGATGTGAAACCCAGAACACTGAGCTGAACTTGACTCCACCACAGCCTGTCCTGGGGATTACCCGGCTCTTCCCAGAGAGGGCTGAAGGCTCTGGGAGAGGCCAGGCTGAAGGAGGGGGTTAAACCCCAGGTCTCTGATAGGAATGAGCTGTGACAGGGGACTATTGTGAGACCAGGAGAGACATGGCAGTAAGGGACCCTGCCTGGGGGTATGTGGGTGTGGTGGAGAGGGTCGGTGGGTGTGTGTCCCCCATCTCAAGCCTAGGCTTTGGTACCTGGCTGGGCCCTGGGCGACCTTCCTTCTCTCTCAGCCCTGCCCGTTCTTCACACTGCAGATAGCTTTTACGTGCCTGACCCCTTGAGCATCCGTCCTGCCTTCAAAGCTCATCCAGAGCCCGGAAGCTCCTCTGTGCCTGGGTCACTGTTTATGGCCTCAGGAAGTGGTTTCTTGAGTCTAGGTGAAGGAGAAATGCCCCTGCTCACTGGCCTCTTCTAGCGATTGGGTGGGAGTGGTCTGCAGGCCCCTGTGGGAGGGATGGGGGTAAACCAAATGCAGGGCAAGTGTCCTCCTGTGTCTGGGGAAGTGCTGAGCCAGAGCTGGGTGTGTGTGTGTGTGTATTTGTGTGGAGTGCTCCCAGATTATTCCAGGCTGGGCCTTCTGCACTCCCTGAGTGTCTGGGAGGCCTGAACTCACTGGACAAACACCACCTGGCAGCTGGCTGGCAGGGCATTGTTTCCAGGAGGTATTTCCTCACTTCCATTTGGGAAAGGTAAAAACAAAGACAACATAGCTGGCTGATGGTTCTGAGCTTCACCTCTCAGAGTGTGAAGTGATCCCAAATTCCCTGCCTCCCATATTTCTCCTCCCACCTCCCCTAGGGCTGGGGCCCCACCAGGAGGATCTAGACCCAGCTTCCACCTGACACTTATGAGACCTCTGATAGGCAGGCCTCTAGCCTTGGCTTGTATCCCTTCAGTGATGGGGAGCTCATTGTCCCCCCGAGAGTATGAGGTAATACAAAAAGAGAACAGACTTTGGAGACAGCTGAGAGGTGGTGGCCTGGGGAGACTGGAAGGACCTGATCATAAAGCAGGACTGATGGGGCAGACCTCCCAGCTTTGACAGTGACAGGGAGAACAATAGGCCACCCCAGAATGTGCCACTTTGGCATTTGGATTATTTCGAGCTGAAGATAATTGGGGCGCAGCAGATTCAGGAAGAGCTTTTTACCTCCCTTTAACTGCCTAAAAGAATTTAGAGGGGCCAGCCCCAGGGTGCAGCGGTTAAGTGCGAACGTTCCGCTTCTGGTGGCCAAGGGTTCACCAGTTCGGATCCTGGGTGCAGACATGGCACCACTTGGCACACCATGATGTGGTAGGCGTCTCACATATAAAGTGGAGGAAGATGGGCACAGATGTTAGCTCAGGGCCAGTCTTTCTCAGCAAAAAGAGGAGGATTGGCAGCAGTTAGCTCAGGGCTAATCTTCCTCAAAAAAATAAACAAATAAATAACATAATAAAAAAATTTAAAAAAAAGAATTTAGATAGGGGACCTGTACCGGGAAGGGGACTATTACCAGAGATCACTTTTTATATCAGAAAGACTTATCTGCAGGGTGAACATTTGTTTACCAAAGATTTGCTCTTCTCACCTTCCTGTGAGTTGCCTTCGTCTGCTGTGAAGCCCCAGATCCCTGCCCACTTCTTCTGAGCTCAGGATGGTCAATTACCTGATCACCATTGGGAGTCTCAGATTTTTATTTATTTATTTATTTGAGGAAGATTAGCGCTGAGCTAACTGCTGCCAATCCTCCTTGTTTTTGCTGAGGAAGACTGGCCCTGAGCTAACATCCGTGCCCATCTTCCTCTACTTTATATGTGGGACGCCTACCACAGCATGGCTTGCCAACCGATGCCATGTCCGCACCCAGGACCGGAACCGGTGAACTCCGGGCCGCTGAAGCGGAACGTGTGAACTTAACCGCTGCACCACCCAGCTGGCCCCTAGGGAGTCAGATTTTTATGGGGCTCCTGTATGTACGAAACTTATTTTTCTCCTGTTAATCTGTCTTATGTCAATTTAATTATGAGACCAGCCAAAGAACTTAGAAGGAAAGAAGTGAAAAGCTTTTTGGCCCTACAACAGTCTCTGAGGCCATGCCGGCTAGTGGGGTGAGTTCCAGGGAGACAGGTTCCAGCTCGAAAAGAAGAAAGATGTTCTCTCAGCAGAGATAGGGGCACTGATCAAGCTTCGGGAAACTAATGAGTTTTCTGTCACAGAGGAGTGCAAGCAGAGAGTAGCCCCTCAGCAGGGCTGCAAGGGCTCCCGGAAGGGCCCCCCAGAGAGGCCCCAGCTGATGGAACAGGACCCTACTCTGGGAGGATGGCCAGGAAAGGCATCTCTTCCCTCAATCCCAGCTGGCCTGTCGGAGAAAGGGCAGGGGACCGGGGGACAGAGTCGTGAAGTCTGAGCATTGCGTGGATAGCCAGCTCCCTGGACAGGCCTCTCCTCTGGACATCAGGAGGTGGCCCTTGGCTTCCTCCCTGAGCTCTCTTTCTATCCAGCTCCTGTCACCTGAGTCAACTCATCCTCACAGCCAGGTGAAGGAAGGACTGGCATCTCCAGGCCATCTGTGCCCAGCCGAGGAAATCCCCACTGCCCAGCATCAGACCAACAGCACAGTCCTCTCAGGCTCTTCAGGGCTGGGCCTCACCTCCCTCTAGTGCCTCTTGGACCCAGGTGAGTGAGGGGCTCCCTTTCTCAAGGCCCAGACCTGCTGTTCAAGTGAAGTGTCTGGGGTCTGACCAACAGACCTTGTCCCTCCTGTGCTGCTGGCCTCACCTCTCCCAGGAGAACAGCTTCACAACCAGGCTCAGGCAGGGCAAGACAGGCACTGATAGGGAGTGCTGCTCTGTGACACTGCACACTGGAGGTTGTAGGGTCCAGAAGGGACCTTCCTGAGTCCTCAGATCCTATAGGTGGGCCTGCCCTGGGTGTGAGGCCCCAGGGGCCTATTCAAGTGAGATGCAAATCAACCCTGCAGGGCCCCAGCCCTTCCCCTTCCTCCTGCCTGACTGTCCCAGGGAAGCAGCTGGGTCTGAGCTGTCACCAGGGGGCCTCGGAGCTGGGTCAGGCTCCTGCCCTCAGCTTCACCCCCAGGAGCGTTCCCTTCCCCATCACAGCCTCAGTTTCCCTATTTGAGCCATCTCAAAGAGCTTGTCTCAAGTGAACTAAGGTCTAGGAGGCTGTCGGCCAGGCTGGGGTGGTGGGGCAGGTCTTGGAGGCCAGCAAAAGCAGGAGGCAGTCTCAGTCCTGGGGCCTGACATCCCAGCAATGTGGCCAGCCAGCCTCATGCTCATGGTGACAGGTGACAGGGCCTGGGGGTGGACATGAGAGTGGGGACAGCTTATGCTAGTGACCTACAAAGGTCAGGACAGTGGGAGCTACATTCCCCAAGAGCAGGCAACAGGCAGAACGTTGTATGCAGAGAATTTAAAAACAAAAATAAAACAGAATAAAGTCTACCTGCCTTTTATTCTCATCATGTGCTGCCAGTTCTCAACATGTCAGTGAGAAAATACTCCTCTCTAAAAAAGTCTTTTATTGGTCAAAGTTCTAAACAGTTGCTACAAATACTGTTGAATTTTTTATAATAAACTTGGAATTAGCACCTTTTACTGCTTATTCATTAATAAATAGTTATTCTACATGACCGTTCATTCAGAGAATTCCCTCTCATACACATGCAGACCAGGCTGCACACACCTGCCTCATTTGTGGCTCCCCCCTCCCTTCTGGGCTTGCCGTGTCCTTCCTGTCTCCAGTCCCTGCAGGGCTTAGTCCTATTTAAACTCTGGATTCTAAATGGCGAGGCTAGCACAGTGATTATAAAGACAAAGAAGCAGAACCTGAGTGCCTTCGATGCTGCTACCCTGTGTGGTACCTTGGAGGTTTTGTGTTTAAAATTTAAATAGCCAAATAGTGCAAAGTAAGAGGTGTAATATTTTTGTTTGATAAATGCAAACTTTAGTTAAGTATGGAATATACTCGTTTCATTTCGTGATCTTTGCTGTTAATCATGTAGAAGAGGGAAGTGTTAAAGAATGGTCCACTTGGGGCCGGCCCAGTGGTGCAGCGGTTAAGTGCCCACATTCCGCTTTGGTGGCCTGGGGTTCGCTGGTTTGGATCCTGGGTGCCTTGTCAAGCCATGCTGTGGTAGGCATCCCACATATGAAGTAGAGGAAGATGGGCACGGATATTAGCTCGGGGCCAGTCTTCCTCAGCAAAAACAAGGAGGATTGGTGGCAGATGTTAGCTCAGGGCTAATCTTCCTAAAAAAAAATAAATAAATAAATAAAAAATTAAAAGAATGGTCCACTATGAGAGTTAAAAGTGCTCAATATGCCACTGGCTTGTGCAGCTCTGCAGAGGCGGACCCGGCCAGTTCTCTACCCTGGGGCTCCTCGACCCCATGAAGAGGGCAGGGAAAGAGGTCAGCTTCCCTGGACAGACGAATGGCCTGGGCTGACCTTCCTAGCCCCTCCCCCACCCCAGCTTCAGTTACGTGTGGATGAGGTTACGCAATGGAGCCTGCAGCTACCCCATTGCACCAGGTGGGGGCCGGGGGCGGAGGGAATGGAATGGCTCTAGTTTAGCCCTGAGCAAGCTCTGATAAGGAGCAGAGGCCCCAAGTACCCTAAGCTCAGCCAGGGAGGGCAGCCTGGAAGATGGCTGGAAAACTGACAGGTGCCCTCCAGCCTGGGCCTGCCTCTTCCATTCTACCCTGCCCTCTCCCCTGTAATGATTGGAGGGGGGCAAAAATGCCACTACATCATAAGGATTATTTTGAACTGAAGATATTTGAGAATCCACAGATTCAGGAAGAAGTTTTTTTCTGAACTTCCCCTTATCTGCCTAAGAGCAGAGCCTCCCAAAAGAATTGAAATGTCGTAAATCCGCTCTCTGCGAGTTTCACAGCCAAAGAAGATTGACTCCTGAGACCAGGATAAGAAACCACCTACACAGAAAATGTCACAAAACTATCCTGTCTCCCATCTACTCTCCCCAGGGCCCGTTTATCTTTCCTGAAAGTCATTTGTTTTCCCATAACTTCCCTTTCTCCCCTTCTCTTTCCCCTTCCTCTTTTAAGATGATATATAATATCTGAGAAGGGGTTAATGTCCGAAATATATAAAGAACTCATACAACTCAATAGCAAAAAAAACAAACAATCCACTTTAAAAATAGACAGAAGATGGAGGCCGGCCCCATGGCCAAGTGGTTAAGTTCACATGCTCCACTTCGGTGGCCCAGGGTTTCACGGGTTTGGATCCTGGGCGCAGACCTAGCGCCACTCATCAAGCCACGCTGAGGTGGTGTCCCACATAGTAAAACTAGAAGGACCTACAGCTAGAATATACAACTATGTACTAGGGGCTTTGGGGAGAAGAAGAAGAAAAAAAGACAGAAGAACTGAATAGACGTTTTTCCAAAGAAGACATACAGATGGCCAACAGGTATGGGAAAAGATGCTCAACCTCACTAATCAGGGAAATGCAAACCAAAACCACAATGAGATATCACCTCACGCCTGTTAGAATGTCTGTCATCAAAAAGACAAGAGATAACAAGTGTTGGTGAGGGTGTGGAGAAAAGAGAACACTCGTACATTGTTGGTGGGGATGGAAATTGGTGCAGCCACTATGGAAAACAGTATGGAGGTTCCTCAGAAAATAAAAAATAGAACTACCATATGATCTCGCTATTCCACTACTGGGTATTTATCTGAAGAAAACAAAAACAGGATTTCGAAGAGAAATCTGCACCTCTATGTTCATTGCAGCATTATTTACAATAGCCAAGAGAGGGAAACAACCTAAGAGTCCATCAAAGGATGAATGGATAAAGGAGATGAGGCATACATAAACAGCGGAATATTATTCAGCCATGAGAAAGAAGAAAATCCTGCCATTTGCGACAGCATGCACGGACCTCGAGGGCATTATGCTGAGTGAAGTGTCAGACAGAGAAACATAAATACTGTCTATCACTTATATGTGGAATCTGAAAAAGCCAAACTCATAGAAACAGGGAGTAGAGGTGGTTGCCAGTGGCTGACGGATGGAGGGGATGGACAGATGTTGGTCAAAGGGTACAAACTTCCAGTTATGAGACAAATAGGTTCTAGGGACCTAATGTACAGCATGGTGATCTTAGTTAACAATACTGTACTGTATTCTTGAAAGTTGTTAAAAGAGTAGATCTTAAATGTTCTCATCACAAAAAAGAATGGTAATTATGTGACGGGATGGAGGTGTTAGCTAACACTAAGGTGGTGATCATTTTGCAGTATTATAAGTGTATCAAATCAACACACTGTACACCTTAGACTTACACAATGTGATATGTCAATTATATCTCAATAAAGCTGGAAAACAAAATATGACGGTATACAAGCCTGAAATTCTAACTGCTTCTTTGAGGCACATTTTCTGTGAGTTCCTGTGTATGTACGTGAGTAAACTTTGTCTTTTCTCCTGTTAATCTGTGTTTTGTCAGTTTAATTCACAGATCCTCAATCACTAAAGCTAAATGAGTAGAGGAAAAGTTTTTCGTCTCCAACATGATTATAATAAAACTAGCAGTAGGTAATATTTACTGAGCATGTACTTTATGTTAGGGCCTGCTCTAAACCTTTGTATATGTTATCTAATTTAATCCTCTGAACAACCCTTTGAGGTGGGTGCTATTTTTAGTCCCACTTTATCAATGCAACAATTGAGGCATAAAGAGGTTAATCTGCCCAAGGCACGGGGAATAAGTGGTGGGACTGGGATTTCAACCTAGTCACACCCAGCGCTCCAGCCTACGAGCTGGGGTTAGGCCAAGCTGGTGTGAGTCCTGCTTCTGGCTCTGCCACCACTGGCTGTGTAACTTTGGGCCTCAGTTTCTCTGTCTTCACAGCAGCGTGGTAAGGTCCCTCCTGGTTCTGACAATCCTCAGTTAAAAGATTGGGTCTGACAAGGAGGACACCAGCTTGACTGTGACCTGCCTGCATAGTCATCAGAGGGAATGTCATGCTACAGGAATAAGTCATTAGCTGCAGAGGAGAGGCTCGGCACTGAAGGCCTAAGACCTAGTGTTCCACTCTGCTCTGCCATTGCCTTGCTGTTGGCCTTTAGGCTGGTTGCTTGTCCTCTCTGAGTCTCAGTGCCTTCATCTCTCATTTGCCTGGTCCTCAGTCTAAAGGACCCGAGAAGAGGGTGTAACTAGAGTGTGATGAGGGTCAAGGCTGCCCCAGGGATGGAAGCCCAAGGTGTCCTGCCCTACTTACTGATCGATATCATCCTGCGGGTGGGGAGGAAAGCATAGGACATCCTGACTTAATCTGATCTGATTCTTATCTAGAGTTATAGGACCACCCAATAACCAGACCCCACCTGCACTGATACTGTTTTAACAATTTTTTTCATGATCTTTCCTTTATCTTATAAAGAAATAACACACATACTTATGCCTTATAAATTTAGCCCTACCCTCAACCCATTGCAGCTCTTACTGCCCATGGGTCCTGTCCCCATGCTACTCCATGCTATTCTCTGAATAAAGGAGCACTACTGCCAGACCTTGAGAGTCCAAGAAATCTTTCTCTCGACTCCTTGACTCACCGAGCCTGCATCAGAGCAAACTCACTATATAGAGTAAACGACTGCATGAATTGTGACTCCCAAGTCCCAGTGATATGGTGACCACAACATCTTATCAGCATCAACATATGAGGGGCAGGGGCCAGCCCCGTGGCCGAGTGGTTAAGTTCACGTACTCCACTTTGGTGGTCCAGGGTTTCGTTGGTTTGGATCCTGGGCGCGGACATAGTACCACTCATTAGGCCACGCTGAGGTGGCATCCCACATGCCACAACTAGAAGGACCCACAACTAAATATAGAACTGTGTTCTGGGGGAATTTGTGGAGAAAAAGCAGGAAAAATAAAAAGATTATGGGCCAGCCTGGTGGCGCAGCAGTTAAGTTCACACATTCTGCTTCAGCCACTCGGGGTTCGCCGGTTTGGATCCCGGGTGCGGACATGGCACGGCTTGGCACCCCATGCTGTGGTAGGCATCCCACATATAAAGTAGAGGAAGATGGGCACAGATGTTAGCTCAGGGCCAGTCTTCCTCAGCAAAAAGAGGAGGATTGGCAGCAGTTAGCTCAGGGCTAATCTTCCTCAAAAAAAAAAAGATTGGCAACAGTTGTTAGCTCAGGCGGGTGCCAATCTTTAAAAAAAGCAAAAATAAGAACATATGAGGGGTGCCTAATCTGCATATTTATCAGACCTACAGCCAGATTTGAGGGATTCAAGAGCAATACCTAAAGTTTAGCTAATTTGCATATAGCCAATCATAGTGAAGAAATGAATGGGACACCCTGTGGTATGATAAAAAATATTATATATAATATTTATGCTATAACATATTTTATACATAATATATTTTATATGTGATATATATGTAATATATATGTAAAGTTCATATATTTATATTTATTCCCGGCATGGAGCTCCTAAAACCCTTGGAGTTTCCTGAGTGATAGGAATGACTTTGGTTATTGATAACAAGCTCCTTTGACTATACCCAAATTTATGCTAATAAGATGACTCAAGGTAGGGCTCTTGGATAGTTTTAGGATGGGGGTTGGTCACTAGAAAGACCAAATATATGATTAGAGGGCGGGAATTTTCAGCTCCAACTCTTACCCTGACCCCAACCTCTAGGGAGATGGTATGGCCTGGAGATTGGATTATAAAAACTCTTAAAAAATGAGTTTCAGAGAGCTTCCAAGTTGGTAAGTACATCAAGGTGCTGGGAGGGTGGCGCACCTAGAGAGGGCATGGAAACTCTGTGCCTCACCCCCTATAGCTTGCCCTATGCATCTCTTCCATTTGGCTGTTTATTTGTATCCTTTATAATAAACCAGTAAACGTGTAAGTAAAGTGTTTTCCTTAGTTCTGTGAGTCATTCTAGCGTTACTGAACCTAGGGTGGGGAAGTTGCAGGAACCTCTGAATTTGAAGTCAGCTCAGCAGAAGTGTGGGTAGCCTGGGCACCCCATTTGCAATTGGCATCTCAAGTGGGGGCAGTCTTACAGGACTGAGCCCTTTAACTTGTAGGATCTGACACTAACTCTAGGTAGAACTGAATTGAATTGTTGGACACCCAGTTGGTATTGGAGAATTGGTTATTAGCGTGAAAAAAAATTCCACGCAGGAACCAATTACAAAAAGAGAGCTCCCCACTGCAGAGGATAAGAACTCTGAGCTGTTTTACCCCCTTGCTAGGTGCATGCTGTCTCTCAGCAACGTGCACAAAAAAGTTTGAAATAAAGGGCAAATCTCTGGCAAGAGTCTCTGCATATTGCTATGAAGAGCTTCAAATTAGACCTGATGCAGAATAACATTCTAGGCAGCCACCACTGTTGGCACAAGAGAGGGCATCTATACTAGCAAAGTGGATCACCATGGGCAGCCACTTAGAGCTTAAGGTACTGTGGTCCTTTTACTCCTGCACCAAAGGAATATATATGCGTGATATATATATGACCAAATACTTTTTTTTTCCAAAGGAAGATTGTCTCTGAGCTAACATCTGTGCCAGTCTTCCTCTATTTCGTATGTGGGTTGCCACCACAGCATGGGTTGACAGGTGGTGCAGAGGTCCGCACCCAGAATCTGAACCTGCAAACACCTGGCCACCAAAGCGGAACATGCAACCTTAACTACTACACCATAGGGCTGGACCCTGAATAGAGACTTTTATCTAAATAGTTGGAATAATTCTATATGGGATCTTTTATGTTGAATAATCTTATAATAAATATGAATAAGTTGAAAATGCTACCCATCTTATCCTGAGTCCTCTGAAAAACCGAGCTTGATGCAAGGATTAGGTGTTAATGCCTTATTTGGAAGGTGCAAGCCCAGGGCAGTGAGGGTGAAGAGAAAGAAAGTAAGGCCAGGAAAGGTGAAATGCAATGCGTGACGTGTTACAGTGCTGGCCACAGCTTCACAACAAGCCTCCTGAGACACAGCAGGTCACTCAGCAGGCATGTTGCTCTGCATGGGGGTGTGTCCCCAGGGTTTCAAGAATCAGTCCAAGGAGAGAGAAAAGAGGGAGAATTTATCTGTCCAGCTGCTTCCCACCTCCTATTTCCCATTGGCCAAGTTTCACCCCAGGGGAACAAACTCACCCCTACTTTGGGGTTCATCACCAATAACCTCAGTGGCTAGATTCATGCCTTGTGATGTGGTATTTTATCTAATTCTAAAAGTAGAGAGTCGCTGGTGCTGGTGGCATGCCAGCTAAGAGAAATAAAGCAGATTGCTGGGGAATCTGAGCAAGCATCCAAGGTTTGCACCCCTAGATCCTATTCTGGTTAGATTCCAAAATTAGTAGAATTAGCGTAACGCATTCCCTGCAGGTTGACACACGGTTTCTCCATCTGTGAAACGAGGTTGCTAGTTGAGGATGACCTTCCACCCGCATGTCCCCTACCCCAGTTCTGACTGTTTCTTGGGGAGGAAGGCTGCCAGGGGCCCAGCACAGCTCACTCACACCTCCACCTTCTGCTGCCTGTGACCATACCCCTACAAGCCAAGCTAGGGCCAATAGTTGAATTCACATTCCCCAGTACCACCTACTGTGCACCAGGAACCCAGAAGTGAATCAGACCCTGTCTGCACTATTTGATTGCTAATAATAATAATAATAGCCACCCCATTACCATCTTTTATTGTAGTGCCAGCTTTGTGTCTGACATAAACGTAAATATACACACATGCATCTTGTTTAATCCTGACTACAACCTTAAAGATATGCATCACTTTCCCCTTTTTTTTTTTTTTGAGGAAGATTAGCCCTGAGCTAACATCTGCTGCCAATCTTCCTCTTTTTGCTGAGGAAGACTGGCCCTGAGCTAACATTTGTGCCAGTCTTCCTCCGCTTTACACGTGGGACGCCTACCACAGCATGGCTTTTGCCAAGTGGTGCCATGTCTGCACCCGGGATCCAAACTGGCAGACCCCAGGCCGCCGAGAAGCGGAATGTGCGCACTTAACAGCTGCGCCACCTGGCCGGTCCCACTTTCCCATTTTATAGACAGAGAAACTGAGGCTTGGATATGCTCTGGGACTTGCCCAAGATCACCAAAGAGTAAGAAGGGCCTGATTTAGACTAAAAACACCCTATGGTTTGAGTTTCTATGAGGAAGCCAATTGCAGATCATGCTAGAGGGATGCCTACTGTTTCTTAATCAGGCAGGTTTTCTCAGTGTGCTGTAAAAAGGTTTGTGGCCAATGCACCCACACGCACTTTAGGCTGAGGTTCCTGGGCGGCTTCCTGTCTGGATATTTGTGTGTGCATGTGAGTGCTTACCTGGAACAGCCAGGTCCCCTTTCTCCCTTCTCAATGCAGCACAGCATGAGAGCTCATGGGCTGAGCCTGGGCTCCCATAAAGGGTCACCATCCCATAAAGGAGCACGCAGAGTGAGGGCTGAGCTTGTGTCAACAGGCTGTGGGGTCCTCTGTCCTTTGCCCACACCTTCCGGCCCTCCTCCCTGGTGAGATGTCCCCTCCAGCAGCTGGCCCAGAGCAGCTGGCCATTCGTGAGAAATTGACCCCATCCCACTCTGGTCTGGGGCTGCTGTGGTGTGAGAAGTGCCCCCTTCAAATTCTCTTTATCTGGAAGTGGACGCCTGGGACACCACGGTCACTCCCCTCAAGGGAACAAACAACCATTCTTGGTAAGTGGAAATATTTTTTAAGCCAAGAAGCTGCTGCTCTAAATTTGCTAAAACTGGGTCAATATTTGGCTTCAATCCCCAGGACAAACATCAGTATGGAGAAAACTTTTACAGTTGCAGGTGCTCCATAGACCAATGAATGCAACCAATTATATATTACACAGATGGGCAGTGAATTGGATGTTTGAAATGCTGTCTTTCACTTGTTTAGAAGCCAAAGATACATTTTTAGAAAGTATTATCAAAAAGAGAAAAGTGGCACAATGCAAATATGAGATGGAAGAGACAATGAAGATGGTTGATGATAAATGTTTCATAACAAGGCTATATTTTTGTTTTGTTTTGTTTAACAAGTTTTTGACAAGTGTCAATGTCCTACGAGTGCTGCCCCTAAATGGGGGGACTTCTCTCTGAGGAGGGAGGGTTTGTGAGTCTCCTTGGCCTTTCTTCCACCCAGGATTCCTGGGTATCTCTCATGTGGGGACTGAAGTTCCTCCAGGAGGATGCTGTGGGGCCATTCTTCTCTCACCTGGATGACGCACACAGCCAGGGCCAGCTTCATGGGTCTGAGACCAGAGCAGCCCATGTGGCCTTGCACTCAGAAGGGCGCTGAGCTGGGTTTAATACACTGGGATCAATTGGCATCTTGAAGTTCTTCGTAATTTTATCTCTGACTGTGAAGCCCAATGGGGTAATAGAGCCTGTGCCAGGGGCTTGGGACCTCCTGCTGCCTCCCTGCCTCCCTGGAAAGAGTTCTCTGCTGTCAGCTCCCTCAAAGTTCTAGGGCCGCGGCCCTGCCTGCCTCTTCCTCCTGCCTACCCCACGACCACTGGCCATCCTTCCCTGGACAGGCAGCAATATGGCAAGTTCAGCAGGCCCACTTGAACAGGGCAAACCTCTCTCCTGCTCCCATCTGGTGCCTAGCGTATTCTGACTTGGAGGTTGGAACATGGCTTGGGACTGCAGGCCTCTGGGAAGGGAAGATGCCTGGCTTGACTTCTTGGGGCATCTGTCTGGTGCTGGGAGGAGGGGCTACCTTGTAGTCAGTGGGACCACAGGTGTGTGTCAAGTCTTGGGGCTTGCCCACCCCCACCCCCAACCAGTGAGGGTCTGCACTTGCCCTGTGAGCATCCTTGAGCTGAAAGGAGCGCAACATTAAATAAATAAATAAATAAATAAATAAATAAAAATTGTGATGGGTTGAGAAAGAAATTGCAGAAATAAGAACAAAGCTTTCCCCCTGCTTTTTGAACAAGGAACTAGGCAATTTCATTTTGCGCTGGGCCTGGCAGATTGTGTGGCCAGTCCCACACACAGTCTGTGCTGGAGCCAGTCCTCACCGGCTCCCAGCTCCACGTGCAGTGATGTCGTGTCGAAAGCTTGAAAGGGCCATGGTGATAATATTAACAACACAGAAATCAGGCAAAAGCTGCAAAACAGAACTTTTTTTACAGACCTGGTTGTTAAACGTTTACCAGCACACCATTGCACAGAGTGCTCAATAAATGTTGGAAACATTTTACTCTTGTTATTTTTATTGGCTAAACGGGGCAGGCCCAAACTTTTGGGTGGACACCATGGAACGCTAGGGAATAAAACAGTTTATTAAGTGCCAGGCACTGACCCAAACCATTTCACGACCATTTCAGGGATGAGGAAACAACTCAGAGAGGTACTGGTCTCACCCAAGACCACACAGCAGGACAGAAGCTGAGCTGACATTTTGACCCAAAGTCCTAGCTCTTAGGAGAGGCTCTTTAGAGCCACATGTCCCCATCCCTGCACACTGCCTAGCACTGAGTCCTAAACTTTGGGAATGAACTGGGACAAGCGGGCTCAGGAGGAATAGGCAGGGCAGGAGTTGCAGGAAGGACCCAGAAGTCCTGACCCTGCACTTTTGTCCTCTTGCAGGATCTTCACAGCCTGGGGCAGAAGCCTGGATGAATGCGCAGCAGGACAGAATGTTCCAGCAGCCACCGACTAGATCAAAGGCACAAATATTTGTTAAGCCCGGGGGCCTCCCAGACATGCTGGCAGGGTTAGGGGGAGCTGGTGTATGGAGCCTCTCTTTCTTGGGCAGGGAATCCAGGCGAGGGAGAAGCCCCTCAAAGAGGTCCTCCCTGACCCTGTTCTCTTTGTCACTTCTGTATACGAACCCCTCACACCCTCAAGTATGAAAAGCCCCGTCACAAAGCACCTTCTCAGCCACGAGCAGAAAAGGGAGCTGACACCCATTTTACAGATAAGGAATCTGAGGCCCACAGAGGGAAGAGAACATGCCCAAGCGCTGGGAAATGGGGGAGCCTGAAGTGGTGAAGGGCCGGAAAGCTTGCCCCCAACACTGACAGTCTCCCATCCTGCGTGTGGTCTCCGGCTCCCTACTCAAGAACTTCGCTTGACTCTCGCTGACCTGGACTAGTCGCTAGTCCCTGACTGACCCCCAGACCCTCTTCTCTGTTCAGGCTTTCTGTATCCTTGCTTCTTGCAGCTCCCCGGGCTGTTCTTTCCCCAGGGGACCCTCCCCTCTCTTCTTGTCTCCCAGCTCAGGGAGCCCTCTCGTCCCCCACACTCTCCAAATCTTGACCCTCCCGCCTTTCCCAGCTCAGACGTGGCCCTCCCGACTGCTCTTCCTCACAGAGTTCTTGCTGTCTCAGGAGGGGAAGCATGGGGAACTGGGAAGCAGGGGTCTGGGTCCTAGTGGCAGCTCTGTCCCCAACTCACAGGGTGACCTGGGGCTACCCTGTTCTCTCTGAGCCTCAGATCCCTCATCTGGACTCAGCCCACCTTTCTCACCAGGGAATTGAGAGTCTGGATGGGAAGCCCTGGCCGTGGGGTTCTTGTTGGCATCAGCATTGCTCCCACCTTGGGCTCCATCCAGACCCTTGCCACCCAGTCACACACTGTCTTACTTCTGCCTCCCCCCTGGGGGTGGGAGGCCTGTGTCTGACCTGAGAGCTCAGCTGGCATGGGCGCTGTGAGCATGGGCACTCCTCCCCGCCACAGGCCCCAGGGAGCCAGGCAGTATGGGGCTGGGAGGGGCTGCAGTAAGAGAGTTCGGAAGCCACCTTGAGTCCCAGCCCTGGGCAGTTCTGCCCTTCAACCTCCAAGTGTTAACAACTTTTCCCAATCAAGAGCAAACTCTCCATGCCAGCAAAATTGAAAAAGGCCCCTGGTGGCCATGGCATAGTGGTTGGGTTTAGTGGCTCCACTTCGCCATCCTCGTTTGTGGGTTTGGATCCCAGGCACCATCTACACCACTTGTCAGCCATGCCGTGGTGGTCACCCACATACAAAGTGGGGGGAGACTGGCACAGTTGTTGGCTCAGGGCCAGTCTTCCTCAGGAAAAAACAAAAAGGGCCTCTGGGAAACACTGGAGTTTTTTCCCCTGAGGCAGACTTCGGGAGGGCCCAAAGAAGTGCCCCAGCAATGCCTAGAATCAGAGACTGTCAAGGTAATGCGTCCTGTAGACACCTGCTCCCCATTGTACAGATGAGGAAACTGAGACCTAGAGAGATGCAGGGACTTGCCACCACCGCAGTGGAGACGGGAGTGCGACTACGTTCAGACAGCAGGGCTTGTCTTGAAGCTGGGCGGGCCTACCAAGCTCCAGGTTTTACTGAGTTTGAACATTACTTTGAGTTGCTCTGGGGGCTCAGGCCCTTTCACAGTCACCCCTTGGCACCGCCACTAGTTGGGGTCTTAGAACGTCCAAGGCTGAAGCACGACCAACCAGCGCCGCCCGCGCCGAGCGACACGCCGCCACCTCGCAGCTCTATTCGGAGGCTCTCGGCCCCCGGAGGCCGGCGGAGGAGGGGCGGGGCTCCCGGGGCGGGGCGGGGCGCGGGGGGCGGGGCGGGGCGGGGCGCGGGGGCGGGGCTCCCGGGGTGGGGGCGGGGCGGGGCGCGCCGGCCGGGACTCCACCCCCTCAAACTCCCCGCTCCGGTAAACAAGCGGTGGCTGCGCTCGGAGGCTTCTCCTGCAAGCCTGGCCCCGAGTTACATCACGGGTCCCGGGAGCCTCCCGCCCCGGGGGCCCGGTCCCGGCGGCCCTCGCCCGGCCGCCCGCCGCCTCTGTCCGAGGAGCAGAGGGTTAGCGAGGCGCCTCCCTCCCCGGGCCGTCAGGGCAGGAAGGCCTCCAGGTTTTTTCCGGAGGCCCCTGGGGACTTGGTTGAAACCGGATTCAGCTCCAGGGTGGGGGATCTGCTGCGGCCGCGCAGAAACTGCGCCTCAGTTTCGCCACTTGTCAAACCAGGGGGCTGTGTTAGGATTCTGTGCCTCCAGCTGGGGAAAGGAGAGACGCACCCTGAGCCTGGGGCGAGGGGCTGCCCCTGTTGGGCTGTGGCTCAGAGCTGGGCTTTCTACTTTAGCGGTGTAGTGGGGCTCGCAGAGCCGCGAGTTTCAGAACGAAGACACTCCCCTCCAAGGGGGCCTTGGAGACCACTCTGCCGCGCAGAGGAAAGATGACTTTGCAGTATGCTGGCATCCCCCTCTCTCGACTTGCTGCGGGACCCCGACCTTCTGGGTCAAATGAAAATCATAGTTCCTCTCTGCCACCCTCACGGCCGGTTTGTGCCAGCTTTGCAAAAGGTATTGGGTTGCACAACCAGGAGGGAGATTTCCGCTCAACTTCCACATCTTCCACCTCAGAGCCTGATGGTTGGAACAGGCTGCCTAAGGAGGCAGTGGGCACCTGGGCTTGGGAGACGCTCAAGCGGAGTCTGGTCAGGGAGGCCGCAGAAGGGAGGCATGCTGGGATCTCTAGGAGCTGCTCAGTCCAGGACTCCACGATTCGGTGCTTCTGCACCTGCGCTGTCCAGGGAGGTAACCACTAGCCACATGTGGCTGTTGAGCACTTGAAAGGTGTTGTGGGGACCCACTGGAAACCCCAGAGTTGGCATGAAGATTATTTTAAGCTAAAGACATTTGAGATTCAACGATGCAGAAAAAAGTCTCCTCAGCTCCCTTTATCTGACTAAAAGCAGCAACTGCTGGGAAATGAGGCTGCCATAAATCCGCTCTCCATAGGAGTTTTATGGCCCTGAAGAGGACTAGAGGGCATTCATACTGTATAGACAAATATTATCACAAACCTTCTTATCTTCTCTGTTCGCCTAAAAACCCATTTGTCTTTCCTGAAGAAATCTATTTGTTTTTCCCACAGAAGCTGTTTCTCCCTCCTCCCTTTGTAAGCCTTTAGCTTTAATCATTTAACGAGCCAGCTACTTCGTTTGTTGGCTTATATATGCATTCAAAATACACTTTTTTCCTCCTGTTAATCTGTCTTTTGTTGATTTAATTTGCAGGCCCCAGGAACTGAACATACTGGGGTAGAGGAAAAGTTGTTTTTCTCCCATACAGTGTCTAGTCCACATTGATATGTGCAAGAAGTGTAAAATACGCACAGAATTTCAAAGAAATAAAAGGATGTAAAATATATCATTAACAATTTCATATATTGATTATGTGTGATATATTTTGGATAAAATGGGTTGAATAAAATACATTAATAAAATTAATTTCACCTGTTTCTTTTTATTTTTTTCATGTCTACTAGAAAATTGTAAAAAGCATAGCTGGTATTACATTTCTATTGGATAGAACTACTAAATGCCAAGTGACCTTGACCTTGTATCTTTGGGTTTGCTTTTACCAGGCAACATTAACGTGGCTTTATTAGCTGAATGCTCTGTGTCAGGTCCTGAGTGGCTTGGGCAGTGGGGGTAGAGAAAGCAGAGGCACTGTGCCAGCGCTCGGGAAGCTGCCAAGCCCCTCTTGGCTCCCAGCTCAGCCTGGCTGGGTCTTCCTGCAGTCCTGCCTCCCCTCCTCCACGGGACACTCAGGCCAGCAGAAGTCTGGGCAGAGGGTTCTGGGGCCTGCCAGGGCTCTGGGAACTCAGGGAATGAGCTCCATGCAGGCCAAGGGTTCAGAAGACAGTGTGGCCAGTGGCCAGGAACCATGACTGGCCCTTGAGAGCTGCTCCCATGGCTGAGACCACAGGTGAGCCCTTCAGCTGCCCAGTCCCAGGCCTCCCTGCCCAGCTCCACCTGACCATCTCTAAGTGGCATCAGAGCCCTCCACCAGCCCTGCCAGCACCACCTGGCTGGGATGGAACAGGCTGCCCGGCTCTCTCCTCCTCTCTGCCACCTCCTATTCCCCAGGCTCTGCTAGATTAAAAGATGCAGGCTGGAGTCTGGGAAAGATATCCCAGACTCACTCAAAAGGAAAAAAACAAAAAATAACTTCTGCAGCTGATATTTTTGATTAACAGCCCACACCTGGCAATTTGGAGGGACGGTCCTGGTTGGTATGACCCAGGTTTAACCCATCAGCTGATACGAATGTGACAGCTTTACAGCCCTGTAAAGCTAACCAGAACTGCATGTAGTTAAACAACCTTATCTAACATTCCTTCTTCTTCTCCTGTATAAACTTACTCATAATAATAATAGCTAACACTCTTATTATGCTTATTGTGTGCCGGGCAAGGTGCTAGTGGCGTCCATAGATTAATTCACTTAACTTGAATTCCAGTAGATTTCAGGCACAACAACAGCAACCCTGCAGGGTAAGTCCTATTATTATCCATTGTTCATGGGGAGCGGGGAACAGAGGCACAGAGAGGTTAAGTAAACTTGCTCAGAGTCACACAGCTAGAAAGGGGCAAGACGGGATTGAAACCAGGCAGCCTGGCTCTGGTGTTTGTGCTCCATGTCACTTCATTACACAGCTTCTACCAGGATGCTGGAGGAATCTATTGTGTTTTGTTTTCCTTGACTGGTTCCTTTGTTGACCAGTTTGTGATAAACCTGTGACACGTGCTCACATCTAAAACGTGTTGGAGATTGGCTTCAATGGATTAAAAATGATGAGGTGGGAAAGTGACCAAACTCATGGGGAAGAAGAGGAAAATCCCAGAAAAATAAATCTATCATTCTTTGTCCATTTCTCTACGTGGGTGGGCAGGGGAGCACTGTCTAAGAATGGGTCAGCTTGTTCAGAGATAAACTGCAGCTGAAGGCTGCTGTGGTCTGGCCTGATGGCTGTCCCTGGCTTAGCAAGCCGCCTGGGCGGGCTCAGAAATGTGGACATATCTGGTTTGCAGGCGTGGGGGTGGAGGGCTAAATTGCACCGGATGGGAATGGAAGAATAAGCATTTCAGACAGGGGAGGGGAGTGGGGAGGAACCGAAGAAGAAGATGTCAGCAAGCTGTGACCTGAGTGGAGTGTGGCAGGACAGGAAACAGCTGATGGGTTTTTTCTTTTTTCTTTTTTTGAGGAAGATTAGCCCTGAGCTAACATCTGCTGCCAATCCTCCTCTTTTTGCTGAGGAAGACTGGCCCTGAGCTAACATCTGTGCCCATCTTCCTCTACTTTATATGTGGGATGCCTACCACGGCATGGCTTGCCAAAAGGTGCCATGTCCGCACCCAGGATCCGAACCGGGGAACCCCAGGCCGCCAAAGCAGAACATGCGCACTTAACTGCTGCGCCACCGGGCCGGCCCCTGCTGATGGGATTTTAAACAAGATGGCCTCCATTTAATTGTCTGCCTTGCTTGTGCTGAGCTGGGATGTTGTTCCTCTCCATCGTTCTGAAATGGAGAAACGCTCTTTGTGCAGTCAGTGTTGAGGAGCTGAGGGGTCTGTGGGGTGGGGGCGTGAAGGGGATGGGGTATGTCCAGCTTGGGGAGGAGTGGGCCTGGAGGCCATGGGCACAGGGCAAGCTGCTGGTTGAGAAGTCGTCCTGAAGAAACAAAAGCCATCCTCAGAGTTGCTGGGGGGCGGGGGGGGCGGAGGGGTCACTGGGTTCCTGCCAGGTGCAGGTTGGGCAATGCACAAGGGTGCCCAGCCAAAATGGCACCTAGCCCCTGAGATGCTCCACTTCCAAGTCAGGTGCCCTGGTACAGGGCTCTGTCTGCCCAGAGTGTGCCTTTTCCCAGTCAGTGTGGGCTAGCAGCAGCCCTGTGTGGAGCCTCTGCTGAAAGCTGAAGACTTAAGGCCTCTCAGGCAGCAGTGCTTGGGTCGCACACCCAGTACGGGCCCTGGGCTGTTGCTCTAGGCCCTCCTGGGTCAGAGAAGGCCCATCAGGCCTCTCCAGGCCTCGTCCTGACTCCTGACCCAGCCTCCCGCCGCTTTCTGGGCATGGACCAGCCTCCTCTGGGCAGCCTGCCTCAGCGAGTGCATCCAGTGCGTGGGACCTCAAAGACACAGAGCCGGGGCCCACGATGGGAGTCCCGAGTGATACACTATGAGCAAGAGAGCATCTGGGTTGGCTAATTAGGGTTTTTGGGGTTTTTTTTAAAGAAGTTTGAGCAGACTCAAGGGTTTGTTCATTTATTAATCTGTTCATTCCTCTTTTTAGTGACCTGGACACCAGATACATTGGTTTTCTAATTTAGTCTCACAACATCCCTTTAGATATTTTTATTCCTAAATTATAGATAAAGAAACTGAGGGAAGGGGTAGCCGGGACTCAGCCCTGTCTGGGTCGTTCTGGTCTTCCAGCTTGGTGAAGGTGGGCGTTGGCAGCCTGGGCTTTGATCTGGAAGTGAAGGAGTGGATGAGGAGGCTGGGCGCACCTGTGGGCATGGACCCACATAGGAGCCACAGCTGGCAGAAGAGGGGATTATGAATGAGAAGGCTGGTGGGGCTCGAACAAAGGTGGGAAATAGGGAGGGAGGGGACAGGGTGCCCTCAAAGCCTTGCAGGCTGGAAGGGGTAGGAGGGTGGTGGGTGCCCAGTGGGAATCGCCTGCAGAGGTTCCCCCCCCCCCAGAAAGTGATGGGACTACCTTGAGGATGGGGTGGGTCATCCCACGCCTCCTCCTCCTCCTCTGGGCTGGGGAGGAGGGAGGGAGTCCAGCTGGATGAGCTGGGAATTTGCCCATCCCTAGGGGCTGTCCAGGGCAGTTGTCCAGAGGGGAGGGCCAGCCTGTCCCTGGCAGGTCGGAGTGAGGGGGCACTGGGCGTTTCATTCAGGATCCCCTTCCTCCCTTCCACGATAGGAAAATAAGAAAGGTGAAATAGCCCATGGTAGAGACAAAAATGGGCCACCCACGTCCAGTCGCTTCCCTCAGGTCACAGAGTTAGGCTGGGGTGCGGCTGGGAGGCAAACTGACCTTTACTAGTCTGGTGGAGGAACTTGTAAACCCCAGAGCAGTGGGTTTGAGGGAAAGGGCTGGGGAAAGGGCGGGGAGAGCAAACATGGAGGGAGGGCAGTGGGTGATAGAACACCCCCACCCCAACACCCACCCTCCTAGCACCTCCTTATTCTGGGCCAAGTGGGCACACACAGAGGTCAGTGCAGACCCAAACATAACAGGCCTGGCAGAGTGCAGGACGCTGAGAAAAATGAACAAGTGAGTGAGCAAATGAATGACTGGGAGAAAGAATGGATGAAAAGCCATGTTTGGAGGTCCGCATCTGTCAGCGCAAGGGTGTGTTCCTGCGCGAGTGCAACATCGTTCTCCTCCTGGGTCCTCCAAGCTCCTGTGAGTCCTGCCTGGCTGGGAGGGCTCCCCTCAGGGCGTGGTGGCAGGAGCACAGGGCTGGGAGTGAGGACCCCCTGGGCTTGCTTGACTCCTGGATTGGCTGCTGCTTTGCGGTGAGACCTTGAGCAGGCCACTTCACCTGGGTTCCTCCTCTGCACGACAGGCCTAGTAACCTGCGGCTCAGGAGATTGTTGTCCACTACAGCCCACTAAACTTCACGGGCTGGAAGGCTCTGAAGAGTTACAAGAAGAGTCAACAGCTCTGGACAGAGTCCACAGGCGGGCGTGGGGGCAGGAAATGGGGAGGGGTGGAGGAGGGCGGGCAGTGAGCACCCTGGGCAGGCCTGTTCTGGGGGTGGGGGTGCTCTTGGTTGTCCCAGGCCAGACAGTCCCCCACATGCACATGCACCCCCAGCCACACAGCCCAGCTGGGGTCCTCCCCACCCCTGGGGTTCACGTCTCCCAGGAAGCATTGAGCACTGCTGGACCCCAGCTCAGGCTGGGTTCCTCATAGTCACAACCTCGCTTAGTCTGCCCAATTGTCCCATGAGACGGGTAACAATTATCCTAATTTTATACCTGTGTGAACCATGCTTCAGGGAGGTGAAGTGACTTGCCTAAGGCAACACAGCTAAGCAGTAACAGAAGCAGACTTTGAGCTGAGAATGGGGCACTGACCCTCCCCAGCCCCTCCAGCACAGAGTGTGGGCCCCCTGGCCCTAGGAGCATATTCTTGAGCTCAAGCAGGGCCCTCTGTGAGGCCTGTCTCGACTTGTCACAGGATGGGGAGCCCGGCATCCTGGTGGAAGCATATCAGGTCACAGTGACAGTCCTGGCTCCTCAGGGACTGGCTCCCAGCCACAGCCCTGCAGGGGGGCGGGTAGCACTCCACCCCACTGACCCTGGTGCATGGGATCAGCCAATCAGGGATCCCCCTCAAAGTCCAAAGGGGTGCTGGGGACCAGAAGGTTTGCAGGAGTGGATGAGAGATGGCCACGGCCTGTGCAGGCCCTGAGAAATAACGAGGGCTATTCAGGGAGAGCAGACTCAGGCTGTGGGTGGGTCGGCCCGAGGGAGCTGGGAGGCCTTTCACGTCCAGGCCCAGATCTACCTCTCGTGTTTGCCAGCATTCCCGACCACTTCCCCCAGCCCCACAGCCCAGCTGAGCAGTGGGCACAGTCTCCCCAGTTGCCCCAAAATGCCTTCACAGGCCCTTTGTCCTCAATGGCTCCATGCTGCCCCTTCTGGGAACAAACAAGGACCATTGTCACAGGTGGGGCTCAGACTGACCACAGCCTGACACTCCTGCCCTCCACTGGGCTGTGGTTAGCATGTCAGCAACATAGCACCTGCCGTGGACTTCGGGAAGGTGCTACTCAGAAGATCACCGTGGGCAAGGAGGACCACGCCAGGGGCAGCAACGGCCCCTCTGCTTGCCTGCTGGAGATGGCAAGCCATGGAGTTTCCAAGTCCCTTCCCCTTAATTGAACAGACCTATCTCAAGGCCTTCTGTCCCTATTAGGATTGTCCTGGCATGTGCCCTGGTTGTTGCCTCATAATTGGGATAGGAATGAGGAGGGAACCAGGACTGGGCGCTGGGATTGGGATGAGCTGGGGTTGGGATGAAGATGGGCCTGGCTGGGCCGGGGGCAGAAGGGCTGGGAGCTGGAGGCTTGAAAGCAGGGGACTTTACTGGAAGGACTTGCCTGTCCCCATCCCTCCAGCACTGAGCCTCGAAGGGAGGAGAGAATGGGGGAGGGGGAGGTTGGCTTTCTGGCCTTCCCACTGTGACTCATAGAACTTCTTTCCCCAGAAGGGAAAGCAGACTTCAGCCCCGCACTTTTGAGTCCTGAGGGCTCTGCAGGAAGCAGGAGGAACACAGGTTCACTATGTGCTTACTGCCTCCCAGGCCCCATCAGGTGCATGAGAACTTAGGCACTTGACCCACACCACGAACCTGGGGCAGGATCATCATCCCAAAACCAAGGACCCTGTGAAGGGCTTTGCCCCAGGTCCCACAGCCCTGAGTGGCAAGTTGAGATTCAGGTCTAGGTTAGGCAGCTGGTGCCTTTTTTTCAGCAGAGCATCTCTAAGAAGGCACCCTTCCTCCAAGGAACGCACGAACAGGAGGTTTCAGCGCCAGGACAGCGAGGCAGCAGTTTCCAAGCAGTGGGACTTTTCTGGACTGAACTGGAGATTCATGGGGGTAGGGGGAAGGCAAGCCCTGCCCCAGCCAAGCCTCCTCCCCAGCTGCAGGGTATTTGCTGCTTCTGCTGCTGGGGCTGGAGTCTCATGACTGACCACAGCCCCACGTCAGCCCCAGGTGGCCTCAGTCTGCAGGCCTCGGCTTGGGTGAGACTGGCTTCCTGTCTGTCTGGGTCCCCTGCACTGCTGTTTATGCTGCTTACCCAGGCCTGACATGCTCTCCCTCCCCTAAGTCTGAGCAGTACCTTGGTGGGACCCCCCAACCCCTCATGCAGACCCCTCTCCCTGGGCCAGGGCTAGGGAGGGAGACAAGAGGGGCTTCCCTTGATGCTCACCTCCTGCCCCAGGGCCGGGGTACCACTGCCACCTGCCTCCCACCCCCATAGTGCTACTGTTCACCCCTAGAGCCCGCCTCTTGTAATCCTCTCTGGAACTTGGGGGCTGTTACTTTTATTGTCCCTAGGTTAAAGATGGGGAAACTGAGCTCAGTCAAAGGACATCTCGGCCTGTCCCCAACCCCAGAACCCTCCACTGTTCTATGCTCCCAGCACTCTCCAACAGCAACTCACGTCTCACCCCCTCTTTTGTGTCCTGCAGGAGGCCTTCTCTCACCCCACCAGCCACAGGCCACCCCCACACCGCCCCACCTTCAGCTCCCTGATCTGACCCCAACTAGCTTTGTTTCCTCCCCTAGGAGACCTTAGGGGCTTGGCTGGCCTCCTGCCCTCTCCCTGATCTCTCAGCCAGCCAGGGGGCCCTGAAGGAGTGGAGGTGGTGAGGAGGTGTAAGGGTGCTGAGAGCAGGTCCCAGGCATTGCTGGGAGAAGCCATGCCTGGTGGGGCTCCTCTGCCTTCCAGCCCCTACTCCCATCCCTGAGACAGCCTCAGTTGGCTCCACTGCCTTGTGCTGGGAAGCCCGTATCAGGGGATGCTGGGAGGGTACCTGTGGGTGCAGGGAGACTGACAGGGGCCTCACAGCCTGGCCCCTTGGCCTGCCTGCACTTGTCCCAGCCCTGGGCCCTGAGGTCACGGAGACCTCCTGAAATCTGTGCCCAGGGGAGCTGTTCAAGGGCAGACAGGCCTGATGAGGTGCTAATTTCAGAGCTAATTGGAGCCAGTGAGCTACAGATGGCCTAGTCAACAGGAGGTGGGGACTGCATGAAGGGGGCTGCCAGTGGAAGGTAAGGAGAGAGGCCAAGGCCCAGGGCCAGAGCTGGCTGTTTGTTCAGGAATTGTTGATTTACTAGCTGACCAGCTGCCGTGAAATGCATCCTAGTCTCTTCCACACCTCGGCCCTAGCCCTGGCTTTCTCTTCACCAAAGGACTTGTGTTCTGATGCCACACTTGTTGGAATTGTCCACTGAGCACTTGGGGGCAGACTGATCTGCCCTGGGGACTACTGGAGGAGGAGGAGGGCCACAGCCCTGTCCTGGGGCCCCTCCCCCGCTGCCACCCAGGCAGACGTGGGGCTGGCTGCCTTTGGAGGAGCCTGTGAGAACAGAGGTGATGTCACTGAGCTGGGTTATTTTGGAGGGTTCTGGGGCCCACCCCATGCCAGCCCTGGCTCTTTTTGGACCTTGGCCTGGGCCCTGTCCCTCTGGGAATACCTACTGTGCAGCCTCTCGTGGGGCCTGGAGAGCCCAGGGAGATAGACTCATATGCTGTGACAGTGGAGGCCTCCCAGATGGGGGATGCCATTGCTCCACGGATGGAGGGCAGGGGAGCTAGCCAGGCCACTTTGCTGTAACCAGAAAGGAAAAGGGTAGAACGCTCTTCCCCGCCCCAGATTCCCCTCTTCACAGCCCACCTTTCTGGCTCAGTAATTCTTCAGCACCCTGGAGCTGGGGGGATCTTGGTCACCTAGGGCCAGACTCCAGGCCTCGGCAGGGCAGTGTGTGGCTGTCATCCACACGGGCCAAAGCTGGCTGCCTGGGTGTCTCGGCCCACCCAGCTCTAGCCCTATTGACTCCCGTGGCTCCTGACCACACTCTGCACTCTCTCTGGTGTCCAGGCCTTTATTTAGGCTGTTGCCCCTGCCAAGCATGCCCTCTCTGCTCCTTTCTGCCTAGTTAGGCCTCAACACTCTGCAGGCTCGGGTTCATCTGTGTCCCAGACTGCTCTGTGACCTTCTGCTTGACCTCTGGTAGTGCTGCAGCCCCTGCTCCTCCACCCCCACCCCACCCCACCCCCACCACGGGGCCAAGGACCCGGAATGGTTGGTTACCAGAAGGGAAAGCGGGAGGCTAACCTTCCCACAGACGCACACTGAATGCTGTCTCACCCTCTCCCTCCCAGGGTGCTCTCAGAACTCAATGAGATCGTGGGTATGAAAGGCCTCTGGTAGTAATACTGGTTTAACAACAATAATAATTTCTCCAATTTTATGAGTCCCTACTTCTGAGCCAGGCATTGTGTTAGGTACTTTCTGCACATATCTTCTCACAGCAACCCTCCAGGGCTGGAGTTTTTATTATCTCCACTTTTCAAAAGGAACAGAGGCTCAGAGAGGCCAAGCAACTCATCCAAAGTTACACAGCAACTAAGTGACAGACTGAGGACTCTCAAGTCACTACCCTCACAATGCAGGGGAGGTGGGGTGTTATTTTTTGCCAACCTGTTTCCTTCCCCCTTTCCCCTTCCCCCCGGCCTGTTATCCTCTGCCTGGTAAGTTTGCATCATTACTAGAGCCCAGGGTCCAATTAGGGGACCACCCCAAGGGAGCTGACTGAGGCAATCCCTGCCCCAAGGGGGCCTCCCTGAGCCAAAGTTTTAATTAGCCATCACTGCTCTTCCTGAAACTCTGACCTGCAGGCAGTTACACCAGCCCAGCCCGGCTTTGTGGCAAGAGGCAGGACTGGCGTCCAACTCGGCAGCACAGCCAAAGCCACTCCTGCATGGGAGAGAGATGTGGCTGGGTCCCTGTCCCACCACGGGTCCCAGGGTCCACCTCAGCATTACCTCATTTAATCCATTAAATGGATTAATAAAATACACGGATTAAGTGACTTAATCCATTAAATGGATTAAAGAACTGAAAGATGTTAGTTAACATTTGTAAAGCTTTAAAAGAGTGCCTAGTACATAAAAGGCTATATGGGTGTTAAATCAAAAATACAAGTCAGGGGCTGGCCCTGTGGCTGAGTGGTTAAGTTCGCGCGCTCCGCTGCAGGCGGCCCAGTGTTTCGTTAGTTCGAATCCTGGGCGCAGACATGGCACTGCTCATCAGACCACGCTGAGGCAGCGTCCCACATGCCACAACTAGAAGAACCCACAACGAAGAATACACAACTGTGTACCGGGGGGCTTTGGGGAGAAAAAGGAAAAAATAAAAATCTTTAAAAATACAAGTCAGCAGGGATGGCAGGGAGCAAGGGGCAGGTGGGGGCACGAGGCTATTCTTAGCCATGAAGATGGCACGTTCCTGGGTCACCTGGCAATGCTGGGTGGCCTGTCAGCATCTGTAAGGTTTGCAGTCCTGCCCATCTGCATTGCGGGAAGCTTGGGGCTGAGCACACAGCTGGGCTTGGAGGAAGCGGGTGAACAGGTGTGCAGGGGAGGCTGCGTGCCAGGCGCTGCCCTGAGCGTTGTATGTACTGCGCTCTGCCTGTGAGACGGGGGTCATTGTCCCATTCTACCCGCGTGTCCAGGGTCAACAACTATTGACAGCCGTGCAGGGTTTAGACCCAGGGCCCAAGCCTTGCACAGTGGAAACCTGATGCCTTGTGTCCCCCACCTCAGGCCATGGGGTGGTGGTCAGTAAGGCCAAAGAGCCACACCCCCAGTCCCTAAAGAGGGAAAAGTGCCCCTCTCTCCTCCCGTTCAGCCTCCCCTCAACCTCCCAAAAACCTGTGGGCTCGGAACAGGTGTTTGTGTGGAGGATCCTGGGAACCCCTTTACTGGGGCAGGGCTGTGAGTGTGAGCTGAGATGACAAGGAGTTTCGGAGGCTGCAGAGTTGAGGCACCACCCCCTCCCCTCCTGGGAGCTTGAGGCCTCCTGACCATGACCCTGGCCTCAGCTGGCCTGGCTGCACACCTCCCCCATCAGCAGCAGCTGCTGTGCCTGCCCGAAACCAGAGCTGAACCCTCGGATGCTGCTGCCTAGTAACCAGCCCTAAGTGACAGAAACCCCAGCAGGCCACTAACGAGGGGACAGCACCAACCACCTGGCCCAGACCCCACTGCCCCAGCCAGCCTTAGGAAGGCTTCCATGGACAGGCCACCTGGCCTGCCCACAATAGGAGGGGAGGGTGTTCTGGCACTGGTGGAGGGGGCCCAGGCAGGGCCAGGAGGAGCTGGGTTGGCAGCCCCTCAAGACCTTTGAACTGGGGAGCTGGAGGAAGGTGATTCCACATAGAGGCCAATGTCCGACTGAAGCAAGGTGGGCATTGGGCAGGAGTCAGGATTGTGGGTACAGCCTGCCCAGGCCCAAACTACCATCCTGGAAACAGCTGTGCTGCTCTGCCCAGGGCACAGAGGCCGGGGGAGGGGATCCCGAGGGAGAGGCCTTGGATGGGGAAAGGAAAGGAGGCAATTAGGGAGGCTGGCAGCAGTCCAGGCCGCGGGTAGCGGGAGCAGCCTCCTGCAACACTGAGGACCAAATGCATCAGCTTCTCCCCTTTGCACGGGAGCTCCCCCCTCACTTCCCCCCGCCCCAGCCCTAGGCTGGGGCCCTCCAAGGAGGGGGCCTCAGGCAGTGTGAGGCCTGCAGGTGGAGCTCAGCCAGGTGTTTTTCTGTCCCAGGTCTGGGGGTGCGATGGGGAGGGAAAGGCAGTGTCAGAACAAGAAGGAAGCTGGTGTACAGACTGGACAGGCCTTCAGGAGACCTGGGTTCTACACAGGCCTGCCCCAGGCCCTGGGTGCATGGTTGGCCCTCTCTGGGGCTCAGTTTTCCCATGTTGAAATGGGGGTTGGCAGTGGGCTGTTGCTGGTCTGAGGTTTGGTGTCCTGGGTCCTGAGAGTCTGAGACGGGGTGCACAGGGGCTTTGGGGGAGCTTTTGGCAGCAAAGGCTCCTTTCAGGCTCTCATCTCTGGGCCTGGAGATGTCTTTATGCCTTTCTCCCCTTTCCGAAGTACAGAGTCCTCCTTCACCATTAACTCTTCACACAGTAATCACCGCCCAGCTCAGCCCCATGCTGGGCACTGGAGTCCAAGCATCAGGCAGACCCAGGTCCTGCCCTGCAGGAGGTCCCTCCCCAGTCTAGTAGGAGAGCCAGGCTTGTAACCAGGCAATTTTAACATGGGAAGCTGCGGTTAGCATGAAGATGAGTACTATGAGGTCTCAGAGGAGGCGACCAAACCCATCCTGGAGCTCTGGAAGGCTTCCTGGGGGAGGGAACCTAAGCTGAGTCTTGAAGACCAACAGGAGTTAGCAAAGAAAGAGCCGGACAAGCAGGCAAGGCTGTGGGAGAGTATATTCCAAAGCATGGAGGTGTGACCCAGCAAGGAACTTTGGCTGACTCTGGGGACCGCAATGGCAAGCCAGTTAGAGATGGTCAATCAGGAGGCAGGCAGAAGCCTGAGTGGGGACCTACATCCTGAGGGCCCTGGGGAGCCATGGAAGGCTCCAAGCTGGGAGGTGTCAGGGACAGATGTGGGCGTTAGAAAGACCTCTCTGGAGATGGGGACGGAATGCTTCCCACTGCTTCCAGCACCGAGTCAGATCTCCCAGTGGCTGGGCTCCGGCACAGCCAGAATGGGGGACCCTCCCCTGACTCAAGGCCACAGACCCTATTCCTCAGGCCTCTCTCGGGCCATGGCAGCCCCATCCCCACAAGCACACATCACACTGAGTGCCATGGTCTGTTTCACGTCTGTCTCTCTCACTGCACCTGGGGCCCATTCACTGCCAGCATAAAGTGCAGGGATCTCAATATTTGGTGGAAGGAAGGATGGAAAGGACAGGCAATCCACCTTGGCTGTGAATTAATCCAAAAGCTCCCCCTGCCCCTGCAATAAAGTCCCCAAATTATTGTGTGTGGGCCTTTTTTCTAGCCAGTAGGCTGGCAGGCACAATCCTCCAGAGGGGCCCAGAGAAAGTGCATGCCCCTTTCTCGGTCTCTGGGATCCCCTTCTGAGAGACTCTGATTTCCTCTGGAGGTGGGGTGGGGCTCCTTAAGAGTCCGGGGGCTCCCCACTCCTTGTTCATTCCGGCAGAGCAGCAGGTTAATGCCTCCCTGGTCTTCCCTGCAGGAGGAAGCTTGCCAGGACACCTCACTCTGCTCAGATCCCTTGACCGACCCCACCCCCAGGTCCTATCCAACCTAGATCCCCTAAGATGCTCTGAGCCCAGGCTGATAGCCACTGGTACAGCTCAACCCTCAGGCTCTGCGTGCTTGGGTGGCAGAGGGTTCCTGACCACCAACAGTGCTTGAGCTTCCTCTCAGAAGGGTTTGGGGCCACACAGTCCTGTAGGGGAATCCCACCTCCTCCGTTTCGTGGCTTTGAGGGCAAGCTGCCCCCACACCCCGGCACCGCCCCAGGGGTACCACTGGTTGAGGGCTTACTATAAAGCAAGCTGTGAACTCGTTGGATCCGCAGGAGCCCTGTGACATGTTCTAGTCATGCCCATTTGACTGATAGGCAAACTGAGAGGTTAAGGGGCTTGCCTAAGGCCACACAGATCAGTAGGTCAAACCTCAGTTTGCTTGTTTTTCAAACTCCTGTCTCATGTGGCTGTAAGAATTAAACGAGATAATGTCTATCAACTGACTGGCACAGGTCCACGCTCCAAGTCAGAGCTCCTTGCCTTGCCCACTCACCAACACTGAGATACCCCTCTGCTGGGTGGGAGCAGGGGAAGGATGAGGAAGTCGAGAGGAAGTAGAGAGTGCTGTAACAGGGGTCAGTCAGGGGCGTCCCTGGAGGAAGCAATATCTATAGCTGGGTCTGAAAGGGTTGGGGAGAGCATTGCTGCGTGCCTCGGGGACAGGTGCCACACTTCTCTGTTTCTCTGCCTGTAGGGTGGCTGTCAGCGCCACATCTCCCTCCTCTGGGGTGAGGAGGAGCTCCCCAGAGGAAGGAAAGAGATTTGTAAATAGGAGGTTTGGCCTCATTAGAGGGAGTGACGTTGTTATTAATAACCACGTAGGTAACAGCTGAGGTTCAGGGAGCTGACCTTTTACCTCACGTTCCCAGGGAGCCAGGAGGAGTAACCAGCATCTAGGGTGGGACAGAGGAGGAGCGTGTGCCTGTGGAGCTGGTGCAGACCTGGTGTGGTGGTGAGTGGGAAACCTCCTCCCAGGCTTCGCATACCACTTTTGTTAACTCCACCCAGGAAGCCCACACAGGACACACTATTCCCTTCTCTACTTTTGTTCACACTGTTCCTTCCAGCCCCAACACTATTTCTCCTCTCCAAGACCACAGCCTAATAAACACATGCAGGCTCCAAAGGCGGTCACCTTATATTGATTACTTTCCTTCATCCAGCAAAGGCTTGATGGCCACCTCTCTGCACATGACCCTCGGGGTAGAGAGAAAAAGGACAAGGACAGGACCTCCTGGAGCTCAAAGTCAGTTGACACTCCAGAGCTCTGTACAGTTTACAAGCAATTTCCCACACTGATTTTCTCCAACACTCACCTTATCTATGAGGTAGGTCTCAGGGTTCCCATTTTACAGATGAGGAAGTTGAGGCTCAGAAAGTTACAAAGTGGCTCCCAAGTCCCCCACCCTATGTCCTTTCTTCTGTAGTCCAAGGTGTTAAAGTGGTGCCAAAAAGGAATGGACAAGACCCCGACTGAGGGGGCTGCTCTCTTTGTGAAGTGTCCCTGAATTAAGACTAGACTCCATGGGGCCGCAGAACACTGGTCCCTAGGCTCCTCCTGGACTCACAGACTGGAGAGAACACTGGGCCGCCTAAGCACACCCCGTGGGAGTCCTCCACCCTACCAGCCTTCCTCACCCCCACTAGCAGAGCAGAGGTGGGGGAGGGGGTATTATGCTGGAGGAGGGGGATGGGAGGGCAGAGTTGGTAAGTAGCAAGAGAGAAGAACAGCCTGTGACCTGAGTCTTGGGCCATGACCCCTAGTTGTCAGCACACAAATGAACTTCCCTGATGCTAAGGTGTGGCAGCAGGAAGATCCCCAGGCTGGGAGCCAGGAGATCTGAGTTTTTATCCCAGCCTGCCATGTGACCTTGGGGAAGCCCCAACTCTCTGATTCTCTGCTCCCCAGATCTTTCCAGACTCCATTTCTAAGGACCCTCCAGCTCCCAACTAAGTGATACCCTCTGTCCTCCCCCCAGGTGACCTCCACTTCCTACCTGCAGTGTCCAGCACCTCCTCCTCAGCTCCTGCTGCTCCAGCTGCTTCCTGACCCTTGGAATCTGTGGCCTCAGGCCTGCTCTGCCCTCTGACTCAGGCAGCTCTGACCTTTGGGATCTGAGCAGATGGCCTGGGTGGTTTTGCCCCATGAACTTGCTCTGACCTTCCCCCCTCCTCCACTGCACACATCTGTCCCCAGTCTTTGGGCAGCTCAGGAATTGTGAGGGACCAGTTTTCTTCTGAGAAGGGAGCAGCACCGAGGGGCTTCTCATCCAAAATCAGATGGCCCAGAGAGTCAGGGCAAATGGAGACAGCTCTCCAACCCCTCTCTCGGCAACATACCATCCCTGGTTGGGAATGTTCCACCCCTCCCACCTCGCAGGCTACACGTGCTCAGGCCTGTCTTTTTGAAGGAGATTTGCCAAAAAAGTTCAGAGGTAGCCAGTGAGGCCACTTAGCAAACCCCCCAGCACCCTCATTCCTGGCTCACTCCAGGGATGGGGGAATCACCCCTTCTTCAGACAGATGTGGTGCCCTAACAGTGGCTGAGATACATTCGTCTGGAATTTGCCCTCACTGGCTGCACAGAGATGAGGGGACAGACTAAAGAGCCCTTCTCCAGCCCCCTACTGGCCAAGGGAGCCAGAGCACCTACTGTGTGTCAGGTACGACCTCTTCTAAGCCCTATAACACCACCACTATGATGTAATTCCAGTTCTACTAAAATAAGGAGACTGAAGCTCCATGAGGTCAAGTGGCACGCACAAGGTACACAGAGCTAGAAAGTGGCAATGAATGAATGATCTAAGGGAGTGACTGAATGGAGGCGTGGATGGGCGCGCCGGGCAATGGTTCGCGGAGTGCAGTGGGTACAGACACAGTGCACAGCGCCCGCGACCCGGTCGGGGAGGGCGGGCCCAAGCCGGCCCTCGGCACCCCTGGGCCCAGGGGAGAGCAGGCTCCCAGAGCGCCGGCGAGCTCTGCCCCCGCCGCGCAGGCCGCCCCGCCCCCGCCCCCGCCCCGCCCCCAGCCCGCCCCGCCTGGGACCGCAGACGGCGCCCGGCGGCGGCGCGAACGGCAGCGAGGAGGGTGGCTCCAGGCTTGTTGCTCACCGCGACTTCCCGCGCAGGGCCCGGCCGGACAAGGACCCGCAGCCTGGGCGGCGCTGGAGGATGCGGCTGTGGCCCCGGGCAGCCACAGCGGGAAGCCTGGCGCCCTGCAGGTAGGCGCTCGCCCGCTCGGCGGGCGCGGAAACTTGGGCCGAGTTTGCGGGCGACGCGTGGAGAAGGGGCGGGTGGCGCTGCTCCAGGGCGCCCCTACCGGCCGGCCCGGGGATGGAGCGCGCCGGGCCTCGGTCGAGGTGGTGTGGCTCCTAACTGCCGCCGGCCCCTGGCGGGCGGGCTGCCGGGCAGGGGTCGCGACGCTGCCCTAACTTCCCTCGGACTTCGAGGCTCCCGGGGCCCGGGAGCGCTCTGGAGCTCCGCCGGGGCCCCGGCACCGGGCCGGCGAGAAGGAGCTCAGGCCGAGCCCTCGGGCCTCCCGCGGGGCCCGGCTCACGTGGACTGCCCGCGCGGAGAGGAGGGGGCGGGGGAGCTAGGCCTGGGGGGCGGCGGGCGCTGAGGCGCCGCGGGGCCCTGGACGCGCCCTGCTGGGACGGGACGGCCCTGCGGTTTCCTCGCTACGGCTTGACTCACCCTCTGGCTGCAGCCCAGGCTGGCGGGATCGCCCTGAGGCGGTGGCTGCCTGGACTCAGCGGCCGGCCGCCCCCTGCTCCGGACCTCCCGCCAGTCTTTGGGTGTCGGTCCGTAGGGCTCGGTGCGCGGGCCTACCTGCGTGCACACGTGTGCAGGGGCCCGAGCGAGGGGAGAACGCAGTTCTGGAGGGGGGTGTGTGCAGACGTGGGCCATGCACGTACTTGCAGGCACGGGTTTGCATGCGTGGCGGCGGCCTGTGTTCAGCCTGCCGGGGTGCACGTGCGCCTGCGGGCAGCGCATGGGGACACCCGGAAGCCCGCGGGGTCGGGTGCGGCGGCAGCCCCCAAGCCAGCTCGACTGAGGGCCCCAGGCACGAGAGTTATGGGCGGGGCAGGTAGAGGAAAGGGGGTAGAGGCCGACCGCGCGACCCTTCCCCCTCCACTGGAGCCTGGGCTGCCCTTGGTTTGGTTGTGGCGTCTGCAGGACCCAGAACCTCAGCTGGGGGAGGTGTGAGAACACAGGGAGGGGGCCCGGTTCAGCCAGGAGAGTCCAGACGCTGGCCACAGCTGGGCAGGATCACTCTCTTCTTCCTGGTCTTTCCCAGTGTCATCCGGAGACCCACCAGGAGGTGGACAGGGAATTGGGCCAGGGGCTGCATCTTCCCCTGCTGCTTAGGGAAGGGCTAGGACAGCGGTGGTGGGCTTTTCTCCTGTACCCTGCCCTGGTCTCTGGCTGAGGTTGGTCCTCCTAGCCCAGCCAGGGGACAACTTGGTGGCCCAGAGGGTGATGTGACCGTGTTCCCTGGGGTCCTGCCCTTCTCCAAGCCATTGCTTCCCTCCTCAGTATGTGTGTGTGTCAGGGAAAGAGGCACCTACATTTTGGCTACTGTCTTGGGTGGGGAGGGACCTCACGTGAGGGAGTGTATAATAGGCTCTCCATCTCCTACTGTCAGGTGGTAAGGTCACCCTCATACCCTTCATAGTCTTCTGCTGCTCCCTGGAGCCCCCATCTCTCCCCCAAAGAATCCTGAGGGTCCCAGGTGGCCTCACCTCTATTGGCTGGGTCCTGGGGCGTGTCTCAGGAAGTCTCTGGGGCAAAGGGCACACAATGAGCAGAGCCCAGGAGAGAAGGACTCCCGGGGCTGGAGGTGGCTATGGAGCAGGCCCCAAGGAGCATGTGGGGGAGGGGAGACGAGCGCCAGCACTTAATTAATCCAGAGCTCCCTGAAGACAGAGGCGGGGGCTCAGCACCTCAGAGCCATATAACCCCTTCTTGCAAAGTTGCTTTCAGCAGGCTGGGGGCTTTCCCAGTGGAATGTAGGGTCCCTGCCATAGGGCATGCCCTGATGCCCCTTCCTGTCTTCTCCGGAACATCCCCTGCTCTAGGCTGACCTGAGGTGTCAGATTCTGACCAGAAGATGAGCCAACTTTCTTTCTGAGGGTCCTGCCTGGCTTCCTTAGTGTAGTTAGGCTGGGCTGGGAGTAGACATTGGCCCCCATACTACCCTTGGCTTTTCCTGTCCCCAGAATGTGCTGTCTAACTCAGCCTGTGGCTGTTGCTGGCCACCAACCAGAAAGGAGGAGGGGCTCCAAGGGTGGGCTGGTCTTGGCTTGTTGGTGATGGAAACCTGGGACACCTGGCCCGTGGCCTAATCGTAGCAAGATTGAGCTGATTCATCCTTTCTAAGCCACCTGAGGGTTTTGGGGAACAGGGTGCTGAGGAAGTAGAGGGCAGGTCAATGTGGCCCTGGCAGACTGGCCTCAGATGACCCCTCATGAGTCATTGGGTGCCTGCTGCCTTGAGGAAACCCACACTTGACCTCTCTAGGCCTGGGTCCCAGACCTTGCTTGGGCTTGTTTCAGGGCCTTCGTCTTTCTCTGGCACTCAGTTTTTCCATCAGTACAATGAGGGTAGTTGCCAGCTCTGTGGCCCTGGGGTTTCCTTCACTGGTATTCACGTCCTCCCACCTCCCCACCTGCTTGTCCCTGGTGCTGGGCCTGGAATAGCCAACTGCAGCTGAAGGGCTGGAAGGGACACAGGCTCTCCTACCAGACACTTTTGGGATCTTCCTGCAGGGCCACAGCACCATCTGCTGGACGGCCTTGGCTCTCCTGCTGGGGGTGGGGCTTGAAGGAAGCACTGCCTCCAGCCACTTCACCTTGGAAGCCGCCCTCCGAACCAAGCCCTGCATCAGTATCACTCCTGGGACCTGGGTTCTAGGCCTGGCTCTGCCATTTTTAAAAAGACCGGCAAATCAGAGAGATCTAGAGGGCCACAGGAAGTCGGAATTTATGACCATGCTGAGTCCACATCTTGGCTGCAGTGGGCATCTTGAGGTCTCTGTGGCATCTTGGAATAAGAGCTTGTGGTGGGAAGTGGGGAGCCTGCCTCCCGGCCCATCTGTTTCATCAGTGAGTTTGAAGTGAATGGGTTTCCTCACCTGTATATGGAGATAGCCAAGTGAAGTGAGCCTGACTGCCCTGCAGTCTGAAACCCCAAGGGAGAGGTCTTAGGAATCATGTGGAGGAAATCTGAACAGAAGGAGCTCCTGGAATGGGTGTGGGGGGTATGTGTAGGACTGCAACACAAGAATTTGTCAAACAGAGGTTCTGCAGCTTCAGAAATGGACTTGGGAAGCTCTGCGTTGTTGGCTCATGCCTTGATTCGTTCGTACTGTCTTTATCGAGCACCTGCAAAGTGCCCAGCTCTTAGGTGTGACAGTGAGCCTGTGAGAGTAGCAGCCCTGTTTGCCTATAGCCTCTTCTGACAGCCCCTGCCTCTCTCCCTCTCTCTCCCAGGTCGGCAGTTGAGTAGCTGGGGCCGCGGAGGGCTTGAAGCCTTCACAGTGATGGCGGAGAAGAGGCCACTGGGGACGCTGGGGCCTGTGATGTATGGCAAGCTGCCCCGCCTAGAGGCAGACTCCGGGCCTGGGCACAGCCTGCCCACCTCTGCTGGTAACCAGGACCCCTGCAGCTACAAGGGTGCCTACTTCTCTTGTCCCGTGGGGGGTGCTCCCAAGGCAGGGTCAGAACGGTTCGCTTCCTGGACCCCATACCCACCCTTGTACCCTACCAGCATGGCAGGACCCCCACTTCGGACAGACAGTCTCTTGAGCAACTGCCTGCTCTACCGCCCACCAGCAGAAAGCTCTGAGAAGGTACAAGACTCTGGCCCTGTTGAGCTCCTGCCTTTCAGTCCCCAGGCTCATTCCTACCCAGGCCCACCGCTGGCTGCACCCAAACCTGTCTACCGCAACCCTCTGTGTTATGGGCTTTCCCCTTGCCTGGGGGAAGGGCCACCGAAGAGACCACTAGATGTTGATTGGACACTGGTGACTGGGCCCCTCTTACCCTCGGCCAATTCCCCTTGTTCTCTGACCCCAGCTCCTGGAAAGGGCCAATCCCTGGATGGCTCTTTCTTGCGTGGGGTGCCAGCTGGGGGATCTGGCAAAGACTCCTCAGTGAGCTTCTCTCCATGCCAAGCATTCCTAGAGAAGTATCGGACCATCCACAGCACAGGCTTCCTGGCCTCCAAGTATGCAGGTCCTTACTCTGGGGACTCCAAGCAGGCATTGTCCGAGGGACCCCCGAGTCCTTGGACCCAGCTGGCCCAACCCCTGGGACCAGCCTGCCAGGATGCAGTGCCAACCCACTGCCTGCTGCCTCACCCCCCGCAGGCCCTGCCTTGCCCTCCAGCCTGTCGCCACCCAGAGAAGCAGGGCAGCTATAGCTCAGTGGCTGCACTGGGAGCTCACAAGGGGGCTGGGTACCCACCTGGTGGACTGAGCAGCCCCTACCTGAGGCAGCAGGCATCCCAGACACCCTATATGCCCCCAGTGGGGCTGGACACTTATTCCTACCCCTCTGCACCTGTCCCAGCACCCTCACCAGGCCTCAAGCTGGAGCCACCTCTCGCTCCACGCTGCCCACTGGACTTTGCCCCCCAGACACTGGGCTTTCCTTATGCGCGGGATGATCTCTCTCTCTATGGAGCATCCCCAGGGCTTGGAGGGACACCACCTTCCCAGAACAGTATGCAGGCTGTTCCACAGCCCAGTGCCTTCCAGCGGGCGTGCCAGCCTCTACCTGCCCGCCAGCCGTGCTCAGAGCCTATGAGGCCTACGGAGAAACCAGTACAGGAAGCCGAGGAGAAGATGTGGCTGCCCAGCTGCAGGAAAGAGCAGCTCCAGCCCCAGCTTGATGAGCACCTGGGGGCACCCATTGTCATCGGAGACAGTCCTGTTCCCCGCACCCCACCGGCTCTCCCTCCCTGTGCTGAGGAGCGCCAATCTCTTCCACAGAATGAGGGCATGCTGCCACCCAGCTCTCCACCCATGCCTATTATCGACAATGTCTTCAGCCTGGCCCCCTACCGTGACTACCTGGATGTGCAGGCACCTGAGGCCACAGCTGAGCCTGACCCGGCCCCAGCCCCAGCCCCCAGTGAGAGCCATGACAAAGACTGCAAGGGAACCCTGCCGGCCCAGGAGGCCCCCTCCAGGGCGCACTGCTCACTTAGGGAGGAGATGGCACTGGACTTGAGTGTGAAGAAGCCAGTGGCAGAGGCTCCTCCTCTCAATGTCCCTAGTCCTGTGGTGCATGCCAAGCCCACTGTAGCTGTGGATGTGCCGGGCACAGGGAACACAGTCTCAGACTTGCCAGGTATGGGGAACACAGTGCCGGATCCGCCAGGCCTGAAAAAGACAGTCACAGAAGCACCTGGGCTGCCTGGGATGCCAGTGACCACAGAGGCCACCCCGAGGACCAACTTCCACAGCTCCGTTGCCTTCATGTTCCGGAAATTCAAGATCCTCCGGCCAGCACCCTTGCCTGCAGCTGTGGTCCCATCTGCACCCACCTCAGCCCCTGAGCCTGCACAGCCTGCACCCACCCCTGCATCTGTGCCCATTGGACTACAGATTCTCACCCAGCCCTTGCCTGTGGCCTGCTTCAACCTGGCACTGCCCAGCCCTCCAGCTGTAGCCATGGCTTCCCCAACCCCTGCTCCAGCTCCGTCACCTGCTCCAGCCCCGGCTCCACTTGCAGGCCCTGCTCCAGCTTCTACCCCCATCACAGCAGACTCCCCAGAGCAACACTTTGCAGGACTGCATGCGTCCCTATGTGACGCCATCTCAGGTTCAGTGGCCCACTCTCCACCTGAGAAGCTGCGTGAGTGGCTTGAGATGGCTGGGCCCTGGGGCCAGGCAGCATGGCAGGACTGTCAGGGTGTGCAGGGGCTGCTGGGCAAGCTGCTATCCCAGCTGCAGAGCTTCGTGTGCACACAGCAGTGCCCCTTCCCCCATGTGGTGCGGGCCGGCGCCATCTTTGTGCCCATCCACCTGGTAAAGGAGCGGCTCTTCCCTCGGCTGCCGCCTGCTTCCGTGGACCATGTGCTGCAGGAGCATCGCGTGGAGCTGCGTCCTACCACGCTGTCGGAGGAGCGGGCGCTGCGGGAGCGGGCCCTGCACGGCTGCACCTCACGCATGCTGAAGTTGCTGGCGCTGCGCCAGCTGCCTGACATCTACCCTGACCTGCTGGGCCTGCAGTGGCGTGACTGTGTACGCCGCCAGCTGGGTGAGCATGGGGCAGCCCCAGTAGCCACCGGAGCTGTGTGAGCGCGTGACAGGTGTGTGAGTGGTCACAGCTAAGGGATTCCAGGGCCTCTGGAAAGGGCAGGGGAGGCCCAAGAACTGGTGTCAGGGGAGGAGCTGGCCTTCCAGGGTGGGCTCTATGGATCCCCATCGCTCTTTGCCCCCAGCATCACTAAGAGCCTTCAAAGTCCCCTCTGTAAGCCTCTGAACATTCCAACTGCTCTGTCTCCTTGGAAACTCTTGACCTTCCCTGGCCCTGCACCTTCCCAGAGTCCCTCTCCTCCTCTGCTGTGCCTTCTCCGTCTTTGGTACGGTCTTCTCCACCTGAGATCATTTCCCCCTGTGTCTGTGTCTCCCCTCTTCTGAGCTTGAGCCCCAAATAACTGACTGCTTGCTGGGCTTTTTGTACCTGGTGTCTCTCTGACCCTTAACTCCTCCCAAACCATACTCCTGGGCTTTCCCTTAAGCTTCACTTCCATCCAGTCTTTCCCATCTCAGTGAATGGCACCCACTCACCCAGCGCCTCATTCCTGAACCCTGGCAGGGGTCCCCCCCACACACTGTTACCTTGTGAATGTGCACAATCCTCCCAGGGATTTACATTCCCCGAAGTGTGCCCGTAAGTCGGAATGTTGTTTTGTGGCACTAAATGATGTCTTGTGCATATCGTTCTCCAGCGTGCTCTTTTTATGGCCCGGAGCATTGTCTCCGTCGGCTCAGTTAGCCTGACCTTGCTCTCAGGAATGGCTGCAGTGTTTCGTGGTGTGGACAATCTCACTTCTTCAGCCAGGACTTTGCTGATGGTGCCAGGTGGTGTCCGTCACTGCCTCTGCTGTGTCAGAACACCTGGCATCGAGGCCCAAGGCCCGCCCTGTAGTCTTTCTCTCCCCGCCCCCCAGCCTTCCCACCACCAAGCCTCTGTCCAGGCTGTCTCCGTAGTGTTTCTTGTCCCCTCCCCTCCTGGCAGCCTTGCCCTGGGCTCTCCCCGTGTCCAGGTTCCAGGTTGGGGTGGAGAAGGGGCCCGAGGTAGTGAGTGCAGATGTGGAGCTTGAGGTCTGGAGGACAGCATTGCTGCCCTCTGAGCACTTAAGTTGGGGCATTTGTCCCAATGAGGTGCAAAGAAAATGCAAGTGTGAGCATTCCCTTCCTGAGTAAGAAAGTGTGGGAGTGTGTCAGGTGTCACTCAGAGGGCCCCCCCAGCCCAATCTCCTCCCCGTACATTTGGGTGGTCTGGGCCCAGAGAGGGACAGGTCCATTTCTCCTTCTCCTGGGCTGCCTGCTGGGCCGTGGGGCCCTGGCACTTCACAGTCCCCTCCTGCTCCAAGTCTGCAAGAGTCTGGGGCCTGATAAGGAAGTGACTGGGGCCCAGCTTCCTGCCACTGGCTGGAGTTTGGTACCTTCTCCGCCTCCCTCCCTCAGCTGTGGGTCCTCCCCGCTTCCTTGGGGGGCTGCCCTCTGTACTGTCCTTAGACAGTAATCCCCTGGCAGCCTCCCTTCCAAGCAGGCGTGCTCTTGATCAGGAGCCCTCTCCCATCCCCTCCGCCTCCTCCTCCACCCCTCTCCCTCTGGGCGTTGCCTTCAGGCCAGTCCCTGCCTGGGCTCTGGCTCCTGCTCCAGCTCTGGGGCTGGAGTGGCCGAAAAATGATGGTACTCTAATGTGTGGCAGGCCACTTTTTCTCCATGCCTCGATTTCCCCACCTGTACAGTGGGCCTTTGGATCAGATCTGGCCTGTTTGGCCTCTTTCCTCTTGTCCTTGCACCCAAACAGCTTCTGAGCAGTGCCCTCATTAGACAGAGTTCTGGTGTCACCTGGGGAGAAGCACCCCCCCCTTTTGGCTTGATGGTCTCTGGCTAGTGGTTACATGCGGGGAAGGGTCCTGATGTCTGTGACCCTACCTGGACTGTCCTGGCCCAGGACAGAGCAGAACCACTGGTGTAGACAGCTTTGGAGGCCAGGAAATGGGACCTGAGGGTCTCAAGGTCTGTAACCTGACTGTGTTCATTTTCCAGGTGACTTGGACACTGAGGCTGGAACTGTACCCTCCTCAGAACCCACCATGGCCAGAGATGAGCCGGAGAACCTAGCCCTGGCTTGGAAGTCACCTGTCCCCAAGGCCAGGAAGCCGGGAAGGAAGCCATCAACCCCTGGCCCAGAGAAAGCAGAGGCAACTGCTGGGGGAGCGTCCCATGGTGCCTCACCTACTCCTGCTGCCAGTGCCAGCCCACCCGGCCCCACACTGAGGGCCCGCTTCCGTAGCCTGCTGGAAACTGCCTGGCTCAATGGCCTGGCACTGCCCACTTGGGGCCACAAAACCTCAGGACCAGACCGGCCCACGCCGCACCCACGGCTGTTGGGCAGCCAGAGCCACCACCTGTAGCATTGGTCACGGGTGCTGTCTGGGAGTCACGCTCCCTCCCCCTCCCTTCTTCGGCTGCCTGGGGTCAGGAGTGGACATGCCCTTGGAGTTCCTCCAGCTCTCACCCTGCACCCCTACCCCCAGGTTGGGCTGAGAGCCCCTGAGCTTTTAACTTGAAGGCCTTTGTTAGAAAGGACTCCTTCCTATTTCTTCCTTAGAGAAAATGTGGGCTTTGGAGTCCAACAGATGTGGGTTTGAGTCCTGGCTCCTGTGTTCCTTGCTGTGTAACCGGGCAGGTCACCTCCTCTCTTGAACCCTCTGTTCCCCATTTGTAAAATAGGACAACACAGCCTACCTCGCAGGGTGTTGTGGGGGTAATGCCTAACACACCCATTATGGTTTGCTCTCTGCTCCCTGCCCAGGACAGGGGCCTAGATCTCAGCCAGGGTCTAGAATGTGAGGCTGAGGCAAGCAGAACCTTCCTCTAGAAAGTCTGTGTATGTCATAGGACTTGGTTTTCTCAGAGTGGTACATTGTACGTGTGTGTGATTCACACTTTCTAGGGTCATCCCCGAGAAAGCCTAGGGCCATAGCCCCAGCATTTGGGGTTGGGCCCCAACCCCCAGCCGGGAGCTCCCTGAGGGAGCCTACCCCTCCCCTTCCCCATGACAGGGGGCACAAGGATACAGCCTGGGGCTGGCATCCTTGTCCTGAGCCTGCTGCTCTCAACTCAGGAGGCCCCAGGCCTGTCCTGAATTGACACCAGTGATTTTCCTGAGCTGCCTCTGCCACATGGTGCATTATCCTGAGAAAGTTGTGTGTTTGCTGGAAGCCAAGCAGCTGCAGGGACTCAGGGACTAGAAGGGACAGGCTGCGCAACCCCTCAGTTCTGGGAAGTCTCTGAAGAGATGTACTGAAGACCCTGGCACTCCCCAAGCCAGAACCCCATCAGCCAGCCTGCTGTGGCTTACCTCCTTGCAGAGTGCTGAACAGCTGGAGGCTTGCAAACTGGGCCTTTGGCCCATTTAAGGTTTTGTAATAAGGCTGTGGGTCCTGGAGGCAGGCCATTAAACATTAAAGCATTGGGGTTGTTGTTGGACCTGGGGCTTGGCTGTGTTGGGGGAGGTGGGTCAGGGTCAGCTTGGTCTGGTCATCACCAGGTGCCTAGCCCTCTGCCCACAGGCTGCAGCTCTCCCTGTTCCTGCCCCCGAAGATGCTGGGGCTCTCCACACCCTATGCCAGCTGGCTCTGGCCAGGTGGGCCCTTGTCACATGCCCACGGGGTAGCCAGTTACCTGCTCAGGGAAAGCGCCCCCCTTTCTTGGCCTTAGCCCACTGCCGAGTCACCAGGCCCCAGCACATGCCCCTCTCCCAGGACCAAGGGTGTGCCCGCCAAAGTCTAGGTAGGACAGAAGCTGTTCCCCCCTACCCATGTTGGTGACTGCATCCCAACAAGGGACGGCCCCTCCCACACATTAGCACCCTATGCCTGCTGGGCTCTTTTCCCACAGAGGTTTGTTCTCAGGTCTGCTGAGGTGGCTTCCTGGATGTGGTTTCACATTCCATCTGGGCCAGGAGCCAGTCCGCTAGGGCTGGTCAGACCTGCCTGGCATTGACCCTAATCTTTGTGGGTTTCACTGAGCCCAGTGACGCTTTTCCTCCTGTGCCTCCCAACAGCTGGAGCCTGGCCTTGCATGGGGCAGGATCTAGAGTGCAGCTGCCATTGTCCCAGTATTGTATGCATATGGGCCAGAAGAGGTCCCTGGCTTGTGAAAGGGACAGGCCAAGAGATGGGCAACTCCAACATATTATGGTCACTGCAGCCACAGAACCTGAGAGAAGGGCACTGGAAACTCAGGAGGGGCCTGTCTTGCCTGGGGATGAGTAGGTGTCCTTGGGTCCCAGGAGGTGCTGTGTGAAATGGGTGAGCCTTGAAGACAAGTAGGAAGAAGTAGGTAAAAACAAGTGTTGAGTGCCATCTGAGCCAGGTGAACAGCATGTGCAAGGGCCTACGGGTATGTTTGGAAAAGGGAAATACCCAGGTGTGGCTGGAGTGCGGGGAACTAGCCGGAGGAGGGGGAGGGGACAGGGCCAGAAAAAATGGCTCAAAATCCAATGCAACTCATTCAGTCCTGCAAGCTGGAGAACAGAGGGTGTGGTCCGTGTGAAGTGCCAAGAGTTTGAATCACCTGAGGCTTGTGTAGGGGAAGAGGGAGAATCCCCCACCTTTCCTTCTGGATCTTATGACTGGTCAAATAATTAAAGCGACATAAGGCAGGTTAGCAGAAGAAAATAAAAGTTTAATTACATGCATATATGGGAGAAACCCTGGAAAACTGAGTGACTCGCCAGAAGGCCAAAGCTGCCACCTTAAATACCATCTTCAGTTAAAGACAGGTGGATGTTGGGGGTAGTGGTTTGGGATTTCAGAAGGGAGGAAGGCAATTCACACGGAAGTGGAAATGCAAATATTTGTTGAACAAGTTTCTGCTGGGCCAAAAATGGGCTGCCTGGTGCCTTTCTATCACACCTATTTTACATTATACTATAGTTACCTTATGGTATTAGCTCCTTCCAGGAACAGGCCTTCTATGTTAAATTCTTTTAGGTAGTTTGGGGGAAGGTCAAATGTTCTTCCTGTGTCTTCTGAGCCTTTATTATCTTCAGCTCAAAATAATCCGCATGCCAGAGTAGCACATCTTGCAGTGGCCTTCCTTGAACCCCAGCGCTCATAATTCCTGTTATGTTCCTATCCCACCCTGGGGACCCTGCTGCTCTCCCACCTTAGCTGCTAGGAACCCCATCCCCACTCAACCGGGGGACATGGAGACCAAGCCAGGAGGCCACAGCCTGCTGGGGGCAATATCCAGTGTTTGTGTCCCTTCTTATGGGGTGCACTTGGGTGAGAGACTCTGGGGAGACTACAGCTCCCCTCTTCCCCACCCTTGTGTGGGTGGGCTCCCAGCTCTGGAATCTGACCAGAAGGATGGGACTGCCCCTGTCAGAGGCAGGTCTGAGTAGTCCAGGCCCAGTCGTACCCTCAAGCAGGGCTCCTGTGTTTGTTTTTCCAGCTAGCCAGTGGCCTCAAAGCCCCTGTGATGTCTAGGTGACCGATGTCCCATCCCACTGTATCCCCTGCTCCTGAGGGGAGTCTGGCTCCAGCCCTGGAACTTGGATACCTTCGTGTTGGAGGCCTGTGTCAGGTTCCCACACAGCGTGCCCATGGCTAGGGCAGCTACCTTGTTGGAGGCCCCAGGCCTGACAGGGCTCCCATGCGCCTCTATTCTGTTCTATGCATGTCACCTGTGCAACGTTCCTGATGAATCTGGGCTCTGTTAGCTTCTGCCAACTCAGCTGGGAAGTTGCTGACAGTAAGGAGAATAGTGCCACCCGGCTTACGGACTACGTAGGGAGAGGCCTGCTTTGGGGGTGGGTGGAAGAAGGCCTGAGGCAGGATGTCTGGGGGCTCCTCCCTACTTATCTTCCCTTCTCTGTTGCCCTCAAAGAAGGCAGTTTTCTCCACGTCTCCTACCCGGCCCCAATCACCCACCAGTTCAGACATCTTGTGCACAGCGGCAGCCAAGGCATGCCAGCACATGGATACACCCAGCCTGTAGCTCTGGGGCCGTGGACCTGTGAGTCCTGTCCTGGATGAATCTCCTTAGCAGATTCTTTAAGACAGCTTTGTTGGGTGTCCTGGGCTGGGCTAGGCCCCCTCCCCACAGCACCGACATTTGTTTGTCAAGCCTCAACAAGACAGTGGGCTCAGGGCAGGGATATGGTCTGGTGTGAGTGGACAAGGGTTTGTCAATGGTGTGCGTCTCCTCAAGCTCTTTGCCCCTGTGGTCTTTGGGCATGATGCCCCCCATGTTTAGGTGCCTGCGTATAGCTACAAGTGCCTCCTCTCCCTCAGGCCGGTGTCAAGGCATGTATAGTTCCAGGAAGAAGCCCAAGTGCAAAGCCAGGCTTGGCAACGTTCCCCAGGGGCTGACAGCCCCAGCCAACCAGCCGTGGACCTGGCCTCCCTCTCCAGCCTGCCTGGGCCCAGCTGACCTCTGTCTGCTTCTGGCCCCTCCTGTGCCTGCCATGGTCTCAGCTGAACAAGACTGTCTTGCCTAATTCCTTGACTATCCTCAACAGGAAGTTTATAGAGCCACTTGGGGGCATCACATCTGTCTACGAGGCTCACCTTGGTAAGCCTGGGTCAGGCTGGAGGTAGCCAGGGGTCATGCTCTCCTGCTGGGATCGAGTCCCAGGGCCTCCCATCAGTCCTTTTCCAGTGAACAATGGCCTGGTGGGCAGCTGCCCCTTCTCCCCTGCAGGGTACCTGGACGGGGTTCGGGGCAGGAAGGTCAGGCAGGTGGTCTGTTCCTGCACCCCTCCCCCCAAGGCTTGTTGGAGCCCATCCCTGCCTGCCTCCCCCTCCTGCAGGGGCTGATTTGAGGATCCCAGGAGGGTAGTGGGGGTGGCCTCAAAGCATTCTCTCTGGCCTTCAGGCCATGGGAAACCAACAGGGCCTGGGCTGGGCTGGCTTGTATCTCACACAGCTGTCTCCCAAGACCTGGGGCTGCATGCCCTGTCCCCGGGTCGTGGAAGGAAGAAGCAGAGTTTTGCCTTCCAGGTTCAGATCCTGGTTAAGCTCCTGCCGTGGGATGTGGTCAAGAACACAGACTGTGGAGTCAGACAGCAGGGTTTTGAGCCCAGCCCTGTCACTTGGTCATTTAACCTCTGTGCTTCCCTTTCCTCAGCTATAAGATGGGGTACCAGTGCCTGTTTCCTGGGTACTCGAGAAGTACTTGCTTGTTAGCATGCGCTGAGTTCTGGAGGAGGGGACAGCATTGCATCTTCATCCCTCTGAGCCTTTGTTTGTTCATCTGGAGAACGGGGCTGCTCAGCTCTGGGGTTGCTGTGAGAATTAAGTCTGTATAATGCTGGTGGGGCCTGTGGGAAGAGTGTCCTGCACACCCCACCCTGCCCATAGGGAAAATTCCTTAGGAAAGACTCACTTATCAGGATGGGGGAGCTGGTATTCCTGGCTCTGGGGCCCTGGGGCCGGGCCTCCCCACCGTCCTGCAGCCCCTGGTGGTGGCCGTCCAGCCTGATGGCCATCTGGCTGGCTCATCTTTCCAAGTGAACTCTTTCTCCTTATATGTTGCAGTTACTGTCGTGTCACCTCCAGAAAGGCCACACTAGGTGTGTGGGTTTCCTTCCCTTTACCCCCTCTGAGGGTTATGCCACCTCCCTAAACCCACCGTGTTCACCAGATGTGTGTAAACTATGTCTTGGTGCAAGGCCTCACACAAGGCACGACACAGCCTGGTTTGTGGAGGGCCAGGGAAGCAGATCCCAAAGAGAGGAGGGGCCCAGAGCTCACCCTCAGGCTCTGTCCCCCTTCATCCCGCCGCCTCCTCTCCCATGTCACCTACCAGAGCTCCCAAGCTCATGGAGGTAGTTTGAGAGAACAAGGTGGGCACAATCTTTCCTCCTGTTTTAGGCATCATGGCAGTCAGGGGAACATCTTCCAGGGCCCCCTTCTCCACCCTGGCCTGCCCTAGCCCTTTAGTCAGAAGTTATGGGTTCAGGGAGAGTGGGGACTGACCTGGCATATGTGCATATATCAAGGTGGTCTTCAGGGTGCTGGGGTAGAGCCTTGTGGGGCAGGAGTCCCTCAGGGGTATGAATGAGAGGTTGCATATTACAGAAGTGCAGAGGAACCTACCACCAGCTACCGTCAACCCCTACATGGTGACCTTCCTGCCGACCCTCTTTGGCATCTTACTGGGTAAGCCTGCGGTCTGGGCCCTGGGCTCCTGGGTCCCACTGGGCCTGCTGGCTTTCCTGCAGGTGGGGGAGACTTTAGGGCAAGACTACACCTGAGTCCCCACCATCCCCCTGCACCACTGCTGCCAAATCTTTCTTGTGTCCTGGTGGGCTCAGAAGCTGCTAGTTTTGTGGGTCAAGGCCTTTGCCTACCTGGGGTATCCAGGAGATCGCCAAGCCTGCCTCCCACCCTCAGACCAATAGGATGCTGTCAGGGTTGGCCTCGCTGCCAGACCTCCCTGAGCCTGGCTTGCCCGTACGGCCCCACACTGTTCCTGGCGAAGCCCGCACATCCAGTGGCTCTGAGTTGCTGTGTAGCAGCCAGGCCTCGCTTTGGCCACCAGCACCCAAGCCTTCTGGTCTGGGGCTGGGCCTTGCCCCCAGAAGCCCCCATTCCCACACTTGACCCTGTCAGTCTTCTGCCCTGACCTCCTCCTGTAGGCTCTACTCTAGGCCTCTCTGCTGTCCTCAAGCTGCATGATTGTCTAAATGAGCGTCTAGAAACAAAAACTTTGTGATATCAATTCCCACCTGCTCCTTGTCATTGAATTTTCCATACCCGAGAAGGTTGGTTTCTCTTCCTTAGACCCATAGTGCCCCCAGCCCCACCGTGCCGGGCCAGGCATAGGGTGCCTCATCCCCAGTCCTCCTGAGAGAGCTGGAGCTGTTCTCCTTCCTGCATGCTCTGTGGGGATGTGGGTCCCCGCACAGCTCTAGAGGAGGGAGGCCAGACCACTGCCTTGCCATGTTCTGCTCCAGAGGCCCCGGTGCCGGGCAATCCCCGGGCCTGACCTGAGCGCCTGCCTTGTGGGGAGTCCTTGTGGGCAGGTAGGTGTAGCGTTGGACCCACGCGCCTTCCTCCTCCGCCCGCTCCCTTCTCTGAACCTCTGTGCCCCACGGGGGAGCCCTGACTCTCATTCCTCCTCCTCCCCGAGGATGGTTCCTGTCACTGCAGGGTGAGAACGTAGCAGAGGGGAAGCAGAGACTGGGGCTTCTCACCTGGGCCTAAGTTCTTGTTCTATCACTGTCTAGCTGTGTGTGCCTCAGTTTCCTTGTCTGTAAATGAGGTGGAGAAATGTGTGTGTGAAGCCTTTGGCGGGGACCTGGCCTGGAGTGAGTATGGAAAGGGCAGTGAGACTTTATGCACATTGGGGAGTGGGGGGAGCCTGTGGTTAAAGCTCAGCTGACCTCCCTGATGTGGGTGACAAGGTCCTTGGGTGTCCTAGGAGGGAAGAAGCCCCCTTTGCTGTGTGACTTCGGGCTGGTGCCTTGCCCTCTCTGGCTCTGGATTCACTTCTTGGGTTGAGGCACTGTCTGGAAGGCTGAGGGCAAGTTTGGCAGAGAAGGAGAGGTTTGGAGTTTGGGTTGCAGTGGAGGGAGCAGTAGCATGAGGGGTCACCTGGGGGTAGAGAAAAGGGGGCAAAAGCCAGGAGTCAGGAAGAACTGTCTGTGTGCACCCAGAACAGTGCTGCCTGCCCTCCCCCACATCCACCTGGCCCTGGGGTCATCAAGGTAACTGAGTTAGGGCCACATATGTCCCCACCTCTTCCAGGGCCTGTGGGTGGTGGGGGAGGCAAGGTCCCCTCTGTGGGTCTCCATTTCCCCTTCCTGGTTCCCTGCCATTTGGGTCCTAAGTTCGGTCTCTGTCACCCCACTTCTGCCCCCAGCATCATTTCTGAGGGTTGTGGGAGGGCAGCCAGGACTGGACTGGGGCTAAGTGGGGCCGGTTTGGAGGATTCTGCCTGACCACTCCTGGGTCGTGCCCTAGGGCAAAGGAGGTGAGCTTTTTGGGCATACTGACTGCACCACCCAGGCTCTGCTAACACCCACTGGGAAATGTTTGCACAGGACCGGGGGCCTGGGTGGGGGGGGCAGGGCAGGGCAGCCCCCAGGGGAGCAGGAAGGATCCACTCCAAGCGCCTTTCTGGAGAGGGTCCTCGGGCCTTGCCGTGCGTGGCTAGGCCGAAGGCAGGGCTTCAGGGTCCCCAGGCCAAATGCTCCAAAGCAGTCCCTCCACTTTAGCACCTGGGACAGGAAGGGTGGGGATCACTGGGGTCAGGCCAAGCCCACCTGGCTAGAAACCCCTCAATTGCGGCTGATGGGTTCAGGTGAGGAGTGAGTCATAAAGGGGCCAGCTGACCCCTCAGCTTGACTCAGAGGGTCAAAGGTCCCGCCTGCCCTCCAGGAAGGAGCACCTGGCCCAGCCAGGCACTCAGCAGGACAAGGGTGAGGAAAATAAGCAGGAGGCCAGGATGGTGAGAGCCACAGCATAGCTGGAGGTGGGGGTGTCAGGCTGACCCAAGGCTTTGGAGCTGAGGGTACTTTGAGCAGAACGGGATGGGTTCCCATCCTCCCAGATCACAGACCTCTGAGAAAGCAAAGCCAGGCCTGCAGAGAAGTCCCGGCATGGGGTCCTGGCCCAGAAGGCATAGCAGGAACAGAACACGGGAGCTGGGGCCACCATGACGGGCTCCCAGGAGGAGGCAGGGCCAGGCCTGGGTCTTGAAGGGCAGCCAACTGGGGGCTAGTCCAGGAAGAAGAGAGGGCAGGCAGGGGAGGCAGGCTTCAGACGCAGGGCAGGCAGGTGCAGCAAGGAACCGAGCCTGAGGGAGGAGGCAGATAGAGGACACAGACACAGGGAAGGGGCCTGCAGAGGGAAACAGGGAGAGGTCTGGCCAAGGTCTGGGAAGACCATCTCCACTGAGAGGCCCTCAGCTTCCTACAGGATGTGCAGACCCTGGAGCACGAGGGCCTGGGCAGGCGCAGCCCTGAAGAAGGCGGCACTCACCCTGGAAGTCAGTGAGTCTGGCCTGGCAGGAAGATCATCAAGGGTGTCAGGGAGCTGGACAAGCTGGGGGGACTTGGGGAGGCTGTCTTTGCCAGCCTCCTGCCCCACCCCCGGAGTCCAGCCCTGAGCCCCATGGACTCACTGGAACCCTTCTACCACGACTTGGCCAAAGCTCTGTAGAGGTCTGAGGACAGTAATCACCTGGTGGTCAGGAGAGGACAAAGAGGGTCCCAGCTCTACCAAAGCCTTGTCGGGTCCCCTCCACGAGGCTCCAGTCTCCTGCTCCTTCCTCCTCTTCACCCACCGCCTCACCCATCTCGTTAGCATCCCCTGAAGTTCCTGGGCCTCAGGGCTGGTTTTGTCCTTCAAGGCCTTGGTGAAGGATTGGTCCAGGATCTGCAGCCACACCTCATACAGCACCAGCTCTGCCTTCTCCCCTAGAGTGATGGGGGTTACCTGCCTAGGCCCCCCCTCTTCGGGGAGCCTTGGGATAGGACCAAGCTCTGCCCAGTGGCTGCAACCCCAGGCTTTAATGCTCTCGGCCAGTGGTCGGTCAAATCCAGTCTGGGGCTCAGTCCAGCCTACTCCCTGTTCTTGTATGGCCCGTGAGCTAAGAATGGTTTTTACATTTTTAAATGGTTGAAAAACATCGAGTAGAATAATATTTTGTGACCCATGAAAGTTGTGATATACAAATTCCCATATCCATCAAGTTGTGCATGGACACAGCCACGCTCATCTGGTTACGTGTTGCCTGTGGCTGCTTTCTTGCTACGAGGGAGGAGCTGAGTAGAGGTGACAGCAATCCTAGGGCCCACAGAGCCTAAAACGTTTCCTATCTGGCCCCCACACACAAAGCTTGCCGCCCTGCTCTGCTCTATCTAATGGGATGATGATACCCAGCCTGCTCCCTCCCAGAGTTGGTGTAAGTGAAGCAGGAGCTGATAATTCGACTTACGTCTTCTGGGTTTTTATTTTTACCTTTCCCTGCTCTCGTGGGAGAAGTGTAAGAAAACCGTGCTGTGGCAGGGGTCATTGTAGGGGCTCGTGGACATAAACATCGCAGTCCCCCTTCAGAGGGCCGGTGGGCAGCTCTAGGGTCCGCTAACAGGGGCAGGACAGGCCCTCTGAGCTTTGAAGGTTGAAGAGGAAACATGCCCCAGGGCTGGGGGCTGGATCCCTGGGAAAGTGGAGGGAGAGTGATTTGAGCCTGCAGAGGGCAGAGGCCCAAACCAATCCCACTGTACCCTGGATGGCTGGCACCCAGGGACAGCTGTGTATGGGGCATGGGGCAGAGCCTGCAGCACCGAGCCCCCTCGAGAGGCTGCAGGGACCACAGCAGGGCTGGGATTCAGCACGGTAGGTGGACTATCGCCTTCTGTAGCTGACTGGGCTCCCAAGAGCAGCTCCAGGCTGCGTCACCGGCGTGGACTGCTTGGACCCAGAACTCTCCTGAGTAGGGTGTTGTGGATCTGATGTCCTTTTTGGGTTGCACAATCCTGCATAAGTCTTCCTATGGGGGGAGGTCCCAAGAGGAGATACTGGGCTTCCTGCAGCTCTGGCACGGCGGGTAGAGCTGAGCACTTTTGCCCCTGACTTGAGACAGATCTTGTTACTTATGTGAAGATTAACCGAGATCCTGGGCAGTAAGAGTTGGCTGGACCATCTTGTCTCTCTGATCCCAGCTTCTCATCTCTATTTAGCTCCCCAACCAAGGCTGCATATCCAATTTCTCTCTGTGGCCCTGGCTCATGAGCATTTGTTGTTGAAATGAAATTCTATCTATTCTCCAGAAGAGGAACACTGAGGCCCAGAGAGATTAAGAGGCTGCTGGCCAAAGACACAGAAATCCCAGTCCTGACTCACCATTGGCCATGACGCTGGATTTCTGGAGGGTGCTGATGGGGGTCTGGAACTCGTATTCGATGTAAATGCCCACCCACTGATCTGCATTACTAGGGCAAGTACAAGGGGAGAGTGCAGGGGTCACAGGCTCTGCCAGCACATGTTTCTAGAAGCAAGCATCCAGCCCACTGGCACACCCTCAGGCATGGGGCTCCCTACCTCCTAGGCCAGAGCTTTACATGGCCAGCAGGAGCCACCGGTACAAAGTCCTCCCCTGGTTGGCTCCTGAGCCCCTGCCTCCCATATCCTGGCTTGCGGTCCCAGTATGGAGCTGCCCGTTCTGCCCCAGGGCAGCCTCCAGGAGTGGAGCAGGCAGGCCAGGCAGGAGGGAGAAGCTGACCCACCTGAAGAAGAGCAGAGGGCCTTCCTGGGGATGCACCTTAGAGAATCTTGACACCATGGGCATGACCTGTGGGGAGTCCTGGAGGTCAGGCTGGGCCGGGAGCTGTCTCTCCTGAGAGCCAGCCTGCGGTGGGGTGGGCACAGGTGCCTAGGGTGAGGCAGGACCTCGAGAGCAAGAGTCTCCTTAAATACTGCTTCCAGGGTGCCTCACTTGCTCACCCTAGTGCTGGCCCTGGATAGGGTGTCTGGGTAGGTTGTCTGGTTACGAAGCCTGGCCATATGCCTCCTGGGACAGAGCTGTCACCTCCCTCAGACAATCCCCTCTCTCCTGGGCAAGGCATAACGCTTCAGATGGGGGCCCACGGGGCAGGGTTGTGTGCCCTCCATGCTTCCTTCCTCCATAGTACCACAGCTGGGTACTGTCCCCATGGAGTGCCACCTCATTCCTCACCCCCAAGCCGTGGAGGCCTGCAGTCAAGGGAGACAAAGTGAGCGTCCCAGGCCTCGGAGGGAGAGCAAGAGGCTGCCCCACCTGTCGGAGGATCTGCCTTCCCAGCAGGACAGAGAGGGCGGAGACGGGCACGAGGAGCTGGGGCAGGAAGGGCCTCATGGATGCTGATGGTCTCCAGGGCCAGGGCAGTTAGGTCGGACCCTGCATAGCCATGGGTGGGAGTTCAGGAAGCCCCAGGAGCCTCCTCACCCACCATGTCCTGCCAGGGCAGGAGTTGGGCCCCTCTAGGGAGCCCCCAGCATGCCCCATGGGCAAGCGAGGAGGCACTGGGGTAGGAGGTGGGAGTGGCCAGAGCACAAACTCACCATAGAGGCAAGGCTGCTGTCTTCCAGGGACAGGTTCCCCAACATCTGCCTCCTGGCCTTCACCTCACGGTACAGAGTCCAGAGGACTTCACAGGCAGAGGGGCCCGGGGCATGGCCGCCGAACAAGAGCATGTGGACAGAGCCACATCCTCATCAGGGATCCACTGGGGGCAGGGAGGGTCCCCAGATGGGGACCTGGCAGCGTCCCGAGAGGGGGAAGTTCACTGGGGAAGCCATGGACTACACAGAGAAGAGCCTCTCTGGGTGATTCCCTGAGTGATGTCACCCCTCTGGGCCTCAGCCACCTCCTCAGTAAAATGGGGATACTGACTGCTTTCCTGGAGGGTTGTGAGAGGACTAATGGCACAGCCAGCAGAGCACAAAGCACATGCTCAGGGAAAGCAAGTCCCCTTGGAGACCCCAACAAGTTGGCTCTAAGGAACACTGTGAATCCTTCCCAGGGAGAGCCTGGGGCACAGCCAGGCTGCAGTTGGCTGTGAGCTCTCAGGAAGTCAGCCTGGGCCAGACTGAGAAAAACATCCTTGGCTGCATCACAAGGAGCAGGGGCTCTGGAGAGAGGAAGGTGACAGGCCTAAGGAATCTGAAAGCCTGTGGGACATGGACCAATTGGCCATGTCCTGAGGAGGCAGCCCGGCCTCAGCATAGAGTTGGAGTTTGTGGGGAGAGACCCGGAAACAAGCAGGCTCGGGATCCAGAATCACTTCCCGTCATCCTTCCCGAGTGCGTTTTGTCCTGTGCCATCTTGGGGTTGGCAAGACAAAACTGTTCAGACCCAGGGCAGGGAAGTCATAGAAGGAGATTTCAGTTCATTAAAAGCAGAAACTTTCTAACCAGGTGGGAGCAAGGCTTGGAGAGAGAGTGACAGTGAGCTCTCCATCACTGGGAGTAATCAAGCTTGCTTCTAAATTCCTACACTGGGAGGGATTTGTCTATAGGACTCAAGGTCCACACTGAGCTCACAGCTCAAGCCGGGTCCGTGATGATTTGGACTTTCTCAACCTTTCTTAGGAGGTTGCAGGGCTGGTATTCGCTGGCAAATCTGGCTTTGGTTCTCCCCCAGCATCCCCAGAGGCTTCGAAGCAGAAAGGGCCTCACCCCAGGGGATTTGCATCTATAACATGTAAACATGTCATTTTCAGGCCCCTGGCCCCAGGGAAGTACCCTGGCACCCCTGCCCAAATCCTGCAGCTGGAATTGGGGCTCAGAGCAGGCAGGAGGTCACCTGAGGTCACACAACACAGCCAGTGGCAGAACGAGATGTGGGCCTCCCGCCTCCCCCTTGAGGGCTCTTCCTGGCTTCCAAGGTGCTCCTGGACATGGTGGGGGCTGGGCAGGGCTGGCCAGTGCTGAGGGGGGCTGAGAAGGCACAGACTGGCTGGCAGGCAGATGGTGGACCCTGAGAGCCTGGGTGCCGGGAGCCGTCAGCTTACAAGTTAAGCCTCTGCCTTGTGAGACGGTCCGGGAGAGAGATGAGGGGACGCACGGCGACACTCAAGGGATTCTACCAGGCTGCCTCTGCAACAAGTCTCCCTGGTACTTCTGACTTTTCTGCTTCTGCTCACTCTGTTCTACACCTGGGGTTATTTCAGGGGAAGTCAGCCCGGCCCTGGGAATGAGAATGATACAATGCAATATTCTAGGGAAAGTTCTGGGGGAAAACATCTTCTAGGAAAAGAACATTCTGACCCGTCCTTTGGTCGGGTAAAGCGATGGGAGTGGAGAGGGAACAAAGAAATCTGTAGCCCCCACAGATCTCTCTGGGAGGACGGTGGTTGCCACGGCCCATTGAGTCAGGAGACCGCTGGGGGTAGCCTCCTTGAAGTAAAGAATTACAGAAGCTTGACTCCCCCCGAGCCTACACACAATCAATTGCTCTTAGGACTATTGTCTACCTTGCAATCAATTACTCTTAGGACTATTGTCTACCTTGCAAAAACCCGCTTACGCGAGTCAAAAATATGTACTGGGACTGTTTCATGAAATCATCCTTGCATACCCTGAGCCCTATATAAATCATACATACACAAAATAAAGTTAGACTTGGACACCAAACTCCTTGTCTCACTGCCTCCTCCTTCGCCAACACCGTCCATCCCTCAGGAGACCCTGTTCAGCTGGGGCTGGACCCCGGCACCTGGGTCACTCACCTGAAGAGCAGGACGCCAACGCCCTCAAAGCTGGAGAGGCCTTGTGATAGCCGGGCTGGAGCTGAGGATGGGCAGAGGCATTTGAGGGCCATCATGCGTGCCCCCACTTCTCAGCAGCATCAGCTCACCCTCGCCCACCCTCAGTGTCTCTGGCCTGGCCCCTGCAATGGCCTCCTCCCTGACCACCTGAACTGCCCAGGCTGCCCAAGCGATCCCCGACACGGCCGCCAGAGAACACCTGCTAATCACTCTCGACTGAAAACTGCAGCGTGGCTCCAGCTGCCGCACAAACACACTGCCTTCCTTGGCCTTTCCTTCTGCTGTTTTCTTGAAAATCGCTCTGCAGTTCAACTGTCCTGCATCCCCACAGCTGCCACCCTGGCCCAATGCTGATCCGCTCTCACCTGGATGACAGCCCCCACCACCACCACCACCTCCCCATCTCCCATTCTTCCGTCCGCTGGCTCAGGTGGCTCTCCATACACCCCTCTCCCCCGTGCCCTTGGCCTCAGTCTCAGCCTCAGTCCACCTTTTCACCTCAGGGTCGTTGCACAGGCTGTTCCCTCTGCCCAGAAAGCCCCTGCCCATTTCATCTGGCTGCCTTCTCTCCACCCCAGTTAAAATTCCCCTTTCTGGGGCCGGCCCGGTGGCGCAGCAGTTAGGGTCACACACTCTGCTTTGGCAGCCCAGGGTTCGCCGGTTCAGATCCTGGGTGCGGACCTACACACCTCTTGGCACGCCATGCTGTGGTAGGCGTCCCACATAGAAAGCAGAGGAAGATGGGCACGGATGTGAGCGCAGGCCCAGTCTTCCCCAAAAAAACACAAAACCAAAAAAACGTAAAATTCCCCTTTCTCCCCTCCCCCCAGCAATTGAATCCGTCTTCTGCTTATCTTGTCTGTGACATCTCCTTTCTGTGCCTTGTCACCAACACAGTTCCATCTGGATTTGTTGGATCATTCGTCTTTCTGTCTCCCCCCCGCTCCAGCTTGCAGGTTCCTCCGGCAGAGGCCATGCCTGTTTTGCTCACTGTTGTTCCCCCAGCACAGTGTCTGGCACAGTAGGCACTCAGTTAGTTGGATGAACAAATGAATTAACTGAATGAATGAATGAACTAATGAACAGAGACTCAGATACAGTGGTCCCCTGAATGACAGGCAAGAGGCCAGGGCATGTTCTCTGTCCGTGGTTCCGAAGCTGGAGGCGGGTTGGTTTTGGCTGCGGGGACCCTGCATCACTCTGCAGGCAGAGAGGGCCTGTTGGTCCCTGATGGTGCTCCGGCAGAGGGTGCCAGGCGGACACACACTGAATCCTCATTCAGTTCCCGGGTGGACGAGGTCTCCACCCCAGGAGACTCCTCTCTCCACACCTGCTCCCTGGAAGGATTTCTGCCTGGGCTCTCCCTTCCTCTGGAGCAACGCAAGGCACAGGGTCTGTTTTCTTTTTCTCTTTTTAAATTTTACTTTTTTTTTTTTGAGGGAGATTAGCTCTGAGCTAACTGCTGCCAATCCTCCTCTTTTTGCTGAGGAAGACTGGCCCTGAGCTCACATCCATGCCCATCTTCCTCCACTTTATATGTGGGCCGCCTACCACAGCATGGCCTGCCAAGTGGTGCCATGTCCACACCCGGGATCTGAACCGGCGAACCCTGGACCACCGAAGCAGAACGTGCGCACTTAACCACTGCACCACCGGGCAGGCCCCAGGGTCTGTTTTCTACTTAGGTTCCTACCTTACAGCCCACATGCTCCTCCCCACATCCAAGGAGAAGCATGGGGTGGGTGTTTGTTCGGTCATTCTCTTATTTATTCAACAATCCCAGAGCCTCTGTAAGTTCCCAGCTCTGGGCCCAGCAGCCCTCAGAGGGCTCATGGTCTGGTGGTAGCGGTAGGCTCAGGTAGGACAGTGTGGGAAAGACAGAGGAAGGAATGCTGACTCTGCAAGGTCAGGGGTCTGAGTCATCAGGGGAGGCCTCCCCGAGGAATCAGCCTTCTCCAGGCAGAGAGGGAGTAGGGGATGTGAGGTGGTCCAGAGGCCTGGCATGCTCAGAAGGTGAGTGGGCGAGGCCAGGCTGGGGACAGGCTGGGGGCAGACTCCTAAGGAGGTGTTGGAAGCAGCCCATGCCTGGTGTCGGAGGTTTTCTCTCAGCTGGTGCTCCAGGGAGGCAGGGTTCCTGAGCACTGCGGAGAAGGCTTCAATGCTGATCCTGAAAGTCATGGAGCAGGTCACACAATTGGGTCCTGGGGAGGAGGCTCCTGAATCCTGCAAGGAGGCAGCCTGGCCAGGATGAGGCAGGGACGAAGACTGGGCGGGGGCAGCACCACCAGGGACTCTCGGACAGCCAGAGGGAAGGCTGGAGTCACATCTGAGGGAGAGGGTGGTCAAGGGGGTTCGGCTGGCAAGGACCACTGGCCCAGGTTGGACTGTCCACTGAAGAGTAGCCGGACCTGGAACCATCTAGAGAGGCAGGGCAGGTTGGAGGCTGGAAGCGTTGATGAGAAGGCCTGTGCCTGTGGTGGGGAGCACAGACACAGAAGGGTCCGGAGAGGTTTTGGCTCTGGGGATGAAGGAGGAAATTGGGGCCAGGACTGGTGATGTTGACTGAAATGGTGGTGGTGAGGAAGGTATTGGTGACAAACACAGAAGTGCGGGTGATGGGGATGAGAGTGGGGACAATCGTGGCAGTGACAGAGATGATGACTGTGAAGAGGGTGCTGTAGAAGGCAATGGCGACATTAAAGGACCACAGGGCCCTGGGCCCAGACTGGACATGAGACTATTTCTGGGTGACCCTGAGGCCACTGTGAGGGCTTGAGAGTCCGTGTCCAGCCTGACCACCCTGGAGCTACAGAGAGAGGAGGCTCTGTGGCAGCTAACGTGTTATCCATCAATGTAGACACAAGTGGGCCCTGGGGTGCTGAGGACACAGCCTTCTCTGGGGCCCTTGGAGATAGAAGTGTGGAAGCCCCAGGCCTGACGGTGCTTGCTGCTGATGTAGATGGCTTACAGGCCTTGGGGCTGGAGGTGGGCCTGCCCATGGGCCAGGCCAGCAGTTGAGGGATCCAGATGTGGGTGCAGCTGGCTGCCAGGTTGGCCCAGAGGTAACAGATATCCTCAGGATTGCAGGGGCAGGAGCACAGACTGTCACGGACAAGCCAGGAAGCTCACTGGACTTTGGCCCAACCCCAAGATGCCCTGGGCCAGGAGAAGCCTGCTACAGTGCTGTGGCAGCAATCTCTGGAGAGCCAGGGACCAAGATCTTCTCTGCAGGTCCAGACACATCGGACGCTGGCTGGGACTTGGGGACCCTGTGGGCTGCAGGCTTGGCCACTGATGATACAACTGGTCTTGGTGTGGCCCTGCCTGAGGCCCCAGCAGTTCCCAAATGGGCAGGCTGGTCTGAGTGGGGACCCAAAGCCTGGGGCAAGGCTAGAGGAGCTTCCTGGTCCCCGGAGGTTCTTATGCCAGGAGTGCCCCCTGCCCTCTCAGCTGAGGGAGAGGCTCCGAGAAGGAATGACACCAAGGGTTTCAATGACAGGATTATCTTCTCTCTGCTGCCTCGCAAAGCAGATGTGCCAGAGGCCAAGGGAGACCGTTCAGGCCTCTGTGAGCAGGAAGAAGGGGCAGGGCAGAAGCCGAGACCACCAGGACAGCTGCAAACCAGGAGAAGCTTGTTCTGCCAGCCACCCTGTCGGGTGGGACTGGCCCACAGCCTCTCAGACACCTGCCTCCCTGCCACCTCCCTCCTTTAGGGGGCCTGAGGAGATCCAAACCCTGGCCCCAGGGGCCGGCCTGGTGGCGCAGCGGTTAAGTTCGCACCTTCCGCTTCTCGGCGGCCCAGGGTTCGCCTGTTCGGATCCCGGGTACGGACATGGCGCCGCTTGGCACGCCATGCTGTGGTAGGTGTCCCACATATAAAGTAGAGGAAGATGGGCATGGATGTGAGCTCAGGGCCAGTCTTCCTCAGCAAAAAGAGGACGACTGGCAGTAGTTAGCTCAGGGCTAATCTTCCTCAAAAAAAAAAAAGCAAACCCTGGCCCCAGCTCTGCCACCAAATCACTGAGCTACCCTGGGCAGAAGCCTCTCCTCTCTGGTCCTAGCCCACCAGAGACAGGGGGACCATGCCTTGCCACCCAGGAAGGGGGAAGGGGGACTTTGAGGGTAAAGGGGCATACCTAAGGGTCCCCCTCTTTTCTCCCATCCCAGTCCACCCCACTGCAGGCCTCCTCCACAAGGGAAGTCTTCTCTGCCAGGGAAGCTCAAGGGCCCTGGGAATTGCTACTCAACCCTCCATCAGGGAACAAGGCTATTACCTTACCACATTCCCAGAGCACAGGATGCTTCTTGAGGGAGGTGCATGCGTGTGTGGGAGGGCATCTCTGAAAGCCTTGGGGTTAATGCCACACCTGTCTACAAGTGTGCACTGAGCCCCTTGGGAGGGCCAGCCCCACGCCAGGTTCTTCCAAATGGGTGACACTGGGTACCCTCAGGGAGCCCAAAGCCTAGGGGACTGAGGAGGGGATCCTGGTCCTGTCTCAGGATCCCCAGGCTGACCAAAGCCAGACTAACATGAGGACAAGGAAGGTCAGCCCTGATGTGGAAGCCATGGGAGTTCACTGAGGAGGAGGACCCCCAACACCCTACCCCGCCAGGAGAATGGGTGAAGTGTAGGACACATCCCCAAGGCCAGCCTGCCCCACCTCCACTTACCAGCCAGGAGAATCCGAGCAGCTGTAAGCCATCGCCCCCCATGCTGAAGGCTTTTCCTCAGGCTTCCAAGTCTCCAGAATCAGGCAACAGATGCAAATGCACCTTCTCAGCGCCCCCTTCAAGAAAGGAATCGTTGCCCAGCTGTGAATTGTGGTTAGCCAACAGCCCCCAGCTACCCCTGAGCTGCTCTGCCTGGCCCCTTTGCACAGCTCAGGCATGAGGCCCTGCTGCGCCGACCCGCCTACTGGCCTCCAGCAAAGACTTCCTCCTCTTGGGTTACAGACCCTGTTGAATGGGGACCTTACATCTGCCCCATGGCCTGAGAGGTTATGGACCTGGAAACCTATTGAGGAAGAATTAAAGTCCTGTCTAGGGGCTGGCCCCATGGCCGAGTGGTTAAGTTCACGTGCTCCACTTCCACAGCCCAGGGTTTCGCAGGTTCGGATCCTGGGAGTGGACATGGCACCGCTCATTAAGCCACACTGAGGTGGCGTCCCACACAGCACAACCAGGAGGACCTACAACTAGAATATACCACTGTGTACTGGGGCGCTCTGGGGAGAAGAAGAAGGAAAAAGAAAATTGACAACAGATGTTAGCTCAGGGCCAATCTTTAAAAAACAAACACACACCAGTCCTGTCCCGTCTTCAGGTGTGAGCTGGGGTGCTCTTCATGGAGATGGCGAGAGTCTCAATGGTGGTGATGGTCCCGGTGGGGTGGGGGTGTTGGTGGTGCTGGTGATGGGTAGGGTGGCTGTGTGACAGGGGCAGTCACAGTAGAGTTGTAATGATGGCGGAGGTGCTAACCACGGCAGGAGCTCTGTGAGCCCAGGTGGGATGGGACTTAGTGGGAGGCAGTGACATTAGCAGCCACACCCCATCCCCTGTCCCAGCTCCTGAGGCAGTTCAGTGCCATTCCATCAGGCCGGGTAGGGAGTGTGGAGGAGGGCAGATCAGAGAACAGCCCTCAGCTTGTTACCCACACCGGGCCCTTGTGGAATCCTGTTCAAAGGCCCAGACTTGGGATGTTGAGTATGGAATTGAGTGGGCTTTGGATAGAGGGGTCCTTCCCATCCAGCCCAAGAGGTGGGGCAGACGCAGAACAGTTGGACTCTCCACGGGAGCCTCCTTTTGGTCCTTGCTACAGCCATTCCTGCTTTTTCCCTCCCACCCTGCTTCCCTCCCCTGCCCACACCCCGACAGACACAGCAGAAGGGCTGGGGCGGCCCTAAGAAGCTTCAAGCTGCCTGAGGGCCTGGAATGGTGCGCGGCTGGTGCCTTCATGGGAGCTGGCTTGGAGGTGCTCCACACCTCACCTCTGGGAGCCACAGGAAGTTTTCAGCTCTTCCAAAGCCTCTCCCATCAGGCTCCTGGCCTATGTGTGACCTCCATGAGGGTCAGTGACTTGCCCCAGGTCACTCAGGGTGGGCAGCAGAACCCCCCTGGTGGGGAGATAATCCCTGGAATCCTTCACAGCAGGAAATCAGACTGGAGACTCCACCCTCCCCTCCTGCCCCTTACCACCACCCAGCAACTTCTACCTGCATATGCCCCTTCTCCCAAACTGCTCCCCTTCTCTAAGGAAAAAAATTCCTCCGTGACCTGCCCCCACCCCAACACATATATCCCAGGATCAGACAAACCTCCCCCGCCCAGCCCTTCTCCCACTGTTCAGTCACGGCTCCTCTGCTCTGTAAACCTGCACCTCTCTGTCTGCACACCCAGAGGCTGCCGTCTGCCCCCCAGCCCCTTCTGGGTGAAGAGGTTAAGGGTCCAGGCCTGGCCAGTGGGGGGGTGATGCCCTCCCAAGGGCAGGGAGGAAGGCTTTGATCTTTGGTGACTTCTGCCTCCGGCTTTCATTGCCTTCATTGTCCCACAAGCCCTTCCATAAGCATCCCCTACTCTGTGGGCCCATGACACAGTCCCCCAGGCCAACCAACCCACTCTGGCACCATCATTCTGTCTTCCTTGCCTGGATGCCCAGTCTTACTTGATGGACCTGATGATGCCAGGAAGACTCTATTTCCAGAGGTGTCAGTGTCCCACACGAGGGGATGTGAGCAGCAGCAACACCCTCTGCCCAACCCCTGCCCAGCCTGGCAGGGCCCCCCCCTTCCCAGGCTCCCTCAGGGCCAGAAGGATTTGGTTTCTGATGGCTGTAGTCCAAGAGCGAAGGCTGCTCAAGCCCCAGGACACTGGCCACCCCAGCACCCTTCCGACGCTCCCCCAGCCCTGGGTGGGCTGGAGCCAAAGCCAGGGGCAGGGCTCTAGCAGACCTGGACCTCTGCCAGAGATTCTCCCAGGGCTGAGGCCTGCCTAGCAGCAGTGGTCGAAGCCAGAGTTACCTGGGATGGGATGAGGGATGAGGGTCGGAACACACCTAAAGGGAGAAACAGCACGGGTGAGGGCTCTGGGATCAGGCTCCAGTAGTGGGAGCCAGGCATATGCTCGCTCTTCTCACCCAGGCTCTCTTTTTTTTCCCCCTCCCCAAAGCCCCAGTACGTAGTTGTAAGTCATTCTAGTTCTTCTATGTGGGATGCCACCACAGCATGGCTTGATGAGTGGTGCGTAGGTTTGCGCCCAGGATCCTAACTGGTGAGCCCCAGGTAGGCACCAAAGCGGAGCCCTAACCACTTGGCAACAGGGCTGGCCGCCACACCAAGTCCCTCTTCATCAGGAACAACTTCACAAGAAAGCTCAGTCAAGGGCTGGAGGTCAGGGCTCAGGTCTGCCCAGGGTTGGGGCTCAGTCTATGATGGGGTCACTACTGGAATTTGCATTTGAGTGAGACCTGGCCCCTCTCACTGCTCCTCCCTTGTACAGGCCTCCCTCCCATCAGAGGCCACCCAACGCCTGGAATAACCCATCCTAATACCTGAGGTAAACCGAATGGGAACTCTAGCCTCAGATCAAGACAGATTTCAAGAAAAGAACTTTAGAAGATCCACAACCTCCAGGACAGGATTCGGGTCCCGTGCCAAGGGTTGGGTAATATTCCTCTTCTCAGGGACCAGCTCCAGCCCCTCAGCCAGGACCTTCCCTGGCACATAGCCCAGACAGTGCCCCGCTCTTCCTCCAAGCACGACAGCCCTGACACGACCACAGTCTAACCGGGTTACACTCCAGCTGTTCTGGGTTAGAATTCTGCTCCTTCCACGCCCCCACCCCCCAACACAGCTGAGTACAGAGAGGAGCCCCCTCTCTCTCTCTGATAATTGGGGGCAGTGGCTTTCTGCAGGGCTTCATTATGGTGACTCCCAGGGACAGGAGGAGGGGGCTGCACTGGGAGCCATCTTGTGTCCCTAGTCCAGAGCCAGAGGAGAGGGTGTATAGAGACCCAGTGGGACGTGGAGAGCAGGACAGCAGTGGGCAAGGTGGGACCCAAGGCGAGAAAGAGGACAGACAGGTCCTCCCAGGGCTGACCAGGCAGACATTTGCCTAAATCCATGGCAGTGAAGCCAGCAGATGCTCAGCTTTGCCTATGCACCTTCCAGAGGTAAGATCTCTCCAGCTGCAGGGATGGACGCAAAGCTGGCCTCCCTTCCTGGCACTCTCTTCTGGGCTCCTGACCCCCACTGGAGGAGGGGTGGCACCACAGCCCTTTGGCAAGTGCCTGCGAAATCCAGACCTTAATCTCCCATCTGTTACCTTGTTTCTCAGAGAAGGGTTGCAGTGATGGTCTGAGGCTCTGGCCACTTGACCAGGACAAAATGGAGTGCTCACAGGAAGAGCAGGGAGAAGAATGTGGGGAAGCCTGGGACCCTCCACATCCTCTGCCGAATTTAGAATTCTCTAGGGGCATTGGAGGCCTCTGTCCTTTGGCTCCAGCCTGCCTTGCTTTTTTTTTTTTTTTGAGGAAGATTAGCCCTGAGCTAACATCTGCTGCCAATCCTCCACTTTTTGCTGAGGAAGACGGGCCCATCCGTGCCCATCTTCCTCTACTTTATATACGTGGGACACCTACCACAGCATGGTTTGCCAAGCGGTGCCATGTCCACACCTGGGATCCGAACCGGCAATCCCCGGGCCGCCAAAGGGGAACATGCACATTTAACCGCTGTGCCACCAGGCCTGCCTTGCTGACCTTAGTCCTGCCTCACTCCCAAGACCAGCTCCAGCCCCCTTTCCCTCCCCTCCCCCACGTCCTGTGCTAGGTGAGGTGGCCAGATGCTGGCTCCGAGGAGAGACAGGAGAGGCAGCATGAGAAAGGATACTGAGCATCTTCCGGCTCATTGTGCTTCCAGGAAGGGTGTTCTAGGCCGAGAGAAGAGCCTTAGCAAAGATCTACAGGTGAGTCAGCTCCTGTACGGGGAGGGAGGACAGAATCCTCCCCCCACCCTCCAGCCACATTCCAGAGCCTCCAGTTCCCTCCCTCAGGGACCCAGTCAAGCCCCCCACCCCACCCCACCCCTGGTCTGGGAAGGGTCTCAGAGTCCCAGAATCCAGCCCTGCCCCCTTCCTCATTACCCAGGTATCCAGGATATTACCCCACATCTTCCAAGCAGGTCGACAGGGTCAGAATCATTCTGTGAGCCCCTGTCAGGGGCAAGGACAAGTAAATCTCCTTGCTGAATTAGGCAGAGCGACTGCCTCCCTGCTCTGCCTCAGGCCCCACCTGCTGCCTGTCCCTCTCCACTGGGAATGATGGTGCCCCAAGTAGGAAACCTGGCCCCAGACCTGCCCTTTATCTCCTAAGGCACTTCCTTCCTGGTCAGGGGCCTGACCCCCAATGCCACTCCTTCCCCGGCTTTTCTGCCCAGGCTGGCATCTGTCCTGCTGGAACCTCTGGCTGGATTCTCCCCTTACCAGTCAGGCTGTAAGTGTTGCCGCAAGATAGTTTAAAAAAAAGAGGAAAATCATGATTCTCATATAGATAAAAAATGAACACACGTTAAAGACTGTGTTTAGGGGCCAGCCCCGTGGCCAAGCGGTTAAGTTCACATGCTCCACTTTGGCAGCCCAGGGTTTCACCGGTTCGGATCCTGGGCATGGACATCATAGCACCACTCATCAGACCACGCTGAGGTGGTGTCCCACATGCCACAACTAGAAGGACCCACTACTAAAAATATACAACTACATGCTGGGGGCATTTGGGGAGAAAAAGCAGAAAAAAAAAAAAAAGACTGTGTTTATCTCACTATGAATGAGGGAACCAGGCAGATGTTACAACCAGTTCAAAGAGAAGCCGAAGAAGCATAAATTTATGTGGACTAAAGAAATGTTGAAATCAATGTACACATGTAAAATTGGCTTTGTCCATTGGCAGGGGGAGTCAATTGAATCTCCAGTGGGCAACTTATTCGCATGATTATAGACAAGTATTATTTTGCATTGCTGTCGTCTACAACATACATAGTTGTAAAAAAGGGTTGCGGAAAAAAAATATACAGAGCACCAGAAAGGTGTGTTCTAATCAAAACAATGCGTAGTTTTCCAGTGGAAACATTCAATTACTTTTTTCTTATTCAAAATTTCCTTACAGTGGTCAGAGGAAGAGGGGCTTCGTAAGTACTGGGGTGTCAGGGAAGGCTTCCTGGAGGACAGTAGGACAGGATAGGAAAGGGGAGGGCATGAGCAGAGACCACCAGTTGTCCCGGAATACTCCTCCTCCCATTCTTCATTAGTAATACTATCCCGTATTTTTAGCTGGGCACAAGGTGATCCAGAATAAAGACTGTATTTGCCAGTCTCCCTTGTAGGTGGGTGTGACCATGTGACTTAGTTCTGGCCAACAGGATAAGAGTGTCATGAGGGATGTAGGGTAAGTGTCCCCAAAAGGGGTTTACCAGTTCAAATCCTGGACACATTGCTCATCAAGCCATGCTGTGGTGGCATCCCTCATAGAAGAACTAGAAGGACTTACAAGTAAGATGTACAACTATGTACTGGGCTTTGGGGAGAAAAAAAAACAGAGGAAGATTGACAACAGATGTTAGCTCAGGGCCAATCTTCCTCACCAAAAGAAAAAAGAAAGTGCTTACGGCAGTGCCTGACACATTACAGGTGTTCAATTAAAAAAAAGAGTTTTCCTTCATCAACTCTTATATTTGGTAACACTAAAGTATAGTTTGTGTAAGAAAGGCAGAAAAATACTTGATTCTTTTCCATTACTTAAGAGTTTTTAGACTAAAAGTTCATCCAATAGCATCCTCCAAAGGTGATCAACTTATTTTCTTCTAAATAAACAGAACAGCAGGCTTGACTTAGCCAACAGTCGACTCAGAGCACTCAGACTGCTAAAATATTTGATGTATTTCAATTCATTGCAGGGTTTTTTCTGATACTTGAAATATTCTATTTTTGGCCAGCAAGAGGCTCTTCAAAGCCAAAGACAAGATTTAAAGAAACTCTCTTCTCCTGCCCCTGGAGAGTAGAATGGGCACAAAATCAGACACAGAGCTGAGTCACAAGGACAGCAGAACTGCGGAGACTGAAGGGTCAATGGTAGAGGGTCTCCCATCCTGATGGGAAAGTCCTGGGATCCTGATCCCTGGGACGGGGGAGTTTGAGTGGATGCACCCGAGAACCTTGAGCCTCCAGTTTCCCCTGAGTGGTCTAGGCAAGGAGCAGCGCCGCCTCTTGCTAGAGGAGAGCAGCCTCCCCTGCCTGCAGACTAGGCAAAAACTTCCCTGAGCTGGATCCTTACAGAACCATGATGTGTGTTCTCCTCGTTGCCTCCCCACGTTGCCACCAGACCAATAACTAGAGTCAGTCCTCATCATGACCCAAGGTCGCAAGGACAATCCTGCTCTGAGTGAAATGATTTAGTCACAAAAAGAGTTGCAGGAGCTGTCCCGTATGTACTGGAGGAATCTGGGCGAGGTGGTGTAGGGGAAGACGAGGTTGTTGGACAAAGGGTAGAATAAAAGGTTGCATATATGAGAATTTATTGACCTGGGAACACTCTCCTGTGACTAAGGATTTAATGTCCTGGCAAGGACACCTGGAGCTCTGACACACTGCTGGAATGGCTCCTTGAAGCATAGACATGACAGTTACAGCAGTTAAAGTAGGTGGAGATTGTACAGCTGCTTTCCCAAAGTATCCCAAAAGGAGTCCGAAGGTTCAGGGAGATAGGAATGTTAGAATTGTTGGTTTTTTTCTTTTAAAGATTGGCACCTGAGCTAACATCTGTTGCCAATCTTTTTTTTCCTTCTTCTCCGCAAAGCCACCCCCTCCCCCACCAACATAGTTGTATATCCTAGGTGTGAGTGCCTCTGGTTGTGCTATGTGGGATGCTGCCTCAGCGTGGCCTGATGAGCGGTGCCATGTCTGCACCCAGGATCCGAACCGGCAAAACCCTGGGCCGCCAAAGCAGAGCGCGTGAACTTAACCACTCAGCCACGGGGCCGGCCCCTAGAATGGTTTTATTACAGTATATGCAAGCAGAGAATCCATCGCTCAACTATGTCCCCTTGGAGGGCTCAGAAGAATGCCCCTAAGTTAACAATGATGGCACCAGTGAGGAGCACCTGAATCTTCGAGACTCAATGGCACTAGCTCTTTGTAGGCCAGGCTTGACAGTAGGAGATGCTGCTGTGAATCCAGCCGCCTTAGTGTCTGCAGGGATGGTGGGATGCCGGAATAACAGAAGCCAGGTGGTGAGAGTTAACCATTAATGAAAAGGTGGATGTATGAACTTAATTGGCAGCAAGGCTGGAGTAAGAACCAGAGTGCCTTGATCGTCAGGGACCTGTGGCATTGGCCAAAAACTGATGATATTCCAGAGGCATTTCTTAACTTGAAAAACAAAACCAAACCAAGATCTGGCAAGCAGAAGGCTGCAACAAAAAATTGCAATCCCTTGCCTAGTTTCCAGACCGAGACAATTGAGATCTAGAGGAGGCTGGGTATTCTTGAGAAAAGATCCTGCAACATTACCACAAGTATATTCAATAAATATTACCTCAATCCATCCCCAAAGAGATCTGTGGTCATTTACCAAAGTAACTATATCTGGTGAAAAAGGGTACATCTGAACCTTTTGAGGGCTTTATTTTTATTTACTTTTTTTGAGGAAGATTAGCCCTGGGCTAACACCTACCGCCAATCCTCCTCTTTTTGCTGAGGAAGACTGGCCCTGAGCTCACATCCGTGCCCATCTTCCTCCACTTTACACGTGGGCCGCCTACCACAGCATGGCTTGCCAAGCGGTGCCATGTCTGCACCCGGGATCCGAACCAGTGAACCCCGGGCCACCAAAGAGGAACGTGCGCACTTAACCACTGTGCCACCAGGCCGGCCCCTTGAGAGCTTTAATATAAGATCAGAGCTGACACTGGCACCATGAGACTCACAATGCCATCGTGCCCCCCAGTAAGAGTAGACATGTGGAGGCTAGGTAATAAATGAAGGCCTGGATGAAGACAATCTGCTCGCGCATCCACTAGGGCCGTAGCCCGCCCTGTTGTCACCTTTCTTCTCCCTAAACATGTAATTGAGATAAGTATGCTTAGCAGCTAACAGAGCTCTCACATTTATTCCCTAACCTGTGTATATGAGCCATTATAGCAGAAAGGGCCAAGTGGAAAGCTCGGAGACTGCCCCCTCCCATTGCCAGGAGCAGGAAGTATTCCCGGCAGAAATGCAGAGATTACGGCCACTCTCAACAGTGGACTTTCATTCCCCGCTCTTGTCCTTGTGCTATTCTTGTCATCATTTTGTTTTTAAGAATGGCATCTGCGCTAACATCGGTTGCCGATCTTTTTTTTTCTTTTTCTCCCCAAAGCCCCCGGTACATAGTTGTATATTCTAGTCATGAGTGCTTCTGGTTGTGCCATGTGGGACACCGCCTCAACATGGCCTGATGAGCCGTGCCACATCCATGCCCAGGATCTGAGCCAGCAGAACCCTGGGCCACACCACTGAAGTGGAGTGTGCAAACTTAACCACTCTGTCACGGGGCCAGCCCCTCTTGCCATCATTTTACTTCTACATTTGTTATAAACCCCACAATATATTATTACTTTTGGTTTAAACTATCAATGTTTTTTAAGGAGTTTTTATTTATTTATTTATAGTTATTTATTTATTTTGGCAAGGAAGATTGGCCCTGAGGTAACATCTGTGCCAATCTTCCTCTGTTTTGTATGTGGGACGCTGCCACAGCCTGTCCTGATGAGTGGTGTGTAGGTCCATGCCTGGGATCTGAACCCACGAACTCCAGGCTGCCAAAGTGGAGCACACAAACTTAACCACTACACCACCAGGCTGGCCCCACTGATATTTTTAAAGAAATCGAAAATGAGAAAAAAACTCTTAAATTTATCATGTCAATGCTCTTCATTCCTTTGTGTAGATCCAAATTTCCATCTGGTATCATCTTTCTTCTGACTAAAGAACTTCTTTTAATGTTTCTTGTATGCAGATCTGCTGGTGATTAATTATCTCAGCTTCTGTTTGTGTGAAAACGTCTTTATTTTGCCTTAATTTTTTACAGATTTTCTTCCTGAATATAGAATTCTAGGGGGATTTTTTCTTTCAGCACATTAGAGATAACATGCAGTTATCGATTGGTTTACATAGTTTCTGAGAAGCTTGGTGTCATCCTTGTTTCTCTGTGCATAATGGGCCTTTATTCTCTGCCTTCTTTGAAGAGATTTTCTTTATCCCTTTTTTTTAAGCAATTTTATTATGATATGCCTTGGTGTGGTCTTCTTCTCCTTGGGGTATGTTGGATATGCAGGATTTCAGTTTTCATCAAATTTGGAACATTTTTGGCCATGACTTCTTTTTTTTCTTTAGGATTTTTTTATTTTTCCTTTTTCTCCCCAAAGTCCCCTGGTACATCGTTGTATATTTTAGTTGTGGGTCCTTCTAGTTGTGGCATGTGGGTCACTGCCTCAGCATGGCCTGATGAGTGGTGCCATGTCCACGCCCAGGATCCGAACCAGCAAAATCCTGGGCCATCAAGGCGGAGCACGTGAACTTAACCACTCAGCCACAGGGCCAGCCCCCATGGCCATGACTTCTTTGAATATTTTTCCGGACCCTCTCTCTTCCCCTTCTGGGATTCCAATTACACGTATGTTAAACCACTTGATATTGACTCATAAATCACAGATGTTCTCTTCATCTTTTTCAGTCTTTTTTCTACCTTTCATTTTCAATAGCTTCTATTCAAGTTCATTGCCTTCAGATTCACTCCTCTTTTTTTCTGCAGTGACTAATCTCCTGTTAATCCCATGCATTGTTGACTTTTTTATTCATTTGGGTTTTTTTATATCTTCCATTTATCTTTTCTCATGTTCAAGTTTTTCTCTACCCTCTTAAAGATATGCAGCGTATTTATAGCAGCTATTTTTATATGTTCCTATCTGATATTTACATCATCTTTGTTATTTCAGGGTCTATTTCCATTGATTGATTTTTCTGCTGGTTGTAATTCCTATTTTCCTCCCTCTTTGCATTCCTGGCAATTTTTGACTGGGTAATAGATGTGATTTTTATGTTGTAGATGCTGGATTTTGTTGTTTTCTTTTAAATAGTTTCAGACTTTGTTCCAGTGCAATTTAAGTTACTTGAAATAAACTGGATCCATTCAAGGCTTGCTTTCAAGCTTTGTTAGGACAGTTTCAGAGCAGCCTTTAGTCTAGTGCTATTTGAGCCCAACTGTTGAGGCAATGCTTTTCTAAAGATTCTATTCAATGTCCTGTGTTTTAGGAGGTGTTTCTTTTTTTTTTTTCTTTTCTTTTTTTGAGGAAGATTAGCCCTGAGCTAACTACTGCCAATCCTTCTCATTTTGCTGAGGAAGACTGGCCCTGGGCTAACATCTGTGCCCATCTTCCTCTACTTTATATGTGGGACACCTGCCACAGCGTGGCTTTTGCCAAGCGGTGCCATGTCTGCACTCGGGATCCAAACTGGTGAACCCTGGGCTGCTGAGAAGCGGAACATGTGAACTTAACCGCTGCACCACTGGGCCGGCCCCAGGAGGTGTTTCTATTCTGGCTAGTAAAAATAGGAATCGTTTCTAGTCTCCTGCAAGCTCTGGGAATCGTTTAGTCTTCTGCTTTCTGGTAGTTTTTTCCCCACACTTGTAGTTTCCTCTCACACATGTATATGTTAGTACTGAGCCAAAGACTTGAGGAAACTTCTGCAGTTCTCCAGATTGTGCTCACTCACGCTCTCTCTCTGAAGCTCCCTCCTCTTTGGTACTCTGCCTCACAAATTCTATCCACTTTCATCTTCCTAAACTCCCATCTCCATCTCTTCAACTCAGTAGGACAACTGGGCTTTGTTTGGATTCCCTTCCCTGTATTTCAGCTTGTAAACTGCTCCCAGAAGTAAACTGAGGAAACCGTAAGGTTCATCTTCTTTTAGTGATCACAGTTCTGGTCTAGCTATTGTACAATGTCTGAAAATTGTTGTTTTATATATTCTGTCCAGTTTTGTTGTTCAAGGGGGGAGGTAAATCTGGTCCCTGTTACTCCGTAAGTAGGAGTTTCTCCGTGTAGTTTTAATTTGTATCTTTCTTATTACCACTGAGGTTGAACATCTTTTTGTATGTGTCAGAAGCATTTGCGTTTCTTTTTATTTGAAATTTCATATATCTTTCCCATTTTCTTAGAATAGTTGGTCTTTGTTTTCTCTACTTTTAGAATAGAATAAATAATAATAGCACTTCTGATTGTGCCCATGGTGGAGTACCTGTATTGATTATCACCTCCCATCATAAAACTAAAAAACTAAACAGAATGAATGAAAAAATTGTCTTCAGTCATTGGGCAATAGACAGTGCAAGTTTACAACATCTGAGAGAAGGGAATCATATGAAGTGAGTTTCACGTCTTTCTGCCTGGGAGACATTTCCAAGCCTCTAATGATGGCACAAGGAAGTGGAGTTCAAGTAGAGAGCATCAATCTTGCTTGGTGGAGGAAATGAAGATTGGAGTTCAGGGCTAATAAAACTTGCATGGTAGAGTACCAGGAAGGATGGAGTTGACAGAGAAGGAGCCCCAGAAATCTCATAGAGGTTCTCCTCAGGTCCTTGGTCAAACCCTAAACTACGAATGTGCAGACTGAGACTCTGCAAGGCCTAGCAGAGAACAGCTGCTGGGGAGCTGAGCTATTTCAGAGGTCACAGAATGCCAGCGAGACACTGGAGTCCTGACCCAGCCAGAATAGAGAGGCCTCAGTGAACATCCCAGACATTCACATGAGGGCCTAAAAGGCTATGCTTTGGGAGTAAGGAAGATTCCCTAGGAAGAGGGGCAAAATGAAAAAAGACATATGCTAAGAAAACCTAAAACCAAGACTTGACATACACAATCAAGTTAAGCCATCAGTAATTTAATTGCCTGCCAGAACAAAACTCAACACTATTTAGCATAAGATAACATAATCCAAATCATAACAATGCACGTTCACCATATCAAAAAATATTTGCTAGATGTGTAAAGAAGCAAAAAAAAAAAAAAAAAATCCTAAAATTAAGAGAAGAACCAGTCAACACAAGCAGACCCATAAATGGCTCAGATATTAGAAATAGCAGACAAGGGCTTAAAAAAATAACAACACTAAATATATTAAATAAGTTAGAGGAATAATTTTTTTAGTATGTCCCAAATAATGAATGGGACATGTTTATACTAAAAACATTCTTCCTTGCTTACCAGACATCTAAATTTCACTGGGCATCCTGTACTTTATGTGGCAACCCTACCCCTCTGTCAAGATGGAAGCAGAGTCCAAAGCCCCAGCCTCCTGCAAGTGGCCTGGCTTCGCGCAGGGCCTGGATTGGGGGAGTTGTGTGTTAGATGCATCAGAGATCCTTAGTTGTTTACTATATCAAAATTTTTGCCAGACCTGCATACTGTATATGCAGATCTCGATACTGTCAAGTATTATTTTTTACTTAATATTTCCATTTAAACCAATTCTTCATTTTTTAATTTAACTTTTTATTTTGAAATAATTATAGATTCAGAGGAGATTTAAAAGATAGTGCAGAGAGGTTCCATGTACCCTTCACTCTGTTTCCTCTAATGATTACATTCGACATAGTACAGTACAATATCAAAACAATGCCAAACGTATAGTTCTATGTCGTTTTATCACATATGTAAATTCATGTAACCACCTATAATCAAGATACAAAACTGTTCCCCCACCACAAAGAGCTCCTTCTGCTGCTCCTTTGTACTCACACCTGCTCCTCCCTCCCTATCCCCTGGCAACCACTGATCTGCTTTCCATCTCTACAATTTTGTGATTTCAAGACTGTTATATAGGGGCCAGCCCCATGGCTGGGTGGTTAAGTTCATGCACTCTGCTTTGGCGGCCCAGGGTTTCACCGGTTCAGATCCTGGGTGCAGACCTAGCACCGCTCATCCAGCCATGCTGAGGTGGCGTCCCACATAGCACAACCAGAAGGACCCACAACTAGAATATACAACTATGTACCGGGGGACTCTGGGGAGAAGAATAAGAAGAAGAAGAAGAAGAAAAAGATTGGCAACAGACGTTGGCTCAGGGCCAATCTTTAAAAAAAAAACAAAAGACAGTTATATAAATGGAAACACATACTAAGTGACCTTTTGAGATTGGCCTTTTTTTCCCACTCAGCATAATACCCTTGAGACCCATGCAAGTTGTTGCATGTATCAATAGCTTGTTCCTTTTTTATTGCTGAACAGTATTTCATAGTATGGATGTAGAACAGTTTGCTTAACTATTCACCATTTGAGCAATATTTGGTTGTTTTCAGTTTGGGGCTATTACAAATAAATCTTCCATGAACAGCCATTTACAGGTTTTGGTGCAGACATAAGTTTTCATTTTTCTAGAATAAATGCCCAGAAGTACAATTGCTGGGTTGTATAGAAGGTATATGTTTAGTTTTTAAAGAAACTGCTAAACTATTTTCCAGAGTGTCTGCACCATTCTCTATTCCCACTAGCAATGTATGACAGATCCAGTCTTATCTACATCCTCATCAGGATTGGATATTGTCACTACTTTTTAGTTCAGCTATTCTAATAGCTATGTAGTGATCTCTTACCAGGGTCTTAATTTGCATTTCCCTAATGGTTAGTGATGTTAAATATCTATTCAAGTGCTTTAAATCAACTCATTTTTAAAGCCTAAACAAATGTATTTGAAAAGGCAACTTGATTAGTGGTTCTCAAAGTATGGTCCCTGAATCAGCAGCATCAGCATTACCTGGGAACTCGCTAGAAATGCAATTCTCAGGCTTCACCCCAGATCTACTGAATCAGAAACTCTGGGGAGTGAGGCTCAGCAATCTGTGGTTTAACAAGCCCTTCAGGGGATCCTGATATACCATAAGGGGAAAATCAGTCTCATTTGCTATAAATAGAAGGTAACTGTAAAAATAAATGCGTCTGTATCCACTTCAATCATCTTGTGTACCAACAGGTTCACACACCACATTTTGGGCAGAGTGCACTTGTTGCCCAGCTCTGGGGGCTCCATTCACACAGATTATGATGAGAACACCCTTCCCCTGGAGTTGTGCAGTTCACAGTCCACACAGCTTTGTGTGGCGGTTCTGACTTTCAGCCACTGATCTAGTCCTACCTGCACCCCTTCTTGCCCTTAATTTGACTAAGGAAAGTGAGGCTCTGAGGAGGGTAGAGACTTGTCCAAGGTCACCAGCAACATAGTTAGACTCCTCTTCCAGTGCTCTCACCCCTGCTGGGAGCCAGGGCAGGGCCCACACAATTCCTAACCTGTTCAGAGCCTGCCCCTAGTCACTGCTGAGTGACAAATTAGATTCCAATACAGAACGTAGGAGAGGATACCATTTTATGAAATTTATATTTGTAATCCCTAAAAGGAAAAATTCTATTCCTTTATTCACTGAATACTCTGACATCAAATGTATGGGGTTTTTTTTTTAAAGATTTTATTTTTCCTTTTTTTCCCCAAACCACCCCCCCCCCAACCCTGTACATAGTTGTATACTTTTAGTTGTGGGTCCTTCTAGTTGTGGCATGTGGGACATTGCCTCAGCATGGCTTGATGAGCAGTGCCATGTCCACGCCCAGGATCCAAACCAGTGAGGACCTGGGCTGCCGAAGCTGAGAGCAGGAACTTAACCATTCGGCCACAGGGCCGGTCCCCGTATGGGGTATTTTCCCTGCACACCAGCCAATCCTCTGACACCAGCTGAGTGTCCTACACTTCAATTCAATTCTGATACTACATACCTAGAGTTAGCACCAGACCCCGCAGGTTAAGGGCTCAGTCCCCCAAGACTGCTCCCACTTCAGATGGCAGTTGCAAGCAGTGGGTCTCCCAGTTACCCACACTTCTGTCCAACTTGACTACAAATCAGGGTCCTCACAACCCACTCCTCAGGTTAGAGAATTTGCTATAACAGCTCACAGAAGTTAGAGAAACACTTATGCTCAGTAATAAAGGATACAGATGAGCAGCAGATGAAGAGATACATAGGATGAGATCTGGCGGGGTCTTGAATGCAGGAGCTTCTGTCCCATGGAGTAGGGCGCAGCACCCTCCCAGTACACGGATGTAGTCGCTGACCCCGAAGCTTTCTGAGGATCAGGGATTTTTATGGAGGCTTCATCCTGTAGGCATGATGGATTGTTAATTCAATCTGCAGCCCCTCCCAAGATCTAATCATGGCTTGGTCTTCCTGGTGACCGGCTCCCATCCAGGAGCCATGCAGGAGCCCACTCAGAGTCACCTCATTAGAACAAAAGACACTCCTATCACCCAGGGAACTCCAACAGATTTAGGAGCTCCATTTCAGGAACTGAGGGCAGAGACCAAATACATGTTTATTATGTCACAGCTGCATATGCATGGAAAAAAATCAGAAAGAGCTGTTGGAGAAGTTATTTGGGGACAGAAGGGGTTTACTGATATTTTTTAACTTCTCTGTATTTTGTGATTTTTAGTACAATAATCATGTTTAGTTATACAATTAAAATGTGTTAAATATCATTTAAAAAGTCAACATGAAGCCTTGACCTGTCCAGCCAGGGCCTACAGTGGCAGGGTCAGGAAGCCTTCCAGACAGAGCAGGCCGTGCCCCCACCCCCGTTTCACAAGCTGGGACCTCTGCCTGGATACCCGCGCCCACCCCTCCACATTCACACCCACCATCACTTCCTATGAGTGAGGCCTTCCCTTTCCCCCCAGCTCCGGGTGCCCACTCGACCAGAGGACATCATGGTCTGAGCGTCTGCCTGTCTGTCTGTGTCTAAACGGGGGAACTCCTTGGGACGAGCACTCTGCTTGACCTATCACCCCGCGGAGCGTGGCATAGAGATGTGGACAGTGGGTATTTGGTGAGTAAAGGAATGAATGAAGGAGAAAATAATCCTGAAAAAGGTGATTTCTGAAGACCTTTATCCAACAGGTGGAACCAGTCCCCCTTTGAGCAGCCTGCTAGGCAGGGAACCAAGTGTGAGGAGTGGGGTGGGTACAAAGCCCAGTGTTTCTGAAGCCTGGGGAGGCAGACTAGATGGACATGGGACTTGTGGGTAGGTCTAGGGGTGGCAGTGTTGCTGTGGGGGCTGCAAGGAGGCGGCCAGTCTCAGGGAGGGCTCGTCCTTGGAATCCCCCCACATCCATCCCCCAGGGCTGTGCAGTGCAGGAAGGCCCAGCTGATGGGGAAGGTGCACAGGGACTTGTTTGGGACCGGCCACCTGGTCCTGCCTGAGGAACTGACCCTGGGACCCAGCCCCTCAGACCCCCTCAGGAGATGCTCGACTGCGATGTGGGGCTGCCCGAGTGTGGCAGCCAGCTGCAAGTGAGAAGAGGGACAGGTGAGGTGGGCCTTGGTGTCAGAGGCCAAAAAATCACATCCTGACCAGAGGATGGACTGGACTCCAGCCACGATCTGCAGGGCAAAATGATAGGGTCTTCAACTAGCCCAGGGTTCTTGGGTTCTCGTCTGGGCCCTCCCCTTACAGGCTCGGTGACTTGGGCTAACCCTTCCCCTCCCTGAGCCTCACCTCCATCAGTGAAACCAGGGCTGGGCCAGGGCTCTCAAGACCTCCCAGCTCTGACCTCTGGCTTTCTCTCAGGCTGGCAGGGGGTCCAACAGACGTGGCCTGGCCTCCCCTGCTTGCCTCCACCTCCTTGTGAAGCCTCCCCGTCTCCCCCTGTGAGACGAGGACAAGCAGGTGCTCACCTGCGGGTCTCTGATACCTCTGCCCCAGGGGAACCTGGAGAGCCTGGTCTACGCGCAGTGCTCCACTCCACTCCAAAGTACAGTCCCCACTGGCCTCCTGGCATTCTGTGACTTCTAATTGTTCTTCAGGTGGTTCTCTTAGATTTTCTAGAGAGACTGTCATCTACAAATACTAGTTTATTATTTTTCAACATTCATGCTAAAAGTTTTCCCATGTCTTATTTATCTAGAATAGAGTTTCTCAAAAGCAGCACTATTGACATTTTTGGCTATAATTCTTTGTCATGGAGGACTGTCCTGTGCATCGCAGGATGCTTAGCAGCACTGCTGGCCTCTGCCCTCGAGGTGCTAGTAGCACTTCCTAGTCATGACGGCTAAAAACATCTCAGACACGGCCAAATATCCCCCCGGTGGCAGAATCCCCCTCAGTTGAGAACTGCTGGCCTTAACACAGAACAGTATTGGGTCACAGTAATGATAGCACATTACTCCTGCTCCTGACTTGACTGGGAATACGCCTAGTATGAAAGTATGCTAGGATCTGTGTGCTCCTGTCCTGGCTAGTACACTTGTATACTGTGTCCAAGTTTAATTCACAAAAAATGAAAAACATGATTTTCACACAAATAATGAAGGAATGTGTGTCAAATATTTTAATTAATGAGGGAATCAGTAAGATGATAAAGCTCGTTCAAGGAACATTTTGAGAAAAAGTATTTCTAGTGAAGCAGGAAAGACATTCTGAAGCACGTGCTGAGTTAGAGACGAACCTGTTCATGCCCTATACTGCAATAAAACTGCAATCTTTCGGGTGATCTTTTCTACTGGACAGAAGTCTATACGTTAACATACAACTTCTCAGGTACATTTTCTTACATTACTGGTTTTCAAAGTATAGTCCCCAAACTGAAAGCATCAGCTTCACCTGGAACTTGTTGAAAATGCCAATTTTCAGGTCCTATCCCAGGTCCATGTCATGAGAAGCCTCGGGGCTGGGGTGGGGGCAGCACTCTGCTTTAACAAGCCCTGCAGGCGACGCTGATGCTCTCTAAAGTTTGAGAACCACCACTCTAAATAACCTGTATTTATGGAACAAATCAGTGAGACAACGCTCCAGAATGACATTAAACAGACATGCCACCCACCTTTTTCCTTATTTCCAAATTTAAATAATGTGCCTGTCTGTTAAGTTTGTTGGTTACTATTTTGTTTTTCAAATACTCTACCAACTTAAGGCAGTTTTCATCTATTCCTAATTTTTCTTTTTTCTCCCTTTTAATAAAAAGTGGTTTTCCAAATCTATCAATTTTTTTCTTCTTTAACCTAGTGATATGATGAAATACAAGTTGAATCATTCTTATATTCTTTTTTTTTCTTTCTTTCTTAAAGATTGGCACCTGGGCTAACAACTGTTGCCAATCTTTTTTTTTTTCTTCTGCCTTATCTCCCCAAACCCCGCCTGTACACAGTTGTATATCTTAGTTGCAGGTCCTGCTAGTTGGGGGACGTGGGACGCTGCCTCAACGTGGTCTGACGAGCGGTGCCATGTCCGCTCCCAGGTCAGCGGAGCGCGCGAACTTAACCATTCTGCCACGGAGCCGGCCCTCTTATATTCCTAAAATAAAATTTTTCTTTGACACGGTGTAGTATTTTAACACACTATTGACTTCAACACGCTGACATTTACCATTTTTAAAAAGCTCTTTACACATGAGATCAATTTTAGCACGAATTGGGAAGTTTTCCAGCTCTATCTATTTATGGAGCACTTTAATTGTCATAGGCTCTATCTGTCCTTCAAAGCTTGCAAGGCCAGGACAACAAAACCAGCTGGGCCCGGTGTACGGGGAGGAGGGCAGAGAACCGAGGAACCATCTCAAACTGCTCAATGTCGTCTTCGTTTATTAGTCTCTTCTCTAGTGTATTTTTGTTGTTGCTGTTTTGTGTTTGTTTTTACCTCTTCACGTGAATAGTGGAAATTTCGTTTTTCGAGACCATCCATTTGCTCAACTTAGCAGTAAGCAAACTAATGCAATTTAAGACAACCTATTTTTCTCACATTAGACTGGGAAAAATTAAGATAAACATCTAACGTTGGCGAAGCCATAGGGAAACAGTTCTGAACGTGCACGTCAATTTTAATAGTCCTTTTTGCTGGGCAACTAAGGGGATTCATCAAAATGAAATCAAATACCCTTGAAGGAAACATCTGGGGTGCTGGTAACATTGTTTCCTTATATGGGTGCTGGTTACATAGGGTGTATGTACAGTTTATGAAAATTCATTCAGCTTCGTATTTACAATACGTACAGTTTTCTGTATGCGTATTATGTTTTAATAGAGTTTTAAAAATAGGTCTTTTTAGCTATAAACAAGCCATAACTATAGCTATAAACAATGCCATCGCTTACTGGTGGAAAACACGGAAATGACCCCAACACCCTCTCACAAGGGAATTACTTTAAAGGCCAGTCAGGGCGCCAGAGCTCCTGCTCCCTTAAGTTGAACAAGTTAAATGGCTTCCACTCCTTTCCTCCCGCTTTGGATGTGTGCTCCGTTACCTGGGGGTCGGCGCCGGTCGCGCCCGGGGAAGCGCTCCGAGGACGCCGCACGACCCCGGCCTTCCGCCCCTGGCGGCTCGGGAGGCCGCCGCCGGCCACGCCCCCACGCCGAGGCGGCCCCGCCCGGCCTCACGTGCCCGCGGGGTCAGCTGACCAGGCGCGACCGGAAGGAGCGGCTGCCTGGTCCGGGCCTCCTGGCGCGATGGTGAGGGATGCTGGGCGATGCGAGGCGGGGGATGCTGGGCGGGCAGGGTAGGATCCCCCAAATCTCCCTGCTGCCGCTGCAGGAAGCGCGGGGCGCCGGGTGCGAGGAGGTGGAGAGCCTGCGCTGTCCCCTCAGCAAACGCCTTGGGTGCCGTCCCGAGGGCCGGGGGTCTGATAGAGAAGAGCCCCCTCCCGGCCTCCCCTGCAGGCAGTGCAGGCCGGCCCGCCGGCTTGGAGTCCCGGTGCTTCCTTGGCAGGAAAGAAGGGCCCCCGCCCCCTGACGCAGGAAGCGGGGCTGGTCGGGAGCAGGAGCCCTGCCGGGCCTTCCCCTGCCCCAAGAGGACCTCCCGAGGGTGCCCACTTCCCAGCCCTCCTGCGAGACTGGGAGAAGAACTGGCTTAGAATTCGGTCCAGCCTTCCGCACTCTTAGGAAGCCCCTTCGCTCTTCTCAGAGCCGGAAAGGAGGAGTTTTTGGATTGGGACTTTCCAATTCACCCATCCGTTCATTCCTTCAGCAGATTTGAGTGCCTCTCTACATACTGTGCACTGTGCCACGCGCTGGGACTGCAGTGGCAGGAGGGAAGGGCAAAGCTGGAGGCTTGGACTGGCGGTCCTAGTCCAGACTTGAGGGGAAGGACCTGACTGCACCTTGTGCATAGCTTAGGAAGGCTTCCTGAGGATGGCATCAACCGGAGGGCCTGGGGGCGGGGAAGAAAGCTGGCTGGGTGCAGCGCAGTTTGTGTACCGGGGGTCAGGAGGCATGGGGGCCGGGTGAGGGATGCCGTATCTTCGGACAGGGAACAGCATATTCACAGACTTCAGATGAGAGAGAGCAGGGCTGCCTGGGAAGGAATGCGTTTCACCTAGCTGGAAGAGTATAGACTGGAGGTTAGTGAAAGATGAGGCTGAACAGGTAAGCAAAGAGCAAATCTTGCTGGGTGTTGAGAGGCACATAAAGGCGTTTGGACTTTAGGAAAAGGGCACTGGGAAGCTAGAAAGATCCTTCTGGCTGACTTGTAGAGGGAGCAAGAGGGGAGCCGAGAGCCCAGGCTGGGGCAGCAGACTCCCAGCAGATGGTGTGACCTGAGTTAGGGTAGAGAGAGTGGAGGTAGAAGTGAGGGAAATCCGCAAGGCTCAGGGACTAAATGCGGGAGGGAAAAAGGCGAGGCAGGCGTCTGGGCTCGGTTCCCAGGTGGTGGTACTCAGAGGGTGGGAAGCCCAGGACGGGGAGCAGGTTTCAGTGGGAAGAGCACCAGCTGCTGTGATACAGCCTGAGTGAGGTGTGTGGGAGCCGCCGGTGCAGCTGGCTGCAAGACAGTCTAGATTTAAGGGTCTGGAGCTCGGAAGAGACTCTACAGTGGCAGTTAAAAATTTGAGAGTCATCAGCACAAAGATGATCAGTGAACCCTAAAAATGTGTGACCTCTCTCCGTGACAGTGTGAGTTGGGAAGAGAGGGCCTAGAACAGAGCCTAGAGAAAATGCTAGTGTTTTAAGAAATTACACAAGGAACACATTCTTGTGGTAAAATATGTAAATAATACAGATGGTAGAAGACTTCCATGGGGGAAAAGGGACCCATTAACTTAGGAAACATCTGACATCTTAAATTTCTTTGACTTCTAACTGAAATTTAGAATTTCCTTCCATCATGGATATTGGCAACAAACCCCAGTATTATTAGCAGCACCTCCAACTGTGTCACTAATAGAAATCAGAGATATTTCATATCACATGACAGCTGTTGGCATTGTTTATGCTCATCATTTCTAAATTATGGTTATTAGACTTGAAACGTATACCATATCACCAATTTGTATTGAATATTTTGATAACTTTTAATTAGTTTCCTTTGCAATCCTATATATTTTATGCATTTAAGAACATTGTTTTAAGAAAGGCCTATATACTTGACCAGATGTCAAATGAGTTCATGGCACAAAAAAGTTAAAACCTCCTGAAATAGAGAAAGAAGTGCAAGACTGTCCTTAACACCGCCGTCACCTCAGTCCCCTGGCCCAGAGTCGTGACAGCAGGTGGTCTGCAGAGATGACCGTTTGGGGATTGAAGAAAGGAGAGTGAGCCAGCAAATGAGACCAAGGCCAGGCCAGAGGGAGAAGTCAAGAAGAGTATGGTGCTTCAAGAAAAAGAATGGGTTTGTGTCAGATGCTGCTGAGGAGTTAAGGAAGAGGAAAACTGGATTTAGTGACAAGAGAGCCATTTGTGACCATGGCTAGAGGACTTCATTGGAGGCCCACATAGAAGCCCCAGTGCAGTGGGGTCGGATGTGATCAGGGGGTGTGGGGAGTGGCAGGTGAAAAGGAGCATGAGGGTTGGTCCTGGGGCGGGTCTGAAGTGGCTGATACGGTGAATGTGGGGCTGAGTAGAGGGCTGGCATTGCCAGGCTGCAGTGAGGGCAGGATCGGGAGAACCTGGATGTGCCATGTCCTTGGTTTGTGGGGTTTTCTTCCCAGCATCTGTAAGCAGCCCAGATTGAGGTGTGGGAAAATGGACGTGTGTATTGCTGTGGGTTGGAGCTTTTCCAGGCAAACAGGACAAAGGACAGTTGATCAGGGGAATGGAGGATTTTGGTAAGACATTGTTGACGGGGGGTTTGCACTCAAACAGAGGAAACAGACCTTGAATAAATGATGAAACATGATGTATGCTGTGACCAGTGCTAAGGAGATCAAGAAGGAAGGCCCAGGGGCTAGAGCATGATGGTGAAGAGCTGCTTTATTTTTTTAAACACCTTTATTGAAGGGCCGGCCCCATGGCCAAGTGGTTAAGTTCACATGCTCCACTTCAGTGGCCCAGGGTTTTGCCAGTTCAGATCCTGGGCGCAGACCTAGCACCACTCATCAGGCCATGCTGAGGCAGCGTCCCATGTGCCACAACTAAAATATACAGCTATTTACTGGGGGGCTTTGGGGAGAAGAAGGAAAAATAATAATAATAGTAAAAAACCAGCTTTATTGAAATATAATCAACATTCAATAAGTTTTGACATGTATATATTCATGAAAACATCACCATGATCAAGGTAGTGAATGTATCCACTGGTTCCCAAAATTTCCTTGTGCAAGGGGCTATTTTAGAAAGTGTGGTGGGGCCGGCCTGGTGGCATAGTAGTTAAGTTCACACACTCTGCTTCGGCGGCCTGGGTTTGCAGGTTCGGATCCTGATTGCAGACATCAAGCCATGTTGTGGCGGTGTCCCACATATAAAATAGAGGAAGATTGGCACAGATGTTAGCACAGGGCTAATCTTCCTCAAGCAAAAAGAGGAGGATTGGCACAGGTGTTAGCTCAGGGCCAATCTTCCTCACCAAGAAAAAAAAGATGTAGTCAGGGAAGGCCCATTGGAAGAGTTGTCACTTGAGCAGAGACCTGAATGAAGTGAGAGAGAGCAATCCACAGAGGGGACAGCAAGGACACCAGTGAGAGTGTACTGATGTAACTGAGGAACAGCAAGGGGGCCAGTGTGGCTGGAGCCCATGAGAGAGGTGACATGTGTCATGAGACCAGGGACTTTGTTTAGTTCTGTGCTGTACCCACAGCACTTGGAATGGGATCTCCCACAGAGAAGGTGCCCAGGCGATGTTTGCTGAGCAGATGAATGCCTGCCATCAGAACGAGGGTGGTGGCAGGGTGGGTCAGGGAGAGGGATTTCTATCCTCTATCAGCCTGGTAATAGGGGAGAACAGGTGGCCAGAGGGCATCCTTCTTGCTCCCTGAGGAGCAATAGTAGGGAGACATAGACAGATCCTGGCCACACCTCCGTCCTCCAGCCTGACTGCCTGCCTCACTCCTGTGCAGAGGTTCCGGTTCTGTGGTGATCTGGACTGTCCCGACTGGGTCCTGGCAGAGATCAGCACGCTGGCCAAGATTGTTGAGTGCACAGGGTCTACTTGGGGGGAGGGGGAAGGGAGGGGCCGGGGAGGGGGGCTGTGGTGGTGGAGGATGGTGAGATTACTGGTGTTGGGGCCTCAGTGCTCTCAGCCTGTCCTAGCATGCTGTGTGACTTTGATCACATGGCCAGCCCTCTCTGAGCCAGCACCCCCCACCCCCTGGCGTGGGGGGTGGGCCAGTCTGGCTGATGTGAGGCCTCTCCCTCCAGTCTTCGGTGAAGCTGCGGCTGCTGTGTAGCCAGGTGCTGAAGGAGCTTCTGGGACAGGGGATTGATGTGAGTGCAGGGCACAGCTCCCCACTGTCCCACGAGACTGTGACCCCACTGCCCTGAAACTGCACCAGGCCCAGGGAGGTGGGGGATCTGCTTCCCACACTCCCTGGATCCCTCCCATCCTTACCACAGCATCCAGGCTGGGAGGCGGGGGGCTGGTGGGCAAGGGCCTGGCACCCCCTGAGGCCTCCTTTCCCCATAGTACGAAAAGATCCTGAAGCTCACTGCTGACGCCAGGTTTGGTGAGTACCTCACTGACCCACAGATCTTGGGATGACCCTGAGTACTCATCCTGAGGCCTGGCACAGAGGCCCTCCCTCGCAGCAGCCTGCCCTACTCTGCCTTCCTCAGTGGAGGAACATGAGGGGAAGAAAGACATCCACAGTCCCACCCCGTGTCCTCTGCCAGCAGCAGCAGTGCTCTTGGCTCAAGGAGGCCTGGGGCCCCTGAGCTGAAGATAGTGGGGCAACAAGGAGGTGGCTGGGGCCACACTGACGCCCCCCTACCCAACCCACGGCTCCCTCCAGACTCGGGCGATGTGAAGGCCACGGTGGCAGTGTTGAGCTTCATCCTCTCGAGCGCGGCCAAGCACAGTGTGGATGGCGAGTCCTTGTCCAGCGAACTGCAGCAGCTAGGGCTGCCCAAAGGTATGGGCATGTGGGTGGCCGCTGGGTAACCTGTGGGCCAAGCTGCTGCTGGACAGCAGGCCAGGCCACACACATGTGACCCTAAGATGCGCCCTGCCCTTTCTGGGCCAGGAGTCTGAGACCCGCCTTCTGAGCAGCCGCAGCCCCAGTCCCAACCTGCTGCCTCAGGGCACCTCCATTCTGCCCCCAGAGCATGCAGCCAGCCTGTGTCGCTGTTATGAGGAGAAGCAAAGCCCCCTGCAGGAGCACCTGCGGGCCAGCAGCCTGCGTGGTGAGTGAGTGGCGGGCCAGGGTTGGGTCTGGGCTCCATCCTAGAAGGTACATGCAGCATGGGAGGTGCTTGTCCTCAGGAGACTTGGCCATGGTCACATGGCAAGCAGTCACAGAGTGGGGGCTCCTGACTCCAGCCCAGGTTTCTTTCCTCTGAGATCTGCTCTGGATAGCCTGAGCACCCGATTATTGCCACCTGCCCTGGGTCAGAGAGATGAGAGCTTCTCAAAAGCCACGCAGCCTTGAAGGGCTGAGGGCTGAGCCAGGGTGGGGGCCAAGGCTGCCTGGCTCTCCTGCTGTGATTCTGAGAGGACCTCCCTGGCTTGTCTCGCAGTGAACAGGCTGGCAGGTGTGGGCTGGCGGGTGGACTACACCCTGAGCTCCAGCCTGCTGCAGTCCGTGGATGAGCCCATGGTCCACCTGCGGCTGGAGGTGGCAGCTGTCCCGGGTGCCCCGGCCCAGCCTGTTGCCATGTCTCTCTCAGCAGACAAGTTCCAAGTCCTGCTGGCAGGTGAGGCTGAGCTGTCCCTAGAGGTGTAAGGGGCCCTCCCAGATTATACTTGACTGCCTACCTCTCCCCCTGCAGAACTGAAGCAGGCCCAGACCCTGATGAGCTCCCTGGGCTGAGGAGGAGAGTGTTTGGGGCCCATGTGGAGCTGCCCTATCCCTGTCGCTGCCCTCCGAACTTCTCTTCAGGTGGTAGCCCCAGCTCCAGGACCCTAAGGGCCTGGCCTCAGACCTCTGGCTTCCTAGGTTCCCACTTAAGAACTCAGCATCGGGATCCTGACGACTTGCCCAGTATTGCCTTCCCTTCCCCATGAAGGGCACTTGTCAGTGATTTTAACAAGCAGGAAGAATAAACAGAAGTGTAGAGGAGTGTGTGCATGGGTTTCTTTTTGGGTTTAGATCAAAGGTTTTTGTGAGAGAGATGAAATGACACATGGACCTCCCTGCCCCATCTACTCATTTTCTCAGCTGCTGATTGAGGCAGGTCAGGGGTGAGGCAGACTGAGGACCAAAATGAAACAGCTTGTCTGTAGACAGGAAAATCAGGGTTCTAGCTTCCTGTCCTCTGATGCTCTTGGCTCTGCCCTCTCTGTACTGGCCTTGTCCTTAGGCTGGCAGCAAGTGGGTGGCCTCAGTGCTAGATGCCCCAAGTAGAGAAAGGGGAGCGCCCTTGTCTTCCTGTCATCACCTTTAGGAAGAGAGAAGGGCCTATGCCTGAACCAGTCATTGGCAAGAGGAATAGGGTTATGGATGGAGTGTTTCTGTGCCCCCCAGAATTCATATGTTGAAGCCCTAACCCCCCAGTGAGATGGTTTTAGGTGGTGGAACCTTTGGAAGTAATTAGGTTTAGATGAGGTCATGAGAGTGGTATTGTCATGACTGGATTAGTGCCCTTATAAGAAGAGAAAGATGGAGAGACTCTCTGCATAAGCATGTACCAAGAAAAGGCCACATGAGAACATGGCAGGAAGACGACTGTCTACAAGGCAGGAGAGGGCCCTCACCAGAACTGAATCTGCCGGCTTCTTGACCTTGGACTTCCAGCCTCTGGAACTATGAGAAATAAAGGTCTGTTGTTTAAGCCACCCAGTCTATGGTATTTTGTTATAGCAGCCCGAGCTGACTAAGACAAGTGGCCGCCTAGCACTGGCTTAGGTCAGCCAGGGCTCCTTGTAGAAGAGATGGATTCCAGGGCTGGGGCGGGGAGAGCACACAGTGAGCCTGGAACATCTTGTGGTACAGGGAAGCTAGCAAAGAATAAGGGTCATGTCCAAAGGAGCCAGCTTGTCTCGCTGGCCAAAGATGGGACAATTTAAGCATCAAAAAGATAAGCTCTGCCTCCACCCCTGACTTCTGCTTCTGGAAAGATAGAGCACATGCGCTTCTCCCTATTCCTCCCACTGAGTACAGCCAAAACCTTGGACATTATATATAAAACAAACATAAGAAGACTCTGAAAGGTGGAGAGAAAAAGGCAGACTGGCTAGGATCCTCAGGACCTGGAGAACACCACTGCAGGGCATTCCTTAGACGTTCCTCCTGCGTCACATCTCCTGGGCTGGCTGCTGGAGAAGCCAGCAACCTGGAAATGCCAATACACAGACAAAGCCCCAACAGAAGCCTGCTCTCTCTAGCCAAAGGTCTGGGAAAGGGGCAGTCCAGCGAGATAGAAACTTACAGACTGTAACCGCTGTGCTCCAGCCACACACCACAGAGAAGCTGCCGCCCCTTCCACCCCTGCCAGCTAAGGCTAAGTGGGTGCCTAGACTTCCATGTGGCAGTAAGGAAGTGGCATCCCCCTTCCCCACAGGCACTGGGTCAGAGGAGGACTGCTAAAAGAGGAGATTTAAATAAGATCGAGGGTCTCATAATACCCCAAACGTCCAGGATAAAAAAAAATCTTCCATCATACCAAGAACCAAGAAAATTCCGAATGAAAAAAGATAGGTTCCAACACCAAGGTGAGTCAGATGTTAGAAATCTGTGTCAAGGATTTTAAAGCAGATCTGGCAAAAATGCCTCAAGCCTCAGCAAGGAAACAAGATATAAAGAACTGGATGAGAAATTTTAGAACTGAGAACCACAATAGCCAAAGTAAAAATCTCACTGGATGGACTTAACAGAAGAAGAAAGAATCAATGAATTTGAAGATAGATCAATAGAAATTACCCAATCTGAACAATAGCGAGAAAACAGCTTGGAAAACCAAAACAACAATAACAAAACAATGAAGCAGCCTCAGTGACCTGTAGGACTATACCGAAAGGTCTACCATTCAGAATAGTATCATCAAGAGTCCCAGAAGGTGAGGAGAAAGAGGGTGGGACAGAAAAAGTATTCAAAGAAATAATGGCGAAAAATGTCCCAAATATGGCAAAAGAAATAAATTTACAGATTCAAGAAGCTGAATGAAGCCCCCACAAGATAAACCCAAAGAAATCAATGCCAAGGTAGATCGTAATCAAACTTCCAAAAACTAAAGAAGAAAAAAGATCTTGAAAACAGCAGGAGAGAAACAGCCCCTTACCTATGGGGAAGCAATTCGAATGACAGCATGTTTCTCATCAAAACCCATCAAGGCCAGAAGGAAGAAGCACGACATTTTTGAGTCTCTGAAAGAAAAGAAGTGTCGGCCCAGAATTCTGTATTCAGCAGAATTTACCTCAAGAATAGAGAAGTCAAGACATTATCAGATGAAGACTCACTAATGTAATTTGTCACCAGCAGACCTAACCTAAACATAAAAAGGCTGAAGGAGGATGTCTTCACAGAGAGGAACAGAAGCAATCTTGGAACATCAGGAAGGAACAATGGAAAGAGTGAAAATATGGATGCAGGAGACTTCCCTCCTCTTGAGTATTTTAATTATGTTAGGTGAAGCAGAATTTCTAACACTGTTGAATGTGGTTCTCAATGTATGTAGAGGAAATGTTTAAGGTTATTATAAACAGGAGAGGGTAAAAGGAGGTGAGGTTTCTACACTTCATTCAAACTGACAAAACGTCAACACAAGTGAACTGTGACAAGTACAGTGTATAATGTAATACCTAGAGAACCACTTCAAAGGCTGTATGTACAATGTAATCCACTCAAAAACAATATAGACAGGTCAAACTGGAATTCTAAGAAATGTTTGAGTAACCCACAGAAGGGCAAGAAAGAAAACAAAAATGAAAAACAGAATAAAACGAAAATAAAATGGCAGACAAAAGTCACAAGGAAAGTTCTAAGTCTCATCAAATGTATAATTCAGCTTGATTTCCCAAGCAGTGCTCCCTCTTCTGTGTTGTCACAGAATCCCGCAGACACTTCTCATTGTTGGTGTAACATTGCGTTGTAATCGTGTATTTACTTATTTGCCTCTTGTACCAGCTTGAGTTTCTTTTGTTTTCAAATTTTTTTATTTTTTATTTTTCCTTCTTCTCCCCAAATCCCCCCAGTACATAGTTGTATATTCTAGTGTGGGTCCTTCTAGCTGTGGCATGTGGGACGCTGCTTCATCATGGCCTGATGAGTGGCGTCATGTCCGTGCCCAGGATCCGAACAGGCGAAACCCTGGGCTGCTGAAGCGGAGCACATGAACTTAACCACTCGGGCATGGGCCGGTCTCCAGCTTGAGTTTCTTAAAGATAGAATTGTGTTTCCATGTTTGCATAGCCCCAGTGCCTAATAAAGTACTCTTTCAATGAATTGGGGGGAAGATGAGGACTGCAATGAATTTAAAGATGTTGAATGTAAAAAAAAAATCCGTAAGTCCATAGTAGAAAAGAGTTCTTAAAAGAAAAAGCCCCCTCCCAAAAAACCCCAAATCAATCCTAATTTGTCACCATTGGATGTTGTTATTGCACTGAATTCTTAGTCTGAAGTTGATAATTAAGGGGAAAGAATTCAGAATTTATCCTGATTTTTTAGTATTTCAAGATAACCAAATAGCCTTAGTCAATGAGGTAAAGCTCTTCTTTACAGAAAAATACCAGCTAATGTAGAAGGATTGACAGAATTAGAAACTAACTATTTTGTAACTCCCAATTAAATACTTGGTTGAGGCAAGGATCATCAAGGATTCTAAAGTCATGAGCTGAAAGGTGGATGTGGTGTGAAACTGGGTATTTGCATGGTGCTAAAGAATCACCTCCTGTAAAGAACCCAATGTCCCTCAACTGGTAAATGGATAAACACATTGGTACGTCTACACAGTGGAATACTACTCAGCAATAAAACGTATTGAACAAAGGGGCTGCCCTGGTGACATAGTGGTTAAGTTTGCATGCTTGAGTTCAGTGGCCTGGGGTTCACCGGTTTGGATGCTAGGCATGGACCTACACACCACTCATCAAGCTATGCTGTGAGGTGTGCCATACACAAAATAGAGAAAGATTGTCACAGATGTTAGCTCAGGGACAGTCTTCCTCACCAAAAGAAAAAGTATTGAACAGATAAGCATGACAATGTGGATGGATCACAAATGCATTATGCTAAGAGAAAGAAACCAGATTCAGAAGTCTACATACTAAAGATTCTATTTATATGATATTATGGAGAAGGCAAAAACTATAGGGACAGAAAGCAGATCAGTGGCTGCCAAGGGGTGGGGTGGAAGTGTTGACTACAAAGGCACGTGGGCAAATTTTGGGGGGGGGGGTGACAGAAATGTTTTCTCTCTTGATTGTGGCAGTGGTTACATGAGTATATGTATTTGTCAAAACTCGCACTCTAAAAAGGCTAAATTTCACTATATGTAAATTATTTCTTAATTTAAACAAACAACAGGAGACCAGCAAAACAAAGTCACCCCATAGATTACTTAGTGGTCACAAGGTGTGAAACATACCTTTACAACACAGAGGTCTGGCTGCCACAGCCCTATCCATGATCAATTTCAGCCTCACTAAAGTGGGACAACCAGATGCTAGGCGCCTCCTAATGTGATGCAATTTGGAGTGCAGAGCAGCACGTAGGAGGTATCCTTGAAGATACATAGCCAGGTATTCAGATCTGATTCCCAGTGTCCAGGAGAAACTACAGACAGAGGAACAAGTTAACACCACCTGAGGAAACATTCAGCCAATCCAGAATGTGATCGGGCATCTCAAAGGGCAGCTGGCTCGGACTCTTCAGAACGGTATGAAAACCAAAAAAAAGGGGGCGAAGTGGGTTGGGGTAATTCCATCTAGATTAAAAATTATTTGAGAGACATATAATCCTTGATTGGACTATACCTTGAACAAGCCAGCTATAAAAGACATTTTGGGGACAATGAGGGAAATTTAGCTTGATTTCCCAAGTAGCGCTCCCTCTTCTGTGTTCTGAATGTGGACTAGGTGTTAGATGACATTAAAAAATTATTAACTTTATTAGGTATGATAAAGGTATCATGGCTTTGTAGGAAATTGCTTTTCAGAGATGCATGGTAACAGATTAGGGATGAAATATCATAATTTGTCTAATTTACCTAAAAATACTCCTGCCAAAATAAATGAATAGATAGACAAAGCAGGGAGGAAGCAGAAGTAGTACGAAGGGGCAAATTATGGCTACGGGTCAGGCACCAGGCCTGCTACACTGACAATGACATGCAGACACCTTACAGAGGCCTGCCGAGCCTGCCCAGACCTGACCTTGGTTGTGTGTCTTTGATACTGGCTGAATACAAGGTTGACATAAGGGAAACCCTATTGTAGAAAAGAAACCATATTGTAACTTTGAAGGATCTCTGACTAACTAACCCAGCTGGATATGCACCGGCCAGGAGACCCACCTGCTCTGTAGATGTTATGACCTCTGCTTGTGCATATACCTCCCAGGGGCGATAAGATGATAACTTCATTCTTTTGAGTTCCTTAGGAATGTGATGACCCCCGAACAGAGAGTCTACGCTGATAGCCATTATCAATGAAAAGTGAAAGATCCAGTGTGGCAACTCCTGGGTCAACATTTCTAACCCCTTCTCTTGTAACCCACTGGCCTATATAACTGCTTCAAGATTCTGTTCCCCCCTTGAGATGGTTCTTTTGGACATTAGTCAGCCATCGTCCCTCTTGCTAGCAAGCTGTAATAAAATGCCCTTTCTATGCCACCTTTGTGTGGTAACATCTTCAGGCCCCAGCACACCCCGAGGTACACTCCAGCCACACAGGCCTTCTTTCAGTGGGCCAATTGGTGACCTACCTCCAGGCCTTTGCACTGGCTGTCCCTTCCAGCTGGCATGTTGTCTTGTCCCCACTCTTTGCCAGCTGGCTCCTTCTGAAGTCTTAGCCTAAATGTCATTGCAGAGAGACCCTCCCCCACAGAAACACCTGAAGTGGGTTCTGCTTCCGAGCCTGTTTTTTGTTGCTTGGCTGCACTTCCCACCGGCAGGTGGTGGTGATGATTCTGTTTGTATGTTATGCCTGACTGTGCGTGGATACTTAGCACCACCACCGGGTCTCAAGTGCGCTCCCTGCGCACATCTGCAGGTGCCTCTGCATTGAGAGGTTGCCAGTGTTTCCTGCTGGCAGTGCCTACCCTGTCCCGGACTAGCCAAGTGACTTCTCCCAACCACGCAGACAGCTGCAACCCAGGACCTCAGACCTGACTCCACATCACACCAGCACCGGGCAGCAGGAAGCCAGGTTCCTCCACCACTTCCCAGACAGGTCACTGCCCCAAAGCCTTTGCCATACCCCAGACCCCCTAGCTCGGGGGCCCACCCCGAACAGACCCTACCACCTGAGTGAAGAACTACACTTCCCAGTAGGCCCTGGAGGAGCAACCACAGTTCCCAGCATGCTCTTAGCGCACTCCCACCCTGGCACCATCCCTGAGTGGCTGCCGGCTGGCCCAGAGCAGCGCCGGGCGCAGGTACCCTGCGGCGGGGACGGGCAGTGGAGCAGTGTGCAGCAGAGCTGAGGAGAGGATGGGATTAGGGGGCCTTGGGGAGGAAGGGAGCCAGTATTAACCCGGGACGGGCGACGGGGCTGAGGGGCGGGGGCCAGGAAGCGAGCCACCAAGCGCCCGCCCTTTGAGAAATTAGAAATCTAGACTTTCACCTTTCCGGCAAAACAAACCCCTTGCGGGTGCCAGGCCCCAGGCGGCGCTGAGGTGGGGCAGGGGAGTAAAGGAGTCGGCCCAAGTTAAATGCCCCCCTCTGCCCGACACACACCTTCACCTTCGATCTCACAACGTCCTGGGGGAAGAGGAAAGTGACAAACTACCCGCCTCCACCAGGTGAGGAGGCGAAGTATGCTAACCTCGGAGGGAGGCGCCGACTTGGGCATTTCCTACCATTTCCCCCATTCCCCCCCCCCCGCCCCATAGCCTGGAGCTCAGGGAGCCCTTCTTGGCCCCTCTGTTCTCCTGCCTCGGAGCCGTGCGGACCTGGCTCCAGCACAGATGTACCTGGAGACCCCTGCATTCCCTCCTCCTTGTCCTGGCTCTGGTTGGACCAGTGGCTTGTGGCTGAGCCTCTGAGCATTAGTTTTCCCTGCTCCCAGCTCCCAGGCAGGGTCAGGTTCACTGTCGCACGTGGTGGCAACAAGCAGGCCTGGTTCTAAGCGGTCTGGTGGTGAACAAGCAGGGCGTCCACTCTGGGGTGGGAGTGGAGGTAAAGGCAGATAGATAACTTCAGGTCCTGGGAATACCACGAGGGAAAGAAAAGGTGTGTGTGGGGAGGGATGCTACCTTGGATAGGGTGGTCAGGGAGGGCCTCTCTCAAGTGTTCCCAGACTGAGGGGACAGCAGGGGCAAAGTCATGGGGATGGGAAGAAGAGCAGTGTGTTTGGAGCAAGTGAATGAGGGGGAGCCTGGGAAGATATGAGATGACAGTGTGGGCCCAGGAAGGATCTGGACTTTCTTCTAAAAGCAGCACACATTCTTGGAAGCCCTTCGAAGGTATTAATGATCAAGGCAGAGTCACAGTTCCCCAGTGCCCTGAGCTTTCCCAGCATTTTCAGTTGGGGGTCAGGGGCTGTGGCCACGCCAGCTGACCTTCCTGCCAACTCTAGCTGGCCATGGCTCCTTCTGACCCTCAGGGTTCTCCTCTGTAAAATGGGGATGGTAATTCTTCTCTCACAAGGTACATACCTGGCCCAACCTGCTGTCATCCACCCCCAACAGGGCCTGGCCACCCCTCCCACAGAATGCCTGAGGGCCCTGAGCTGCATCTGGCCAGCCGCTTTGTGAACGAGGCATGTGGAGGGCTGGTGTTTGGTGGGTGTGTGGAGAAGTCACCCATCAGCCGCAACCCTGAGGTGCCCTTTGAGAGCAGTGCCTACCGCATCTCAGCCTCAGCCCGTGGCAAGGAGCTGCGCCTGACACTGAGCCCCCTGCCTGGGGCCCAGCCCCCACAGGAGCCCTTGGCCCTCGTCTTCCGCTTTGGCATGTCTGGCTCCTTCCAGCTGGTACCCAGGGATATGCTGCCACCGCATGCCCATCTGCGCTTTTACACAGCTCCACCTGGCCCCCGACTTGCCCTCTGCTTTGTGGACATCCGCCGCTTCGGCCACTGGGACCTCGGGGGCGAGTGGCAGCCAGGCCGCGGGCCATGTGTCTTGCTGGAGTACGAGCAGTTCAGGTAGGGCCAACACCAGGTGTGATGAATGCAATACTGGTCTCTGGGCCTGGCTCTGTTAGTGCCTCTGTTGGCCATTGAGGGGTGAGTCCCAGCCCCTCCTAGGCCTCCGTCCCTTCAGGGGGTGGGCAGAATGGGTCTCATGTGCCCCATGGCTATGTCCCTCCAGGGAGAATGTATTATAAAACCTAGCTGACAAGGCCTTTGACCGGCCCATCTGCGAGGCCCTGTTGGACCAGAGGTTCTTCAATGGCATTGGCAACTATCTGCGGGCAGAGATCCTGTACCGGTCAGCAGGCAGGCCATGGGCACGAGGGCTGGGGTGGGCTGGGTGTGCCCACATTCCCCACTGCTTAGCATGGCTCCCTCTGTCCACCCCATGGCAGGCTGAGGATACCCCCCTTTGAGAAGGCCCGCACGGTTCTGGAGGCGCTGCAGCAGCGCAGGCCGGTGAGGGTGCAGGGGGGGATGTGCACACACCTGTCAGTGCAGGCCAACAACAAGGGTACGGGCTGGGTCAGGTGTCTCCAGCTTAGCTCAAGCAAGTCCATTCTGGGCTTTGGGCCTCAGTTTCCCCTTCTTTACAATACTGTGGTGGGGGGGGGCAGGGGGGACGGGGGGTGGTGAATGAACCATCTCTGAGTCCTGCCAGGCTCAGAGGGGGTTGGGTCTGTACCCTAGAGGGTCAGCTGCCTTCTGGGTGACCCTGCCTCATGCTGAAAACCAGGTCCTACCCCTGCCCCTTCTCCAGAGCCCGGCGCTGACCCTGAGCCAGAAGATCAGGGCCAAGCTGCAGAACCCAGACCTGCTGGAGTTGTGCCACTCAGTGTCCAAGGAAGTGGTCCAGTTGGGTGAGGCCCGGGAGGCAAAGATGGCCAACCACCTCTGCCTCAGCATGTTGTGTAACCTGGGACAGTTCCTGCCCCTCTCTGGGCCTAGTTCCCCTCCTGGTGAAGGGAAGTTTCTAGACATAGTTGTTGCTAAATGGACTAGACCTCCTCACTTGTCAGGTGTGTATGTCCTCTAAGCTGCCCATGAGGCAGGCAGGGCAGGGATTCTTAACCCCACTCCAGGATGGGAAAGCCATGGCCCAGAGTGGGGAAGACACCGGCCTGAGGTCACACAGCTGGAGAAGGGAGAGCCTTGGACCCCTGACTCAGTCCATCAGCTTGTATAGCTGAGGTCTGGGCCAGGTCTTACTGGCTCCCCCTCCTCTCAACCTGAGTCAGCCCTCTGATCTCTGCCTGGTTCCTCTGTCCCACAGGGGGCAAAGGCTACGGGCCGGAGATCGGGGAGGAGGACTTTGCTGCCTTTCGAGCCTGGCTGCGGTGCTATGGCATGCCAGGCATGAGCTCCCTCCAGGACCGGCATGGCCGCACCATCTGGTTCCAGGTTTGGGCCCTCGTGCTCACACAGGGTGGAAAGGCCTGGGTCACAGCAGGGCAGGAGCTGGAGTCTCCCGGGGGTCACACTGTCCCTTCCCTATGCTGCCCTCCCTCCTGAGTCCCAGGGTTCCAGCTAGAGGAGCAGCCCATGGCAGGGGGGACTTGTTGATGTTGGCTCTGACCTGGCAGGGGGTGGGGGCAGGCAGAGCGGCTTCCTAAGGGAGGAGCTACACTGATCTGGATGGATAGGTTTGAGTGCTGCCTCTCCAAGGAAAACTATCCTACCCCAACCAGGTTGATTCCAGAATTCTCCTCATTCCATTTTAGGGGGATCCTGGACCTCTGGCACCCAAAGGTAAGCTACTTCTAATGTAATAAGCTAAGAGAGCAGAAAGGACTAGCTGCCTGCAAGGCTACAGCACCCTTCTCCCAGTCCCTACCCCAACCCTGGAGTCACCCAGAGTGGGAGGGGGGAGTCTGGAGAAATGGGGCCAAGGCCATAGGACCCTGCACTCCAGTGTCAGTGTCCTGCAGGGGGAAAGTCCCACAAGAAGAAATCCAAGGGACTGCAGCAGGGTCCTGAGGACAGAACGGAGGTATGGCTCCCTGCTCCTCCCTCTTCCCTGCACTGTCCCCTGCCCTGGCTGCACCTCCCAGGCCAGGCGTTTGGGCAGCTGCCTTCCATTGACAGTGGGGGGCAATAGTGGGTCCTAACCAACCTCTGAACTGCTCTCTGAGCCCCTCATTGACCTGTCTCTCCTCCACCCAGGACCCTCCACCCCCAAGCAAGGCCCCTTCTAGGACACGAAGGGCACGGAGAGGCCTCCCTGAGCAAACTACAGCCCAGCAGCCCAAGGGGACTAGCCTCCAACAGGACCCAGAAGCCCCT